>NC_083878.1:54676877-55333543 GCF_032452875.1 Bos javanicus
TTCATATCCCTATAGCATTTTTGGCATACCCTATTGAAACATACCAAGTCATGTTTTACTGAACTAATAAATAAAGAATAAGCAAGAACTTAAAAGACACTAACTCTTTGGAAGGAAAGTTATGACCAAGTTAGACAGCATATTCAAAAGCAGAGACATTAGTTTGTCAACAAAGGTCCGTCTAGTCAAGGCTATGGTTTTTCCAGTGGTCATGTATGGATGTGAGAGTTGGACTATAAAAAAAACTGAGTGTCGAAGAATTGATGCTTTTCCACTGTGGTGTTGGAGAAGACTCTTGAGAGTCCCTTGGACTGCAAGAAGATCCAACCAGTCCATCCTAAAGGAGATCAGTCCTGGGTGTTCATTGGAAGGACGGATGTTGAAGCTGAAACTCCAATACTTTGGCCACCTGATGTGAAGAGCTGACTCATATGAAAAGACCCTGATGCTGGGAAAGATTGGGGACAGGAGGAGAAGGCGACAACAGAGGATGAGATGGTTGGTTGCCATCACCGACTCAATGGACATGAGTTTGGGTAAACTCCGGGAGTTGGTGATGGACAGGGAGGCCTGGCATGCTGCAGTCTATGGGGTCGCAAAGAGTCAGACACGACTGAGCGACTGAACTGAACTGAAGCAAGATCTTGGAAGAACAAGATGGTGGAGGAGTGGGTGGATGTGGATGGAGTACATCTCTCTCCATGGATACATCAGGAATACACCTTCAGACACAGAACTGCATGCAGAACACCAGCTAAGAACAGAAAGGAGTACCTGACCAGTGGAAAAGAATATATAGAACCAAGCAAAACTCAGTAGGATGAAAGAACTAGGGAGAAAAAAAGGAGTGTTAGTAGGACTGGACCTGCCCTGAACAGGTGGGAGAACTGAAGCAGGAGTCGGATCCCCACAGCCGGGCAATTGTCTGAGTCAGAGGAGAAACACTTAAGGCCGAGAGTGAAACAGCTGATCTGTGGCAGCCTAAATGAAATGAGAATCAGATAGTCTTTGCCGCAGCCATACGTACCCTGGACAGGAATGCTGGTCTCCTGGAAGGCACAGCAGCTGGGAGCTGGAGTTTAGGGATTGTGGAGCAATCTCAGGGCAAGGGCTGCTGTTGACTGCAGAGAGAAAGATTGAAGGGATGTGAGGGAGGAGATTCATGGTGGGAAATGCAGGTGGAGGAAAGCCATGGAAGCAAGGCGATATTGCTGAGTCATATGTAGCAGGTAGAGCCAACACCATAGCCTCTCTCTCCCCGCAGGCCAGCATCAGCAGCTGAATAGAGAGGCTGGCCCATAAAAATGACTGATGCATTGAATTACAGAGTAGTACCCCACCCAGGTTGCTTCTTTAAGTGCCTGATGCTACGATCTACAGTTAGGACCCCCAGGCAAGGGAGGCATCTAAGTGCCTGAATGGGCAAAACTACAGAGAAAGCCTGGCCAAAGAGGCCTTCTGATCACCAGCTTAAAGACTCTCACAGGGCCTAACTCCTGCAGCAGAGGCAGTCCGTGTCCTTGCACACTAGGCACCGCCAGGGTCCCTGCAAGCCAAGCAGCTGAGCCACCTTCACACTCAACTCTCACTGGGGCAGAGCTGCCACAGGCAAAAAATGTCTTACTTCTATTTGCACAGGGTCACTTTGGTCGTGTCCGACTCTTTGCAACCCTGTAGACTGTAGCCTGCCAGGCTTCTCTGTCAGAGAGGTGGTTCTCTAGGCAAGAATACTAGAGCATATTGGCCAATACTGGTTGCCATACCCGTGTAGAGCACTATATTTCCTTCTGCCCTAGCCACCAACCCCCTGAGTACCTGATGCTGCCAGAACTCCTGCAACCCAAGCAGCTTCACCACCTCCACACCTGGCCCTCACGGGCTAACCCAAGCTCTCCAGGGCAGCCTCAGGAGCTAACCCCAGTGAACGACCCACATGTCCCGGTGGACATAAAACCACAATCGAAACCCAGGGGCAGTGTGGCTAAGGAAGAAGACCCAAAACTTTCCCACCAGCTGTACAAGCTGTAGATTAAATCCACACGATCAACTAAGCAGACTCTATGTCTATGGAATATATAAAAGGCCATTGAGAGCTCCCACAAAAGAAAACACACTAGCTCTGATAGCTGTGGACATTGGCGGCAAGAACACACAGGAGTAGGACCAGATTAGAATCTAAACTGCCCCCATAGCAGGTCCAGAGATCAGCACAGTGGTGGAGGGCATCCTAGGGAAGTAAGGTGGACTGTGACTCCCAGCTAGGGAAAGGACTCTGACAGCAGTGACTCAAGAAAAACATTTATTATTCTGAGTTTTTGACTTGTTCTGTAGATTCTTGTGGATTTTTTTCTTTTTACCCTCCCCCACCCTCCCTCTGTTGTAGAAGCTTTTGAGCTTTTTTTCCCTCAGTAACATTTTTTTTATTGCTGTCATAAACCTCTGTCTCTACGTTGGGCTTTTGCAATTCTGTGGAGTTTTCCTCTCTTTTTTTGTCTCTTTTATCTCTTATTTTAATCTATTATTATTTTTTCTACATTTATTCCTTTGTTTGCTTTTCCTACCATTCTTTTCTCCTTGCAGTTAATCATCAATATATATAAATCTTCTTTATCTACCTCTATTTAACTTTGCATATCTATTCTTTCTTTCTTTTCTTTCTCTCCTTTCCTCTCAACTTATTTGTTAGTTTCATTTTCACTGCTTTGTTCCCCAATTGGCACCTTGCTTTAGTTTTGTTTTCCAGTTTGTGCTTTAATTAGTTTTGTTCTGGTAGATATAATTTTTGATTTCCTTTATTTGTGGGTCAATCTATTGTACTTTATTTTTGTTAGACTGTTTTGATTTTGCTTATGGGTGTATATGAATATGTTTATTCAGTCACACTTTCTATTGTTGTTATAAACCTCTGCCTCTACATTGGGCTTTTGCAGTTCTGTGGAGTTTTCCTTTTTCTTTTCTTTTCTTTCTTCCAATTTTTTTCTTTTCTTTTCTTTATATTTTTAATTTTTTAAACCTATTATATTTTTTCCACATTTTTTCCTTTGTTTGCCTTTACTACTGTTCTTTTCCTTTTGCAGTTAATCATTAATGTATATAAAATTTCTTCATCTTCCTCTATTTAACTTTTCATATCTTTTCTTTCTTTCCTTTCCTTTCAACATATTTATTAGTTTCGTTTTCATTGCTTTATTCTCCACTTGACACCTTGCTTTAGTTTTGTTTTGCAGTTAGTGCTTCAGTTAGTTTTGTTCTTAAATGGTGAATATACTTTTTGATTTCCTTTGTTTGATGGGTCAATCTATTGTACTTTATTTTTGTTGGACTGTTTTCACTTTGCTCATGGGTGTATGTATATGTGTACATTCCATTATTTTAATTATTATTTGCCTGATTTTATAACTGCCATTTGTCTGGGGTTCATCTTTGATTTCTTATTTTTGGATATTTGTTTTAATCTCACTTCATTCCTGACCAGAGATCAAGGCCTAAGCCTTTGGAGTGGGAGCACCGATTCCAAGACCCTAGAACACTAGAGAACTAACCCTAGGGAGTATCAAATAGTGAGAACTCACACAAAGGCCTCCACTTGAATGCAAAACTAAGCATCACTCAATCACCAGTAGCACCCTGTGCAGGACTGCAGGATGCCTCATCTAAACAACAAACAAAACAAAAATACCAACCCAGCCATCAGCAGGCAGGATTACCACCTCATTCAGCCTTACCCATCAGAGGAAAAACAAACAAACAGAAACTCAGCATAATATCACCCTATAGGAAGCTCACAAACCACTGAACCAAACTTAGGAGGGCAGAAACCAAAAGAAAGAAAGAATTCAACATTCTTCAAGGAAAGAATTCAACTTTCCTTGAAGCCTGGGAAAAGGAGACCTCAAACATAATAACTTTAAAAAAAAAATAATGGAAAGGCAGAAAAATACTGCACAAATGAAGGAACAAACTAGAAACACAGAAGTCCAAATAAATGAAGAGGAAATGGGCAAACTACCTGAAAAAGAATTCAGGATAATGATAATAAAGATGATCAAAAACTTTGAAAACAAAATAGAGAAAATGCAATAATCATTTAACAAAGACCTAGAAAAATTAAAGAATAAGCATACAGAGACAAACAACACAATTATTGAAATTAAAAATACTCTAGAAGGAATCAATAGCAGAATATCTGAAGCAGAAGAATGAATCAGTGAGCTGGAAGATAAAATGGTGTAAATAACTTCTGAAGAGCAGAATAAAGTAAAAAGAAAGAAAAGAGCTGAGGACTGTCTCAGAGACCTCTGGGACCATATCAAACGCAACAACTGTAGAGGTCCTGGAAGAAGAAGAGAAAATGAAAAAGTATGAGAAAATTTTTGAAGGGATTATAGTTGAAAATTTCCCCAATATGGAAAAGGAAATAGTTAATCAAATCCAAGAGGCACAAAGAGTCCCATACAGGATAAACCCAAAGAGAAACATACCAAGACACATACTAATCAAACTAGCAAAGACTAAACACAAAGAAAGAATATTAAAAAGCATCAAGGGAGAAGAAACAAATAACATATGAGGGAAACCCCATACACTTAATAGCTGATCTTTCAGCAGAAACTCTGCAGGCCAGAAGGCAGGATATATTTAAAATACTGAAAGGGGAAAATCTACAACTAAGAACACTGTACCCAGCAAGGATCTCATTCAGAATTGATGGAGAAATAAAAACAAGCAAAAGTTAAGAGATTTCAGGATCACCAAACCAGCTTTACAACAAATGTTAAAGGGGCTTATATAGTCAAGAAACACAAGAGAAGAAAAAAGATCTACAAAATCAACCCCAAACAATTAAAAAAATGGCAATATGAACATATATATCAATAATTACTTTAAATGTAAATGGATTAAATGCTCCAACCAAAAGATACAGACTGGCTGAATGGATACAAAAACAAGACCCACATATATGCTGTCTACAAGAAACCCACTTCAGACATTAAGACACATATAGGCTGAAAGTGAGAGGATGAAAAAATATATTACATGCAAATGAGAAGCAAAAGAAAGCTGTTGTAGCAATCCTCATATCAGACAAAATAGATCTTAAAATAAAGATTACAAGAGATAAGGAAGGACACTGCATAATGATCAAGGGATCAATCCAATATAACAACTGTAAATATCTATGCACCCAATACAGGAATACCTCAATACATAAGACAAACACTAACAGACATGAAAGAAGAAATTGACAGTAACACAATAATAGTAGGAGACTTTAACACCCCACTCACACCAATGGACAGATATAAAAACAGGAAATTAATAAGGAAACACAAGTCTTAAATGATACATTAGGTGAGATGGATTTCATTGATATCTTTAGGACATTCCATCCAAATACAGAAGAATACATCTTCTTCTCAAGTGCACATGGAACATTCTCCAGGAGAGACCACATCTTGGGTCACAAATCAAACCTCAGTAAATTTAAGAAAATTGAAATCATATCAAGCATCTTCTCCAACCACAGTGCTATGAGACTAGATATCAATTACAAGAAAAATAGTGTAAGAAGCACAAACACATAGAGATTAAACAACACGTTTCTAAATAACCAACAGGTTACTGAAGAAATCAAAAGGGAAATAAAAAAATTTCTAGAAACAAAAGACAACAAAAACATGATATCTCAAAGCCTATGGGATGCAGCAAAATCAATTCTAAGAGGGAAGTTTATACAAGCAATATGATCCTACCTCAAGAAACAAGAAAAACATCGAATAGACAACTTAACTTTACAATTAAACAACTGGAAAAAGAAAAACAAAATAGTAGAAGGAAATAAATCATAAAGATCTGAGCAGAAATAACTTTAAAAAAATGAAAGAAATCGTAAAGATTAACAAAACTAAAAGCTGGTTCTTTGAGAAGATAAACCAAATTGACAAACCTTTAGCCAGACTCATCAAGAATAAAAGAGAGAAGAATCAAATCAACAAAATTAGAAATGAAAAAGGAAAGGTTACAACAAACAATGCAGAAATAGAAAGGATTATAAGAGACTATTATGAACAACTCTATGGCAATGAAATAGATAACCTGGAAGAAATGGACAGATTCTTAGAAAAGTTCAGTGTTTCAAGACTGAACCAGGAAAAAATAGAAACTATGAACAATCCAAACACAAGCACTGAAATTGAAGCTATGATAAAAAATCTCCCAAAAAACAAAAGCCCAGAACCAGATGGTTTCACAGGAGAATTCTATCAAACATTTAGAGAAGAGCTGATGCCTATCCTTCTAAAACTCTTTCAAAAAATTGCAGAGGAACACCTCCAAATTCATTTCACCCTGATACTAAAGCCAAAGACAACACAAAAAAGGAAACTACAGGCCAATATCACTGATGAACATAGATGCAAAAATCCTCAACAAAATTTTAGCAAACAGAATTCAGCAACACTTCAAAAAACTCATACACCATGATCAAGTTGGGTTTATTCCAGGGATGCAAGGATTCTTCAATATACGCAAATCAATCAGTGTGATACACCATATTAACAAGTTGAAAGATAAAAACTATATGATCATCTCAATAGATGCAGAAAAGTCTTTGACAAAACTCAGCACCCATTTATGATTAAAACTCTTCAAAAAATGGGCATAGAAGGAATCTACCTCAAGGCCATGTATGATAAGCCTACAACAAACATTATTCTCAATGGCGAAAAACTGAAAGCATTCCCCTTAAGATCAGAAACAAGACAAGCGTGTCCACTTTTGCCAATATTATTCAACATAGTTCTGGAAGTCCTAGCTTCAGCAATCAGAGAAGAAAAAGAAATAAAAGTAATCCAGATCAGAAAAGAAGTAAAGCTCTCACTGTTTGTAGATGACATGATATTGCACATAGAAAACCCTAAAGATAGTATCAGAAAATTACTAGAGCTAATCGGTGAATTTAGCAAAGTTGCAGAATACAAAATCAATACAGAGAAATCACTTACATTTCTATATAGTAACACTGAAAAATCAGAAAGAGAAATTAAGGAATCAATCCCATTCAACATTGCAACAAAAAGAATTAAATATCTAGGAATAAACTTACCTAAGGAGATAAAATAACTGTACACAGAAAATTATAAGACACTAATGAAAAAAATCAAAGATGACATAAACAGATGGAGAGATGTTACATGTTCCTGGGTAGGAAGAATCAATACTGTGAAAATGACTATTCTACTGAATGCAATCTACAGATTCAATGCAATCAAATTACCAATGGCATTTTTCACAGAACTAGAACAAAAAATTTCACAATTTATATGTAGATACAAAAGATCCTGAATAGCCAAAGCAGTCTTGAGAAAGAAGAAAGGAGCTGGAGGAATCAACCTTCCTGACTTCAGATTATACTACAAAGCTACAGTCATCAATGCAGCAAGGCACTGGCACAAAAACTGAAATATAGACCAATGGAACAAGATAGAAAGCCCAGAAATAAACCCCATTCACCTATGGGTACCTTATTTTTGACAAAGGAGGCAAGAAAATACAATGGGGCAAAGACAGCCTCTTCAATAAATGATGCTGGGAAAACTGGACAGCTATATGTAAAAGAATGAAATTAGAACACCTCTTAGCACCACACAGAAAGATAAACTCAAAATGGATTAACGACCTAAATGTAAGATGAGAAACTATAAAACTCTTAGCAGAAAACAGGCAGAACACTCAATGACGTAAATTAAAGCAAGATCCTCTATGACCCACTTCCTAGAATAATGGAAATAAAAACAAAAGTAAATAAGTGGAACCTGATTAAACTTAAAAGGTTTTGCACAGCAAAGGAAAGTGTAAGCAAGGTGAAAAGACAACCCTCAGAATGGGAGCAAATAATAGCAAATGAAACAACTGACAAAGGATTAATTTCCAAAATATACAAGCAGCTCATACAACTCAATACCAGAAAAACAAGCAACCCAATCAAAAAGTGGGAAAAACACCTAAACAAACATTTCTCCAAAGAAGACATACAGATGGCTAACAAGCATATGAAAAGATGCTCAACATCACTCATTATTCAGTTCAGTTCAGTTCAGTCACTCAGTCATGTCCAACTCTTTGCGACCCCATGAATTGCAGCATGCCAGGCCTCCCTGTCCATCACCAACTCCAAGAGTTCATTCAAACTCATGTCAAGCAATGCAAATCAAGACTACACTGAGATATCACTTCACACCAGTCAGAATAGCTCTTATCAAAAAGTCTACAAACAATAAATGCTGTAGAGGGTGTGCAGAAAAGGGAATGCTCTTGCCTTGTCGTTGGGAATGTAAATTGATAGAGCCACTGTGGAAGGCAGTATGAAGATTCCTTGAAAAACTAGGACTAAAACCACAACATGACTCAGCAATCCCATTCCTAGGCATATATTCTGAGGAAACCAAAATTGAAAGAGACACACTTATCCCATTTTTCATTGCAGCACTATTTACAATAACTAGAACATGGAAACAACATAGATGTCCATCGACAGATGAATGGATAAAGAAGTTGTGGTGTGTATAAGTATATGTGTGTGTGTGTGTGTGTGTGTGTGTATATATATATATATATATATATATATATGATGAAATATTACTCAGCCATAAAAAGTAATGCATTTGTATCAGTTTTAATGAGATGGATCAACCTAGAACCGTTATACAGAGTGAAGTGAGTCAGAAAGAGAAAGATTAATACCGTATTCTAACACATATATACGGAATCTGGAAAAATGGTACTAAAGAATTTATTTACAGGGCAACAATGGAGAAACAGACATAGAGAATAGACTTATGGACATGGGAAGAGGGGAGGAGAGGGTGAGATGTATGGAAAGAATAACATGGAAACTTACATTACCATATATAAAATAGCCAGCAGGAATTTGCTGTATGGCTCAGAAAATTTAAACAGGGGCTATGTATCAACCTAGAGGGGTTGGATGGGAAGGGATATGAGAGGATATATGTATACCTATGGCTGATTCATGTTGATGTTTGACAGAAAACAGTAAAATTCTGTAAAGCAGTTTTCCTTCAATAAAAAGTAAATTAATTAACAACAACAACAAAAAAGAATAAGCAAGATCTCTCCAGGTCATCTCCGGAAGAGACCTACTGACCCCCAGCCCAAGGAACTATTACTTAAAAGGTGATTCCTGCATGGGAAAGGAAGCTATATCAAATGAGTTCCACAGTCTCCTATAATTAAGATAGTTTATCCTTCTATAAATGACTCAGTCTAGAAATAAGCTGACCCTCAGGTAGATGCTATACCCAGAGAAACTTGCTAGAATCTGAACATAAATTTCCATTCCTCTTGCCCTTTATGTATCTTGGATAATGTTGCCTTTGCTTAGTTTGTATAATTAATATTTCTCATACTGTCAAAAATAAGAGTAAGCATCATGCAATGGACACCTGCTTTTTGTCAGTTTCCTTATTTCAACACTCACAATATCCCTTCAATAACTAACTGTATTATTCAGATAAAGAAATAGTTACTTAACCTATTATGGCAATCATTTTGCAAGATATATGTTTATAAATCATCGCATGTACACCTTAAATTTGCACATTATTATATGTCAGCTATAGCTCAATAAAGTTGGAGGATATTTTTTAAATTGTTTTTAAAAATGAATCACAAAAAATTTTTAATGATTTTTTACATAACACTAGCAGTGGTTCTCAATTTTTGATGTGTATGTGAGTGTCAGTACCACCAAGGAATATTTGTTTCTTGTGAACCATTTTTTTGTGTGGCAATGGTTCTCATACTTGGAGTATATACATAATTGCCTCAAAATATTTTTAAAATTCACATATATAAGCCCTTTGATTGACATATCTTAGGTTGAGGAAGAAGTAGAGAATTATACATATTTTGAAAACCACAAATGGTACATTTGTGGATACTGATCCAGGGCAGAGATGAGCCTCCCTGTACTCTGTCATGATACCTCTAACTCAACAAATGGGAAGAAAAAAATTCTTGATATTATATTGCACAAAAATATGGCCATAAGATATGTGGTAAGGATTTTGAGGTGAACTCTTATCCTAAAACTTCAACCGTAGGTTGAGATTGCCAAACATCACATGAAGGGAACATGGATTGAATGGCTGTAACAAGGTGAGAGCCTTCTCATGCTTCTATTAGCTTGAGGATGGTGTAAAGTGGGGATGAGAGAATATAGCTGGATCACTTAGAGGGCCTGAAAATTTCTCCCATACCTCACTGACAGATCATTAACCCTCAAAGGAGATTGATGCAAAATTCTGGCCTTAGATTTTCAGCCTTAAACCTACTCTATAAATTTTAATTAAACCACAAAAGGAACTTAGCAAAAGACAGTGAACTAAACCATACTTGCTTATTTTCATTAGTAAAATGATCTTCTACAATGCCTAGTAGTCTTTATTCTATGGTCCATTTGTTAGTGACCCTCACAAATAATTTTACTTAAACGTTCAATTTTTTCCATGTATTTTTTCTTGTTCCAGGTTTATGTTTATTTTTTTATTTTTAATTGGAGGATAATTGCTTTACAATGTTATGTTGGTTTCTGCCACACAACAACATGTGTGTGTGTGTGTGTTAGTTGTTTACTCGTGTCCGACTCTTTGCAACCCCATAGATTGTAGCCCACCAGGCCCCTCTGTCCATGGGATTCTCCAGGCAGGAACACTGGAGTTGGCTGCCATTTCCTTCTGCGAAAGGAGCTATAGAAAGAGAAAGTGAAGTCGTTCAGTCATGTCCGACTCTTTGCAACCCCATAGATTGTAGCCTACCAGGCTCCTGCATCCATGGAATTTTCCAGGCAAGAATACTGGAGTGGGTTGCCATTTCCTTCTCCAATACAACAACATGAATTATCCATAAATACACATATAACCCCTCCCTCTTAAGCCTCTCTCCCATGCCAGCTCTATCCTATTCCTCTAGAACATCACAGAGCACTGGGCTGAGCTCCATGTTTATATTGCAATTTCCCACTAGCTATCTGTTTTATATATGGTAATGGATATATTTCAATGATACTCTCTTATTTTATCCACCCTCTCCTTCCCCACAGTGTCCACAAGTCTGTACTCGGCATCTCCATTGCTGCCCTGCAAATAGGTTCCTCAGTATCATATTTCTAGATTCCATATATATGTGTTAATATACAATATTTGCTTTTCTCTTTCTGACTTACTTCACTTTGTATAACAGGCTCTAGGTAAGTCCACCTCATTTCAACTGACTCAAATATCCTCCTATTTATGGCTGAGTAATATTCCATTGTATATATGTACCACTTCTTTTTTATCCATTTTGATCTATCATCAGGTTTAATATTTCCCTAGTTCAAAAATGAACTAGGAAATTGAAATGAGTTCATTGAAATGAGGAACTCATTGAAATGAGTTCAATGTTCAGTCACTCAGTTGTGTCTGACTCTTTGTGACACTTTGCAATGTTGCCCACCAGGTTCCTCTGTCCATGGGGTTTCCCAAGCAAGAATACTGGAATGGGTTGCCATTTACTCCTCCAGGGGATCTTCTTGCCCCAGGGGTTGAGCCAGCATCTCCTGCATTGAAGGTGGATTCTTTGCCCACTTAGCCATTGGGAAAAATATTTTGACTAAATTTAAATGAAATAGAAACAGAGAGATGAAACTCAGAAGGACAGGTTTAAAATTACACACCAAGCTTTTGAATAAGAAAATACTTAGAGTTTCCCAAAGTTTAGCCTTGATAAAGGGAGAATTTCCCTCTCCATTAAGAACTGCCCAATATGCGGTACTTCAGTTCAGTTGCTCAGTTGTATCTCTTTGTGACTCCATGGATTGCAGCATGCCAGGCCTCCCTGTCATCACCAACTCCCAGAGTTTACCCAAACTCATGTCCATTGAGTCAGTGATGGCAACCAACCATCTCATCTTCTGTCCTCCCTTTCTCCTCCTGCCCTCAATCTTTCCCAGCATCAGGGTCTTTTCAAATGAGTCAGCTCTTCACATCAGGTGGCCAAAGTATTGGAGTTTCAGATTCATCATCAGTCCTTCCAATGAACACCTAGGACTAGTCTCCTTTAGGATGGGCTGCTTGGATCTTCTTGCAGTCCAAAGGACTCTCAGGAGTCTTCCCCAACACCACATTTCAAAAGTATTAATTCTTTGACACTCAGCTTTCTTTATAGTCCAACACTCACATCCATACATGACCACTGGGATAACCATAGCCTTGACTATATGGACCTTTGTTGACAAAGTAATGTCTCTGCTTTTTAATATGCAGTCTAAGTTGGTCACAACTTTCCTTCCAAGGAGCCAGTGTCTTTTAATTTCATAGCTGAGTCACCATCTGCAGTGATTTTGGAGCCCCCAAAATAAAGTCTGACACTGTTTCCACTATTTCCCCATCTATTTCCCATGAAGTGATGGGACCAGATGCCATGATCTTCGTTTTCGGAATGTTGAGCTTTAAGCCAACTTTTTCACTCTCCTCTTTCACTTTCCTCAAGAGGCTCTTTAGTTCGTCTTCACTTTCTGCCATAATAATGGTATTATCCACGTATCTGAGGTTATTGATATTTCTCCCTACAATGTTTATTCCAGCTTGTGCTTCCTCCAGTCCAGCATTTTTCATGATGTACTCTGCATATAAGTTAAATAAGCAGGGTGACAGTATACAGCCTTGACATAGTCCTTTTCCTATTTGGAACCAGTCTGTTGTTCCATGTCCAGTTCTAACTGTTGCTTCTTGAGCTGCATACAGATTTCTCAAAAGGCAGGTCAAGTGGTCTGGTATTCATTCACTTTCAGAATTTTCCACAGTTTATTGTGATCCACAAGGTCAAAGGCTTTGGCATAGTCAACAAAGCAGAAATAGATGTTTTTCTGGAACTCTCTTGCTTTTTCCATGATCCAGCAGATGTTGGCAATTTGATCTCTGGTTTCTCTGCCTTTTCTCAAACCAGCTTGAACATCTGGAAGTTCACGGTTCACATATTGCTGAAGTCTGGCTTGGAGAATTTTGAGCATTACTTTACTAGCGTGTGAGATGAATGCAATGGTGTGGTAGTTTGAGCATTCTTTGGCATTGCCTTTCTTTGGGATTGGAATGAAAACGGACCTTTTTCAGTCCTGTCGCCACTTCTGAGTTTTCCAATATATGGTACTGAATAACATTAAAATCAGTTATCTTTCTCCTAAATCAGTTAATGATTTAGAAATCTAAAATTCCAGATTACTTCAGGCATTACAAACATGATCATCCAATTTAAAATAACTTATTTCATCTTATGTTTCATGTTACAAAAATGTGTTCATTAAGAGGCTACAAAATTATGTAGCTGGTGGATCAAATCTTTCTGAAACATATTTGTTGGAAAGAGAACAAGTCACTTTGCAAAGGACATCTTCATTAGGATTTATCTAGTTATTTGATACTGATTAAGATTGATGAAATATACTGCAGTGAAAATGAATATCTATTCATATCTATCCATTATAGCTACCACTGTGGGCAAGGATCCCTTAGAAGAAATGGAGTAGCCATCAGAGTCAACAGAAGAGTCCAAAATGCAGTACTTGGATGCAATCTCAAAAACGACAGAATGATCTCTGTTCGTTCCAAGGCAAACCATTCAATATCACGGTAATCCAAGTGATGCCCCAACCCTTCATGATAAAGAAACTGAGGTTGAATGGTTCTATGAAGACCTACAAGACCTTCTAAAACTAACACCCATAAAAGATGTCCTTTTCATTATAAGGGACTGGAATGCAAAAGTAGGAAGTCAAGAAACACTTGGAGTAACAGGCAAATTTGGCCTTGGAATACAGAATGAAGCAGGGCAAAGGCTAATAGTGTTCTGCCAAGAGAACGCACTGGTCATAGTGAGCATCCTCTTCCAACACAAAAGAGAAGACTCTACAGGTGGACCTCACCAGATGGCCAACACCAAAATGAGATAGATTATATTCTTTGCAGCCAAAGATGGAGAAGCTCTATACAGCCAGCAAAAACAAGACCAGGAGCTGACTGTGGCTCAGATCATGAATTTCTTATGGCCAAATTCAGACTTAAATTGAAGGAAATAGAGAAAATCACTACACCATTCAAGTATGATGTAAATCAAATCCCTAAAAATTATACAGTGAAGTGAGATATAGATTTAAGGGAACAGATCTGATAGAGTGCCTGATGAACTATGGACGGAGGTTCGTGACACTGTTCAAGAAACAGGGAGCAAAACCATCTCCAAGGAAAAGAAATGCAGAAAAAACAAAATGGCTGTCTGAGGAGGCCTTATAAATAGTTGTGAAAAGAAGAGATGGGAAAAGCAAAGGAGACAAGGAAAGATATATGCATTTGAATGGAGAGTTTCAAAGAATAGCAAGGAGAGATAAGAAACCCTTCCTCAATGATCAGTGCAAAGAAATGGAGGAAAACAAGAGAATGGGAAAAACTAGAGATCTCTTCAAGAAAATTAGAGATACCAAGGGAACATCTCATGCAAAGATGGGCACAAAAAAGGAGAGAAAGGGTATGGACCTAACAGAAGCAGAAGATATTAAGAAGAGGTGGCAAGAATACACAGAAGAACTGTAAAAAAAGATCTTCACGACCCAGATAATCATGATGGTGTGATCATTCACCTAGAGCCAGACACCCTGGAATGTGAAGTCAAGTGGGCCTCAGGAAGCATCACTATGAACAAAGCTAGTGGAGGTGATAGAATTCCTGTTGAGCTATTTCAAGTCCTAAAAGTTGATACTGTGAAAGTGCTGCACTCAATATGCCAGCAAATTTGGAAAACTCATCAGTGGCCACAGGACTGGAAAAGGTCAGTTTTCATTCCAATCCCAAAGAAAGGCAATGCCAAAGAATGCTCAAGCTACTGCACAATTGCACTCATCTCACCCGTTAGTAAAGTAATGCTCAAAATTTTCCAAGCCAGGCTTCATTAATATGTGAACTGTGAAATTCCAGATATTCAAGCTGGTTTGAGAAAAGGCAGAGGAACTAGAAATCAAATTGCTAACACCTGCTAGATTATTGAAAAAGCAAGAGAGTTCCAGAAAATCATCTACTTCTGCTTTATTGACTATGCCAAAGCCTTTGACTGTGTGTATCACAATGAACTGTGGAAATTCTGAAAGAGATGGGAATGCCAGACCACCTGACCTGCCTCTTGAGAAATCCGTATGCAGCCAAGAAGCAACAGTGAGAAATGGACATGGAACAACAGACTGCTTCCAAATAGGAAAAGGAGTGCATCAAGGCTGTATATTATCACCCTGCTTATTTAACTTATATGCAGAGTACATCATGAGAAATATTGGCCTGGAGGAAGCATAGGCTGGAATTAAGACTGCAGGGAGAAATATCAATAACCTCAGATATGTGGATAATACCATTATTATGGCAGAAAGTGAAGAAGAACTAAAAAGCCTCTTGAGGAAAGTGAAAGAGGAAAGTGAAGAAGTTGGCTTAAAGCTCAACATTCCGAAAAATAAGATCATGGCATCTGGTCCCATCACTTCATGGGAAATAGATGGGGAAACAGTGGAAACAGTGTCAGACTTTATTTTGGGGGCTCCAAAATCACTGAAGATGATGACTGCAGCCATGAAATTAAAAGATGCTTACTCCTTGGAAGGAAAGTTATGACCAACTTAGACTGCATATTAAAAAACAGAGACATTACTTTGCCAACAAAGGTCCATCTAGTCAAGGCTATGGTTATCCCAGTGGTCATATATGGATGTGAGAGTTGGGCTGTAAAGAAAGCTGAGCGCTGAAGAATTGATGCTTTTGAACTGTGGTGTTGAAGAAAACTCTTGAGAGTCCTTGGACTGCAAGGAGATCCAACCAGTCCATCCTAAAGGAGACCAGTCCTGGGTGTTCATTGGTAGGACTGATTCTGAATCTGAAACTTCAAAATCAAAACTTCAAAAACTTTGGCCACCTGATACCAAGAACTGACTCACTGGAAAAGCCCCTGACGCTGGGAAAGGCTGAAGGCAGGAGAAGAAGGTGACGACAGAGGATGAGGTGGTTGGATGGCATCACTGACTTAATTGACATGAGTTTGACTAGGCCCCCGGGACTTGGTGATAGACAGGGAAGCCTGGCATACTGCAATCCATGTGGTCTCAAAGTGTAGGACACGACTGAGCAACTGAACTGACTGACTCAGGAATGTAACCTGGAAGATAGCCCCTCAAATAGCTGTAGGATCTGTTCTGAAGAGGTAGGAGTGGGGGAGGTCCATCTATAAGTGATTTTACTGAAGAACAGGGGCTTCCAAAGTGGCACTAGTGGTAAAAAAAAAAAAAAAAAAAAAACCTGCCAATGCAGTAGATGTAAGAGATATGGGTTGGATATCTGGGTCAGGAAGAAAACCCCTGGAGGAGGGCATGACAATCTACTCTAGTGTTCTTGCATGGAGAATCTCATGGACAGAGAAGCCTTGTGGGCTACAATCCTTAGGCTCACAAAGAGTCAGACATGACTGAAGTGACTGAACATGCATGCATCCAGTGAAGAGTGTATACATGCAATAAAGCACAGAGTGTGGCAGAAAGTTGCTGCTAGTCCCAAGAAGCAATGTCTCCATTCATAGTTTTAGTGCTTTTCTAGATACAAGAAGATACAGGAAATTAGGCTGAAAAAGTCTTCTTTCCAGACATCATAGTGATATTTCCTGCTTTCATGGAAATGATAGTTTGTGGCAAAATATATACTAAATAAATACATATGGATGCTTAATTGTAATAATAAAAAAAAAATAGCTAGAGAGGAGAAGAAGGGGCTTCTCAGGTGGTGCTAATGGTAAAGAACCCACCTGCCAATGCAGGAGACATAAGAGACACAGGTTCGATTCCTGAGGGCATGACAATGCAATCCAGTATTCTTGCCTGGAGAATTCCATGGACGCAGGAGGCTAGAAGGCCATACTCCTTAGGGTTGCAAAGAGTCAGACAAGACTGAAGGAACTCAGCATGCACTCACACACAGGAGTAGAGGACAACATAAATCATAAGTAACTAAGCATTGATTGTACCATTAGAGAAACTCACAGAAGATTTCTGTTTTATTTCTCTCATCTAAAATTTTTTAACATACAATCTGTGTATATAAATTTGGAAAAGAGTTTTAAAAAAGAAAATTAAGTGCCTAAATTTCTACTCAATTCAGTTCAGTCACTCAGTCATGTCCGACTCTTTGAGACCCCATGGACTGCAGCATGCCAGGCTTCCCTGTCCATCATCAACTCCTGGAGCCTACTCAAACCTGTGTCCATTGAGTCAGTGATGCCATCCAACCATCTCATCCTCTGTCATCCCCTTCTCCTCCTGCCCTCAATCTTTCCCAGCATCAGGGTCTTTTCAAATGATTCGGTTCTTCGCATCAGGTGGCCAAAGTATTGGAGTTTCACCTTCAGCATCAGTCCTTCCAATGAATATTCAGGACTGATTGCCTTTAGGATGGACTGGTTGGAACTCCTTGCTGTCCAAGGGACTCTCAAGCATCTTCTCCAACACGACAGTTCAAAAGCATCAATTCTTCGATCCTCAGTTTTCTTTATAGTCCATCTCTCACATCTGAAAATGACTACTGGAAAAACCATAGCTTTGATTAGATGGACCTTTGTTGACAAAGTAATGTCTCTGCATTTTAATATGCTGTCTAGGAGCATATTCTTCCAAGGAGCCAGATTCTTTTAATTTCATGGCTGCAGTCACCATCTTCAGTGATTTTGGAGCCCAAAAAAATAAAGTCTGCCATTTTTTCCCTATCTATTTGCCATGAAGTAATGGGACTGGATGCCATGATCTTAGTTTTCTGAATGTTGAGTTTTAAGCCAACTTGTTCACTCTCCTCTTTCACTTTCATCAAGAGGCTCTTTAGTTCTTCTTTGCTTTCTGCTGTGTTGAGAGAAATATGGTTAGAATTTTGGTATAATGCTTTCAAGTGTTTCTTCTCTGAATACACACTTACAAAATTATAACCATGGTGTATAATCAATTCTGTATCCTAAGGGCAAGAGACTGTCACATACATTGAATTTACCCATATCCCTGATACATGTTGGCAATGTATTTAGTCACTGGCACTGAAGATAGACTATCTGCATTCTCATGTCCTTAAAACTTCTGGGAGATTATGGTCTTCATGGCAGCAGCATCATGGCAGATAGGCAAAGTTTTGACCAAATTCTAATCAGAGAAAGAAACTTTCATAAATATGTTATGATCAAGGTCTTTCCCAGTTTGTCTTTCAATTTTTCTTCCAATTGTATTGATACGAAGTCCTATATCTCAAAAATATTATGCCTAAAATAGTGGATTAGGAAATTCTTAGTGTTTGTTTTTTTGAATTTGAATTTTTAATGACCTGTAGACATTACTTGCTATTGGACTGTCCCTATATTTCACACATCAGATTGATTCCTGTTGATCAGTCACTCAGTCCTGTCTGACTAGAGACACCATGGACTGCAGCATATCAGGCTTCCCAGTCCTTCACCATCTCCCAGAGCTTGCTCAAAATCATGTCTATTGAATTGGTGGCACAATCCAACCATCTCATCCTATGTCATCCCCTTCTCCTCCTGCCTTCAATCTTTCCCAGCATCAGGAACTCCTAGATAATTACTTAATGAGCAATATGTTTTAATCTTTGGGGGCCTCTACAACAACATATTACAAATTGTGTGGCTTATAGATAATAGATGTATATTGCTGATTGTTTCGGAGGCTGGATCATCCAAGATCAAGATCAGACATCCAGATTTCATGTCTGGTGACCTAATTCACAGATGGTCATCTTTATGCTGTGTCTTCATACAGTGAAAGGGACAGCTAGGAAATCCCCTGGGTCTCTTGTAAAAGGGCCCTAATTCCATTCATGAGGACTTTAACCTCATGATCTAATTACTTCCCAAAGGCCTCACTTCACATACCACCACATGGGGCGTTAGGGCTTAACATGAATTTGGGGGCAGTACAAGCATGGAGTTCTAAAACACCAGTCAGTCAGAACAAGGCAAAGTGATTATTCTCAGAAATCTGGCTTTAACTCTCTGTAGGAGAGTTAGAGCAGGAGTAACATCAAAAGGGTTTTCTTGTCTTTCAATTTAGTTCAGTTCCTTTCTGTTCAAACTTCAGTGGGGTACCAGCACTAACTCCGGTGAGTCATATTGATTCTTGTTTTTCAACACAACTTGGCAAGAGCCAATTGCATACTTCTCTTCTTGGTGTTGCATTCAGTACTGTTTCTGTAGTAGCCTGAGATCAGCCGTAACAGAGTATTTGTACCAAGGAAAAGAGCAAGCACTGTAAACCATGTTGTTTTTCCAGACAGCTCACGGTTAAGCATTTATTAGTATATCATTTCCAAGCTACTCTTCCTTTTACTCATCAGCAGAAACCATGCATTTTTCCCCTTCAGTACAAGCCATTTCTATTCCCAAGGTCTGATTCCATTACTCAGTGATGTTTGGCATGTAGGCTCATCTTATAAGAATCAAACAGCAGATCACCATTCACAATCTATGTTACTAACCATACTCTAATACCCCATCTAACTTTCTAGAAGAGCATCTTGCTAAATGTATAATTTATTTTTTTTTAATTTTCTGTAATACATTCTGCCCAGAAGCATCAGACTTTTTTAAGCTTCCATTTGTTTCTTACATAGTAAAACCATGAGGTATCTTCATGGCTTAACAATTGTACACAGGTGGGAATTGGAAGGATTATGGAACTTTATGCTCTAAGATTTGAGTCTCCTATGGCTCAATAAAGGGCAGAAATGGTAGGGACCTAAGAGAAGCAGAAGATATTAAGAAGAGGTAGCAAGTATACAAAGAGAACTGTACAAAAAAGATCTTCATGACCCAGATAATCACGATGATATGATCACTCACCTAGAGCCAGACATCCTGGAACGTGAAGTCAGGTGGGCCTTAGGAAGCATCACTATGAACAAAGCTAGTGGAGGTGATGGAATTCCAGTTGAGCTATTTCAAATCCTAAAAGATGATGCTATGAAAGGGCTGCACTCAATATGCCAGCAAATTTGGAAAACTCAACAGTGGCCATAGGACTGGAAAAGGTCCATTTTCATTCCAATCCCAAACAAAGGCAATGCCAAAGAATGCCCAAACTACCACACAATTGCAATCATCACATGCTAGCAAAGTAATGCTCAAAATTCTCCAAGCCAGGCTTCAACAGTACATGAACCATGAACTTCCAGATGTTCAAGCTGGTTTTAGAAAAGGCAGAGGAACCAGAGATCAAATTGCCAACATTGCTGGATCATGGAAAAAGCAAGGGAGTTCCAGGGAAACATCTATTTCTGCTTTATTGACTTTGCCAAAGACTTTGACTGTGTGGATCACAATAAATTGTGGAAAATTCTGAAAGAGATGGGAATACCAGACCACCTGACCTGCCTCTTGAGAAACCTATATGCAGGTCAGGAAGCAAAAGTTAGAGCTGGACATGGAACAACAGACTGGTTCCAAATAGGAAAAGGAGTATGTCAAGGCTGTATATTGTCACCCTGCTTGTTTAAAATGCAGAGTACATCATGAAAAACGCTGGGCTGGAAGAAGCACAAGCTGGAATCAAGATTTCCAGGAGAAATATCAATAGCTTCAGATATGCAGATGACACCACCCTTATGGCAGAAAGTGAAGAGGAACTAAAGAGCCTCTTTATGAAAGTAAAAGAGGAGAGTGGAAAAGTTGGCTTAAAGCTCAACATTCTGAAAACTAAGATCATGGCATCTGGTCCCATCTCTTCATGGAAAATAGATGGAGAAACAGTGGAAACAGTGACAGACTTTATTTTTTTTTGGTCTCCAAAATCACTGCACATGGTGATTGCAACCATGAAATTAAAAGACGCTAGCTCCTTGGAAGGAAAGTTATGACCAACCTAGATAGCATATTCAAAAGCAGAGACATTACTTTGCCAACAAAGGTCCTTCTAGTCAGGGCTATGGTTTTTCCTGTGGTCATGTATGGATGTGAGAGTTGGACTATAAAGGAAGCTGAGCACCGAAGAATTGATGCTTTTAAACTGTGGTGTTGGAGAAAACTCTTGAGAGTCCCTTGGACAGCAAGGAGGTCCAACCAGTCTATCCTAAAGGAGATCAGTCCTGGGTGTTCATTGGTAGGACTGATGTTGAATCTGAAACTTCAATACCTTGGCCACCTGATGAGAACAGCTGACTCATCTGAAAAGACCCTGATGCTGGGAAAGATTGAAAGCAGGTGGAGAAGGGGATGACAGAGGATGAGATGGTTGGATGGCATCACTGACTCAATGGACATGGGTTTGGGTGGACTCTGGGAGTTGGTGATGGATAGGGAGGCCTGGCATGCTGTGGTTCATGGGGTCGTAAAGAGTCAGACATGATTGAGCAAATGAGCTGAATCGAACTGATAATATGAACATAGTTTTAAATTCTATTTTTTAGGCAGTTGATGAATTGAGTTTAAAATCCTTGATTTGGAAGCTACCCAAGGGCATAATAAGCACTTTATTGTATGCTTGTTTAAAAGAAGGTAGGTGAGTTCCTTATAAGAAAGTCATAGATACAGCATTTTACACACACGCACACACACATATATACACACACACATTTTTAAGGTAGAGCATTGTATGGCATTCATGTTTGATGTGTCCATATAGATTACTTTCATTGGCAAGATAATTGGAGATTAAGTGTATTTATATACCTGTTATGTTTTTGTGTAATTGTATGTGTGCATGTGTAGAATTTGCAATTTTGTATCTGTTAATGTGTTTTTACCTTCAATCAGAGCTGAATTTCCTGCAAAGTTTTGGCCAAGGCAAACGAGTGGAAGTGAAATAGTGTTCTATTTTTTTTCTGCCTGACTACTCCAGTTTAAGTGCTGACTATGTTGTAGCTTCCTTTTTCCCCATAGGGTTTGTGTAAGAAAAAGGAGAAATTACCTGTTGACCGATATGGAGGCAGGAATTGACTTACAAATGGAAAAAGACAAGTTCAGAGACCCACATTGTTGTGAGGCAACAAGAAAAAGACCACTAATGATCAGGCATTGCTGCTTGCAGGATCCCTGAGCTGAGCAAACACGACTTCAAAGGATGCTTTAAGGGCTAAATTAAATAAAAATCCAGTGAAGGATACCAGAGTAGCAGTGTCTGGATCAAAATGAACCCATCATATTCTCTGCCTAGGGCATTAGTTCTGCTTCTGACACTTTGGGTTTTTTGAGGTAGAATCTTTATAGTTCTTGAGATAGTTTACATTTGGAGTTGCCATTTTTATGGTTTGCACTCTCTCTTCAAAGAACGGAAATGATGTGGCTTACACTGACAAAAATTTGATAATTGCCATCTTTGATGTGGCTGTCAGCAATATATGCCTTGATTGTGACAACTGTACTAATGATTATTTGTTGAAGGCATTCTACCTGCAAAGACCAAATTTTATTAGCCTATAGAATATCTGGAAAGATTAAAACCCCATAGAGAAGAAAAGCGACATTAATGCTTACTTTATAAAATTGGAATAAGTACATGGAATTTTTGTGTTTCTCAATTTAGAAAAAAAGATACAAAAATAAATTTCCTTTCACTGTAAATAATACAAAAATATCTTCATTTTTAAGGACAGAAGGGAAGGAGAGGGAGAATAGAAATGAAAATTAACACTTCAATCCATCTTCCAATTGGCTATTCCCTCCCAAACTTCTATTTTCTGTTAAAGTACCTGTGTGGTATCTACTCTCCCTCATTTTCCACATCAAGAGCCAAGTGCTGCTGCTTATACTTCAAACAATATTAGCATTCTATGAACAATTTCAATGACATCCTAATTAGGCAATAAGCTTCTTCAGAGGAAGGAATATCTTGGATTGAAACTTTCTTAATTAAACTGTTTCACTAGTTCCAAACCTAGTGTCAATAGATGAGAGTGAGTTCTTCTGTACCATTCTCTTTTCCCCATGCTCATCATCCCTCCAAAATGATCAGATGAATAACCCTGGCCTGCTTTGGCTGTATGTCACTTACCTTCTCAAAAGTCTCAATATTCTTGCATTAACCCTTGATGTGATTATCAACGTTTGGAGAGTCTGGTCACCTTGACAATATGAGCAAAACCATGAATTCTCTTGCTAGAAAAAAGTCATCAATTTAGCATTTAACATCATGACTACCACCAGTCATGCCATCTTCGCCAGCAACATCATCATTACCACCATGGGCATCAACACTGCTGCTGCTGCTGTTAAGTCGCTTCAGTCATGTCCAACTCTGTGGGACCCCAAAGACGGCAGCCCACCAGGCTCCCCCATCCCTGGTATTCTTCAGGCAAGAATACTGGAGTGGGCTGCCATTTCCTTCTCCAGTGCATGAAAGTGAAGTCGCTGAGTCGTGTTCGACTCTTAGCAACCCCATGGACTGCAGCCTACCAGGCTCCTCTGTCCATGGGATTCTCCAGGAAGAGTACTGGAGTGGGGTGCCATTGCCTTTGATTATGTGCCATAATGGTGGACATATTAAAATATAAATATATGATAGTCATAATTTTACCCCATTGGTCTGGGAGCTAATATTCTTAATCAGTATGTTCAGTATACGTCACCGGAGAAGGCGATGGCACCCCACTCCAGTGCTCTTGCCTCTAAAATCCCATGGACGAGGAGCCTGGTAGGCTGCAGTCCATGGGGTCTCGAAGAGTCTGACAGGACTGAGCGACTTCACTTTCACTTTTCACTTTCATGCACTGAAGAAGGAAATGGCAACCCACTCCAGTGTTCTTGCCTAGAGAATCCCAGGGACGGGGGAGCCTGGTGGGCTGCCGTCTATGGGGTCGCACAGAGTTGGACATGTCTGAAGCGACTTAGCAGCAGCAGCAGTATAAGTCACACCCATAGACTTCACATTATTATGTTATTGTTTAGTTGTTAGATAATGTCTGACTCTTTGTGTGACTCCATGGGCTATGGCCCACCAAGCTATGGAGTCTTTAATAAACTCTATTGTGTTAAATCACATATTTAAAGTTTAAATTTGTCAGCTATTCTATGATCATTCCTTGGCCATAAACCCACTCTTCTATACTCTGATCTGAACTGCTGAGACTGTGGTATTGAAAAGCTCATTTCCCAGACTCTTTTAACCCCTCACTTCTTGTTAAAGTATGCCAGTGAGAAGCACTGGTAGGAGATTAGAAAGCAAAAGGAAGGGACAGGCTTCTGCTCATCACTGCTAAATGGTCTTATCTTAATATGGCAGGAATTGAAAGGTGACACTGAGTGCATCAGTAACATTTCAGAAATTCGTGCACCTCCAAAAATGTAGACTCACGGCAACAGCCCAGTTAGTGACTGTATCACTTGATCTAAAAGTGACACACAGAGAAATTATTTTTCTCCTCTTCTCTCCTCCTTGATTGATATAAAGCATCCTCTCTTTGTACTACCCAATATGAACATATGTTCCTCGTTGAATCCAAACTGAAGCAGAAATCATCTCAGATAACTGAGTCTCAAAATATTGGAAAGTGAGATTATTTATCTCATCTCATTGGATTTGTATTAAGTAGCAGTAACCTCATTGACATTGGTAAATGGGTTTTTTGATAATCCAAAGAAAGTAGTAGATTCCAAATACTTATTCTTGTCCATCAGCTCAGTTCAGTTCAGTTCAGTTCAGTTTGTGGTTTGGAATAGAGCATATTTTCAGGTAAGACAGTAGATCTTAAGTCTTCCTACTACACCAAAAAGAAAAAAAAAAAAAATTAGGCCGTATGTGAGATGATGAAAGTGTGGATTAACTTGATTCTGGTAATCACTTCACAGTGTACATGTATATCAAACCATCACATTGCATACCTTAAATATATATATATTGTATATGTTAATTGTATCTCAATAGAACTAGAAAAAATTTAATTAAAAAAAGAAAACAAAAGAAGGCAAGGCTTTGGGGGAATAAGTGTTAATGCACTTGACCATTCTAATAGTAATGATTAAAGACCATGGGACTTATGCTATTTCTTCCCACACTGGAGAGATTACAGAAAGAAATGACATGCTTAGGGCCCTAAATTCTCAACTCAAGACACAGAAGTGGATATATCCTATGATGGCCCCAAAACAATATTTTTTATAGATAAGATTTATATAGTTGCAAATAAGAATAAAAATTGACTCTGTATTCCAAGTTGAATGGATATCTTTACCAAGTCTCTCATGTTTAGTTTGGTGCATTGTTCTTGTTGAGTTGCTAAGTTTGTCCAACTCTTTTGCAACCCCATGGACTGTAGTCTCTCTAGGCTTCATTTGTCCATGGGATTATCCAGGCAATATTATTGGAGTGGGTTGCCATTTTCTTCTCCAGGGGATCTTCCTGACCGAGGGAGCGAACTTGCAGCTCCTGCATTGGGAGGTAGATTCTTCACCACTGAGCCACCAGGGAATCCCTGTTTAGTGTACTAAGCAACCAGAAATGGGACCTGACATTTGGGGTGGAGACATTTCATTGCATTTAGATAAACTTGATAACCTTGAGACCCTGAATCCCATTAAGGCTCTCTTTCCAGAGGAATTTATCACTGCTTTCTGATAAAACTAGTCTTCTTTCTTTAAAAACATGTAATTATCTCACCTAAGGCAATAGTCTCTGATCAGATCAGATCAGTCGCTCAGTCGTGTCCGACTCTTTGTGACCCCATGAATTGCAGCACACCAGGCCTCCCTGTCCATCACCAACTCCCGGAGTTCACTCAGACTCATGTCCATCGAGTCAGTGATGCTGTCCAGCCATCTCATCCTCTGTCGTCCCCTTCTCCTCCTGCCCCCAATCCCTCCCAGCATCAGAGTATTTTCCAATGAGTCAACTCTTTGCATGAGGTGGCCAAAGGACTGGGGTTTCAGCTTCAGCATTATTCCTTCCAAAGAAATCCCAGGGCTGATCTCCTTCAGAATGGACTGGTTGGATCTCCTTGCAGTCCAAGGGACTCTCAAAAGTCTTCTCCAACACCACACTTCAAAAGCACCAATTTTTCAGCGCTCAGCCTTCTTCACAGTCCAACTCTCACATCCATATATGACCACAGGAAAAACCATAGCCTTGACTAGACGAACCTTTGTTGGCAAAGTAGATGCTAAATCCTTTTATAACTTCTCCTTATAATACTTAGTCAGAGCCCATTGTGCTTAGATGCTAAATCCTTTTATAACTTCTCCTTATAATACTTAGTCAGAGCCCATTGTGCTTCAAGGGGGAAAAGCGAAAAAATTTGACCAGGAAAAGATGGTTATACACTTAAAGAATTACAGGGTTTGCCACCTCATGCGAAGAGTTGACTCATTGGAAAAGACTCTGATGCTGGGAGGAATTGGGGGCAGGAGGAAACGGGGACGACAGAGGATGAGATGGCTGGACAGCATCACTGACTTGATGGATGTGAGTCTGAGTGAACTCTGGGAGTTGGTGATGGACAGGGAGGCCTGGCATGCTGCGTTTCATGGGGTCGCAAAGAGTCAGACATGACTGAGCGACTGAACCGAACTGAACTAAGTTATATGAAGAATGAGGTTATACTATGAAGAATGAGGTTTTATTAAGTTATATGAAGAATAAAACGTGTGGTTTATATGTGGAAGTTAATTCTAAGAAGAGACAACCAAAGAGGAAAGAAATAATGTTAGATTTTATCTATGATGTTGACTGGGATATGTGTACTTCCTGGAGATTCGTGGTTCAATATATTATAATGAAAAATTGGAAATAGTTCTAACAGTTTTCTTGATTAGTTTTAAACAAGCTTAAAGTCAATGGTGATTTACTGTCTATGAAATTTAGGTGACTGAAATTCTCAGATAGAAGGAAGAAATCCTAAAATGTAAGGAGAAAGAAATATTTGGGTTGATTTTTCAAGCAATCTCCACCCTCTCTCCCCTTATTCTCCAGTATGTCTCCCAATAGGTCAAAAGCATATTCATTTCACTAAGAGCATAAAATACATTAAAGAGAGAAATACACCAGCATCTTTGTAAAGCTTAGCATTGGCTTTCTTCCATATGCTGGAAAGAGGGTTGGGAATGGTAAAATTGAAACATTGTTGTTGCTTAGTCCTTAAATTGTATCTGACTCTTTTGTGACCCTTCATGGACTATAGCCCACCAGGCTCCTCTGTCCATGGGATTTCCCAGGCAAGAATGCTGGAGTGGATTGCCATTTCCTTCTCCAGGGGATATTCCTGATGTAGGGACTGAAAAGGCCTCTCTTGCATTGCAGGCAGATTCTTTACCACTGAGCTACCTGGAAAGTCCATAAAATTGAAATAGGCTTCCTGATTTCAGTGAGAATAATATAATCCCATACTGGCTCCCTACTTAATTGACAGATAGAAGGTGATTGCAATTAATATAAGGTGGAATGAGGCTTGAGTAATAATCACTTTTAGATATATTATTATGGCTAACTTATCATGGTGTCACTAGGAATCAAATAGATAGGTATCCTAACAAAGTATTATTGATTTGTAAAATCACAAAAATTTTAGATCTGGTATGCCGAGACAATTCTTAGTTGTTTCCCAGAACGAAGTCATTACAGACTTATATCCTTCTCCAGGAAGACAAAGCTAGAGCATTTGAGTAAGGAATTTATGATTCTGTCACAGTTAAATACTGTTAATTATACTCAGAAGACTGTCAAATGAGATCTGTGTCATAAGGAAAATGTCTGAGCTCTGATCAAAGAGAAAGTATCAGATATATCAAGAAATATTAGACACTACCAAGAGGGTGATGCTAATCCTAGAGATCTAAGATAATACCATTCTCCTCTGGTTAGAGTGCAGACTGATGAAGATACAGTAAAAAAATGGAAATTTGACCTAAAATCAGCTCTGGATGAGTACAGAGGTTTTGCAGAGTCATGATTTCTTTCCTCCAGTTTCTTAATTCATGGTTGTTACAAATGCATTGTAAAACTGGATGAATTGTCACAGAAGCTCACTGATCAATGAATGTGGGACATATTGGAGAAGAAAGACCAAATAGAATGCTAGAAGCTTTGTCTCCATTCCAAAATAGTAAACCAAGGTCAATAATGAAATTAAAAAAAAAAAAAACCTACAAAATGAGAGAAAATATTTACAAATGATGCAACCAACAAGGGATTAATTTCCAAAACACATAAATAGCTGCTGCAGCTGCTAAGCCACTTCGATCGTGTCCAACTCTGTGCGACCCCATAGAAGGCAGCCCCCCATCCCTGGAATTCTCCAGGCAAGAACACTGGAGTGGATTGCCATTTCCTTTTCCAATGCATGAGAGTGAAAAGTGAAAGTGAAGTCACTCAGTCATGTCTGACTCTTAGCAACCCCATGGACTGCAGCCTACCCAGGCTCCTCCGTCCATGTGATTTTCCAGGCAAGAATACTGGAGTGGGTTGCCATTGCCTTCTCCACATATAAATAGCTCATAAGCTCAATAAGACAATAAAAACATAGGCAGGAGATCTAAAAAGATATTTCTCCAATGAAGACATACAGCTGGCCAACAGACACAGAAAAATGCTCTAAATCACTAATTATTAGAGAAATGCAAACCAAAACTAAAATGAGGCATCTTCTCACTCCAGTCAGAATGACCACCATCAAAATGTCTACAAATAATACATGCTGGAGATACTGTGGAGAAAAAGGAATACTCCTATCCTGTTGTTAGGCATGTAAATTGGTATAGTCATTATGGAGAATAGTTTGAAAGTTCCTTAAAAAACTGAAAATAAAGTTACTGCAAATCCCACTCCTGGGAATGGATCCGGAGAAAATTCAAAAAGATACATGCACCCTAATGCTCTTTGCAGCACTATTTACATTAGCAAAGACACAGAAGCAAACTAAATGTCCATGGACAGATCAATTAATACAGAAGATGTGGTATATATAACTCAGCCATAAACAAGAATGACATAATGCCTTTTGCAGCAACATGGATAAACCTAGAGATTAATATACTAAGTAAAGTAAGTTAGACAGAGAAAGACGAACTTCGTATGATATCACCTATATATGGATTCTAAATTATGACACAAATTGAATTTATATACAAAGCATAAGAATACCTACAGATATAGAAAGCAAGCTTATGTTTTCCCAAAGAGAAAGAGAAAGAGAGATAAACTAGGAGTTTGGGATTAACATATTCATACACCATATATAAAATAGATAACCAACATACATGAATCACGGTGCTATACACCTGAAACTAACACAACACTGTAAATCACCTATGTGTGTGGGCTTAGTCACGCAGTTGTGTCCGACTCTTTGCAACCCAATTGACTGTAGCCTGCCAGGCTCCTCTGTCCATGGGAATTCTACAGGCAAGAATACTGCAGTGGGTTGCCATGCCCACCTCCAGGGAATCTTCCCAACCCAGGGATCTAAACCAGATCTCCCATATTGCAGTCAGATTCTTTACCATCTGAACCACCAGGGAAGCCCAAGAATACTGGGGTGGGTAGCCTATCCTTTCTCCAGGGGATTGTCCTGACCCAGGAATCTAACTGGGATATCCCACATTGAACGTGGATTCTTTACCAGCTGAGTTACCGGGGAAGTCCTAAATCACCTATACTTCAATAAAAAACTTAACAATCTTAAAAAATAAATAAACATATCATTATCAGCAGCTTGAAAGAAGCAAGGATGGTGATTCTTAACATACCTTCTTTTAGTTTCCCTGTTCGACCTGTGCAGAAGGTGACTGGATCTTAGAAAAAAAAAAATAATTATAAATTAAATCAAATAATGACTCCAATTTTATAGATGTAGAAACTAAGGCTCAAAATTGCTGGATCTCATTGTTAGTGAATAAGTTAGTAAAGACTGAAATTAACATTTGTCTAACAAAAGACTGTTTATCCAGTCAGTATATTATGGCTGAATATTACTTATGGTTCCAGGGAATATACAAAATAGATAAATTTTAGTCTCTTAAGCCTCTTCTTAAGACCTGAATTACTGATGATCTGTCTGTCTGTCTTTCTTTCCCTTTCTCTCTTTCTCACTGAAACTACTCTTCTATGATACAATTAAAATATACTCTTTCTTATGCTTTCTAAACAACACAGCTCACTGATATCTTACCCTCCTTTTTCCTGTTTATTTCCCACTTAAATATGTAAATCTTTGTGGCATCTTTTACATTGTTATTTAGCTCCTTTTACTATTTTCTTCATATAATTATGAGTATTTGGACACTGAACACAACATATGTCTTTGGATGTTATGAACTTGAGGGAGATAACAGCCACATAGAAAGAAGGTAAAGATCTAAAGTTGAATTTCAACTTGTAGATATTAGCTAAGTTGTTTAACCTCTGAGACTCAGCTTTGTTGGAGACGGGGAAATTTTCTCCTCTACTTGGGTTTTTGTGGCTGCACTAATAATAAAATGGCCACAAGACAGATTAATAGAAAAAAGAAGCAAATTTTAATTTAATGTACTTGGAGGTCCCATAAAAATGGGACCAAAGAAGTGGCCAAAGCAGTAGCTTTTTTAATTTTCAGATAAAAAACCAATACATTTTTGAGGAACTTATAGGACAAAGCAGCTTAGGTTTTGGGTGCTTAGCTAGTGAAACAGAGTTTGGGCCTGGGATATGTTTATATAGGTTTCTCATTCCAAATCCCCAGTCTTTGGTGATAAGGATGTCCTTCTACCTCCAAATGCAGAAAAGTATACCGTTCACGTGAGATATTTATTTCAGTCTTTCAGGGAGACAGAAAGGAGAGCCAGGGTGTCCCTCTTGTGTGATCTATTTCTTAAAAAACTTTAAGTTAAAATAATCAATATGCCATTGAGATACATTTTGGGGTGGCCTACTCTGGGCCTGAAAAACATCATTTATAAAAAGGAATTACTACTAGCTCACGGGGTTGTGGTAGGGATTGCACGTGACATTGTAAGTGAAAGTGCCTCATATATATTACATGAATTTATTCTTGACTCTTCCTCCTAATCTGTGAATCTCTTCTACGTGTACCCCTTTAGCACTCAAAAGTAGTCATTTTAAGGCGTGGAGTAATTCAGGACAAAGAGCTTTTACTAGTAGTCTGCAGTCACTATTGAATCCCCTAAATATACCTCTATCATTAGCATGTGATTTCATTTTCTGTTTACCTGTCATCATATGACTAGAAGGTTCTTGATAACAGTAATGAATCTTTAGTTTCTGTCAGCACTTGGAGTACTTCTTGGCATGAATGCAGCTTTCAATATGTAATTGCTAAATGAATTAATTGTGTGAAGTTGAGAACTCACAGAATACTCTTTTCCTTTCATGGGTTACTTCATATTCATAAAGGGATATCAGAAAGGGGAAAATTCCCAGATTAAACAAATAAATTCATTACTGTGAAGTGTTAATTATCAGGAGAGTTTGTGGAAGAAAGAGGAAGCAGGAGTTGGCAAACTATGGCCTGTAAGGCAAATGTTTTTGTAAATAAAGTTTTATTGGAACACAGTTGTGCTCATTTGTTTATATATTGTCTGTGGCTGCCTTTACACCACAACAGTGAGTTGAATAGTTGCAACAGAATTCATATGGCCAACAAAGCTGAAAATATTTACTCCCTGGCCCTCACAGATAAAGTTTGCCAACTCTTGCTTTAAATCATGTCTACATATTTTTGCCTCATATGAGGTATTAAAATCCCTCCATTGCCCTTTGAGGTAATTATAGAATAAAATTTTTTGCAAAGCTGTGTCTAAATTTTATTGCTGGAACACATGAGATTCTAAATAAATATTTCAGGAAGAACAAAAGTTACTAGGCACTGTTAATAAACTGAGAGGAAATGTAACCTGGTCTGATATGAATAATGAATTTGGGCTAAAAGGATAATAACATTCTGTTAAATCTTATTTTCATGTCTTAAGGATAAATGTTAATATGGTGATAGGTAGTCTTTCCTACTCACTTTCATGTACATTCATGTCAGGGGGATTTGCTTGTTTTTCCATCATATACAGACTTCTTCTTGTATCATACAACATGGCAAATACCTACCCAGTTATATTCTTTCCACTCAATACAAAGCATGAATGTACATCATCAATACTAAATTTATTTGCAACCCTGTTGCTGTTGTTTTTGTTGAGTTGCTAAGTCATGTCCGACTCTTTGTGACCCCATGGACTGTAGCCTTCCAGGCTCCTCTGTCCTCCATTATCTGCTGGAGTTTGTTCAGATTCATATCCATTGAGTCAATGATACTATCAAACCATCTTATCCTCTGCCGCCCCTTCCTCCTTTTGCCTTTTACAACTCTAGATGTTCTCAAATATTTTTAAACATCTTTAGTGAGGTAAAATTGGCATGTGAAAGTGCTGTACATATTTAACATATAAAGCTTAAAGAGTTTTAAGCACAAGTTTTAGCACAAGTGTACACACATGAAGCCATCACTACCAGCAAGGCCATAAACATATCAATCACCTTTCAGAGTTTTCTCTTATTCTCTTTGTTAACATTATTTTGTGTGGTAGGAACACTTAACATAAGGTCTCCCTCTTAGCAAAATTTAAGTATATAATGCAGTATTGATAGTTATAGGCATTATGCTATATAGTAAGCCTTCAGAACTTACATAATTGAAACTGATAACATTTGACCATCTATTCCACCTTCTGTCAGCTTCTGGAAATCACTATTCTACTCCTTGTTTCTATGAGGTTGACTATTTCAGATTCCACGTACAAGTAAGATCATACAGTATTTGACTTTCTGTGTCTGACAGTTTACATAGCATCCTGGACCTCACATTTTTCTAAAATCCATTACATAAACATACATTTATTATTCCTTTCTACAAGTACTCCAGATAGCTTTCCAGGATCTTTGTCTTCTCCAGTGCAGTCCCATCTCCTGGCATTCCCAGGATGATTGCTAACTCAAAAGAGAAGGCATGATGTACTTTCTGGATAGGACTCTTGCTTAGGTACTTGGAAAAGAAGCTTATAAAAATGCATAATAATGTTATATATTTCCTATGAACTCATTAATGTGCATAAATGTAAAGAAAAATGCATTATTCACCATTACCTCACATTAGTAGGTACCTCTGTGGAGGAAAGGCACAGACATGGACCAGATCAGAAGTAAAAGGGATGACAGCTTAAGCTTTATCTGTAATGATCTGAATATGTTTTTTTAAAGAAATAATTTATATAGGACTTGTGTAATTGACACTTATTCAACCACCTCCTCCAAACAATTCTAATTAATACTAAGCAACATATGACAGGCTTCCCTGAAAGCTCAGCTGGTAAAGAATCTGCCTGGAATTCAGGAGACCTGGGTTCAATCCCTGGGTTGGGAAGATCCCCTAGAGATCTTCACCCTAGCCAGGATGAAGACTATCCAGAAGGAAAAGGCTACCTACTCCAGTATTCTGGCCTGGAGAATTCCATGGACTGTATAGTCTTTGGGGTCGCAAAGAGTCAGACACGACTGAGCAACTTTTACTTTCACTGTCTTTCAACATGTGACAAAGTTTTAATCAGGTACACAGGAAATTAGACAAGGTTACCTTTCCTGTACCAACAAATCCCAAACTTTAGGCTGCTGTTTACCCCACTGTCTATGGCGAAGTTGTGAATGGGGGGCTGGAAGGGTCTTCATCTCTGAACTGTCACATATCCTAAGACTTTCTTACACATGACATCTCAGAGGTTCTTAAACAAGATGCACAGTTGATTCTCCCACTTTATCCATGTTCTTGGCAGATTTTCAGCTTCCAAGATTTTGTCTATTCATTTACCAATAAATTATAGTTGTTTGGAAAAAAAAGGAGGAGAAAGCTAAACTTTTTCTATCTCTGATCACATTTCTCTGATGAAGTTTTACTTAATCTGTGATTCTGTACCCTTGTAGGTCTTATCTCCCCTCATCAGGATTCTAACCCCTATATATGACATCCCCTCTGCAGTATCATGATGTCTACTCCTATGACAGAACTTCCAGAGGAGACATGTTTGGACTCCAAGCATATGCCTTCAGCCTTTTTGACTAATTTGATTCAGAGCTGTTCAGACTCACTTTCTGCTGACAAATCCCATCTTGAGTGTGTGCCACGCATCTATCTTCTTTCTCTTTAGGATCTTCCTCAATTCCTCTGAAGCCCTTCTAGCTTAACATAAAAGTTCAGCTCACAAGTGTGGGACAGTTAATGCCCCTTGGGATTGTTCCAGCCTGCTGTCCTTCTGGTGGACAATTCTAAGAGAACTATTGAAGTTTTTCTGATAAAATGGAGTTTAGCACTGTTTATATGTCATTATATCAAGAAATAAATGGAGGTGATGGAGAAGGGAGTACCAACAAATTTATTTCAGTCATGACTATACTCTGTAGGCCAGATGTGACAGTAGGAAATGCTTCTAAATATCAGGTTCCCTAAAGTCAGTGGGGATGATGGAGTTCCAGAATGGCACAAGCCAAGTGGGAGCATGTAACCACCAGAGATAAAATGAATGCAATTATTATAATGAGCAGCTAGGATGGTAATTAAGGAACCCTGACTACTTAGGGATCTGGGGTGATACAGTGTGTTACCAGAGACAAGATAAATGGGGAGGAAACAAAGGTATTATTTACATATATACTCAACAATGTTAACAATAAGTAACCCAAAGATTAATGGAAAATCATGAGCCTTCATAGTTTTGTAAATGAGTAAATTTTTAGACTCAGGAGCAGGATCCAGTTGAGGAGAAACCTTAATGGGTTTCTCCTTAATGGGTTTAACCTTAATACACTAGCAAACAGAAATATATGAGCTATTGAACTGAAACTGATAACCAGGGATTTAAATCCCATCAAGCTCCCATTCCCAATCCCATCCTGGCCAGGGTGGAGACTTATAAAGGCAGGGGAAGACAAGAAGTTCTACATCAAGTTTTATAGTATAGCCAGTGGACATTCAGAACACCATAGTTATTTCCCTGGTCCTTTAGTGCACAGTTGGGATGGGTATTTTTAGTAGCTGGTAGAAACCATGATCACCTTGGTTCTCTAACCTGTGGGGTAGAGGTTATTAAGGTAGAAATGGCTAGGTGAAATCCCTGAAATCTCTTCTTCACACATAATAGTATATCAGAAGCAATATCACATCCCAAATGGAATTATCAAGCTTAGCTTAACCTTCCAAGACACAGAGGAAGTCATTGAATGGGGATATCCTGTTGTTGTATTGTTCAGTCATTCAGTCATGGCCAACTCTCTGCAACCCCATGGACTGCAGCATGCCAGACTTCCCTGTCCTTCACCATCTCCCAGAGCTTGCTCAAACTCACGCCCATTGAGTTGGTGATGCCATTCAACCATCTTGTCCTGTCACCCCCTTCTCCTCCTGCCTTCAATCTTTCCCAGTATCAGGGTCTTTTCTAATGAGTCGACTCTTCACAAAGAGTATTGGAGCCAAAGTATTGGAGCTTCAGCTTCAGCATCAGTCCTTCTAATGAATATTCAGATTGATTTCCTTTAGGACTGACGGGTTTGATCTCTTTTCAATCCAAAAGACTCTCAAGAGTCTTCTCCAACACCACAGCTCAAAAGCATCAATTCTTCAGCGTTTAGCCTTCTTTATGGTCTAACTCTCACATCCTTACATAACTACTGGAAAAATTATAGCTTTGACTATATGGACCTTTGTCAGCAAAGTAATGCCTCTGCTTTTTAATATGCTGTTTGTCATAGCTTTTCTTCCAAGGGGCAAGTGTCTTTTGATTTTGTGGCTGCAGTCACTCTCTGCAGTTATTTTGGAACCCAAGAAAATAAGGTCTGTCACTGTTTCCATTGTTTCCCCATCATTTGCCATGAAGTGTTGGGCCTAGATGCCATGATCTCTATTTTTTAAATGTTGAGTTTTAAGCCAGCTTTTTCAGTTTCCTCTTTCACCTTCATCAAGATGTTCTTTAGTTCCTCTCTGCTTTCTGCCATAAGGGTGATGTCATCTGCATATCTGAGGTTATTGATATTTCTCCCAGCAATCTTGATTCCAGCTTATGCTTCATCCAGCCCAGCATTTTGCATGATGTACTCTGCATAGAAGTTAAATAAGTAGGGTGACAATATAGAGCCTTGACATACTCCTTTCCCAATTTTGTTCAAGCTGGATTTAAAAAAGTTAAAGGAACCAGAAATCAAATTGCCATTCTATGATCCATCGGATCATAGAAAAAGCAAGAGAATTCCAGGATAACATCTACCTCTGCTTCATTGACTATGCTAAAGCCTTTGACAGTGTGGATCACAAAAAACGGTGGAAAATTCTTAAAGAGATGGGAATACCAGACCACCTTACCCACCTCCTGAGAAATCTGTATGCAGGTCAAGAAGAAACAGAACAGGATATGGAACAATGGACTGGTTCAAAATTGGGAAAGGGGATATCCTATCTCTATTCAATTAATTAACATGCTCCGTGAAAAATTCCAAGTTGGATATTCCAGTTTTATTGAATAAGATTAGCAGAATCTCTGACACATGATCTGATCTAAACATAAGATAATTTTCAATCCTTATGTTAAGAGGATAAAGAGAAAGTTACATTTATGTAGGAATGATGGCAGCAGACGAGCTTCTCAGGTGGCACCTTGGTCAAGACTCTGCCTGGCAGTACAGAAGATGCAGGAGATGAGGAAATGGCAACCTACTCCAGTATTCTTGCCAGTAAAAATCCCACAGACAAAGGAACCTGGCAGGCTATAGTCCATGGGGTCGCAAAGAGTTGGACATGACTAAGCATACACACACACAATGGCAGTACACATTTGCTCATATTGTGTTGTATTTAGTCGCTCAGACATGTCTGACTCTTTGCAACCTTATGGACTATAGGCCCCCAAGCTCCTCTGTCCATGGGGATTCTCCAGACAAGAATACTGAAGTGGGTTGTCATGCCCTCCTCTAGGGGATCTTCCCAACCCAAGGATCAAACCCAGGTTTCCCTCATTGCAGGTGGATTCTTTACAATCTGAGCCATCAGGGCAGCCCAAGAATACTGGAATAGGTAGCCTATCCCTTTTCCAGGGGATCTCCCCAACCCAAGAATCGAACCAGGGTCTCATGCATTGCAGACTTTACTAGCTGAGCTACCAGGGAAGCCCAATATTTCTCTAACCCCTGTCCAAGCTTTAGTGCATCCGATGAATATTTATTGCTCTAAATATTATAGAAAATATCACTCACTGAAGGTAAGCAAATATTTTCTGCTTAAAATAGTCTTTTCCCAATCATAATGGGAAAGTGAACATATAATTTTAAAAAGGAACTTCTTAAGGAAAAAGAATACAGTGATTGAGTGGGAATGGGGAAAATAAATAAGCTTATGTTGGCAACTGATTTTATAGCACAAACTCCCTTTTAAAACAGAGCTGAGACTGAAGCTTTAATGAAAGGTTCCTACAATTCTTTTGACCAAAATATATTCATTAATTGCCTTCAAGTGGGCACCTGATTGGAGAAGGAAATTGCAACCCACTCCAGTATTCCTGCCTGGAGAATCTTGTGGACAGAGGAGCCTGGTGGGCTACCGTCTATGGGGTCGCACAGAGTCGGACATGACTGGAGCAGCAGCAGCAGGGCACCTGATGGAAGAGCCGACTTGTTGGAAAAAACCCTGGTGTTGGGAAAAATTGAAAGTAAAAGGAGAAGGGGGCAGCAGAGGATGAGATGGTTGGGTAGCATCACCAACTCTATGGAGATGAATTTGAAAAAAAACTCTGGGAGACAGTGGAAGACAGAGGAACCTGGCGTGCTGCAGTCCATGGGGTCACAGACAGTGGGACATGACTGAAAGACTGAACAACAAGTGCCCCAAAGTGCTCTGATTTGAGGAAAGCCAGATGACCTGTTTGGGTATAATTGTATCAAGCAACAAAACTGATATGATGGAGTTCTCATCCAGGGTATATAACTCATATTTGGGTTATAATTAATATCTTAATCTCTGAGAAAATATAGCCTACAGTGATCTTAATTCTTTTGACAGCTACAGGACATAATCTTTGCCCACTATATTAATCACACTCTGACCTGGTAAATACAAAATGACAAGTACTTATGATGCCCTAATAAAATACATGAGTGTCAGAAATTGTGAACTAAATCCTGTAAATATTCAGAAAAGAATCTTATTGATGAAGTGTTCAGAAGTTCAGTGGTTTGAGTATGTCAGAACATCCACTCTTAAGGTGTTCTTTGACACTAAGAAAGATGCACAGTGCTCAATAGGTATCTTGAAAACAGTATGCATTCCATTTGGGAATAATGTGCAAACCTATTTATAGGATGACTCAGAAGACTCCCAGTTTCAAGCAAGATCCAAGAGAAGATTTGACAACAGGTTAAGGCTGTGGCAAAAATTTCTCTGCCATTATCAAATATCATGATAATAGAGAATCTAGGGCAGATATGGATGCTTGGTGGAGTCTTTGGCAAACCAAAGTTGGAGAGTTCCTGTGGAGACCCTTTAAGTTCTAGAGCAACATCATATCTTCTATGTGCTCAGTTGCTCAGTCGTGTCTGAAATTTTGAAGCCCCATGGACTGTAACCTGCCAGGCTCCTCTGCCCATGGGATTTTCCAGGCAAGAATCCTGGAATAGGTTGCCATTTCCTACTCTAGGGAGCCTTCCCAACCCAGTGATTGAAACCATGTCTCTTGCATCTTCTGCATTAACAGGCAAATTCTTTACTACTAGTGCCACTTGGGAAGCCCCTGAACTGTAGCATAAAACAACTTTCCATGTCAAAAGTTGCTCCTGTTAAGTTACTGGGCTCCAGCAGGAATCAAAGGATTTACCAGATCTGCTAATCACAAACTGGGTATGTCATGTGCATTAAATCTTAGCATCAGCAGGATGTAGCAGCAACCAGTGTACAATGAAAATGATTCAACTGGATTTAGGCATGGTGGAACTAGAGAACACGAGCAAGGCGCCATGCTATAAGAAACCTAGGTCTACTGTACCTTATCTCTTCCTCAACTTAAACCATTGGCCTCATGGAGAAATTCACCATGGTGGAAGAAATTAATCTGAATCTGCCTTATAAATTGATCTGTTTGATATGTTGGCATGAGCAAAAAATTGCCAAGGCCATGTGTGTTAGTCACTCAGTTGTGACTGAATCACTCTTTGTAACCCCATGGACTGTAGCCCACCAGCCTCTTCTGTCCATGGAATTCTCCAGGCAAGAATACTGCTTTGGGTTACTGTTTCCTTCTCCATGGGATCCTCTCAACCCAGGGATCAAACCCATAGCTCCTGCCATATCACCTGCATTGCAGGCAGATTCTTTACCGTCTGAGCCACCAGGGAAGCCCATACTGCAGCCCAATTCTGAAGTTATTTCCCATCACCCTAATCTTAGGCTCTGCTGGTTTGAAGTTCTAGTTCCCATGAGAGTAAGTTTCTAACCAAGAGTACAAGAATGTTTCCACTGAGCCATTAGCTACAACTCCCATGTAATCACTTTGAGTTCTTCATGCTGATTGAATAGAAATCAAAAAAGGTGGTTCTCAACTAGCCTTATGATCATCAGGAGCCAGGATTGCTGCTATATACTAGGTGTAAGGGAGCATATGCATAAACTTAAGACATTTGTTCCTGTATCTGTTGGTACCTGCATGCCTGGAGATGACATGATCGGGCAATTGAAGCAACCATGACTCAACAAGACAGTCAGGACCCAGCCCCCTCAGGGATGAAGATCTATGCCATACAGTGGAAGTGGAAGAGATGATGAATGTCAGTTGTAAACTTGAGAACAGTTGCAGTGGTTGAGATTGTAGCTCATGGTGATGTCAAATCTTTCATAGATATTTTGGCTAACTATCAGCTCAAAGAGTTGGTAATGGAAAGTACTTAAGAATTATAACTTTATCTAAACATTACAAGGGGCAGATTGTAGGAAAAGCTCTACTGCTCATATTCACATCTTTTGGGCAATTCTGATCTAACCATAACTCTGACGCTGTCTATGAGTTCATATTCCCTTTATGCTGATAAAGTCCTGCTTCAAGCACACCCAAATTTCTCTCGACCCCAAGGCCTTCTGATGCCATGAAAGATCAAAAGGTTCAAATAAGAATGCTGTGCAGGAGGTCTCAAGCAGAACTGAGCCCCTCTACCCTCATGAGTAACAATGAGAAAGCACTTTTAGTTATATATTTTTCTCATTCTCTGATCCTACTATTCCTACTCCCTCATTACTAATTCTTGGGATTAATACCCAAAAATAAATTATCTGCATCTAATTCCTTATCTTAATATTCTGTTTTCAGGCTACTCCAAACTAAGACAGGCTCTGATTTAGAACTCACAGTCTGTTATTTCAGGCCGCAAATGCTCAGTGCAATTATACTTCTCAATCTCATTCTAAACAGAAATCAAACTATCTTCAGATCTTCAAATAATTAATTGGATACTTTGTTGAAAATTTTGACTTAGGCTTGAGTTGTAAAGTATTTGTGTGTGTGTTCTAGTTCCTGCCTGATATTTATCCCTGGATCTGAATGTAGCTTTTTAAATACACTTCTCAGGTGGCTCTAGTGATAAAGAATCCACATGTCAGCGTGAAGATGCAAGAGACGCTGGTTCAATCCCTGAGTCAGGAAGATACCCTGGAGTAGGAAATAGCACCCCATTCCAGTATTCTTGCCTGAAAAATCCCAAAGTCCGAGGAGTCTGTCAGGCTGCAATCCAAGGGGTTTCAGAGAGTTGGACACGACTGACTGCACATGCATACACACACTGGCCATGATGACAGTAAATTCAACTTAGGTCTCCCATAATATTCTCATTCACCAAAAAAGAGTTACAGTCAACTACTCTGAAATGACTTTCATTTCCTAATCCTTCCCCAAATTCAAGAGGTTTTGCTCAGGTCAGTACTTCTTTGAAGTGAATCCTTCCATAAGAACCAGAATAAACAGGTTTGCTTTTTATCTCAGAGAAAAATTGTAACTTTTTAAATACAGATTTAAGCCTTCGAGTGTTCTGCATATTACTGATCTAATTTGATAGGCATGAATCCAAACCGTAGATGGGAAATGGCTCTTGTAAGAGAGGATATAAGACTTGAAATATTTAGCACTGCTAAAAGTATCAGAAGCACTATTATTGTTTTGCTTTTAAATTATGGCAAAATACAGCATGGTATGAATTACACCATAATTTTTAAATGTACACTTCATGTAACAAGTGAATTCACATTGTTGTACACCATCATCCATCTCTAGAATTCTTTTTATGCTGTGAAAATGAAATTCTCTATCTACTAAACAATAACTTCACATTTCCCTCCCTCTTCTCAAACCCCTGTCCACCACTGTTCTCCTTTCTTTCTCCAGAAAGTTGTCTAAACTGCATACCTCATATAAATTTAAGTATACAGTATTTGTGTTGTATAACTGGCTTATTTATTTAGCATAATATCTTCACTGTTCATCCATGTTGTATCATTGGCCAGAATTTCATTTCTTTTTAAGGCAGAATAATATTCCATTGTATGGTTAGGCTATTATAGGATATTATTATCTATTCATCTATCAGTGGATACTGGTACTATTTCCATTTTGAGGCTATTGTGAATAATACTGTAATGAACAATGTTTGTCCAAATATCTCATTGAGATCCTGCTTTCAATTATTTTGAGTGTATACCCCAAAGTGGAATTATTGGCTCATATGATAATTTTGTGTTTAATCTTTCGAGGAGCTATCATATTATTTTGCATAGTAGCTGCAACATACTATATTCCCACCAGTAATACACAAGGATTCCAATTTTTCCACATCCTTACCAATACTTGCAGTTTTCTATTTTTTTTTTAAAATAACAACCATCTTAAAGAATGTGAGATGATATCTCATTGTGGTTTTCATTTGCATTTCCCCATTGAGATGGTTGGATGTCATCACAGACTCAATGGACATAAGTTTGGGTAAGCTCCAGGAGTTGGTAATGGATAGGGAGGCCTGGAAGGCTGCAGTTCTTGGGGTCACAGAGTTGGACAGGACTGAGCGACTGAACTGAAACTGAAACTGAATGATTAGTGATGTTGAACGTCTTTTCATGTGCTTATTGGCCCCTAAATATTCTCTGAACGAATGTCTAAGTAATTTGCCCAGTTTTAAAAATCAGGCTGATTGATTTTTAGTATTGAGTTATAGAAGTTTTTATATATCCTAGATATTATCCATTTATAAATATGATTTGCAAAAATTCTCCCCCATTGGGTGGGTTACCTTTATATCACTGTTGATTGTGTCCTTTGATAAACACAATTTAAAAAAACTTAGCTAATGGTTTGACCTTTTTTCTTTATTTTTTAATTGGAGGATAATTGCTTTACAATGTTGTGTTGGTTTCTGTTGTACATCAATTCAAATCAGTCACAATTATATTTATATCTCCTCCCTCTTGAGCCTCCTTCCCCCTTCCAATCCCTCACCTCTAGGTTATCACAGTGCCAAGCTGAGATCCCTGTGTTATACAGTAGCTTTACTCTAGCTTTCCGTTCTACACATGACAGTGTATACGGACGATGCTACTTTCTCAATTCATTCCCTACTGTGTCCACAAGTCCATTCTATCTGCATCTCCATTCCTTCTCTGCAAATAGGTCCATCAGTATTATTTTTCTAGAAAACTATTCTGATATTCAGTTTACCTGTTTTTCTTCTGTTGCCTGTGCTTTTGGTGTCATATCCAAGAAGTCATTGTCAAATCTGATATTATGAAGACTTTCCCCTTATGTTTCTAGTAAGATGTTTATAGTTTAGATTTTATGTTAAGGTCTTTGATCTATTTTCAATTAAGTTTTGGATATAGTGCAATGTAAAAGTCTTGATTCTTTCTTCTGCATGTGATTATCCATTTTTCTCAGCATCATTTGTTGAAAGACTGTTCTTTCCCCACTTAATAGTTTTGGTGCCCTGGTTGAAAATAATATGACTTTATGTATAAAGGTTTTCTTTCCAGAAAACTCTCTTTGATTCCACTGTCTATGTCTGTCTTTATGCCAATATTATAATGTTTTGATTACTGTAACTTCATAATAAGCTTTGAAATTTGGGATTGTGAGACCTCCAACTTTGTTCTTTTTGAAGGTCTTTGACAAGATTTTATATGCACTGGTGATAGATTTTTCTACTTCTGCAAATAAGGCTATTGAGATTTTTGACAGGAATTGCAGTGAAACTATAGCACACCTTGGGTAGTATCAACATCTTAACAATATTAATTCCTCTAATCCATGAACATCGGATGTGTTTCTGTTTATTAATGTCTTCCTTTTCTTTCAGTGATGCTGTGTGGTTTTCAGTGTACATCTGTTCTGTTTGCCTGGTTAAGTTTATTCCTAAGTATTTTCTTTTTGCTGCTACTGTAAATGGGATTGTTTCTTAATTAATTTCTTTATTATTAATTATTAGCATGTAAAGAGACAACAAATGTTTTATATGTTGATTTTATATCCTTTAAATTTGTTGAATTTGTTTAATAGTTTGAAATATTAGGGAGGAATCTTTAGGATTTTCTACATATAAGAACATTCATCTACCTGCAGAGAAAATATGTAACTTCTGCATTTCCAGTTTGGATGCTTTTTATTTTTCTCACCTAATTGCTCTGGCTAACACTTAGAGAAAAGGCAAAAGTTGCCATCTTTGTCTACTTCCTTAGAGGAAAACCTTTCAGTCTTTCACCATTGATACGATGTAAAAAGTTGCCTTTTCCCTTATATTGCTTAAATTTTGAGACAATTTCCTTCCCTTCCTAGCTTGTTCAGTATTTTTTGTTTGTTTGTTTGTTTTTTGTTTTTGTTTTTAATTTAATTTTATTTTTAAACTTTACATAATTGTATTAGTTTTGCCAAATATCAAAATGAATCCGCCACAGGTATACATGTGTTCCCCATCCTGAACCCTCCTCCCTCCTCCCTCCCCATACTATCCCTCTGGGTTGTCCCAGTGCACTAGCCCCAAGCATCCAGTATCGTGCATCGAACCTGGACTGGCATCTCGTTTCATACATGATATTTTACATGTTTCAATGCCATTCTCCCAAATCTTCCCTCCCTCTCCCTCTCCCACAGAGTCCATAAGACTGTTCTATACATCAGTGTCTCTTTTGCTGTCTCGTACACAGGGTTATTGTTACCATCTTTCTAAATTCCATATATATGCGTTAGTATACTGTATTGGTGTTTTTCCTTCTGGCTTACTTCACTCTGTATAATAGGCTCCAGTTTCATGTTCAGTGTTTTTATCAAAAGAATATTGAATTTCTTACTTCATTAATATGGTGTTTCATACTAATTGATTTTTGTATGTTGAAACATCCTCGCAGACCTGGAATAAACTCCACTCGGTAATGGTATGTAATCCTTTCAACATGCTGTTAAATTCTGTTTGCTAGATTTTTGAATCAGTATTCATCAGGGATATTGATCTGTAGTTTTTTTCTTGTAGTATCTTTGTGTGGCTTCAGTATCAGAGTAACTAGTCTCATAGAATGAGTATAGAAATGTTCCTATTTTTTCAATTTTGGGGGAAGAGTTTGAGGAGGATTTTTGTTCATTTTTCTTTAAATATTTGGTAGAATTCACTAGGGAAGCTGTCTAGCCTTGGGCTTTTCATTGTTGGGATGTTTTTGATTACTGATTCAATATCCTTATTGGTTATGGATCTGTTCAAATTTTCAGTTTCTTCATGGTTTAGTATTCTTAGGTTGTATGTTTTTAGGACATTATTCTGTTATTTTGTCTATTAGCGTCCAGTTGTTCTAGTATACTTTTTATATTGAAGTATAGTTGATTAAGAATATTATATTAGTTTCTTATGTATAACTTACTGATCTAATATTTTATAGGTTATATTCCACTTAAAGTTATTATAAAATATATTTCCCTGTGCTCTACAATATATTCCTGTTCCTTATTTACTGTGCACAGAGTAGTTTAATTTCATACCCATATCTCATCTATCCCCTCCCTTCTTCTCCTAACTTATAACCATTAGCTTGTTTGTTCTATCTGTGAGTCTGTTTCTCTTTCAAAATATTCAATTCCACATATAAGTGCTAAATACAGTATTTGTCTCTCCTCTGTCTTATTTCATAAACAATACTCTTTAGGTCCATCCATGTTTTGCCAATGGCAGAATTTCATATTTTTCATGACTGATATTCCATTGTGTGTGTGTGTGTGTGTGTGTGTGTGTGTGTAGATACCATATTTTCTTTATAAATTTACCTGTTGATGGAGACTTCATTTACTTCCATACTTTGGCTATTGTAAGTAATGTTGCTATGAATATTAGGGTGCGTGTATATTTCAAATTACTGCATTCATTTTCTTTGGATATATATACAGGAGTGGAACTATTGGTAATGGAAGATCTATTTTTAGGTTTTTGAGGAACGTCCATACTGTTCTTCATAGTGATTGCACCCTTTTATAGTCCTATCAGCACTGTATTCCCTTTCTCCACATCCTCACCAACACTTGTTTTTTGTGGACATTTTAACAGGTATAACATGATATCTCATTGTAAGTTTCATTGGCATTCCTTTGATGATTAGCAACATTGAGCATTTTTTCATGTGCATGCTGGCCATCTGTATACCTTCTTTGGAAAAATGTCTATTCATTTCTTCTGCCCATTTTTGATTGGGTTCTTTGATTTTTTGATATTAAATTATATGAACTATTTATAAATTTTTGTATTAATTCTTAATTATATCATTTGCAAATGATATATTTGGAAGGAAATTATATAATGAAAGGAAATCATATATTTCCTTTCATTCAGTAGGTTGCCTTTTGCTTTGTCTATGGTTTCCTTGCTGTGCAGAAGATTTTGAGTTTAATTACCTCCCATTTGTTTATTTTTGCTTTTGTTTATTTTGCCTTAGGAGACAGATCCCAAAAATATTGCTACTGTTTATGTCAAAGAATGTTCTATTTTCTCTTATAGGTTGTTTAGTTTTAGGTCTACATTTAGGTCTTTAATACATGTTGAGTTTATATTTGTATTAAAGTGTGAGGACATGTTTTAATTTCATTCTTTTATGTGAAGCTATCCAGTTTTACCAGCACAACTTATTGAAGAGGCTGTCTTTTCTTCACTGTATATTCTTGCCTCTTTTGTCACAGATTAATGACCATTATGGTGTAGGTTTATATCTGAGTTCTCTATTCCATTCCACTGATCTGCATCTGGTATTAGGTTAATCATTCTTGCCTTCTTTTGGTTATTATTTGCATGGAGTATTTTCCCTTTCCCCTTTCCTTTCACTTTTGTGTTTCTTTAGATCTAATGTGAGTCACTTGTAGACAGCCTATAGTTGAACATTTGAAAAATACTCACCTCTCCCAGTCTTTACACACTGGCTCCGTGAAGGTTGGTTGATGAGTGAAGGGAAAGGCCTTCACTCATCAACCTGACATAAATGCTTAGAGTTTTTTCAGGCCTTTTTAAGCATGCCTATTTCCTGGGTCTCTGTGCTGTTCCCATCCAATATTCCAGTTTTCACAGCTTCTATTAAATGTCTTATATTTCCTCAGAGTCTCATCTCTGCTTCTTCTCAGGGTCTTAGATGTTCTTTGTATTTCTCTGCCCATAATTTCTTGCCCCCATAGCTCACAGATTTGTGACCTTCCTACAGTTCTTAGATGCCATGGTGCCTGCCACTGCTTTCAGTAGGCTCCCATCTGATATCCAAACCATGCCACCATTTCCACCATAGCTCCTTATTAGGCAAAACAGAAACCAGTCACTTAGGAAGCCAAAGACGGCCCAGAACAATGCAAACAAGTTTGACTTTTCCCCCCGCTGTATGGGAGGAAACTGGAATTGCACAGCTTCCTCCTGACCATGCTTTGCCAGGGAAGAGACAGTTATAGGTAAGCAAAAACATGCCAGAATTTCGTTCCGTAGTAAGTGTAGCCTTTTCTTTGTTAAACATCTGTATGGCTACTACAAATCCATAACTGGCTTCTGGAGTTCCCACAAAGCTACTTTGGTCAGTGTTTGATCTTTATTTTGTGTTTCCACAAGTGAACCCGGGCCTAGAGCTTCCTAGTCTGCTCCTTGCTATTGGCACTCCTCGGGACTAGCATTTTTAAGAGGTTATTAATGACTTATTGTAGTTGATCCACTTCCTTTTATTACCTTTAAAAATTCCACATCTTCAAGCATAAGTACTGACCTCTTTGATTTGGTTAATAGACAATGACACAGCAACAGAGATCATATGGCTTATCCATTACCAGCAAATTTAGTGACTACAGCTTATTAAATCACAGTATTTTGAATGCTTATTTTGCTTGATGATTCAGCTGTACACAGTATTTTATAGACTGTTACACTTCCACTGTCTGAAAGGTGTCATATATATTATTGATGCTCAAAAGTGATGATGTCGTCTTAATGACACATTGAGCCTATTTATCCATGACCTAAGCCATGAGCCAACTGTTTATAAAAGCTGACTTCTAAAATTAAAGTTGACTTCATATTCTTCAACACTTAGTGAAGGAAAAACTACAGATCTTCTGAAGATAACCTATGTTTCCCGGATACTTTAGGTCCTTGAAAGTATATAAAGTTTTTATCTTTTAAATCATCAGTTGTAGCTCAGAAAGTCAGAAGTTGAGATTTATCTAATTTCCACCTATCAGGAATATGCATCCTCCATTATCCCAGGGTGCTACTTTTGGAGGAAATATCCCAGATAACTCTATTTGCTTGAGATTAATTACTTCTTCTCTATCTTCTCAAATATACCATATATTCAGTATGTTTCAGTCCATGTTCATATACTGCTTTGTAGTTACTTTTCAGTTTTCTGACTCTTTAGCTTCCTTGAATAAATTATATAATAATCATTCTTACTCCACATCTCGTTATTCAAGAAGTAACTGCAATTCTTTCTTACACTGCTATCACAAATGTCCTTTCTAACTAGTATCAGCCCCTTTCAGGTGTCATTTCCTCATAAATTATTAGTTTCATTGTAGATAGACACTGCTTGCTTTTATCACCATTCCACTTTAAAACCCAAAATTTCCTACTGGATAATGGTCACACTGCTTCATGACCCTCCTTAGTTTAGCCTCATACTACACTTCCACATTTATTTTCCCCTGTCTGTATCATGTTTCCTGTGACTGCACTTGTTTTCAGATCTGAACATACGCTGTTCTTTTTTCCTTGAATGCTCATCCCAGTCATCTACCTTACTAAATTTATTCATTATACATTTCATTCATGTAGCATATATTTAATTATTGTTTTCTCATTTCTAAATCATATCTCTTGCATTAATCCTTCTCCAAATGCTTCAGTCCCCAATGTGTTCTGACTTATTTTGCCTTATACAGCAGTCATTTCTTTATCTTCTTCATTTGGCACATTTAGTACAATTTCTTGGCATATTTACTTATCTTTTTTCTACCTATATCCTATGTTCTCAGCTAGACTGTATGTTTCTCAAAGCCAGGAAACAAAGAGTAAAGCTTGTCTATTGTTATAGTGCTCTCAGCAGTATTTACATTTAATTATGTACCTGAACACATTATTTTCCTTGATCACAAGAGAAATGATGGGCAGTGTTGATGTTTACTCAATAAGCTTTGGTAAAACAAATAGAATCAATGACTTTTTTCCAGAAACCACACCCATAAAACATTGCTCACTCTCCTGTATTAAAATATTGAATTCAAATTTAAGGACAAAGTCAATGGGATTGTCTAGATGCTCCTCTGATGCCTGCTGACTATTTTTCAGGATTTGCCAAGAAGCTTTTGAATTTTAAAAGTTTCTTGGCTAGTGTAAAGAATACTTCTTTCAACCCATTAAATCATAGAATGCATAAACCAAGAGAGTTATGCCATGCTCAAGTGTTAATAAGAAAAGTTGCCAGTAAGCTCAACTTAGGACCTGGCTCAGAGAATGCATTCCATATATAGTTGTGAATCAATATCAGTGGTTGCCTGTCTCAGCGTTTACACGAATTAAGGGAGCAGGGCAGTTGAAATAGTGGTTTACTGATTTAGTGCTGAAAACCACTGTACAGCTATTGTGGTAGATCCTCCATCAATAGATCATTCTCAGCCTGGGTGGTATTTTCATCACCTTGTGGAGATGAGCAGTGATTTGAACAGAACCATCTTTAAATAGGGCTCTCCGTGTGGCACAGACTATTAATCTGCCTGCAATGCAGGAGACCTGGGTTCAAACCCTGGGTCAGGAAGATCACTTGGAGAAGGGAATGGCCACCTGTTCCAGTATTCTTACCTGGAGGATTATATGGACAGAGAAGCCTGTTGGACTACAGTCCATAGGAACATTTTGGACTATGTGTTTCTTCTTCCACAATTCCTCATCTCTTTGGGACTTTGTATCTAAGCTGATATAAAGCATAGGTGTCCTTGTCTCCCAATATGTTACTACATTGCTAAGTAATAAAACGTTTTACCAGAAGTCTTCTAGAGATATACTATAACTCACTAACCTGTAGAGATCATTCAAACAGGAGGAATTTCAAGAATTCAGATGAATATGTTTTTTTCCCTTCACTCCTCAAGTCATAGCTGAAAGAGTACAGCCCACTCTTTCTTAGTAGTGAGACAGCGGCCCTCTTTCTGTAGTTGAGATAAAAATATTTGGAAATGAATAAAATATTTTAAAATTAATGGCCCTCTCTATAATTTTTTTCTTGATTCAATTTCTTCTGAGAACACATTAAGTTTCATAAGTTTAGCCCAGGGCTAAACATGGCCCAGAAAATTCTAACACATGATTTTCTCATTAGATTCACTTTGAAAGTGAATAAAAACCACATGGAAAAACACACAGAAAAATAAATTCCTGGACTATAATGATGATCCAGAGTTTTCTTTACATGTCACTTACCTACTCTTACCCCCAATTTCTAAAAACACAAAGCATTTTTAATCAGTTTTCAAGAAGATGCTCTAATCTTCTATAAGCATGCATTCAAAGGAGGAAAACATTCTTCAGGTGTCAAGATTAAATGTGTTTATTTCGAGTTAGTGGATACAGTGGTATTTTAGATACCAGCACTCCAAGCTACACCTATGTATTTGCCTCTAAACCTTCACATGTTGTCAGTTTCCATTCCTCTAACATTCCATCACTGGGCCTCCTATTTCTAGCAAAGTCATAGTTCAGTTTTTTTGTTTTTTTTTTTTAAAGTAAGAGCAAGATGATCACCACATTGTGCTTCCAGTGCCCCCAGAAGGATTATAATTCTTTTAAACAAAGGTTTATTGTTTTCAGTAAAGGGGGAAATTGATAACAAGAGCACTAGTAATGGCACGACTAGAAGAGAAAGAACAGAATACAGATTCAAAGAAACATTTTAGGCTGGATGAATTAGTTTCTCCTTAGTAAAAACTCCACATAATATTATGGACATGATGTCAAAGTTAAATTGTTCAATTTGTGGGCCACACACTTAAGCGTATTGGCTAGTACATTTTTGCACTTAAACAGAAGCAATACAAGCTTTATGTTCTACCATTACACTTCCAGTTTGTCACTTATTAATATACCTGCCAACCTAATGATTCTTGCATGCATTAGAGTTTGCTTTTGTAGAGATAATTTTATTTTCCCCATCCCTCCCACTCCCGTAAACACTGCAATGTGAACTCTGCCCAATTTTATGAGAATGTTGCAAAGGACAGCTCTGTGCCACCTCGGGACAGGAATTTCCTGTCCCCTCCCCAGGCTAGAGACGGATCAGTGGTATTGATCACATCTCATCTTACATGCAAACAGACACTGTTCCTTATTTTCCCCATGCCAGAGGCATATGAGTCAGCAGGTATGCATACAAAAATGGAATTAAAAAGGAAAAAAAAAAAAAGAAAGAAAAAAAAAAAGCTTTCTTGTTAAAGCCTATCGTCCTAGAAGGAATCCATTGCTTTGAATTCACTTAAAGCCTGTACAGGCGAAATGTGTTTCTTCTGAGAACCTCGTCTCACTCGTGTCTGGAATTCTTCAGGCTTTTCTCTCTTCACAAGGGGCTTCTTCTCTGGCGCCTTCATCTTCCAGGACACTACAGGTGAGTTGACAGCTGCTGTCCCATAGACCTTCTGGTATTTTGTTGAGGCCACATACGATGCTTTCACTGTGAGGACAACAGCATTCATCAGGTTTTTAGCTGCCTGGATGAGTGACGTGGCACTGTCCAGCTAGAGTAGAAGAATAAGATAAAAATGGGTTAGTCAAGGCCCAGCATTCAGAAGATGGAGGTGCAATTTCACAGTTAAAACAAAGTTGTGTCTGTGCAGGTATACAGTATTTCCATAAAGGAGCAGATTATTACATGATAAGGTGAATAGGTTAAAAAAGTCACCCGTCTTCTATTCCTAATCCCAACATAAGAAGGAGAAAAAAAGAGGATATTTGATGATACACAGTTTTCTTAAAATCTCAATACCTCTAAAGACAAAACTTTTTTTTTTAATCACCTAAGAATTCCAACATAACAGAAATTTTCCAAAGTGGAACATTTAATGTTATTACATTAGGCTGACTGGTAATGATGACAATTACTTAAATGTTTGAAAAGCATTTGGCAGGCACTGAAGAATAAAAATTTATAAGGGTTTTCCATCTCAGTTTTATGGTCCTCCCAGTGAAAGTGTCTATTTATTAATTTCTCCACCCTGACCTCTGGATTGATAGGGATGCAGGCAGTTAGGCAGAAGAATATATCCATGGATACACTGACTTTTTAATTAGATGTCTGATATTCTACAGTATCTGTCTGACTTTTCCCAGGTCTTAAATGTACTTCATATAAAAATATCAACAATTGTGTTAGGTGTGTTTAGGTCAGACAGCATTCAGTAAGACCCCCCTATTCATGTGCTAAATGAAATATTGTTTTTTTAAGAAGTGCCAAATGCTATTTTAAGAACTTTTCCCCACTCAACTCTCACAACAGTGCTATGACGTAGGTATTACTGTCATTGCCATCATATGGTGAGAGATCTAGTGCACGCAGAGATCTAGTAATTTTCACAAGTTTACACAGCATAAGTGATAAGGTCCTTCAAGACTGTACTACTGTGCCATACTGCCACCCTATTGGGTAGGATGACTTTAAAATTGTTAAGACAAGTCACAGCTTAGAGCAGCATAGGTGTGGAAATTCATATCCAGACTCTAAGGCCAGGGATTTTTCCAGTTACCTCTTTTTTGCTTTTCACCAGTTAGGCAGCATGTTACATACTTCATACTAGACCATTCAATATCTGTTTCAAACTCCTGGACCACAAAAGCTGAAAAAGTTCAAAACTGCATTTCCCAGACTCCCATTCAGTCAGGACTGTATGTGTCACCTAGTGACAGGAAAGAATTAACAGCTGCACTACAAATATTACTCCAGCTTCAGGGATGCCTGAATGTAATCTGTTCATCAAACTTATAGTAGCAATTAAGGAAAGGTATCCCATTGTAGCTAAATGAGGAATTCAAGGCTGTTGCTAAGGAATGTGCTTCTAGTTGCTGAGGCTGTTCACTGTATAACTTGTAATCAATGACTGTAGCCACATTAGAGAATGGGAATGAGGCATACGACCTTCTGGGTGTGAGGAATTAACAGTGTTTATGCCCAGTGACCCCAAACACTGTGACTCCCCAGGTGATATGACCTGCATTCACTTAACTTGTCATTTTCTGTGAACCAAGCAAGTCTCAAGTAGTGACTGGGGACATCAAATGTTATATCCAAGGGCTCTATTATGTTGCCCTGGCTGTTATCTGTTTTACATCCTGAATTAAAGCTAAATAAACATATTATGAGCTTAAAAAACTCTATGAGAAATAAACTCAATTCTTCTACGACAAAAAGCTTATAAAATCATATCACTGGAGAAAACAACAGAAGGAGCTTTTTAAGTAAGAATTTCTTACAATGCCATAAAATTAAGGCTTCACCATACACACACACTCATACATACACACATAAATTAAACGTCAGTATTAATTAAACTGACTCCACAATAATATAGAGAAGCAGAGATTTGTGGATTAGAGCCATGACTCAAGGAATATATAATTGACTGCTTTGCAAATTAAATCAACCAAATGGATAGAGTAATTACTTACACTACCAATTCTATTACACTGTATATGATGTCCATATACCAAAATAACCATTTAACCAATAATGTTTACTTTATACAGCATAAATTTCTAAAGTCAGTTAAGGAAAAGAAAATTCTAGATTATTCACATTAATAGAAGGGAAGCCAAGCACAGATTAGTGCAGTGATGTTCTAAGTATGGTCTCTGAACCAGCAGTATCAGCATCACCTGGGAACCTTTTCAAAATGCAATCTCTCAGGCCAATTCCAAAATTTCTGAATCAAAAACTGGTAATCCAGGAGATTCTGATTCATGCCAAAGGTTGAGAACCTCTGGATTAATGAAACCCAAAGACTATCTCAAGGCTTGTTTCATCCAATGATTTCAAGACGTTCACCATCCACAAGTTTGGTAACATCACAGCTCATTAACCGATTGAATTTCACTTTTTCATCTTTCCAATGATACTTTCAGGTAGGAATATAAATAATGAAGAAAAGAGATAAGATAGCAAAATGCTGGGACAATTAGGAAATCAATCATGGTTTCTTTAGAGCTAGATACAATACCCCTTAGCCAATTGACAGTTCCCCGTAAAAGTCTGTCAGGTTTCAAAAATGAGCAATATTCATTCACAAAGTTAGTTGCTTCTATTGTGGGCTATGAGTGAAGAGAGGGTAGAATGATATTAATATATCAGGGACAGTTGTGTTGATTTGCTTTGGAGCAACAGAATTAGTAGAAGTAGAATAGGACCAAGTATGTCTATTGTATTTTAAATTGTCCCCTGGAAAGCAAATCTTGGGAGAACTGAGTAAGTCCAAAGAGAAGAATTACAAGTAATCTGGAGATTTTTACCACAGATTCCATTTTCATATAGATGGTGTCTAATTCTGCTGCAAAAATATGATAGCCTCTTTCTTCTTCAGAACCCCTTTGTTCTCCCAGCCTGACGCACGAATCCTGTGAATAAACCTAACACATTGGTTGAGAGTGAGATGATTCTGAATGATTGAGCCAATGATTTTGTTCAAACCACCTGGTGGGGCAGGTACTAAACTTATGGCAAGGCAAAATGAGGAGGTGAGGCCCAGCTAAGCCTGAGCAAATACTGAGGTAGTAAGGCCAATCCAAAATCAATGCAAAATTTTGACTTTTTCTTAAAAATTGGATTCCCTAAGGGTAAATTTTACCATTTGCCCTTTACCCACCATAATGATTTAGATCATTTTCAGCACCATCATAATTTGTTTTATTTAAAAATGGGTTTCTTTTATACTTGTCCAAAACAGCATCGAGACCTGGTTTTCAAGTGGAACATTTTGTTAAAAATTCACTTTCTAAAGAAAATACCTTAAAAACCATAAAGCTACATTTCAAGATGATATTTACATAGAAGGTTTATGAAAACTTATTTCACATAACTGCATTCTATTTCATGATGTATACTATAACTAGGGCATTTTCAAACAAAACATGTTAATGAATATGTGTAAACGAAGTTCTTATAATAACAACCAACATTGACTGAATGTTTACAAGGCGCTTGGCATTGCTTTAGTCCTTTTAGTTAATTTGCATGACTCAAGAGACCAAGGAGAAGGCAATGGCAATGCACTCCAGTACTCTTGCCTGGAAATCCCATGGACAGAGGAGCCTGGTGGGCTGCCGTCTATGGCAGAGAGTCATACACGACTGAAGCAACTTAGCAGCAGCAGAAGCAGAGTCAAAAATCCTTGAAATAGAAACTCTACAACACCTTTTACAGATGAAGAAAGGAAAACTTAGGGAGGTGAGGTAAGGTAACTTGTTCCTGTTCAGTTCAGTTCAGTCGCTCAGTCACGTCCCACTCTTTGCGACCCCATGAACTCCAGCATGCCAGGCCTCCCCGTCCATCACCAACTCCCAGAGTCCACACAAACTCATGTCCATTGAGTCAGTGATGCCATCCAACCATCTCATCCTCTGTCATCCCCTTCTCCTCCTGCCATCAATCTTTCCCAGCATCAGGGTCTTTTCAAATGAGTCAGCTCTTCACATCAGGAGGCCAGAGTATTGGAGTTTCAGCTTCAACATCAGTCCTTCCAATAAACACCCAGGACTGATCTTTAGGATGGACTGATTGGATCTCCTTGCAGTCCAAGGGACTCTCAAGAGTCCTCCAACACCACAGTTCAAAAGCATCAACTCTTAGGTGCTCAGCTTTCTTTATAGTTCAACTCTCACATCCATACATGACTACTGGAAAAACCATAGCCTTGACTAAATAGACCTTTGTTGACAAAGTAATGTCTCTGCTTTTTAATATGCTGTCTAGGTTGGTCATAACTTTCCTTCCAAGGAGCCAGCGTCTTTTAATTTCATGGCTGCAATCACCATCTGCAGTGATTTTGGAGCTACCAAAAATAAAGTCAGACACTGTTTCCACTGTTTCCCCATCTATTTGCCATGAAGTGATAGGACCAGATGCCATGAATCAGCAAAGTAGGAATTAGGACCCATACTATCCTTTTCTCACCAAAGCCGAACAGCTGAATCACTATATTGTGTTACTTCTCTTAAGCCTCATTCAGTCTCTGGGGTCTTGTTTTTCAGTCACAACCTATCATTCAAAATGAACAAATCTCAATTATTAACTCTGGGCATCCTATGGGCTTTCCAGGTGGCTCAGTGGTAAAGAATCTACCTGCCAGTGCAGGAGATGCAAGAGATGTGGTTTCAATTCCTGGGTCTGGAAGATCTCCTGGAGCAGGAAATGGCAACTCACTCTAGTATTCTTGCCTGGGAAGTTCCATGGACAGAGGAGTCTGGTGAGCAACAGTCCACAGGGTCATAAAAGAGTCAGACATGACTGATCACACATGAACAGGGAATCCTATAAACATCATGACTGAGTCTAGTGAGAGCTTCTATCTCCTGATCTGTGATTTTGGGTCTTATTCTCAGAGCCTGGATTCTTTCTAACTCTATCTCTGGGTGTTGGATGTGCAGCATGCATGCATGCTAAGTCGCTTCAGTCCTATCTGTCTCTTCAAGACCCTATAGACTGTAGTCCGCCAGGCTCCTCTGTGCATGGTATTCTTTATGCAAGAATACTGGAGCACATTGCTATGCCCTCCTCCAGGGGCTCTTCCTGACCCAGGGATGGAACCCACATCTCTTGCATGGAACCCACATCTCTCTTTACCTCTGAGTCCCTGGGGAAGACTTCGGGTGTGCTACTGCCCAGTAATCCTTCCTGGCCATTCGCCTGTTCTCCTGGTTGGATTCACCATAAGGGCAGCAATGCCTAGGGTCTGAGCCATGCAAATTTGTCTTGTACTTGCTCAGTTTCTCTGAAGCACATTCAAGCTATGGCAGTAATGACTGGCTGTACACTCAGGTGGGGCTCAGCTACTCTGATGAGTGTTCTAAGCCTTTAACTGGGCCGGTCTTCCTAGCTTAATAACTCTCAAAGGTACCCCAGTCATTCCTCAAGCTGGCCTACATATACACTGACTAGACTCACCTACAGAAAGATACTTGTATATTTTCCTGCTCAAAGGCCTTTCTATTTCTTTGAGTATGCATATGCCCACGTGTACTCTCTCATGTTGGATTCTTTGCAACCCCATGGACTGTATAGCCCACCAGGCTCCTCTGTCCATGGGATTCTCCAGGCAAGAATATTGGAGTGGGTTGCCATTTCCTCCTCTAAGGGATCTTCTTGACCCAGGGATCAAACCTACATCTCCTGTGTTTCTTGCATTGTAGGCAGATTCTTTACCACTTGAGCCATCGGGGAAGTCCTAAAATTCCTCTATCAAGTCTGAGACAAGTGGCTACTTAATTTAAAAAAATAATAGCTTATGTTTAGCATTTGTGACCCTGAGTCATTATCTGGACTAGCTTCTCAAGTTTTCCTTCTCTCACCCAATCTCATTATGATAGAGGAAATACTATTGTGTTCAACTGGGACTTGGAAGGGCCATACAGCTTGTCCTGTATCATGACGATAGTAAGTGGTAAAGCCAAGATTCAATCCCAGAAAGCCTAATTTCAGAGTCCATGCTCTATCCATTGCTTCATGCTGTTTCTCAGAGTTGTGACAGCAGACGAATCCACAGTCCTAAATTTCATCAAACTGTGCTAGACTAAGTCTCCCCACTCCATCCCATAGGTGTCTGTTGTCCGTAACCACAGAAATTAGGCTTCTAATTCTGTCACTATTCTTTTTAAAATATCAAAGTACTATTTTAAAAAGGCAACAGATGTTTGCTCACATCTTGTTCTATTACAGTCCATGAAAAGCAAACAGGGGTGGGAAAACTGTTTTACAGCCATTTTTATAGGGTTTTTCTGGCTCTTTTTCTGCCTCTCTTACCATTCTATTCTTCTTCACCTCATTTAACACTTAATAGATATCTTTTTCCCTGCATTTTCTTATTTTGTGTTTTGAATAGAGAGAAATACTAGGGGGAAGACTTTCCTGAATTATGATTCTCCCATTAATCAATATTTGTGCTAATTCCTCATGTCAAAGCTGAAGATTGTTGTGAAAAGTGCTTATAATGAATCTTTAAAGTTTACAGGATCATCTGGAGATTTCTGAAACCCCATGTCCTTAAGTTTTATGCTCTTTCATTAACATGGGGTTAATACTGCAAGAGGTGCTCAGTTTCAGTAGAAACAGAATTTGACACAAACGTGACTGCAAGACTCAAATCACACATGAAGATGCAACCACATTCTTGAAACACTAATTATCATTTACTCTTTACCCTACATCTGTCTACTTACACATTTATGCATCCAAGGACTTCTTCACAATAGATACCTATTGTAACTATGTTGTGTCAACCACTGGGCTTAAGTGTTGTGTATACAAATATTAGACCCAAAGTTTTAATTTTTGTTCAGTTTCTAAGTCAAGTCCAACTCTTTGTGACTCCCATGAAGTTTTAATGCTCTATTATATATCCTTTAGTTGGATGTGAGGTGCTAAAATCCCAGAAAATAGAGGGATCTACCTTGAATCAGATAGGGATAGGGTAGGAAAATAAAGCTTACTGGTGGATATGATGTCTAAGCTCACTTTGATGGACTGAACAGAACATTGTTGGTGCCTAGATGGTTAAGAATGCTGAAGAAGGACAATTTTAAATATCATACAGATGGGTATATATGGATGAATTCATCCAGGTGATATTAACAGAAACAAGAGGGATGCTGCAGTGCTCAACTGTTGAGTTTAACTTTGGACAAATGGAATAGTGTGTGTGCTATAAGTAAGCGGAGTGAGTTATCAGAGGGAGAGCTGAAATTCTGTGAGTGAAATTCAAGAAAACCATGTTTTGTTTATATCGGTTTTCTCAGTTCTGCATACTATAAGTATACAACTTATGTCAATTTCTGATTTCTTCTTCCCTTCACATTCCTTATTTAGTGTTTCTACAGAGAGACATGATAGAATGTGGAATGAAATATTAAATCCATATTCTGCCCTCAGGTCAAAAAGTCTAATGAATCTACTAAAATTTTTTTCAGCATTATACTAACATCAAAATCAATATACTTTTAATAATCTAAGACATAACATCATCAAGAAATATCTTAACTATTCCCTTGACCGGCAAGGCTACTTTTGATTCTGTTAAGTAATTAGCAATCCCTCACCCTTGATAATAATGGTGAACTTTCTGGGACCAACCAGCAATAAACCAAATGCAGTTTAGATTTAACAGCTGGTTTAAAAAACAAAACAACCCACCCCACCCTCCACCCCCGCCCCCTGCCACCAATGCCATTGACAAAAGCGCAAAGAGGTGGAGAGAAATGCCTTGGATTAACCACATATGACACAGTGAACATTTTAGGATGTTAATTTGTGAGGGTTGGACACATAATTACAGAAGAGAATTAGGGTTTCACTATGTTCTACATTAATCCATTTAAAATATGCATGTAGAGATAGAAATACAACCTGGAAATGAATCTATTTTCTAAAAAGCTGATTATCTATTACCACAAAATAATGAATCAGAAATGGCAGTTCATGCAAATCCCAAGTACAAAACAATCTGTCCTTGCATTAAAAACAATACAAATGTCATGGGACTACTGGCTAAGTTAAATTGAACAAAATAAACCAAATCATTTTGAAGGTGATTTTGAAATATAAAAACAGAGGAATGATTACCCCAAAAAGCTTAGGAGAGCCTGGGAGAGGAAACCCAGTCCCTTTTGGGCCTAGGCTATTTTAATTTTCTCAACTCAGAACTGATGGTGCTGATGACTTTCAAAAAGTTAAAATGGGGAGAGTCTATTTTAGCCCCTTGAAAGATCTTTTAATGGAACTACTTTAGTGTTTAACATATAAGAACAAGAAGTATTTTAATGGGGCTATACTATACATATTCAAGGCCAAACTTCCCATCCCAGGTTGGATGGGAAGAAGTTGTGATGGAAGAACTTATAATAAATTGAAAGTAAATACCCTGAGAAAACTAGAATCTCTCTACGATAGCTGGTCATTTATTTATATTTAAACAGTTATCTCTCCAAAAGGAGTCACAAATTGCTTTCAGGACGAAAAAAAAAAAAAAAAACAGAGGTTTTGCGGCAAGTCAGCTTTGCCGTTAATGAATGGGAGGTTAGAAAACCAGAGCATTGCAGCCTATTATCCGCCAAGAAGAACATTTCATGTTTAAAAAATCCATGAGGCTTTGAAGAGATATTTGATCTCCTCAGAAACTGTGATACATTTGAAATACCTTGAAATATCTGCCTACTTTTTCCAGAGTATATCAATAACACTTTTTAAAAATGCTAGCAAGTCCAGGGTAATAAATAACTGAAGCAAACAAAGACATGGTGAAAATTGTGTCTTTCCTCCTTCATGGATGTTTCCATGCTTGCAAAAAAGTTGATTCCTGTATGGAAAGCCCTCATTTCAGTGCCCAAGCCCACTCACTCTTTCTCATCAAACATCAACAATGAAATAAACTAGCAAAGCCAGATTCTTTCCTTTTAAGCTAGTGACAGTGGTGAACATAGAGGGCAGCAATTCACTACTAATCCCTAGGTGTTCGTGGCAGGCAATATTAATCATGGCACTTCGCTCCCTCAGAATCTGCTCAGTGGCATGGGAAACAAAATTTCTTCTCCTTCTCCAAGAGGTCATATTTTGACAGATGTCAAAAACAACTTGATACAGTTTAGAACACAGTACATAATCTACTATATATCTCTACCTCTATATTTAAATTGTTTAATACTTTCTGTATTTGTTACTACTAATCCTATCACAGACAAGTTATTTTATCTAAATGATGCAGTACTTAATCTTTATTTGTCCCTATAGTTAAATTTCAGGGAGAAATTGAATATTGTACTGACATCATAGTGTTTTAGTAGCTCAGTCGTGTCTGACTCTTTGGGACCCCATGGACTATGGTCTGCTAGGCTCCTCAGTCCATGGAATTCTCCAGGCAGGAATACTGGAGGAGGTTGCCATTTCTTTCTCCTGGGGATCATCCCGACCCAGGAATTGAACCCATACCTCCGGCATTACAGGCAGATTCTTTACTATCTGAGCCACATTTGAAAGACATCATAGCATTATTTGCTAATTAATGAAATCACTAAATAGAAGACATAGTACGAACAGAAGTGCAAAGCATTGGAGGGAGGGTGATTTAAATAAGATGATAAAAATTAGCTGAGTATATTAACAAGTATATAATGTCTGAAGTGAAAATGGCCATTACAGGTATCTGTGATTACTGTTAAAGAGAAAATAAGCTGCATTAAATCTATTAATATTAGAACATGCACCAATCCTTGATAACAGAGTGAAAATACTGTAGTTTAACTCCTAAAGAGTTAGTTAGTTTCATCCCAAGGATATTCCCAGTTGATTACAAGATTTTGAAAAGTTTAACAACTTTAAGTAGTGGATCAGTCACAACAGAAAGAAGGACAAGAGGTTCACTATTTTTTTCTGCAGAGTTTCCTTGAGTGCTGCCAGGGAGGCAGCTGGTGCTCTACCAAGGCTGAGGCCAGTTGTTAGGAAATCTGTATGAAATGGCTCAAGATGAATTGGCAAAGACCTTAGCAGAAAAGCCTTGCAGTCTCAGCCAGGCTAAGAAAAAAATCTCCAGTGTTGCTGAGAAATTTGCCAATTGGCTCTCAGGTAACCTTCCCAACTGGACATATTTGTGTCTTCCTTTCCAATTCATTTCAATAGGTAGTAGCTCTTCCTAGTCAGCTAGTCTACTGATTAACTCTCTTCATTTGCATTTTTTCAATTATAGGTAAGTAAACCTTGGGGACTCCCATGAAGGCTTAATTACAGTCAACAAATTTCCTAAATATGGCATAGAGCCATTTTTTTTCCCTCACCATTAAAGGCATAAAAGTTTTTGCTCAACCCCAAGCAAGGCATTTTGCTAACCTTGGAATCCAAAGAGAAATGGGAGTATTGGGATGTGTTAACCCTTGGAAAGTTATAAACAGGTATCTCTACTCCTCCAGGTTGTCTTCATCTCATTATTTTATATTTCGTTTTTGTCTCCTATACATCAGGATCTCCTGGCCCAGAGGTCTTCTCTGGGTTGCTTTCACAGAACAATAGAAGCATAGGAAATATATCCAACAAGAGAAGATGTGCTAATGGATATATACAAAGTCAGTGTCTGACTGTGCAAATGGACTGTAGCCTGCCAGGCTCCTCGGTCCATGGGGATTTTCCAGGCAAGAATACTGGAGTGGATTGCCATGCCCTGCTCTGGGTGATCTTCCCCAAACAGGGATTGAATGTGTCTCCTGCAGCTCCTGCATTTCAGGCAGATTCTTTACCATACACACACACACACACACACACACACACACATATGAGAGAGAGAGATATCCCTGGCCCGGGAGACAATCTTTACATCACATAAATAAACCATGCATTGATTGTTGATCTTGTCATCTCTGATCTTGTCTTCACCATCTAAGGTTCAGACCTTTAAAGGGCCAAAGCTTCTTTTAGCCTTCCTTGTAGGGCAGTCAGCTAGCAGAAGATCACTACCTTTGATCCCTTTATTTCCTCCATTCTGCCTCACTAAGCTGCGTTATCATATTGAGAGGCAAATTTAACACAAGCCACTGTCCAAGAATCCAAGACAGATACATCTTCACAAAATGGATCACAAAGCGCAACCAAGGGGACCAGTACTCTCAGAAGTGCTGAACTTGTATGGCTGTGGTAGGTCTCTTATAAAGTGATGAAAGCAACCTTGCAAAATGGCCCCTAGGAGCCAGCATGCAATGTGCAACTACTAAGTGAAGAATAGGTCAAGAGTAAGGACCACAGTTTCGAGTGCTGGTTGATAGAGGACTGTGCTGGGAAGTGAGCATAAGCTGGAAGTCTGGATGATTCATCTCCTTCCATTCACTCCCCTCCACATTCAATCACTAGCAGCTATATCATGTGGCATTATTCATATGTTGGGGAAACTAAACTCCCATCCAGCCAATGCCTCTCCTCATCGGGTATGTGGAATCTGTTATTGTTGTTTAGTAGTTAAGTCATGTCCAACTCTTTGCAATCCCATGGACTGTAGCCCACCAGCCTCCTCTGTCCATGGGATTTCCCAGGCAAGAATAATATAGTGGATTGCCATTTCCTTCTCCAGGATCAAATCCTCTGTGGCTACCTGAGTTTTGGATGAAGAGAGAAAAGAGCAGCAGAAGAGATGCCTTCCCCAGGGAGTGTTTGCTTCTTCTCAGATCCTAGTCCCCTCTTTACACCCCATTTTTCCAAATCGTAAACATTCTCTCCCTACTGGCAATATATTCTTATATTTCATGCTCCACTTCTAGCTCTCTCTGTTGCTCTATCCTGTCCTCTTTTCCTCTCTTATAGTGAAGAAAAGTTGGACTTTGGATTCAAAATCCAGGTTCAAACCCTGATGGGACTAATCACTGGCTGTGTGATGTTGAGAGAGCTACTTAACCTAGCACTACCTGAAATTATCTCTTATTTTATCTAAAGTAAAAGTGGAAAAAAAAAAAGGACTTTCTAGAATTAAGTATTGAATAAGATAATAAGCCCTTGAAGCTGGACACCTAGCACATGGAAAGAAAGTGAAAGTGAGAGTGGTAACTCAGTCATGTCTGACTTTTTGTGACCCCATGCTGTAGCCCACCAGGCTTCTCTGTCCATGGGGATTTCTCCAGACAGAAATACTGGTGTGGGTTGCCATTTCTGTCTCTAGGGGATCTTCCTGACCCAGGGATTGAATCCGAGTCTCCTAAATTGCAGGAAGACTCTATCCTCTGGACCACCAGGGAAGCCTAAAGCACATGGAGGATCTTAGAAAATCACAAACCTTCATCCATTCTATCCAGCATTTGGGACTCTCTACCATCACCTTGGTTTGCTGTAGTTGGAAGGTTTTAGGGATAAAAAGAGAAGTTCACAAGGAGAATAGAAAAGCAGCAAAAGTTGTATTTTTTCTAGCACTACTGAAACTTTTATTTTATTTTTTTAATTTAATTTTATTATTATTATTATTATTATTTTTACTTTACAATATTGTATTGGTTTTGCCATTTAGATAGAGGAAGGAAGGCTCAAGATTCAGTACAAGAAAACACAGGGGATTTCTGTACGGCATCCAAAATATCTAAGAATATTTAGGGCTTCCAAGGGTTGGAGAAAGACTTGGTAGTAAAAAAAAGTCAAGATGACCCTAGTAGGAGATGGAGGGAAGATAATCTGGTCTGGAAAAGTAATGTTTAAAGATCTGGTTTGAGAAGCATCAAAAGAAATAGTATAAAACATTTTACCCAACAACATATATGGCCTAACATTTCAAAAAAATTCAGGCCTCTCCAAAAAATCCAAGGTCTTCATTTTGGTTAAGATATTATTTCCAGGTATTTCTTACTAAAAAACAAATAATGTTACCTGGGAAGTTTAACAGCCTAATTAACTCAACTCTTTTATTATTGTCAGAACCTGGTTGACAGTCCTGGCTACCTCAAACATGGTTTCCCTTTTGCCCACCAAATACTGCGGATCAATCTCTCATGCCCTGTTTTTCAACTCCATTTAAATACAACTGAGTTCCCTAGATTATTTCCCTAAAGTCTTAAATCTATTGTTCTATAAAATGAGCTATTCTTAATCTTTAGCCCATTGGACCTAGCACCTACTTTCTTCAACTAAAATCGGCTTATCTCATTATCTTCATCCATCCATAGACTCACAGGGTTGAATCCACTATTCTTTGGGGGTGCTTGAAAGTTTTATCTGCCCAACTTCCCAGAACATGAGCATACCACTCTTGCTGGTGTGGGTTGGTGTATAACCAATTTGGTTATACTGTGCTCATATTTATTAGCGAAATACAAGTTAGCAAAGGGCAGACTAACTAAAATATAGCTATATTTTATATACAGACTAAATAAAACAAGGTCTATTGAAAATATACTAACCAAAAAATCCAGGGTAACTAAATGAAACTATAAAGAGAGGACACTGTTTAGGCTACAGTCTGAAAAGGCCAGGAGATAGCAAGAAGTAGGTCAGCTGGGAAAAAAAAAAAGCAGCATGAGCAACCTTTAAACAAGTTATACTTGTCAGTGCTCCAAGCCTCTTCCAGAAATGTCTATTTTAGTGAAAGAAAGGATGGTTCATGTGTGACACACCTGCTACCAGTTTTCTCACTGTTACCTCTAGTCGGCGTGCTGAGTCAATAACAATCTTTTGTTCTACTGGTCCTAGACATAGTCTCAGAATTCTTCTCAAAACAGCCAAGGACTTCCCTGGTAGTCCAGTGGTTAAAATCTGCCTTGCAATGCAGGGGATACGAGTTCAATTCCTGGTGGCTGAACTAAGACTCCACATGCCCCAGAGCAACTAAGTCTGTGCACCTCAACCAGAGAGTCCACGTAGCACAAAGAAAGATGCTGCATGCTGTAACTAAGACCTGACACAGCCAAATATATAAATTAAAATACTTTTAGAAACACAGCCCAGTCAATCACTAGCAATTGATAAGTGTGAGCAATCAAGATTAAACCCATTTACCACACCTACTATGGACCTTTGAGCTGTTCCCTCAAAGGCTTTGATTAACAGTAGTATATTAATATCATTTCCCCATCATTATCATATTGTTTTCCCTCATATATCGTAAAGAATAATCCCTTAAATACAATGTGGAAAACTGAAGTGAAATGTTAGACATACATGTAATTATACAAAATAATTCACTATGTCAACCTAAAATTTCCCCTCTTCTTTTATTACAGAAATGAGAATTACAAGAAGAAATGGATATCATCATTCAAGAATGCATAAGAGGTCTTTAGTATAATGCATCTTTTAAAGCCAGTAATTTTAATTAAATTAGTTTTGAATTAGAGCAGTTGATCCATGGCTTTTTATAACTGAATACATTTTTCTGCCTACTTTGAAATATTCATTGAGTAGACATTGAATCAGTCAGTTCAGTTCAGTTCAGTCGCTCAGTCGTGTCCGACTCTTTGTGACCCCATGAATCGCAGCACGCCAGGCCTCCCTGTCCATCACCAACTCCAGGAGTTCACTCAGACTCACGTCCATCGAGTCAGTGATGCCATCCAGCCATCTCATCCTCTGCTGTCCCCTTCTCCTCTTGCCCCCAATCCCTCCCAGCATCAGAGTCTTTTCCAATGAGTCAACTCTTTGCATGAGGTGGCCAAAGTACTGGAGTTTCAGCTTTAGCATCATTCCTTCCAAAGAAATCCCAGGGCTGATCTCCTTCAGAATGGACTGGTTGGATCTCCTTACAATCCAAGGGACTCTCAAGAGTCTTCTCCAACACCACAGTTCAAAGGCATCAATTCTTTGGCGCTCAGCTTTCTTCACAGTCCAACTCTCACATCCATACATGACCACTGGAAAAACCATAGCCTTGACTAGACAGACCTTTGTTGGCAAAGTAATGTCTCTGCTTTTCAATATTCTATCTAGGTTGGTCATAACTATTCTTCCAAGGAGTAAGCGTCTTTTAACTTCATGGCTGCAGTCACCATCTGCAGTGATTTGGAGCCCCCAAAAATAAAGTCTGACACTGTTTCACTGTTTCCGCATCTATTTCCCATGATCTTCGTTTTCTGAATGTTGAGCTTTAAGCCAACTTTTTCACTCTCCTCTTTCACTTTCATCAAGAGTCTTTTTAGTCCCTCTTCACTTTTTGCCATAAGGGTTGACATTGAATAACACCCTCTAAATCTTTGTCTTTCTTCCTAGTCAATGTTTTTCTCTTCGTGAGATGTCAACTCACTACCAATTTCATCACACGTTCAATTATTTTCCAAGTATTCACTGTATACACTGTCACAGATTCAGGTAGATATGTCCTACCTTGAATTTAGAACACACTCAATGATTTGTAAGTATTTAAATTTTGTATCCTACTTTAGTTTCTTGCAAGACTAGTTACTTTCACAAAGACCTCTGACATTTAGGGAATCTCCCAGGCTTCTGTAGACTTTTCTTAATTACTCTTCCCAACACTCCAGAGACAAATGAGAGGTACCTGCCCTCACCACTGTCTTCTTAGTCTAAGTTATTGACAATACAATTCTTCCAACTGTTTAAGTTAAAAACCCAGAATCTTATATTACATCTTGTTCTCTCTGAGCCAGCATATAATCTGCCATCATATTCAGTCGATAGCATCTTTGAAATAATTCCAGTATTTGACCTTTTCTCACCTTCTTCATTATTATCTACATGGCCAACCTCCATCAGAATCTCCTGTTAGATTATTGCAATATCATCCCCTAACAGTTTCCTTGCTTGATTCCTCCTCTTTCTCCCTTTAATTGGAGCCATAATGGTGCTGTTACATGAACTCAGATAATATCACTTTTTTTCTCAACATTGTCCAGTGGTTCCTAATCTTAGTCTTTGTAAAATCCAAAGCCATCAAAGTGACCTTCAGGGTCATAAAATCTGGTTCCAAACAGTTCTGATTTCTCTCTTGTTCACTCTACTACTAAATATTGGTCTCTTGGCTATTGCTCAGACAGATCAGTGATGCCTGTCCTTCAGGGATTTTGTACATTTTCCCTCTGTCTAGAATGGTCTTCCCCCAGATATTTGCAAAGCTTGGTCCCTCAACTCTATCAGATCTTTAATAAAATAATCAATATCTTGGTGAAATACCTTGTCTTTCCAAAGTTCAACTCCATTGACTCACCCTTGACATTTAATTTGCTATTATCTTTCCATTTTAATATTTTTTCATATACATATCACCATCCAGCAAATATTTTATTCATGGGTTTATTGTATCTCACCCCCAGCTATATCATAAACACCTAAAACAGTGTCTGGCATATGGTTCTTCCATAAATATTTCCTTAATGTTGTTAAATAACTGCAACTTTTTGGATGAGGGAAGAAGAGATCACAAAGCTTGTCCAAAGACACAAAGCTAGGGCACAATGCCTAGTCCAATATCTGACTTGCCAAACCTTCGACCTGTTTATTCTTCTATGGAAGAGTACCCAGAGGCATAACATTAGTAGAAGAGTGGAATTTAGGGACACAATATAGAAAATAATGTTAGCCATCTACAATAAAAGACTTATGACCTCTCTCTCTCACTGTGCCCTCACTGGTAGAGCTTCAGGATCATTCTTTGCTCAGAAAACATCCATGATTCAATTCTTTGTGTTTACTGCTTTCTGTGTGTAAAATACTGAGCTTTCTTTAAGTATCACCTCCCTCAATAATTGCTGTGATGTGCTTAGTCACTCAGTCATGTCCGACTCTTTGCAACCCCATGGACTGTACCCCGCCAGGCTCTTATGTCCATGGGGATTCTCCAGTCAAGAATACTGGAGTGAGTTGCCATGCCCTCCTCCAGGGAAATCTTACCAACCCAAGGACTGAATCCCGGTCTCCCGCACTATAAGTGGATTCTTTACCATCTGAGCTACCAGGGAAGCACCCTCAATAATTAGTACCAGCATCTGTAAAATACTGAGATGTGCTTGCTAGGTATAGTTTGGGTATCTTAATAAATAATCTCCCAAATGTATATATTACCATCCATTCTTTACATATGAGGAAACAGAGAATAATTAAGTTCTCTGTGAACATGGGTTCACAAATTCATATCTGGTAGTTCAGTTCAGTTCAGTTCAGTCGCTCAGTCGTGTCTGACTATTCGCGACCCCATGAATCGCAGCATGCCAGGCCTCCCTGTCCATCACCAACTCCTGGAGTTTACTCAAACTCATGCCCATTGAGTCGGTGATGCCATCCAGCCATCTCATTCTCTGTCGTCCCCTTCTCCTCCTGCCACCAATCCCTCCCAGCATCAGAGTCTTTTCCAATGAGTCAACTCTTTGCATGAGGTGGCCAAAGTCTTGGAGTTTCAGCTTTAGCATCAGCTTCAATCCACCCATGTGACTCATGAACAAGTTTACTTAATCAGGCAAATCCACCTTAGTGTTTTCCTGCCCTGAATTCTGTATTCCTGGCTATTGGTGCCATTTATTTGGAGCTCAGTTTGAATTATGATTTTAACTATTCACAAGTGTGAATCATGACCAAGCAGTAATGAGGTGAATTTCCTTAAGCCATAAAGGAAAAAAGGTCATACAAACTTCCAATATTGCAATCATGATTCACATGAGATAGGGATTAGGCACAGAACAGGGACATCATCTTCTACTTACTCATTTTCTTTCCAGCAACCAAAAAGTCATCTACAAGTTCAAGGAAAACTTGATCAAATACAACATCTAACTCTCCTTCCTGGTAGCAATCACATACACTACCTTCCTATTCATCAAAACTTTATGAAAAAACAATTTTTTATTCTAAATTTCTAAAAAAAAATAAAAACCTTTTACTTCTCCACACAGTAGGCACCATGATATGTTGTAAAGGTGACACAGTTTGTTTTTTTTTTTCAGTATGTTTTTAAATTTTTATTCCTTTATTTCTCATGTGTTCCCCATCCTGAACCCTCCTCCCTCCTCCCTCCTCATACCATCCCTCTGGGTCGTCCCAGTGCACCAGCCCCAAGCATCCAGCATCGTGCATTGAACCTGGACTGGCATCTTGTTTCATACATGACATTTCACATGTTTCAATGCCATTCTCCCAAATCTTGCCACCCTCTCCCTCTCCCACAGAGTCCATAAGCCTGTTCTATACATCAGTGTCCCTTTTGCTGTCTCGTATACAGGGTTATCGTTACCATCTTTCTAAATTCCATATATATGCGTTAGTATACTGTATTGGTGTTTTTCCTTCTGGCTTACTTCACTCTGTATAATAGGCTCCAGTTTCATCCACCTCATTAGAACTGATTCAAGTGTATTCTTTTTAATGGCTGAGTAATACTCCATTGTGTATATGTACCACTGCTTTCTTTATCCATTCATCTGCTGATGGACATCTAGGTTGCTTCCATGTCCTGGCTATTATAAACAGTGCTGCGATGAACACTGGGGTACACGTGTCTCTTTCAATTCTGGTTTCCTCAGTGTGTATGCCCAGCAGGGGGATTGCTGGATCATAAGGCAGTTCTATTTCCAGTTTTTTAAGGAATCTCCACACTGTTCTCCATAGTGGCTATACTAGTTTGCATTCCCACCAACAGTGTAAGAGGGTTCCCTTTTCTCCACACCCTCTCCAGCATTTATTATTTGTAGACTTTTGGATCGCAGCCATTCTGACTGGTGTGAAATGGTACCTCATAGTGGTTTTGATTTGCATTTCTCTGATAATGAGTGATGTTGAGCATCTTTTCATGTGTTTGTTAGCCATCTGTATGTCTTCTTTGGAGAAATGTCTATTTAGTTCTTTGGCCCATTTTTTGATTGGGTCATTTATTTTTCTGGAGTTGAGCTGTAGGAGTTGCTTGTATATTTTTGAGATTAGTTGTTTGTTGGTTGCTTCATTTGCTATTATTTTCTCCCATTCTGAAGGCTGTCTTTTCACCTTGCTTATAGTTTCCTTTGATGTGCAGAAGATTTTAAGTTTAATTAGGTCCCATTTGTTTATTTTTGCTTTTATTTCCAATATTCTGGGAGGTGGGTCATAGAGGATCCTGCTGTGATGTATGTCAGAGAGTGTTTTGCCTATGTTCTCCTCTAGGAGTTTTATAGTTTCTGGTCTTACGTTGAGATCTTTAATCCATTTTGAGTTTATTTTTGTGTATGGTGTTAGAAAGTGTTCTAATTTCATTCTTTTACAAGTGGTTGACCAGATTTCCCAGCACCACTTGTTAAAGAGATTGTCTTTAATCCATTGTATATTCTTGCCTCCTTTGTCAAAGATAAGGTGTCCATATGTGCATGGATTTATCTCTGGGCTTTCTATTTTGTCCATTGATCTATATTTCTGTCTTTGTGCCAGTAGCATACTGTCTTGATAACCGTGGCTTTATAGTAGAGCCTGAAGTCAGGTAGGTTGATTCCTCCAGTTCCATTTTTCTTTCTCAAGATCGCTTTGGCTATTCGAGGTTTTTTGTATTTCCATACAAATTGTGAAATTATTTGTTCTAGCTCTGTGAAGAATACTGTTGGTAGCTTGATAGGGATTGCATTGAATCTATAAATTGCTTTGGGTAGTATACTCATTTTCACTATATTGATTCTTCCAATCCATGAACATGGTATATTTCTCCATCTATTAATGTCCTCTTTGATTTCTTTCACCAGTGTTTTATAGTTTTCTATATATAGGTCTTTAGTTTCTTTAGGTAGATATACAAACCCACAGCAAACATTATTCTCAATGGTGAAAAATTGAAAGCATTTCCTCTAAAGTCAGGAACAAGACAAGGGTGCCCACTTTCACCATTACTAGTCAACATAGTTTTGGAAGTTTTGGCCACAGCAATCAGAGCAGAAAAAGAAATAAAAGGAATCCAAATTGGAAAAGAAGAAGTAAAACTCTCACTATTTGCAGATGACATGATCCTCTACATAGAAAACCCTAAAGACTCCACCAGAAAATTACTAGAACTAATCAATGATTATAGTAAAGTTGCAGGATATAAAATCAACACACAGAAATCCCTTGCATTCCTATACACTAATAATGAGAAAACAGAAAGAGAAATTAAGGAAACAATTCCATTCACCATTGCGACACAGTTTTTGAGAACACAACATATATTAGTTTTACCATCATCTATACTGTCTGATCCATACTATATCCTGTATTTCTTGTTCAACTACTTGTCTACGTGAGGCAGGAGCAAGCAATATCCAAATGCACATAGCACAACTGCACAAAGGGAAACTGGCTCTCATCTTGGCTATGCTAGTTGCTGATGATGACAGCCTTGTAACCTCTCCAAGCTTCTGTTTCTTCAACTGGAAAATGGGGTTATTAATGCCAATATATTTTCACCAGTTATTGACATCTAAGTGAGAAATTAAACTTGAAATGCTTTTTAAATTTTAAATAAATAAGTCACTATAGAAGATTATTATTTAATTTTTGGGTACCTTTGGAAAGCTCTTTTAGAATATTTATCATAACTTACTTGACCGCCTGCATATCTCAGGCCCTCCTCTGTCCATGGGATTTTCCAGGCAATAGTACTGGAGTGGATTGCCATTTCCTTCTCCAGGGGATCTTCCCAACCCAGGGCTCGAATCCGCGTCTTCCACATTGTAGACAGACGCCTTTACTGTCTAAGCCACCAGGGAAGTCAGAAACTGCACAGGAAGGACAATTTCAACAGATGCCCAGGGTAGTGTAAGGGTAATATAAACCTTAGCAGGATGAGGACAAGGTACTTTAAAAAAAAAAAGGAATAAGCTTTCTTTCTACATCTGACCGTGGGCATGACTAGGAAAGAGGTATGGATGTGGTGGTCTAGTTACAATCTAATTTTCCCCATTTATAGAGAATAATCAGGAAATGATTCCCAAAGTAACTGTAACAGAGGAACCTGCTATTGGAGACCCAAAAACTGGCTGTAGAGTGCATCCCCCAAAAGATAAAGGTCAACCAAGAAATAAAGATAAAGCATTCTTGCAATATGAGCATCCATGGAGCTGTCCTTGGTGATTCCAACTCAATTCCTGTTACGTTTCTTGCTAGAATGAAATTAGTTATTTGTTGCTTTGTCTTCAAAGACTTTATGCCTATGTGCAAGTCTTGTCTCCAGGACTAGACTACTTGCTATTTATTAACAAAAATTCCTGACCCTTTCTTGATATGTTCTCCACAAAGGCTAGCACCACATAAGCCACAGTAGCATTGGCTGGGTGTATCCCCAGTATTTAGTCAGTTGGGTGTTGGATTCATAGTTAAGGCTGCCTCTTAAACTGATCTGCAAGATCAGCCTACTTATAAAAGTAGACTAGTACCTCTCTTTATTGGGTGAACGTACTTTGTATATTTTCCAGATTCAATACCTATTGAGCATCCCCACCAAATTTTCCATTACTTGATCTTCACCCCTCCCAATGATACATCACTTTATCTTTACTATTTGATACAGGAGGGAATGGAGGTTTAAAGAAAAGTAACTTGACAGCTAATAAGACAATTACCAGGGATTTAAGTGGATGATTTCTATTCCCCAGTGTCTGTTTTTAATAACATACTGCTGCTTCAATCGTTTTTTAATAAAATAAGAAATAAAGGGCATTTAAGGTGGTTCCCCTGAGAAGCCAGGATACGCCCCCTTACAAGTGCCTGCCAGGGCTTGACCTGGTTTGGAACCTTATAATCTGTCTCTCCTGGAGTGAATATTTTAGGGAAGATATAGCCACTGCACCAGAGGGTTCCCTTCAGTCTAAAACTGGAAATATTATTTCTTTGGTCCAACAAAGAACCTCAATGGATAGACAACTTATTGTCTGCTCTCTAGCAAAAAAAGGTTGAGCTATACAAGAAACTTTCAAAAACACAGATTAAAGGACAAAGTATTCTCAAAGACTGGAAATGCATAACAGTATTGCCCCAAATCATAGAATATATATTAGTGGTTCTTTTGAAAGCAAGACTCAAATCTATGAAATTGGAAAACTTCTTTAAAAAAAAAAAAAAAAAAAAAGCACTTTGTGAACTTCCAGGAAAATGGCAACTTTTAACCAGTGAACAAAGATAAACATTAAAGAGTTGGAGACAGTCTGATACAGTATCTTGCCCCTACTGAAAATCATACTTAATATTAAGATGAAAGTGTCCTCAAGGCATAATCTCTAACTTGGAGTCCCTGTGAATCTAGCCTTTGACAAAGTTAAATCACCTCTGTATTTATTATAAGATGTAAAGACTACCTCATTATTTCTTTACCTGATGCACTAAAAAATGCCAAGGTAAATATTTCAAATATACTACAGCAACAGCTTTGAAAGAAAGAGTGATCTCTGTTTTATCTGAAGTCACCACCTGTTACAGCTCTCCAATCTTCTCTGTAGAAAGAATTAATGCTAAACTATAAAATACATTCAATGTCTACCTATAATTTGCTTAGTTTCAAGGGCTCACCCAACACTAATTTCAGCCTTGCAGAGTTACTCATCATAAATAATACCTCAAAGAACCCATATCAGTAATTTAAATCTCAAGGAGACCTTTGGCCTGATGCATTTCTTAATATTTCTAAAGAAAAAATATAAACTATCACTTTTTCCTTGTGTTTAAAAAGGCATGATTATCTAGCTCATCATAAAAGGATTGAAAGGTATACAGAGAGAATAGTTAAAGTAATATGTAAAGATATGTGAAAATGTTTTGTTTAAAAAAAAAGGTGCTATAAAAACAGTTGAATTGTTCTCAACTCAATATACTTGTTTGTAAAAAGCAAGAAATTGAAGTCATTTTACTTAACTTTCTTTTAAACATTCTTATGAGAGCCCTTAATTGCCTTTGAGAGTAGAAATGCCTGTATCTCTAAGCCAGGAATATTTGGTGTAACCAAGAAGGGAGAGAGATGGGGACCTTTAAAAAGTATATGAAGGTTACAGCTAGGGGATGATGGTGATGGATTCTCAGGAGTCTTGCTTCTAGAAAAGTGTACCTTCACAGCCTGATGCCAGGCTAGAATGGTCATTTGGTACATGAATCTGGAACCTGGAATCTGCTGTCTTCCAACCTTCCAGAGGGAAGAAATAAAAGGCTCAATTTTAAATAGTATGTATATTCTAGGTGCAAGATCAAGAGTTCAACCAGACCTATGGTTCTCATCTGGGGCAATTTTGTACCCCACAACCCAGGATATACTTGGCCATGGTCAGAGAAACTCTTGATTGTCACTACTGAGAAAAGGAAATGGGTACAAGCATCTAGTGGGACAATGCCAGTGAGCTTGCCAAATGTTCTATACAAAAGGAAACCACAACAAGCTTCTCACAACTAAGGATTACTTAGACTAGGCTAGACTGGAATAGCCTGCTGGGACAAACCATGAGTTCTAAGATAGGGTTGAAACTGACTTCTAGTCCTGGTAATCTCTTCCCATGCTGCTGCTGCTGCTGCTGCTAAGTCGCGTCAGTCGTGTCCGACTCTGTGCGACCCCATAGATGGCAGCCCACCAGGCTCCCCCATCCCTGGGATTCTCCAGGCAAGAACACTGGAGTGGGTTGCCATTTCCTTCTCCAATGCATGAAAGTGAAAAGTGAAAATGAAGTCGCCCAGTCATGTCCGACTCCTAGCGACCCCATGGACTGCAGCCCACTAGGCTCCTTCGTCCATGGGATTTTCCAGACAAGAGTACTGGAGTGGGGTGCCATTGCCTTTTCCGATCTCTTCCCATAGCCTTACTCCTTTCCTTCCTTTTTAGACTAGTATTTTTCAAAGTGTGATCCATGAGTAACCACATTCAGACTGTTTAGAAATAGAATACAGATTCCTGATCTCATATATGAGTGTCAGAACAGTGAAGGGAAAGTCTACGGTTCTCCATTTTTATTTGCTATACCCATGTGATTCTTCTACAGATTGAAATATGAGAATCAACTTTACTTCTCTGTTGAGGTCATTCCCTTCTATATTTTCAACTACCACCTCTCTGCAGTGATTCCTCCAGGACTCTCAATGACCTCCCCCCCCCCCAAAAAAAAAAATGCAATTTCTATGAGGACAGAGACACTGGCTAGTTGTTCACTACTATATGTCCAATGGCTTGACTGGTAGACATGATGAAAGACAGCAAGAAGACACCTACGTGATAAAAAGACCATCATTTTTTGGAAGAGACAAGATAATGAAGAACAAAATTAGTGACCCATTTACCTGGTACTTCTACTTTCTGGGCCTTGTACTCAGTCTGTGGCACACAGTAACACATTTAAGCTTAAAAACAACACAAGAAAGTAGATACTAATATTTTTTTTCACTTTACACTTGAGAAAAATGGGGCTCAGCTGGGTCAAATATTTTGACTTCTACTGGAAGTCAGAAACCAGTTTGTGTTCCACTGAATGGAAGGTATACATGGATAAGAACGACCACTCCATGCCTACTTCTTCCTGTTTTTTGTCAGATTCATCATATGATGTAGTAAGTAGACATCAATTGGGTAGGGATATAGATGTTCCTGAGAAATATTTTAAAGGGTGCTAATACAACTACGAAGTACACCATTTTCCCCTCTCACCTCTTTTCTTCTTCCTGTGGGTAATGGGAGGATGAATACTTTGCAGTCAATTTGGACCAAAAGATAAATTTAAGAATGGAAACCTCATAATAAACAGAACAAAAAACTAAAGTCATAAGGAGTTTGGGTTCTTGATAACTCTTGTTTCACTATACTAGCACTGAACCACCCATAGACAGTATATGTGAGTGAGAAATTACTATTTGGATGTTTTATCATATTGTGCTGTGCTGCGTGCTAAGGCATTTCAGCCATGTCTGACTCTTTGTGACCATAAGGATTGTAGCCTGTAAGGCTCTTTTGTCCCCTTGATTCTCCAGGCGAGAATACTAGAGTGGGTTGCCATATCCTATTCCAGGACATCTCCCTGACCCAGAGATCAAGCCTGAGTCTTTTATGTCTCCAGCATTGGCAGGCAGGTTCTTGACCACTAGCGCCACCTTGGAAGCCCACATTAATATATAGCTGACTCTAAATTTAATTAAAACACATGAATTATAAATTCTATAATTGGGAATTAATAATTTAGAATACTTAATTTAAAGGTTATATTTCACACCTAAATATAATTAACATTTTAACATATCACAACCTTCATGTGCGAGGGCAAATGAAACCAGCCATGTCTCTTGGTCCTTATTTCAAATTCCTTTTTTTAAATAAATAATTAATTTGACTAATTCAGCTATCTGGGAAGAAATTCTATGTTTACATACCATAATCCTTAAAAAAAAAGTCTACATAATGTATCAGAAAACTTAACAAAGTATATTTCAAAAAAACAGGGTGCTAAAGAAAAAATTACCTGATTTTAGGCCCCAAATCTTAGGTAAACAATATGATTTGAGATCTAGTATTTAAAATAACTTAAGGTGAGGGCAATGGCATCCCATTCCAGTACTCTTGCCTGGAAAATCCCATGGACGGAGGAGCCTGGAAGGCTGCAGTCCATGGGGTTGCTGAGAGTCGGACACGACTGAGCGACTTCGCTTTCACTTTTCACTTTCATGCACTGGAGAAGGAAATGGCAACCCACTCCAGTGTTGTTGCCTGGAGAATCCCAGGGACGGGGGAGCCTGGTGGGCTGCCGTCTATGGGGTCGCACAGAGTCGGACACGACTGAAGTGAACTTAGCAGCAGTAGCAGTAGCAAGGTGCTTTTATGTGGGAATAAGTGAGTGAATAATTCAGGGAATATTCTATGAATAAATGAATGACAGACTTCACAAATATTTACTAGAATTTCTCAGTGTGATAACTTACTGAAATGGAAAAAGAATGGTCAAGAAGCTAACCTAGAAAGCACACATTATGTGCTCAATGTGCCAGGAACCAGGGACAAAATTAAAAACATTCAGATACATTCCTATGCTTATGGAGCTACAGACTAGTTGAGGAATATAAACACATAAGTAAAGGAGTCCTCCAATGCACTTCATGTCAGGAATGTCAGAGAGAATGCATCATGCTAGGGGAGAAGATCAAGGTATGCTTCGTGAAACCATTACCCTATATCAACCACTAACTTTGTGACCCCCAGGAAGTAACTCAAATTCTCTGAACCTCTTTTTCCTAATATTTTTAATGGGGATAACAGTATCTCCTCCACAGGATGACTTGAAAGCAGACTGTAAAGTGCTTTTCAAATGCTTAGCACAGTGGGTGGAATATACTGAGCTCTAGTATCTTAGCTGGTTTAATAATAATTGTTATTTACTACATGCAATTGTCCTATTGTTCCTCTAAGTAGTAATAATATTTCATTTTATAAAGCAAAAATTCAGAGATTAAGAATGTTACCCAGTCAATAAAAGACAGAGTTGGTTTCCAAATTCACTTCAAATAACAATACCTAGCTTACAATTTTAGTGTCTACCTTAAGAGAATGTGATCGCATCTTATTTTTCTGATCTTTGCAATCAAAACCATGTAACTGTTACTATTCTCTGGCTTGGTTTTTACTCAGGTAAGATGCTAGGCCCTAAGGTAAATTTAAAATAATTTTGCCTGGCACATCTCTAAGAACCACTCAGGGTGATGTTTGGCTAGATAGATGCAATAAAGGCCCAGTGACAGAGCTATATTTCTTTGGCTAAAAAAATCTGCAAGAATTAAAGTTATTTCTTTTATATTAATTTGCCAAAACTAATTTTCTTAGTCAATGGTAGGCACCGGCATCCTATCAGTCAACTGCTTCCAGAATGCGACAGTATCTCCAGCTCTGCCAAAGCAGTTATTGCTATCAATTGCACAGAGTTCAGAGATGAATATGAAGAAAAAGCAAGGTTCTCTATCATTTCTTGACTTCTAAACAAAGACATTCTCAAATGAAAAAATGGAGAAGATTCCAGCAATCTGGAACGGGAGAACAATATGGAATCGGTCAAAAGGTTAAGTCCAGAACTGACCCTCCTGGCTGTGATCCAGGGCCACATTCTCCCAGAGCACGGTTCATTCTCATGTCTTAGTCAAATGTAAAATACCTCTCTAGTGCCTCTCTCTTCTTTGAATATTTGTATAACTTTCTACACAGACCAGTGGGGTATTCATGAAGAAAAATATGAGCACTTCTAAATGATTATTGATTCAAATATATAGCTATGTTATTAATATTTTTCAACATAGACCATAGACCCTACATTGGCATGAGGGCTTGATTTTTCTAGTCATGATGGGAATACACGTGCTCTGCCCCTCTCTTATGTCCTAGTCTTTGTGATCCTATGGACTGTAGCTTGCAAGACTCCTCTGCCCATGGGATTCTCCAGGCAAGAATATTGGAAAGGGTTGCCATTTTCTCCTCCAGGGGATCTTCTCAACCCAGGGATCAAACCTGTGTGTCCTGTGTCTCCTTGCATTGAACAGGAGGATTCTTTACCACTGAACCACCTGGATCATAGACCCCACATTGACTTGAGAGCTTGATTAATCAATATTTCTTTTCAATAGAAAAGAAAGTGAAAGTGACGTCACTCAGTCATGTCCCACTCTTTGCGACCCCATGGACTGTAGCCTACCAGGTCCCTCCGTCCATGGGGTTTTCCAGGCAAGAATACTGGAGTGGGTTGCCATTTCCTTCTCCAGAGGATCTTCCCAACCCAGGAATTGAACCCAGGTCTCCCGCATTGTAGGCAGACGCTTTACCATCTGAGCCACCAGGGAAGAGTTCTCCTAATTAAAATTAAAAAGTAGTCAAATGATTCTTCCAAAGAATACGAAGCAGAAATAAATGTTGCTCTGCACTATTGTCTCCATCCCTTACCTTGACACAAATTGGGAGCTGTAGAACTTAGCTCTGAACTTGATTAACTTCTTGCACTGATCCATGATGATGAAAGACACAAAGCAATCCCTTAAATGTTTATAGTCTCATGCCTTTTCTTCAAGCCATACTTAATAGCTTAGTAATTCTTTATATTTGACAACCACCATTATTTGAAAATTATTTTTATGCTTAACTGAAATTTAAACCAACTTTCTCAAGAACATTATGTTACTTTTATCCTATTTTTCCAAATCTTTAACTCTTAATATTTTCTTCTTTTAATTTATATCTTTTTCCAAGAATATAGAAAGAATGAGTCAATTTTATTGCCTGAAACTTTGCTATAGAAATGAGTCACCTGGCATGTTGAAGGTGAGATAGGGTAGTTAATTAGAGATTCCAAGAATCTACATATGCTCTACAATCTCAGGAAATCACTACATATGCCCTATAGTTCTGATTCAAGGGGTCTGCAGTCTGGCCCATTTGCATTTTAACAGTCTCTTTCTGTGTCTCTTTCCACCTCTTTCTGTGTTTGGTTTGACATATGGGTGTGATCCTCTGACCATTTTGGGAGACAGTCATTAAAATAAGATTATGTCAGAAAGTTTTTCTTTGACTTCCAGTGCCCACCTACCTTTCTTACTTTACCTCTGATTTTTCTCCATCTTTCTACCCATCTCTAGCATTCTCAGGGCTGGTCAGCCCAGAATATATCTATACCATAATATTATGGCCATTCTGTTTCCCTCTGGGCTAATCATTTCTCTCCACAATTTAAAAAATTCCTATCTATTTATCTCTGAATATTCAAAGATATTATCCCATTAATGAAGCTTCCTCTCCCCCCTTCTCTACAGGAATCTCTAGATTCGTACATAGTTCTGTTAGAGTGATTATTATAATCTATCACAGTTCCTGATTATGTGCCCATTTTCCATTTCTACTTCCATGTCCATCCATAGGAAAGTGAATATCACATGTTATTTACTCACTAAATGTTTGTTGAATTATAACTGAACTTCTATTTCTAAAATTACCTCTGGGGCATTTTGGGGGAGGAAGGTAAGAGTTGCCATCTGTATTGTTGTTCTCTTGAGACAAACCTAATTATATAATATCTTTAACTTCCTTTAATAGTTTAGATTATTCCACAAAAATTTACAGAAGTCCTACTTGAACTTTTTTGGGAAATTAGTTCTAAGAGAGCCTTCTCTGTTTTGTAAAACTGAATCTGATCCTACAACTCCTTATTTCCATACAGTAAAGTTTAGTTTTAGAAAGTGATTTCCTGTGATAATATATTCTAGAAATTAATCTCAATTTCATGATAGAATATTAAGAAACATTTCACTGGATGATGTAAACCAAGTCCTTAGAATTTAGGATAGGTAATAAAGCAGTTCTACTCATGGAATTCTTGGCTATTAGAATGGCCAAAGTAATAATCTAGAAGGAACTTGGATGGCAAGAAATACAGGAACAGTGCCCTCTAAGTGATACAAAGTATACAGGGAACATCATCTGAGTCTACAGCAACAGAGAGGCTTTCACATTTAAATGTGCTCCTATGTCAAAGTGGGTAAAAAAGTGAAGTGAAAGTCGTTCAGTTGTGTTCGACTCTTGCAAGCCCATGGACTATATACAGTCCATGGAATTCTCTAGGGCAGAATACTGGAGTGGGTAGCCTATCCCTTCTCCAGCAGATCTTCACGACCCAGGAAGGGAATGGGGGTCTTCTGCATTGCAGGCAGATTCTTTACCAACTGAGCTATCAGGGAAGCCCAAAGTGGGTAAATGATGGCTAAATCTATCACCTCTTTCCAAGTGTATTAGGGAAAGAGACTTGCATAATCACTGTCTGTTTGAGAACAGAGTCTGACATGATTCCTATTCAGTGCAAGAAACTTCCATTTGCTTCAGAAAATCGTACTGGCTACACGAATTCTCATTAGCTTATGGGCATTTCTATGACTATGCAACCTGTCTAAACTTGTCAGTGATAGAGCCCTTGATTTTCCAAAGGACAATCCATTTCCACCTTCAACAGAAAACCAGAATGTCCCAGAGTTACAGCTTCCTTCTGTCCCCAATTCTTTCATTTTATTTACTTCTTTTCCACAGCTGTGGCTGTGAGTGATCATATGACCTCTTGTGTAACTGAGAAAATAGCAGCCTGATTATATTTTAACAATCATTCTAAGTAATTCACTTGCAGCCTCTTCATATATTATAAAGTCAGCATATAATTAAGGGGAAAGGGGCTCAAAATGTATGGGACTGAACTCAAAGCAAAGACTTTTTATTTTGATATATGACATTTCTCAACACAGGTTATTCTATGCAAAATGTACAATTCTGTGGGCTTTTGATCTGAAATATTTCCCTTCCCACAACACAAATCTAAAATGCTTTGTTCAAAGTTAGCTGAGGGCCTCAGCTTCTCACAAAGCCTTCCGAGGACAATCCAATCCAACTCAGCCCACAGGGATATCTCTTAGTTCTTTGACACTTATTGTCTTCACCTCTCAGTTGTTACATGGTATGTGTCTAGACTTCCAAAAAGGTTTCACATTCCTCAAGAACAGGAGCCAGGTCTTATATGTCATTTGTCCTTCATAACATATAGTTCAGGATTCATCAATTCCCTACTCACCAACTCTTCCCAATACCACAAGGGAATTCCTGTAACAATGCATAAGTAATTCTGAATTTCAGAGTCCCAATGAGACCTAGCTCCATCTATTACCTAGTGGGTATGGATATTTTATTTCAAATAATCAAAATAACAAAATTAAGAAGTTAAAAAACAAGTTAGTCTTCCAAATGAACACATAGCTAATCATCAATCGCTTGATAATGTCCACTTAAAAGAATAGGAACTACTATTATTAAACAAGTAAGACTATATCAGATATAGGGTACATTTTGAGACTAGGTTGGAGTGAAATTTTTCTTCAGGTTTGAATAACTCTATGTCAACTACAAAAATTAGACCTCATCAACTATACAGTCTTTTCCCCATAAACCATTTCTTTGAAAACATACAAAACAATGTAACTTTAGAGCAGTATTACTTTAGAATATATCCTTTAAGTCATCTCTCATCATTTTAGATGAGAAAACTGAGGCCCAAGTATGTGTCTGTGTTAGTCACTAAGTCGTGTCCAACTCTTTGTGATCCCATGGACTATATAGTAGCCTGCTGGGCTCCTCTGTCCATGGAATTCTCCAGGCAAGAATACTGGAGTGGGGTACCATTTCCTTCTCCAGGGGATCTTCCTGACCCAGGGATCAAACCTGGGTCTCCTGCATTGTAGGAGGCTCAAAACATCAAAGGCATCTACTTTGAGTCACCTAATTAGTCACCGACAGAAATAGGAGTAGTGCACTAGTGTTCAGACATCAGATTAATGTAACTTTTGTTACATGTGACTCTTTTGTTTAGAGCACAATATATGTATGTATTTTAAATTATAATTCAAATACATACAAAATGGATATAAAAACACTGAACACCACTTTCAATGAAACATGCACATGAGAGTATACAAGTGCATGCACACTGCATTCCATGATAGATTCTCTGAATTTACACGAGTGTACAACACAACCATTCTTAACTCACGAAGTTTAAAGATGATTGTATTCCAAGGGTTTGTAAAATATGAGCATTTCTTACCTGGCAGCTGTATGAGGGATTGATAAAAGACATGAAAAACTTGAGCTATTATATGATTAGACATCAGACTTTTTTTGGCACTAGAGGTTTACTCCGACCTGGGGTTCCAGGATCTAACGCTTTTAATGAAAAGAAGACCAGAGACTTGAGAAGGATCACCCAACCCAGGAGGTTTCATCACCTGTTGCCCACATTGCAGTTTTAAGTGGACTACAGGTGATTATCACCTACATTTTCCTCTGGGCCAGTTATGACTCCAGTTCTACTTATTGTGCCTAAAAGCTTCACCATTGTAGTTGCTTCTTTAGGTTAGAAATCTTAGCTGGAAAATAGCTTCAGCAGTGACCATACCACTTTACCCCAGGTCATGAAAAGGACAGTATCTTGTGGGGAAGGACCCCTGTGGGAGAGGGCTGGAGGGTCTACACATAACAGAAGAGCTGTGGATGAGAATGGACGTCTCCTTTTAAACTGCCCATATTCTCCAATACCAATATTCATACATAGCTAGTTAACTAGGGATTTGAAAATAATGAATGATAAGCACTTAACTCCTTTCATAATACCTATGATTCAAACTGAGATGTGTTTTATCCCACCCCATGAAGAGTAACAGGGCCTCAGATTCTGATGGTCAAAACTTTTAAGAAAACATCCACCCCAACACCCCTTAAAGATATAACCATCTCCATGAACTTCCTTTGCCTCTCATATATAAAAGTTGATATCTTGATAGTTTTAATAGGTACCCAGGCAAGAACAAGGAAAATGCAGAAACATGCTCACTGCAGTTAATCTTTTCTTTCTAAATACTTAGGCATATAAAAGAATTAAACAGCAACAATGGAAATCTGAATATAACAAAGAACAGCAGCTTTTTACAACAGCATCAGTGTTATATATAACAAAAAGGTAGCAAATTTGGTTGAAACACATTGAAATGGTTGCACCCTTAATCTTGCAAGGGTGGTGACTTTTTTTCTTATTAAGTATTTTAGCTTTTGCATTGCAAAGTTTTCATTTGTTTATATCAGAACCAAGTTTTTGACAATTCTTGTGTATCAGTTTCTTTACCATTTTACTCTACAATTTTTAGAAGAGCAGACTGATTCTCTGGCCAAACATCAATAAAGGGTATTCTCTCATCCTGAAATCTTTCAAATGAAGAAGAATACAGTCTTCTGATTAGCCTTACTTTAGAGAAAGCTTACTAAATGACTACAGAATGGGTTCATTCCATGTATGCAATGACTCTCCTTCCCAAAGGGAAGAAAGACTGAGAAATAAAGGAATGAAAATACCATTTTCAGCTTCTCAAGTTTAGATCATCATTGGAGAGTATATCTGTATTGTAGAATTCTTGACTTAAATAAAGAATAAATAAGTAGATCTTTTGCCCCAAGTTGGTTAAAACAGTAAGTAAAGAGGGCTTGATTGGTCACATTTGACTTCATCAAAACGCCATCCCCCTGCTTTCAAAATTAATGTTTACAATGAGATAGTTTAGATTAGAAAGTGAAGTTACTCACCATAGAAGAATCACTGCTTCCACTCCCGATCGGAGCTCCCTCAGCACAGGTTGGGAGGTGGGTAGAAAGTTGACTAGCCCTGCCCCCATCTATGACATCACAATCTACCTCATAAAAGGTAGTGAAAGTGCTCTGAATTCCTGTCTGATTTCCGAGAGATACAGAAAAGAAAGAGTGAGAGAGAGAGCAAGAGAAAAAAAGAAAAAAAAATGTACCCTATTGGGAAGGGATTAGGGAGGTGGAAGAGGGAGTGAGTATTTGGGAGAAAAAGGCCTGTGAATGAATTAAGTACTGAAAGAGATATGGGTGGGCCTCCGTGGTATTAAGCAGTCCGGCCCTTTGGATTCCTCATTGGTTCTTTTGAACAGATAAATTAATCATTTGGGAGAAGGAGGATGAAGGAGCATCCCGCATCGTCAGGCACTGTAGGGGAAAACTGTAGTGGGGTTCAAAGGGAATGAATCCCCTATTTAAAGCATTGAAGATCACCAAGAAAGAAAGCAAGGGCTGAAACTCTTAACGACTGGAACAGCAAGTGGGGATTGTCAGATGTCTTTGTTAGAAGTTCCATTGCCCTGCTGCGTGACCTTCAGAAAGCTCTGGGTCTCAGCACACTCAGCCAGTACCTGGTGCTAAGGGGGTACTTACCTCTTCCATTGGGTTCACTGAGGAATTAATGCACTCATTGTTGCTAGAATGGCATTTTTAAAAAATTTCTCCTTTTTGCACTCAAGGGTGAGTTTTGTGATGGGCACCATTGAAAAGATAAGCCAATAACAATGTCGAGTTTGACTCTTGGAATTTCTACCTCTTAAAATGTTATCTCTGACATAAAATACTACTGACAATCTTGACAAAGTTTTTCTACGTGCACTGAATATAACATACTCCTAAAAGGGGAGTTAGCTCTCTCTTCAAACCTGGAGAGAAATCAAATGGCAATACTGCTACAATCACAAGGTCCACTATGCAGGTACTTTCAGAGGTCAAGTTCAGATGACCCACTAATGCTCAGTGACCAAACATTTTTGTTACATGCAATTCTGCTATAGTCACAGAGTTACAGCTTTGTTTAAAGTCTGAATATATATATATATAGTCAGGCAAAATGGGAAAATAATGTGATCTAAGCTTTTTTTTTTTTTCTAATGTAGATTTAGAGCTTTGAAAATTGAACTACTCACAGTCTCAAGTGAGTATTATGACAAAACAAAAGGAGGAGCAAGCAGTCCTGAAACATCCACATGGAAGCCAGATCTTTAATCTGACCAGTGGAATATATGAAAAGTGAATCTATTTCCACAAAGAATATTCTAATAAAGTTTCAAAATAATAGTTTGTAATTCACATCATGAATGGTTAAAGGCCAGAGACTATTTTTGCATGCAGATAAACAAAACTCCTAATTTGGATTTTTTTTTTTCTGGTGTTTTAAGCCAATACAGTTCTATTTCCAATCCTGTCATTCTTACCTTACCAAATATCTAAGTGTTTAGACCACAGTTTTAAACTAAAATTAGTAGATTAGGGAGCATTTTGAAACACAGGAGCTCCTAAATACAAACTGATTATGACTTTGGCAACATTACTCCCATCTTTTACTTTAAAATAAATGTTAAAGGCATTTAAAGGTTGTCTCTAGGGAACTAAAGACAAAAAGAAAAAATAACTGACATATGAGAAGAAAGAATGAAATTTTTCCTATATTTGCATTTTTTAGTATTTTTTAGAAGAAGTGATAATACTCTGCACATGTTTTCCTTGCTGAATATTCTATTCTCATCTTCAATAAATCTAAGTCTAAATTCAAATTCACCTTTAATAGCTTTTATTGTGTTAAATTTCACAATGAACCTATAAAGCTATTTTCTTGCAATTTTTGCGTATTGAATCATTGACTTGTTGGCTTATCTTTCCTTTTTGATGCTTTGTAACAGTCCCATTTGGTTTTAGAAATTAGCCATCTCCTGATTTCCCCATTGTAGGTAAAGTGTTATTCTTTTACCAATTTTATAATCAAACAGTTTCAAAAGTGATAATTATATACCAGAAACTCATTTCTGTCATCTCATCTTTTGTACAATATATAAAGGTCACTATTTTAAGATTAATGATGCATCTGTCCATTCTCCCAATAAACACTTTAAAATTTTTACTACTCAACAAAGAGGGACACTTTTGCCAATATTAAGGTATTAGAATAAAATTGGAGTTAAACACTTTTTAAATATTGAACTAAAACAAACTGGCCTTAGATTATAATTTTTTGCATTTCTAATTAATTATATCATTTATTTGTAAGTAGAACATGACTTCAGGAACCCAATGCAAAACTAGGCTGCATCAAATGGATGCAGAGTGGTAAACTGTGCTGACTTTTTCCGTGATTTAGTATAATTGATTGCAATAATGTATTTAGTTATGATATTAGTTAAAATAACAAAATTTTCTTTGACACAGAATGCAGTGCCTGGATCAGAAAATTTCTAGGTCTTCTTGGGATCTAGCCTCTTGATACTGTTCATGAAAACTAAGTCTCACTGCAATTATGGATTTGATGCATACTTCCTATGACATTACAGAAATGGATGAGTTAGCCCTTCAAGACAAGACATGAAGTGTTTGCAAGATTTCAGTCAAGAGACTTCATTATTGAAGTCATGATTATAATTTTCTTCGGATCAGAGAAATGTAAGATTGGTTTCAAATATTTATTTGCTTGTTATGAAAAAAAAAAGTTTTAAGTTAGTGCAAAGGATGAAGAAAAGCCAGGTGGAATAATTTGTATACTCCAAAAGAATAATTGGCAGATCTATTTACCAAGTAATTTATCATGGAAGACATGATCAGGCAGTTGGCATGCAATGTGACCAAAATCTTAAATATCCCAACAAGAGAGAATACAATTAATTTTGATAGCAAAATATTTGAATTAGAAGTTTCCAGATAAAGAAATGATGTTTGAATTTGTCTTAAGATAGTATCTTACATACAGAACCCTGGACTTAAAAGCGTACATGTCCTTAGAAAATGATGCAGACTGGAACTTCTCCAGGATATTCTCTTTCAGTTGCAAAATAAAGTTGCAAAAGGAAACAGAGAAAAGAAGGCAGACTATAGAGATTTGACAGAACATCTAGCCAGACTTCCAATCAAGTTCATTATCAACAAGACATCTGTATAGATGAAGGTATTCAGAGAAAAGCAATAAAATAAGATATAGTACTGATGATGAAAGAAAAGTTTAAAGTCTAAATTAATCTTGCCTTCAAGAAAATAGAATTAGGATGAAATATTTGAAATACATATGTATTGCCCAGAAGGAAAATGACTGTTCAAGATACAGTAAGACAATGTATTTTGAAGCAGTAAAACAAATCTGAACTAAAAATCCTCCATATTGCCCATCCAGAAGTCTTTCCCATTTGTAAGATACATGGGCCATAACATGACATATTTCTCCTCTAAAGGGCTGTGATCAAAGGCAGATTCTATTAATCATTTAAACTGGGGAAAGCATTTGACATAGTCTGTATGGACAGAATGTAGACAATAGTAAGTTAAGCACAGTTTTATTTCCAGTAAACCAAGAAAACCAGTGAATACACAGAGGGAGCTCAACAGACGGCCCGCTATTCCAGCTGAAAATACTAAAACAGTAAGATGAGAAACTGTGAGGTAAAATGAAAACAAGAGACTATACAACCTAATAAAAGCACAATGGACAGAAAAATTTACCCTTTTACAAAAATGATTTGCTATTAGAGGTAAAGAACCTTGAATGCTCCCACCCAACCAATATTTAGCACTGTTCCTTTTATGTGGGAGTTGAAATGTAATAGGAACATAAAATTCAATGAATTAAAATATCCTTATAAGAACAAGCAATAAATACAACTCTGAACTCTGATGGTTAGTTTGTCATTAGAAGTTAGGAACAGCTTATGGAACCATTGTTTTTTTCCTAGGAAAAATACTGCTCCTGTCTCAGTTTTGCTATCGGCATCTCTTTATTTGCTTTATTTTGAGTCATCTGAGGTCATACAAAATCAATAATGAAATTCCCAGATAACATTAAGTATATGGTTTTAATATTCATATTCTCTTTTTAAATTTAATTATATATTTTATATCAACTTGTTCATATTTTAACTCTCTTAAGGCATGTCCAAGTAGAAACAAGAATAAAAACACAATAGATTTGGGTAATCCATTCAAAATAACATATTTCTTGACTAGAGCTGACAAATCGGAGGGTATACAGGAAAACCAAAAATGAGGAACTGAATTATAGATACTGTATCTAAATAAAGATATTCAATCAACACTTCAGCTTCTCATAATTATTTGGTTCAACTGAAGGGAACAGGTAGATCTGGGTTGCTCTCATATATCCAAAACTAGTTTAAAATGGGGGAGAAGGTGCTAGCTCCTAAAATACTACTACAGACATTAATTCTTAAAACATACTGATAAACAAAGAACATCTTAGAAGGAACTCAGACAATTATTACATGTAGACAAGATCTCTGAACATATCTCACGGGAAAATTGTATAAACCAGGATATCTTTAGCTACGTTTTCCTGTGTTTCACAGATATCAAAAGATTTGTGCAATCATTATCCCTCATTTAGGTGCCTTCTATGTATCTCACTTCCAAGTTTCTGTAAAATATTACTATTCATTTGATGCCAAAAAAACCCTTAGAATATTAAAATCAAAGACATTAATTACTAACAGATAATTGCATGAAAAATTTGCCTGCCTTATTTTAATTTGTGGTTTTTGAAACTTGAAAAAATTCTAAAACCCAAAGGAATGAAAGTCCATTGATTCAGTGACAGGTAATGGCATTGATATTTCTGACTCAGAGACACTCTTCTGTTCATAAAGTCACTAACACTTTTTGCTCTTATGAGCAATAATGCCCTTAAGCTAAAATGTAAACTGCTCAGCTCACAAGTTCAGGTGATGTAATCAAGTGAATCCACTGAGTAGACCCTAGTTTGGTCAATCCATGTCTCCATTTGAGGTCAAAGAGTTATTTGCTTGGTTCACATCCCAGCTTTGCCACAATCGAGTCTGTTTTCTTAGTTTAGGATTTGCATTAGCAAAGTCTTTTTCTATGTATAAAACAATTTAGTAAGATAACGAACTGGTTTAATTTCATGAGTGAATAACTGATTTTTTTTTTTTGATGAATAGAATTAACCATACTGGTAACTTTAGATTAGTATCGTTGAGTATATATCTGAAGAGTTACTTCTTACAGTGAAGCAACATACCCTCCTCCTTTGTGTAAGATTATTATTTGAAGTCAGGGTGATATACTGTGGTGCTACAGACATAAAGCTTTCTATGATGCCTGAAACCCAAGGAGATTTTTTACTTTCTTACAAAACTTATTTCAAATTTCTTCCAAAAATAATGCCTGGAGTTTGTTAAATGTCACTTTTACAACACTGAGAATGAATTTGCACTGAAAAAAACTTAAGGGTTATTTTTATCTTAAGGTTTGCATAATTTGGGTTGTGCAAAAGTCAATGACCATGGACAATGACATGAATGTAACTAAGGAAGATTTAAAGTGGGAATCAGAATTTCTATGGTTATAGTTGTACCATCATAACACATTAAGGCGTAGGCTGTTGGGAGAAAGATTGAGTTATGCAACAACCCATCATACTAGAAGATTAAGTGCAAAGAACTATTGCCATTCTGAATTCATAATGATGAATACCGATTTAATTTTCTTACTATTACAGAGTTTCTTCATTATCCCTCCGTTGAGATTGATAATCTGACTTTAGCTTTAATCTTACTTTCCTTGGATCTGGATTTTCCTACTTTCCCAAGATTAGAAAAAGTTCTTTAAGCCAAATACTTAATAACTTACCCTCTGGAAGGTCTGGATAAAATTCTTTGAAACTGCTGTGAGTTGCCTGAACACATACCCTTTTGTTTAAATGAAGCATAGAAGTGCATTCCAAACTCAAACTGAAATAGCTAGCAATTTAGATTTTTTTCCCATTACTACTACACTTTGATCAGTGGAGATAATCAAGAATTGACAATAGACAGAATCAGAAGATACATAAAAAAAGACTCTTTTTCCCCAAAATTGTGCTTAAAGTACGAGTCTACACAACAAGGTATCAATACAATGCTTGTTTCAGTGATTGTTTCATCCCATTACAAAATACTGATACTTTTTTATAGAGGGAATAAAAAAATTTTCAAGTATAATGCAATTCTCATCTCAAACAACCACCATTATATATATGTGTGTGTATATATATATACACACACACAAGTATATATAGGTATGTATATGTATATATATATGGTATTGTACAAATATATATATAACATTGTACAAAGAAACACTGTATGTTCCCCCAAATTGTATTACATTGAATTAGATATTAGTCACAGTTGTCAATCATTTGTTCATTTCTTAATTATTGCTTATTAAGGGGACAAGGAAGCAAATCAGCTTTATTTGTTGTGTGTATATATGTAAGCATGTGCATATAGCATATATGTATTTTATTCAAATTGACTTGAATATGACTAGTTTCTAGTATTTTTATGAGTGTTTTTTAGCTATTACCATGAATATTCATGTTAGTTTTAACTGAGCCCAATGTTTGAATGATATGAAACATAATTGACCCCTTATTCTCCAATTTTCTTTTTACCAATCCAGATCCTACCAGTGTTGCAAATTATGCTTGCTCACCTTGTCAAACTTTTCTCCATAACCCAATTGAGAGGAATTCAAATTTGGAAAGGAGATATTTAAAAGACAAAAGAACAAAAGTTCACTTAGGGCAAATTACTCAGTGCTTCAGGAATAGGTCATGGCTTCACTTAATCAGCCTGAGGGCTAAGGGAACTAACATTTGTCACCTCTAAACTCTGTTCCTATATTTTGTTTGCATGAAAAAAGGCATTTATTTGCAATAAAATCTATTAACTTTGTAACTTCTCATGTAGAGTCAGCTCTAAGTTATATCAGTGGCCCTCCATCTCTGAACCTGAACATCAAATTCTTGTCAAGAGCAGAGTTATCGCTCTTGTGTTCTGGCTTTCTTGTTATAATGGGGCTCCTGTTGTATTTAAACTTAACATTTTAGATAGAATTTTTTGGTTTTATCAGAATGCTTGATATTCAGCATTCTAAATTCGAAATCCCTACATTTGTGTTTTGAATCTCATTCTTAATAATGTACAAAGTATAAATCTTTGGGTAGCTAAAGATTATCAAGGCTTATAAAATGGTTTTTGTTTCTCCAGTTGCATGTGCATATCTCCATTTTTAAATTTAAAAGAATGTATTAAATTCTCTGAAACTGAATGCAGAAAAATTAATTAAAAATATGACAATCAAATATACAGGTAATTTCCATAGCATGGCATTGGAACTCATTTGTATTCAAAACATATTTACATGCTGAAAAAGTGTGGTTCAACTTGTCTCCCCTGATGAATAAAATGCTGTCACCTTTAATGGATATTACTTGTATTGAACTTATTTATGTTATGCTATGGTTAAATTTATTTTTCCTTTGTTTTCTCTTTTTCCTTCTTTTATGCTTCTTCCTTCCTCCTCTCCCCTTTCCTCTTTATCTTTTCTTCTTACAACAGTCTTTTTCCAGAAAGCATGTAAACCAGCTTAAGATTAAACTACCAAACATTAAACTAAACAAGCAAATAAAGCCAGTATTTAAACTATCAGGCTGTTTAATTGTCTGGGCTTTCATTTCCTCTGCTTTTCCTCTAACATTTCTATCACTCTTTGAGGGTTTTTTTGTTTGTTGGTTGGTTTGTTTTAATTCCCTTTCCCATTACCTGCTTAGCAACCACATTGAGCTGAACTGGCTCACAAATATGCATCTTCTACTGTGAGATTTAATAAGAATGGCACCTTTCCACTCTTGAGAAATGTTAAAGCCAATGACTTAAAAAAAAAATTGATTGCCAGCCAGAAAACTAATGCTGCTTCTTAGATAGCAGTTGCATGAATGAGCATCCATAGGCATACACCCTGGTTTCGTCTATTTCTCTAGTTCCCATTATGACTCATGAAAAGCTTTGCACCCACTGTCACCATGTCCTATTGAGATTTCCTGAGCCACCTCTCAAGTCAAAGGCAGACACCAGAGAAGAAGCCTTTCCCACTTTGTACACATAGACTCACATAAAACATACACATGCTGACATGGTATACAATTATGCACATGAGCATATTTTTAGTTTAAGTTCATCATGCCAGCATAAGACTATAAAAATATGGCATTCAGTTTTTAAATCCAAATAATTTTTCTTGGCAAAAGGGAAAAAAAAATTATCCATATCTCTTCTGCTTCAGTAGAAACTTTGACTCCTAATGAAAATACTGTTCTAGGGGTTTTCAGAGAAGGCACAGTTTTGAATACCATGTACACAAAGACATAGGAAAAAAACAAGGACAATTTAAGTATTTCTCTTTTTAATTGCATATTATATGCAATACTATATTTAATATATATATATATATGCATACTGTATTTAATATAGCAACTTCATAAAAATGTGGCAACTTCGTCATGCCAGACAACAAAATAAACGGGGCCCAAAGCATGGATGAACTTTCTTGGCAAAATCATTGAAAGTTTGTGTGTATGGGGTCTCACATTCTTGACTCTTTCAGAATTTTGAAGACAGTCATGTGTGCTACCGTGCAAAATAAACATATTGCTGTTTTTTTTTGTTTGTTTGTTTTTTCTCTATTGGCCATCAATGAAGGATGAAGAAGAAGATGGAGGCAGAGTGGCAAAGACAGCAGACTACAGATGCAGGTGTGGCACCAAATAGCAATCAAGCTTGGAAAAAAATCATGAAGAAACCAAGAGCAGGCCCATAACTGAGCAATATAAGCAAATCTTTATAATGCATTTGACTCAATTATTATAAAGTGGTATAACATTCCTCTGAAAGAAGCCTTCTCCCATGCAAGGATTTACGAACATTGCCAATAAGACTCAAAGAAGGAAACAGGCTTTGTGATAAGTGTTCTCAAACACTTCTGCCAATACCAACAGTGCAAGTGATAAAAGCCAGTGATGGTTTGGACTACAACTAAATGAGGAAAATACAATGGAAATGAAGCTCTGGAGGCAGTGATGAACAATGGGCACTGAGAGGACGACGGAGAGCAACTCTGCCCATAAAACTTGCTTAGATGAGGTTGCGGAGTCTGAGATCCACAAAGATGCTCTGCGCATCCATGTAAATAATAAGATTTCGAAAGTAACAAATGAAAGCACACAAGGCAAGCGAAACAAAATGCACTCAGTCCCACAGGTGCTTGATACAGATGGACATGAAAGCTGAATGGTATGGGAAACTATACCATTGAGGCTGAAGATAAGAAAGGAAGCAAGGGAAATGCAATGTTTCGATCACTTGTTGGCAGAGAGAATCTTGGTAATAACCAATGTGGCAGGAAGGACACATTGCAAGACAGATTGCTCTTGGTTGTTGAAGAATGTTGAAGCGGGATCATTTTGGAAAAGGAGGGGTGACTATGCTTTGCTAAGAGGCACAAAATCGCAGTTTACTGAGCACTAGATGAGACTGCATGGAACAGACTTTCTAAATGGAATCTCCATGCAAGCCAGATAAGCTCTTTTCCCAGCTAAGTTTTCTAAATGCCAAACAATACAGGAACTGAAACCTTTGGGTTCAAGGATGATTTTTACACATATTTTTAATCAAATGGTGAATTTCTGGAAATGTCTTGAGGAAGAATTGAGCTTCATGACCAGTCTGATGTTCACAAGGCATTCACCATATGGATAACATTCTGTTTCTGATAATGCCACACTGAAAATGGCAGCATCATGTCTGACTGGGAAAAGAACTAAAGGTGGCAGAGCCACACTTTGGAATTTGCAAATAGTTTACAATAGATGGCATCTTGTGTTAAAAGAAAGGGACTGAGGGAGGAGAAGAAGCCAAGGTAAGAACCTCAACACATACATTTGGAAATCTTGCCAAGAAATCATGATACTTCTATTCATTGAGCTTTTTGCTTCTTTGCATTTGATGAAAATGGACCAGATACTTATATTTTCATGAGAAGGGAAACACTGAAGTGATTGAATAAAAGATCTATAATTGTTAGTGTCTGACAACCATGTTAGTTTTTGGCAACAGCAAATCAACCTGTATTAAATCCAAATGCTTTCTGGCTTTTAAAGGTTATTGATAACCTAGTATGCATTGGAACCTGATGAATGAATTCCTATTGTTTTCACCATCTCTAACATGTGAACACAATCCACACATAGAGAGGCTGGCTCCTGAACAGAGAATGAAAATTACTAGGACTAACAGAGGGAAGTAGACTTACAATGAGTAAATATACAAAAGCCCCAAATAATTATAATAGTCACAACTTGGCAGTGACTTTCCAGACTATGAAATTAGTTTTCTTGTGAAGAATGGAGATTTTATAGGGCTAGTATAAACACAGGGTAATTGGAAAATCAAATTGTTCATTGTGAGTTTTTGTAAAGTCTGGAATAATGGTGATAACATTTAAAAAGAAAAAAAAAAAACTACCTATGAATCACTGTAGTTTGGTGTTTTTAGCAGTACTGTTGCCAAGAATGCTTGCTTTGGAAGAACAACAGTGGAAACTCGAATTGCGAAGCCCAGGTCCCAGCTTACCCCTGACACAATGAGCTCTCCTCCCAGATTCTGTACTTCGGCTTTCACCTTGCTGCAGATGTTAAGCTGATGGCAATACAAGGCAATTCGTTGAAGGTAGGCTAATAAATCCTGCTTACACGCTGAATCAGGACACTATAAAACATTAAAAAAAAATTATCTCAATTAGTAAGAATCTTTCAGTTTCTAATACTTGTTATATAGAAGCCGTGGGAAGAAAAGTTTTCACTGTCATATACCTTAATTATATCCATTCAACTTGATAGTGCACTGAAGCTTCAGAAATGCTTTAGGGAATTTAGAAGGCCACAGTGATAGGTGAGAATGGTTAGTTCCACTTTGTTAAAATTCTACACAAAGAATTTTAATGATCTCCCAGAAAGTCTTATTGGGATGAATGTATAAGTATTTTATCAATTATCTTCTAAACTGCAAAGAAAACAATATTCTATAGGATTTCTTTTAATGGCCCATTCCATGTTCACTATACGCAAAGTTATTTTAACACAGACAGCAAAGCAACAGATGCTAGAAGGAAATCATTCTGTGTGGCAGTCTCTCTGCCATAGTAGAAGAGAGTTTCAATTTGATTTGTTGAAACATGTATAATATCATGTATGAAATGAGTTGCCAGTCCAGGTTCGATGCACGATACTGTATGCTTGGGGCTGGTGCACTGGGATGACCCAGAGGGATGGTATGGGGAGGGAGGAGGGAGGAGGGTTCAGGATGGGGAACACGTGTATACCTGTGGTGGATTCATTTCGATATTTGGCAAAACTAATACAATATTGTAAAGTTTAAAAATAAAATTAAATTAAAAAAAAAAAGGAAAATGCATTTGTTTCTTTTGGCTTTATAAGAAATGTATCATTCACTAAAGAAACTCTATTGCACTTTCTGGAATATCATATTTATCAAAAAATTTAGCAACATGATAAAGTTAATTTAAACCAGAGACTGTGAGAAGAATCAAGACCATTGTACAAGAAAAAGATGTGAGTAAAATGAGTTTGAAGCCCATTGAAATAAGCTCATCAGTGTAACAACAGGACCCTTCTAAGGATGCAGCGGAGATATTGAATTCTTAAAAAAAAATCGGGTGACCAAGGATTTTGAATTCTCTCTGTAACTTAAGTCGGTAGATGTCCGTCAAATACACACTGAACAGAGCTGAACACTTTCAGAGACATTTACATGCTTCCCTAAAGCATTTCTGAAGCTTCAATGCCAACGGCTATCCAGCAATTGAAATATATTCCTATTGCTATCCAAAGTTCAGTTCAAAATTCTCCAGGACATTCTATTGTTCTCCCTCAACCTGGCACTTAAAAAGGACATATAATCACCAGATCCTTGATGAAACACTATAAGAAACGAGCACCCACAGCCCAAAGTAAAGTACCTTATTTAGAACAAAAGTATGAGAAAAAGACTCCAGCTAAGCTTCCTTCAAGCTCAAGAAAAGGAATTCTTTCATTAATACTATGAAGCCAGTTATTTGACATAGCCATTTATTTAATAAGTTACAAAGGGGTCTTTTTTCTACATAACACCATTGTGGTATTTTTTTTTTTTTCAGTAACTGCATTTATCAAGAAAGAATCCCACAGAGACTGTTTTTAGCTTCCTACAAGTTCTTCATACTGTAATATTTATCCTACTCCAGAGACCCATATACTGAAAGGAATTAACTTTAAAATGATATCTCCCTAAAGGCCTTTCATACAAATACCTTGCAGCAAATTAAAATGGAAGTTCTATCTCAATGGAACAGTAATTAAAAATGCAACAGTCCGTAAAAAGTTTATACTGTGTGCATATCTCAAATCTTCATAAAAATATTTTCTGGCAAAATAAAGCCAACCAATGCACATTTTGGAAATGCTCATTCTATTCTGTTATTTAAACTGAAGTACTAAAACACAAATAAAGGCATTATGGACCAAGAAAAATAACTCTTATACCATTGGAATAGTAGAAATGGATGCATTATTTGAAAAAGAAATGTTCCATTCAGACCAAACATTAGCAAAAATTGCAGGCTGCTTCACAACTGATGACAGGAAGAATGCTACAAAGAGGTTATGTTTATCTTTTCTTCATTAAGTCATCATTAAATATCATTTTAATACTTTGTCACAATCTCAAGATACATCTAAAATCCTGGGATTTGCATGTGTGTGTGCACATGTGATTTGCTTTCCAGATATCAAAGCTGTTTGGGGGCTACGTTTCTGGATACATAATTGTTGGAAATAAAGATCCAAAATTACAAAATCAAAAACAAGAATCACAATAAAAAATATTGAGCTCAAGGAGCCTAAACATACTGAGAAGTAGTTTTAGCCATTGAGATTTGGAATATAATGGAAAAACCATCCAAACTTCATCTACTTTTACTCCTTAGGGGTCCATCCTAGCACAATCCTCTCTCAGAACCAACTGCCAATCTGTGGTCACTCCACTTATCCCAATATTTGCATAAAATTGCCTCAACATTTGCAGAAAAAAATGCAGCATTCTTTCCCAGGTGGTGCATTTCTGTATGTTTGCATGTATGAGTGCTATTTTCAAATAAACTCATTTTCTCTCCTCTCTTTTACATGAACCCTCTAGGTGACATATGGAACTCAACCTTTGCTCCAAAATGTAGGAAGCTTGACAATCAGTAGTGCCCTGAAATTAGCAATATAATAATGGTTTGGTCCTTAATCACTATAAATTTCAGGAGATTTTCAAATTTTGGTAATATTTAGTAAATTATTTTTACTCTTAAGTGTTTCTCAAAAATTCAAAAGTAAGCAAAACATTCCCCCAGATTTGCTATCATATATATAATATGAGACAATCTGTTGGCTTATTTTAAAAGTAATCCCAATAGTTTAATCATGAGTTTTTCTTTTCAGACTTCAGAAGATGAGTAAATTTGGATATTGACTTGAGGTATTCTATAATATGGGATGTTGAAGGCAAGTATTTAGAGAAACAGTCTTATATTAGAAAATGAGGGAGATAAAATATAGTAAGTAACTCAAAAACCACAGGAGACCACGGCCATTTATGGGAGAGGTGGTTGTGGTTTAGTCATTAAGTCATGTTCAACTCTTTGTGATCCCATGGGCTGTAGTCCACCATGGAATTTTCCAGGCATGAATGTTGGAGTTGGTAGCCATTTCCTTCTCCAGGGGATCTTCCTGACCCAGGGATCAAACCCGCATCTCCTGCATCACAGGCAGTCTTTTGCATTGCAGGCAGATTCTCTACCAATTGAGCTACGAGAAAAGCCCTCCTCCACAGAGGAGGAAAAAATCCTAAATCTTTCAGTGTTCCCAAAGAGGATGATCTGTTTTGTAGTAAATTCATGTTCATAATGTTTTTCCATGTAAATAACAGTTTATATATTTTCTATTTCAGAATCTTAATATATATTTTAAGACATTTTCCTTTGAAACTGGCTCAAACTGTAAGCCACCATTGTTTAAAGAGATAAGCATCAGTTATTTGAAAGAGTCTATTGCCTAAAGTACGCTTGTAAGAAATGGCCCATTATTGAAAAAAGACATACTTAGAACAGGATTTTAGAGTTCCAGTTCAGCAAAATAAAATGAAAAGAGTAGAAATAAACTCAAATATTCAACCTTGAGATTGAGAACTATTTTAATGTGAATCTTACTTAATTCAGTCTAAAGGCATAAAAGATACCCTGAGAATTTTGTTAATTTCTGATGCACTTTGTGTCTGGATAAAAATAAAGCTGAAATCTGAATGTTTTTGATTATGTGGACATGTATGCCAGAACATAAATTATAATGAATTATAAAGAGCATTATTATAGCAAGATCAATTATAACAAGAAATAAAGTTGTTTCTTTTGCTTCCCATTTCTGCAATGTCATTGAGTTTCTGAATGAAGACAGCCAGGATAATCCATGATTCCTTAAAGGTTATGTCTCTTAAAAAGTGGATACCCTATATTTCTGAATAGTGTAAATTTAAAAAATAAAATAAAATTAAAAAATGAAAATAAAAAAAATTAAAAAAAAAAAGTGGATACCCTTCTTTCTAAAGGAACTTTGAAAACAGAACCCACCTTTGGCATCAACTCAATCTCAACAGAGTTAGAGGTCAGTTTGTAAAATGGTAGCAATTCTCTACAATTCATTCTTCAGAGGCATTTAATAGAGTGCATAAAACCCATTACAGAACCCAAGAGCTAGTTAATGACCCCACTCAGCATGTGCTTGCTCTTCCCTCTTATATTACCTGATCAGCCACAGCGCGGGCTAATTTGTCCATTCGAGAACCTGCTTCGGCAATTTTCTTGGCGGCATTAATGACATCAGATGTATTTTTCAACGGGCCTTTGCCTCTGAAACAACAGGCACAACATAATTAGAAATTCACTTTATGGCAGGAAATAGACACACCTACCATATTGTTTGTCCAGGACTCTGCTTTTGTATTTGATTTGGCTCTGACCATGTTAGAGGAAATTTGAATGTTTTCTTGATTCACTTCAATTTCCATTTAAATAATCCACTTTATTACATTCATTTTCAGGAAATATTTTTCCCTATTTGGATGGGCATGCTCACATTTTATTCTTTACATGAGTTTCTATATTTTTTGAACAGTGGTCCATTAAAAAAGATGATCACTACAAGGGCAATGGGAATTTAACATGTAAATGCTTATCATGTGTCTATGCTGCTGTACACATTTATCTTCATAACAACCCTAACAAGCAGGCATCATCATCCCCATTTTAGAGAAGAGAAAAATAGACTAAAGTGATTAACTCACCCAAGCTTATGCAAATCATGTGATAAATTCTAAATTTAAATCAGTCTAGCCAAAATAAATGCTCATTCACTGTCTTTCACACCATGCCCAGCATTATTATTATGTTAATTATATTTTTAAGTCCATTTTGGCTCTTTGAGAAACCATTGTCTCCTGTCCATAACTGGGGACTATTTGGCCAAAATTTCAGAAATCTGCTGAGCTCTTTCTCTTGCTGGCTTATATGCTTCTGGGACTGACTTATGAAAGAACACTCATAGAACACTGTGTGACAGTAGATGTCTTTCTATTGCCAAAAACCATTGCCCCAATATTTTCTTTTTTTTTTTAATTTTATTTGATTTTTAAACTTTACATAATTGTATTAGTTTTGCCAAATATCAAAATGAATCCGCCACAGGTATACATGTGTTCCCCATCCTGAACCCTCCTCCCTCCTCCCTCCCCATACCATCCCTCTGGGTCGTCCCAGTGCACTAGCCCCAAGCATCCAGTATCATGCATTGAACCAATATTTTCACATAAGGTTTTCAATTAGGTGAACTGTTTAATATTACATGTCTTTCAAATATTTATTAGAAAGGGAAAGGAAAATATGCTGCATTATAAATTTTTAAACAAAATGTTGCATATGATATACCTTCTCCTTTCTTGAAAGGTAAATAACATGATAGACTTAATACATTTATTCTTCTATTTTTAGCATTGTTACTGGTCTCCTTGTGCTCGGTTGCTCAGTCATACCCAACTCTTTGCAACTCCATGGACTATAGCCTGCCAGGGTCCTCTGCCCATGGCATTTTCCAGGCAAGAATACTGGAGTTGCGATTTTGTACTCCAACTGGTCCCCTCATATGCATGTAAAAATCAATGCATTTTTTAGGACTACAAAATTATAATCCTATAGTTAAACGTGGTGAGATACAGAGAAAAGCTACTCAGAAGTCATTTATTTAGATTGCATAGAGAGTAGGCAATGATTGCCATTGTTCCATAATAACATTTTATAAAATGGAAGACTTAAAATGACTTTAGAAAATAAATGTAAATGAAGGGCATTTTGTTTCCCTCTTAATTTTGCTTCTGGTATTTTTAGTGTTAGTAGCTAAAAGTAAGATATATTGTGTTCACATCAATGCTTAAACATGTACATAGGGAAATTCAAAACTTAAGATATTTCATTTTGCTATGGCAACATTAACTCTAGAAAGTGAAAGAGAGTGAAAAAGTTGGCTTAAAACTCAACATTCAGAAAACTAAGATCATAGCATCTGGTCCCATCAATTCATGGCAAATAGATGAGGAAACAATGGAAACAGTGAGAGACTTTATTTTGGGGGGCTCTAAAATCAGTGCAGATGGTGACTGCAGCCATGAAATTAAAAGACTCTTGCTCCTTGGAAGAAAAGTCATGCCCAACCTAGACAGCATATTAAAAAGCAGAGACATTCCTTTGCCAACAAAGGTCCATGTTCTCAAAGCTATGGTTTTTCCAGTAGTCATGTATGGATGTGAGAGTTGGACTATAAAGAAAGCCGAGCACTGAAGAATTGGTACTTTTGAACTGTGGTGTTGGAGAAGACTCTTAAGAGTCTCTTGGACTGCAAGGAGATCCAACCAGTCCATACTAAAACAAATCAATCCTGAATATTCTTTGGAAGGACAGATGCTGAAGCTGATGGAAGAACTGACTCATTGAAAAAGACCCTGATGCTGGGACAGATTGAAGGTGGGAGAAGAAGGGAACGACAGAGGATGAGATGGTTGGATGGCATCACTGACTCAATGGACATGAGTTTGAGTAGGCTCCAGGAGTTGGTGATGAACAGGGAAGCCTGCAGTCCATGGGGTTGCAAAGAGTCGACTAAATGAACTGAACTGAACATTAACTCTTCCACAAAAGGCATTGATTCTATCCATTTGCTATATAGACTTTTAAATACATAGATTTTACATGTGCATTTTATATAATATGAGTGAATTAAAGATTCTGTGACAATTTGGCTCTCATTCTCTCACATTATTTTTTAAATTATCTCTAAATAAACTTTTGTTTTTGGTTTATATTTTTAAAGGAAATTCTAGATGCAGAATCTGTCAATATTTAATAGTATTCTCATTATTATTTATTTCTCTGTAACTTCCAAACCTTAGAAAATCCTTTTTTACAATCTTAGTCTGATAAAAAATTGTTGTTACTTTTTGCCTTCATCTTAACCCATTCCTACTGGAGAAGGGATAATCTACCCACTCCAGTATTCTTGGGCTTCCCTTACAGCTCAACTGGTAAAAAATCCTCCTGCAATGAGGGAGACCTGGGTTTGATCCCTGGGTTGGGAAGATCCCCTGGAGAAGGGAAAGGCTACCCACTCCAGTATTCTGGCCTGGAGAATTCCAAAGACTGTATAGTCCATGGGGTTGTAAAGAGTCGGACACAACTGAACAACTTTCACTTTCACTAACCCATTCACAAAGGGCTGCATTATACTTGATATTTCATTAATAAAAATCTTGGTGTTTGTTTACTCCAAGAATTTCAAAGGATTTGTAGAAATGCTTATTCATGAACCTTTCATGAAAACTTTCAACAGTGGATTGATTCTGACATTTATAGAGGCTTGAATCTGTCTGAGGCTCAGGCTTCCTAAATTTCAGCTAAAGCATCATTAGAAGCATGTCTTCTTGTAATTAAAAAGAGACTACAGATTTACTATTATATTGTTATTTAAAAAGTTTGACACTAGAATTCACATTGTAGACTCAATTAAATTCTTGGAGTCACAAGTGGATGATAGGGATGTATTTCATGAAACTAGAGAGCAATGTAGAAATTTTGAGATCATCAAATATTTCCTCATTTTCTAGCTGAGAAAGCTGAAATCCAAAGAGGAGGCTAAGTGACCTGCCCAAGATGATAAGAAGAGAAAAAAAAGGACTGAACCTCTGTGTCCCTAATCATAATTTTGTTGGTTGCCATGAAGGAGGGGTGGAGGAGGGAAGGACTGGGAAGGTAGGACTAGCAGATGCAAACTATTATATGCAGGAAGAAGAAACACCAACAAGCTCTTACTATATAGCACGGGGCACTATAATCAATGTTGTGCTCAGCTGCTCAGTCGTGTCTGAGTCTTTGTGATCCTATGGACTGTAGCCCATCAGCGTCCTCTGTCCATGGCATTTTCCAGGCAAGAATACTGGAGTGTGTTACTCTTTCCTTCTCCAAGGGATCTTCCTGACCCAGGGAGGGAACCTGCATCTCTTGCATCTTCTGGCATTGGCAGGAGATTCTTTACCACTGAGCCACCTGGGAAGCCCACTATATTCAATATCATATGATAAAACATAGTGGAAAATAATATTTTTTAAAATGTCCATATGTGTATAACTGGGTCCCTTTGCTGTACAGCAGAGACTGGCACAACATCATTGATCAATTATACTTCAATTTAAAAAAAATTAAAAAATATTACAAGAAGAGATTTATGAGTTAGAAAACAATAGAACATGGGATGGACATGTACACATTGCTGTATTTAAAATAGATAAGCAACAAGGACCTACTGGATAACAAAATTTGGATATGGAACACTGCTCAATGTTATGAATACATGTATATGTATGGCTGAGTCTTTTTGCTGTTCACCTCAATCTATCACAACATTGTTTATTAATCGACTATAGTGAGTGAAGGCAATGGCACCCCACTGCAGTACTCTTGCCTGGAAAATCCCATGGGCAGAGGAGCCTGGTGGGCTGCAGTCTATGGGGTCGCTAAGAGTCAGACATGACTGAGCGACTTCCCTTTCACTTTTCACTTTCATGCATTGGAGAAGGAAATGGCAACCCATTCCAGTGTTCTTGCCTGGAGAATCCCAGGGACGGGGGAGCCTGGTGGGCTGCCGTCTATGGGGTCGCACAGAGTCGGACACGACTGAAGCGACTTAGTAGCAGCATAGTGAGTGAAAGTCTATCAGTCCTATGCGACTCTTTGCAACCCCATGGACTGTAGCCCACCATCCTCCTCTGTCCATGGAATTCTCTAGGCCAGAATAGTGGAGTGAGTAGCCATTCCCTTCTCCAGGGGATCTTCCCAACCCAGGGATTTAACCAAGCTCTCCCGCATTGCAGGCAAATTCTTTACCATCTGAGCCACCAGGGAATACCCAATACAAAATAAAAGTTAAAAAAAAAAAAACAATAGAACACAGAAAATAAACAAAACTGGTTCCAAAAAAAAAAAGAAGGGAAAAGTGATATAGAAAATAAACCTAGTTTGTTAACAAGAAAAAAATTAAGTGAAGAAAATGGCACTTGAATGTTAGAATGGGTTTGTACATGCTCACAAGAGCTGACTATAAAACTGTCAGTAGACACATTGGTAGCTTGAAACCTGCCATGATAGTACTCCTTCTATGGCTTCTTTTTTTCCCCCTAGAAAATCAGAAAGCTGCTGCCAAAGGCCAACTTAGTAGAAAGGATACATGTATCCTTTCTTTCCCAAACTCCCCTCCCACCCAAGCTGCCACATAACACTGAGCCCTGTTCCAAGTTGAGAGTAAGGCTACTGTGATCTGAAGGAGGTTCTAGGGGGCTTCTGCAGCTGGAATATGGTTATAAAGTTTATAATATTTAAGGCATACATTTCTTTAATGCATTTTTCTACAGGTAAACTTCATAATTTAAGATTATATTTATTTTCTTATTTTTCTGTCAATATGATGTATATGAAAAAATGTAATTTTCTTTTCCATGATGATAGAGGAACCTGAGTCACTTTTTTTATCATTTATTCATCATTACAATTAATCATTTATATGCTCTTTTTTTCTGAGTTTTTATTCAAGTTTTTTACATATTTTTCCATTTTTTTAACCTAAATTACTTGTCTCTGTTTTTTAGATATTTTGAATTTTGATCTTTTGTTAATCATGTTGCAAATTACTTCTTCCAGACTTAGCCTGTATGTTTACCTTTGTAAAGCATTTTTAAAGTATAAATTTTAATTTTATTGTGGTCAAATGTATCAATCATTTCTACTAGAGTTTGCACTTTTTGAAACTTCTTTAAGAAGTTCTTCCTGTTGAAAGTGTTAGCTTATACTATGGTGGTAATCATTTTGCAATATATATATATAATATATATTTTGCAATATCTATATATATATACATATATTTCAGAAAATTGATATTCACATGCAAAAGAATGAAGCAAGACCCTTAACTCATAGCATATAAAAAATTAACTGAAAGTGGATTGTAAGAGCTAATTTATACACATCATACAAGAAAACTTAAGAGAAAAACTTCATGACATTGGATTTGGCAATGATTTCTTGACTATTACAACAAGAACACAGACAACAGCAGCAATATTAATTGAAAAATTTGACTCTATCAAAATTTAAAATCTGTGAATTAAAGGACACAATCAACAGAGTAAAAATGCAGCCCATAGAATAAGAGAAAATATTTTAAAATCCTATATCTGACAAGGGGCTAAAACCCAGAATACAGAAAAACTCCTACAACTCAACACTAAAAATCAACCTGAATTAAAAAAAAAAAAATGAGCAAAGCGCTTGAATATACATTTCTCCAGAGAAGATATACAATAGCTAATCAGGAAGCAACAGTTAGAACTGGACATGGAACAACAGACTGGTTCCAAATAGGAAAAGGAGTACATCAAGGCTGTATATTGTCACCCTGCTTATTTAACTTCTATGCAGAGTACATCATGAGAAATGCTGGGTGGGAAGAAGCACAAGCTGGAATCAAGATTGTTGGGAGAAATATCAATAACCTCAGATATGCAGATGACACCACCCTTATGGCAGAAAAGGAAGAGGAACTAAAAAGCCTCTTGATGAAAGTGAAAGAGGAGAGTGAAAAAGTTGGCTTAAAGCTCAACATTCAGAAATCTAAGATCATGGCATCTGGTCCCATCACTTCATGGGAAATAGATGGGGAAACAGTGGAAACAGTGTCAGACTTTATTTTTGGAGGGCTCCAAAATCACTGCAGATGGTGATTGCAGCCATCAAATTAAAAGACGCTTACTCCTTGGAAGGAAAGTTATGACCAACCTAGATAGCATATTCAAAAGCAGAGACATTACTTTGCCAACAAAGGTCTGTCTAGTCAAGGCTATGGTTTTTCCAGTGATCATGTATGGATGTGAGAGTTGGACTGTGAAGAAAGCTGAGCGCCAAAGAATTGCTTTTGAACTGTGGTGTTGGAGAAGACTCTTGAGAGTCTCTTGGACTGCAAGGAGATCCAACCAGTCCATTCTGAAGGAGATCAGTCCTGGGTGTTCTTTGGAAGGACTGATGCTGAAGCTGAAACTCCAGTACTTTGGCCACCTCATGCAAAGAGTTGACTCATTGAAAAAGACTCTTATGCTGGGAGAGATTGGGGGCAGGAGGAGAAGGGGACGACAGAGGATGAGATGGCTAGATGGCATCATCGACTTGCTGGATGTGAGTTTGAGTGAACTCCGGGAGTTGGTGATGGACAGGGAGTCCTGGCATGCTGCGATTCATGGGGTTGCAAAGAGTCGGACACAACTGAGCGACTGAACTGAACTGAACTGACATGAAAAGATGCTTAACACCACTGATTATTAGGAAAATACAAATCAAGATCACAGTGAGATACCATCATACTAAAATGGTTGCTGTAAAAACAAGCAAAAATAAAACAAAAACAAAAAATAAGAAGTCTTGGCAAGGATGTGAAGAAGTTGCAACTTTTGTATACCATTGATGGGAATGTAAAATGGTGCAGCTGCTATGTAAAACTGTACAGTGGTTCCTCAAAAAATTAAACACAGAACTACCATATGATCTAGCAATTCCAATTCTGGGTGGAATACCCAAAGGATTGAAAGCAAGATCTCAAAGAGGCATTTGTACACCCATGTTCATAGCAAAACTATTCGTAACCCAAGTGCCCCAAAATTGATGAATGGATAAGCTAAATATAATATATATATATATATATATATTCAATAAAATATTACTTAGCCTTAAGAAGAAACAAAAGTCCGACATGAACTATAACATGGCTGAACCTTGAGAACATTTTTGTTGTTGTTCATTTGCTAAGTTGTGCTGGATTCTTCACGACCCCATGAACTGCAGCATGCCAGGCTTCCCTGTCTTTCACTATCTCCCTGAGTTTGTTCAAAGTCATGTCCACTGGGTCAGTGATGCCATCCAACCATCTCATCCTCTGTCACCCCCTTCTCCTCTTGCCCTCAATCTTTCCCAGCGTCACGGTCTTTCCCAATGAGTGGGCTCTTCACATCAGATGGCCAAAGCTGAGCTTCAGCATCAGTCCTTCCAATGAATATTCAGGCCTGATTTCCTTTAGGATTGACTGGTTTGATCTCCTTGCTGTCCAAGGGACTGTCAAGAGTCTTCTTCAGCACCACAGTTGAAAAACACAAATTCTTTGGCATTCAGTCTTCTTTATGGTCCAACTCTCACATACGTACATGATTACTGGTTGAAAACATTATGCTAAGTCAAATAAGCCAGTTACAAAGAGAAAAATGTTATTTGTTTCCACTACATGAGATACTTAGTCAAGTTCATAGTGACAGAAAAAAGAATGGTGGTTGCCAGGTGCTGAGGGGAGAGGGGAATGAGGAATGAAGAGTTCAATGGTCAGGGTTTCTGTTGGGGAAGATGAAAAAGTGCTAGAGATAGATGTTGGTGACAGTTGCACAAAAGTGTCAGTATGCTTAGTGCCACAGAACTGTACACTGAAAAATGCTTAAAATGGTAAATTTCATTGTATGAATTCTTCATTACAATAAAAAGAAAAGCCAATTACTTTAAACAGCCATATGTGATTGGGGCTACTGTACTGGGCAACACAAGGTTAAATGAGCAACAGTCTTTGGAATAATATGAAGTGGGAACAGAAATAAAAAATGGTCAACAACACATATATATAGATAGATATATAGATCAGACCCCAAAACATCAGACGTTTGAGTCTTCCGGTCAGTGGACAGTGGGTTTCCCAGGTGGCTCAGAGGTAGAGAATCTGCCTGCCAATGCAGGAGACACAGGTTCAGTCCCTGGGTCAGGAAGATCCACTGGAGAAGGAAATGGCAACCTAATACAGTATTCTTGCTTGGGAAATCCCATGGATAGAGGAGCCTGGCAGGCTGAAGTCCATGGGGCCACAAAGAATCAAACATGACTTAGCAACTGAACATGATAACACAACACAGTCAGTGGACAGCAGTGTGGACAAAGTGACCGACCCCACTGGTTGTCGCTCCCAGTCTCAAACTAATGGCTTAGACCCTATGTCTCTCCCTAATTCACATCAGGTTCTCTATTTTGGGAATTTTGAAAGGTGCTTTGAAGAACCTTGTGACCTTAAAGACAGAAGACATGTTATTGTACTATTGGAAACATATTTTTAGTTTTCTTGAAAAAACATCAAGAGTGAAATTGACTGTACTATATAGATTCATGAAATGTCTCTTTTGGCAATAGGTGATTTTTATACAAGGGTCAATATTTGGACGCTTTCCCAGGAAATGGTCACTGCAAAAAAAAAAAAAAGCCATGGAAATTTATTATCATGTTACTGTTATCCACAACTAAACAACTAATTAATATTTATTTCATGAAAAGGTAATGGGTATTAATGTGAAAAATCAATGTGTGAGTACACTCTGAGTTAATGTACTCAGCACCCAGAATTTTTAAATTCTGAGTATTTCCAAATTAAAACCATTTATTTGCTATAGTTTTCTCAATACCTCTAACTGATCAATATAAGATGTGACTCTCCAGTAATGAGGTATCGTTAGGTAAGGAGTATAATTATAAATGTACTGAATTATAGAAGCTTCTTTTTAGAACCAGAGTCCATAAAACACAGTTGGGAAATACCCTTTCACCCATCAGCTGAAGCAGTATAAAGATAGCACAGTGGAAAAGTTGAATTAATCTGGGGATTAAAGATAAGTCAGGTGAGACTGCAGGACCATTAGCTGAACCATGCAAGGAAATAACATTTAGAAAATGGTCTTGAAGCTGAAGTACAAATATGTAAAAAATTGAGAAGGAATCTAAGGCTCAATAAAGTTAGGCTTTGGATAGCAAACTCAAGATTTTTATATTATTTTATGAAAAGAGGAAAGAAAATTTTGGTGCACAGGAGTTGGGTGGATGCCGTTTAATGGCCAGATATGGCATAAGTTAACTGACAAGAGTCAAGAATTAGACCATAGACTAGTTGAACTGTCACTTGAGCTGGAGTCCTGACTGTCCATACCAAGGCAGGAATGAAGTTTGGGAATACCAGGGTGATTACTTGATCTTTTAGTCTAGTGCTCAATACTTTACAGTTGATTGTAACCTGAAAGCTTTTTATTAGCCTGAACCCAGTTCCTTTCAAGATCAGAACTTATAGTTGATCTAAAAAGACAGTTTTGTCTCTTGCTATACAATTAAATGTGAGTTTCTTTCCTGAACTGCTGCCATCCACACACCTTTTGTTACCAGGAAACAAGACTGGCACATGCTATTTCCTTCTGAAAGTGACACGAGAAATATGGATTCACCCTCTGCAGGACATCATTTCTGCCAGTGCCCATGAGATGGAAGTCAAGAAATGAACAGAAAAAAGATGTGAGGCATAACCAGTTTTATCCACCATGACCAAGTTATTACACAAGTAATGAGGTAGAACCTCTCTACTTTTAATAATAATGGAGTGGATATCATTGAGATTACTGAATCAAATTAGTAAATTAGCTACCGATAAGAAAAAAACAAGATAATAAATGCAAGGTTTTTTTTTTTTCCTTTCATCAAAATGCCCTATAAATGTATGATCTGAGGTGAGTTGTCAAGTTTCAATTCCCACTCAGCTACATCCTTTCCTTTAAATAAGCGAACATAGTACCTAAGAGTCATTAGAGGTAAGGTATACAGCTGACATAATTCCTCCTTAAAATGGAAAACCCAAGGCAATAACAGTAATGCATAGGGTCAAGTGCAGTGAATTTAGGTGAGAGGCACAAAGAAAGATTCAAATTAGCTACCTCTTTGCAAAGGAAGAGGCTCTGCAGATGGCGACAGCAGCAAAACCTCAGCTTCCTGTGTTTCATTTCCAATTCACACCCTCTCCTGTTTCTGGTTATTAATAACTGTATCTTCCTTTTGGCTTCACAAAGGGGCATAAAACTACTCATCAGGCAGCAGGAAAAAATGATAACCAGTACAGTCTAGACATTTCATTATTCAAATCAGCATAAAATGATTATGCAAAATCCCTAGGAACTGAAGTGACCCTCTTTTCACTTTTAAAACTATACTTTGACTAATAGAAAATCTGTCTTAAATATCCTTTAACAAGACTCCTCAAATGTATCTCTCTTCTTTGACACAGTTATATATAATCCAGAGCATTGTAAAACGTCTTCCTGATCTTAACTAGCAACATGGCTCGATTCATCATTCACTTTAAATTAATGAGATTATTTGTTCAAGAGATGTTATTAATGGATCGTATAATATCCATCAGATAAAATACGAATACAATGTTGAAAGCAAGCAAATTAAGTCTTCATAGGCCTTGAAAAGTAATGACTGAGGCTACCATGAGAGTCTGATTTGTAGGAAATTAAGACTTAATTAATGGTTCAGAATGTATTTTCCTACTATTATTTTTGAGTGTGAAATAAATCTGTGAAACCAGCAAAGACCAGCAAAATGTACAAATTTGAACTTCTAACGAATACAATGACACTTAAAATCTCGAAAGTCACCCTTAAAACATTAAGTCATTCCACTGAAGTCAAAAACAATTTTAAAATATTTGGATAAAGGGCCAAGCAATGTCATCAATACATATTAACCAGAGGCAAAACGTAAGGAGGAGAGGGCAGAGATGCGTCATATTTTATTATAAGCTATAATTAATAGTGGGCTTCCCAGGTGGCTCAGCAGTAAAGAAAACATCTGCCTATGCAGGAGATGCAGTCTCAATTCCTGGGTGGGGAAGATAACCTGGAGAAGGAAATGGCAGCCCACTCCAATAATCTTGCCTGGATGGAAAATCCCATGAACAGAGGAGCCTGGCGGGCTACAGACCAAGGGATCCTAAAAGAGTTGGACATGATTTGGGGACTGAAACAACATAATTAATTGCAGCCTTTTCTTACTAAAAACACTCAACAATCATTTAAAAAACTGTCACCATAAGGTAGTATCTTGACATTGCCACACATCTTATATAACTGTAATAACAAATGCCATGTTGAATCATTACTTTTGCTCATGTTTCTTTGTGTGTCTGTGTTTCCCAGAAAAACAAAATCTACAGTAAAACAGTAGCTTTCATTCCTATGGTAGGATACTTTTTAACTGCATTAACTGTTTGGATTTTAAACTCTCCTGTGAAGTTGATAAGAAGAGTATTACTTTCCTCCTTTACAAATGAATAAAGATAGTCAGAGACTGGTCCAGAATCACCTGGTATTTGGACTAAAAAATCCAGGGAATTTTTCATTGAGCTTTGCTCTCCCTTGGTCTGCCCTTCGTGTGGTTGGAAGGGCAGAAATGTCAGCTCCCTTTAAAGGGGAGACTATAAAAATGCAAAGGAAGAAACAGCAATGACCCCTGAGGGAAAAAAGGCTCCTGACAAAATTCTGACTGGTCTCCTGATTTATTAAAAATACTGCTCAGAGCAAAAGGGTCTAAAACTGATACAATGTTTAATTTTCCTGTCACAATTATAGAATCAGATGGTTGAACCCAGTTCTTTGTATGTAAGTATAAAATATGAGCTGAAATTAAATACTAAATCATGAGCTAGCATTAAAAGACATCACATGCCACATATATATACATATTTTTTCCCTGAGGGATATTAGCAAATCATACACTTTATCTTCAGAATAATATTTAAACACACTGCAAAGTAGCATAGACCAAAAATCATTCCCCCAAGCTCCAGGAGTTTGGTTTTATGACTAATTCAGGATGGATAATTAAAACAATACTAATTACAGAAATGAATCTGTTCTGTTTGACCAAAAAGACCTATCTGCTAAGAACCAGGCTCAGATCATGTTGACTTACACATGTAAATTTTATAATACCACGCCCTGCTTTGATGGAGCCTTTTAATTTTGCAGCAGGCTTTTCACATACTAATACCCACTATTATGATGCCGCTGTTATTTTTAAGGAGAAAACCTTCCTCTTCCTGTCTCCATGCCTCACCTTGTGAAGTCTGTCATCTCCATCATGATCATACACATCTGTTTGGCCAGCACAATGATGTCATTGCCGCTGTCATCCCATTTGGCCACTTCAGCATCCAGCTTGCTTTTCTCTTGGTGGAATATCTCCACCTGTTCAGCTATTTTTGCCTTCTCCTCTTGCGGTAGTTGTGCCATGATGGCCTGTGTGGGTTACAGAAAAAGTATGACTAATGATGACAAAAGGAGCACAGACAGAAGGTCAACTCTGCCTCCAGTTAACAGCAAACCCAGACCCTGACAAGGCCGGTAGGCCGTCCCACCATTCTGGAAAATACCCTTTTCTCCAGTCCCAGGAAGGAAAAAGCACAGACTGGTAAGGTCCCCGAATTTCCTGTCCCCATTCTCACATACAAAAAATAACCAAGATCCAAAGGGATGTGCACGTTGACAGTAGCAGAACCTCTCTATGGCTGTGATGACATATGTTTGTTCAAAAGAATCTATTCCTGACAATTTTTATGTTTGGTCTTGGGAAACTTTTACTGGATGAAAGAATGCACCTCTTTCAACACTGAAATCTGTTCAGAGAAGGGAAAAAAAGAGAACAGGCCTTCTGTTGCTGGGAAGGAAAAGAATTTTAAAGAATATCTGAGCATCCCAAATGGGGTGGGGAGACAATCTGTGGGTGTTAATGAAACCATCCATAGTTAAATGCCAAACAAAAATCCTTTATCCAGGGCACTTCAGGGATGGCATATCCATTCCCAGCCCTTCACTGTGGAAATCCTGGGTCAGCCATGGCTCCTTGGAGAGCCTATGAGTATGCACAGAAAAGCTGTGATGGGATAAAATGTAGGATTAGGAAGGAAAAGTTGATTTTCAACAGTTGTTAGTAGGGGAATGTAGAAAAGGAAGAACTACTGTTGATTCTCACTATTTGTGGATTTTTTTTTTATTTGCAAATTTTCCTACTCTTTAAAACCTATCTGAACTCGCAAATCAATATTTGTGATGCTTTCAGTCATTCACAGACATGCGCAGAGCTGCCAAAATTTGTCATCTGACATCCATGTTCCCAGATGAGGTGGAACAAGGGTGTCTCTGCCTTCTTGTATTAGCACTCATACCAGAAACCCCACATCTTTGCACTTTTTGTTGGTGGTTTAGTTGTTTAACGTGGTCCCCAACCCTAGTGTAGAAGTGCTATCTCATATCTCTAAGCACAAGAAGGCTACAAAGTGCCTAATGAAGAAAATATATGTATTATATGAACTTTGTTCACACACGTGAGTTTTAGTGCTCTTAGATATGAATTCAATGTTCATGAACCAAAACTAGGGGAAAAAACAGAAGCATTCATTAAACAAGATTATGTATCCATGGGTTGAAGGAAATGTTAAGACTAGCAGGTCTCAGGAACCTAACCCTGTATTTCCCATAGGAATAATGATTCTGTAGTTGCTAATTAAGCATTCACGGTGACTTTATAGAACATGAGGCCATGAATAAAGAGAATCAACTGTATTTGTTAAACACTATTTATGGAACAGGTGCTGAGTGAAATGTCTGACACCAGTTCATGTCATCACCTTTTGTAGCCTGCGTCACTGAAAGCAGCATGTCGATCAGTGTGTTAGCACTGAGGTCCTTCTGGTGCTGGGATACATGTATCCTCCAGAAGAAAGACCGAGAAAGCATGATTTGGGATACATATAGTTTTTACAAAGGACAAGTAAATAACACCCAAAAAACAAAACTGCTTTCTAAATTGTAAAGCTCCTCCCAGTATAAGTGAATAGTTCTAAGGAGGGGTAGCTGATATCTAACTGAAATATCAGGGGATACAAGATTAGAAGAACTGGGCTCAACCTGGCTCTGTCACTGACTTAAGACCTCATTGCTACTGGATCACATCCTTAACTTTTTGAAATATAAGATTAGCAGACAATTACCTCAATTACTTCAAAATGCTATGATGGACAGAAAATAAAATAATAAATGTTCTACATGTTTGTCTGAAAAAATGACAGTAAGCATGTATGGGATTACTGTTACCATTGTTGTCATTATTTCTATGAGCTTTCCTTTCCAGCTGCTTCTCTGGCTTATTACATAGTTGCCATCAAAGAGAAGAGATGGAATCAGAGACTGTGTGACCACCTATAAATGGAAATCAACATGGTTCCTTGAACACAGTCATGCATCCTGGGTACTATACTAAAAGACTTAAAATGTCAAACATTTAATCTACTTAATTATTTTATAAGATTAATACTATTATTACCCCTATTTTATTAATGATGATACCAAGATCCAGGAAAGTTAATTAACTCTGAACATTACACAACTAATGAACTATAAGAATAGGATTCAAAGCCAGGTCAGCTAACACCATACTTAACCATCCTGCACAATGAGATCACCATGCAGGACAGTGCAGGTGAGACACTGCCTAGTGATTCCAGTCCAATGGGGCAAAGGTCACTGAACCTGCAGCCTCTGTCCACTAGGCTGAGCATCCCGGAGTCGAGGCTTCATCTGCCCAGGATAAAAGGATCTGATTTGCATAAAGGTGTCCTTGAACTAGCAGCTTTCCAGATGCTACCTGTTACTAACAATGTCTACTAAACGCCATGCATATATGTGTGTGACTTTATACAAATAACATGTGTCTTCATGTGTATGATGTCTGTGTGTGTATATATATATATTATATATATATATATAAACTTAGGTCTCTAAATATGTGTGTGCATGTGTATACAAATATTAAAAATCCATATTTTAAAAGTCAAACTAGTTCAGATACAATAGTTAAAGTATTTAAAATACTACTATCCAAAAAATATTTTAAAGTAGTTTTAAAATGTATTTAAAAAGAGTTAATATACAAAAGTTTGTTATAAACTCACATATGCAACATCGTACTAATTCCAAGGCAGCTATTCCAATACTTTTGAGATAAGTTTGGGATTTGCACAAGTTTCCTGAAGCACCCCATCTGATATTCTAAAGGTGTCTAAGATTCATTTGTCCTCCTCATACAAAATTGATAACCATGTTTTACTTATACCCTACAAGTCCTAATCAGCAACATTTAAAGCATCTATTAGGTACTTCTCGTAAAAAAAAAAAAAAAAAAAGAATCTATAAAACTGCTGGGCAGACCTCCAGATTCTACATTCAATATCCAGATTCTAGCAATAAACCTATCATTGTCCCCAAAGGATTAATTTGTGTATTAAAAGGTTACACGTGTCTGTCAACTGTTTTCACTTGAGTTTCAATCGTGCAGTTTAGTATTTGAATATTAACTGCCTTGCTCTAACCCTCTGATTTCTATTAATGTCCTGCCTCTGACTTCTCTTTGAGTTTCCTGAGGGCAAAGACCCCAGCATCTGCCTCGGTGTAGAAACTAAAGGCATACCTTTTGATGGACTGTTCACACATCTCTCCACGCACCCTATTGACACAGTTTGAGAGAAGTTAACAGAACTGACAAACGTTTTCTGAGGGCACAATTCGGAAGAAAAACCAGCCCCTTCAAAGCAAATTTGCAAAGGAAGCTGCTATTTTGACACTGGGGTGCTTCACCCACATAATGCACTTAATGGTGTGTGACTTGGGTGTAAGAGTCATTACATTTGCTTCTGCTAACGTAGCTATCGATGAAGCAAAGTCGTTTCCTAAATATTCTTAAAATGCTCTTGGCTTTTAAAAATTCATAGTTGACCTTTCTGAAACTGGAATTTAAAAAAAGGTTATCTATAAACAGTAGATCACAAACTGTGAAATTTGCAAGTTAATCAAATTAAAATTCAACACATGAGTTTTAATTAGGTCTTATCAATGTAACTCAGCAGTTTGAAATGTTAACACATTAAAGCCCTTCTAGCTAGGGGGGGGAAAAAACAGCTTAGAGGCTGGCTACATTCAAGTCAAGTTGAATACAAAATACATAATGTGCAACTGTTCATTCCCTCAAACTAAGGAAACATAAGAAAAATGGTTTTGATGATGCAGGGGAAAGAGAACAAATCCGTTTTTCTGTTTGTGTCATGTGGTCGCCTGGGGTGGTCTGAGATTTTCCTCTGCTTTCTGTGTAGCCAAGCACAGCTGTCCAGATTGTTGATCTGGGACCCCAATTCGGTGGCCTCAGACATTTGAATTCACAACGTTTCTTACCCCCGTGCCTTAGGCTCCTAGTCTTTCTTCTGAACATCCAACCATTTTCTTGTGTGTGATTGTTCTAAACTTTATTAAGTGAAGAAAGTGAAAGTTAGTCACTCAGTCATGTCTGACTTTTTGCGACCCCATGGACTGTAGCCCGCCAGTCTCCTCTGTCTGTGGAATTCTCCAGACAAGTATATAGGAGTGGGTTACCATTTCCTTCTCCAGAGGATCTTCCCAACCCAGGGGAAACCTGGGTCTTTGATTGAATCCAGACTCTATCATCTGAGCCACCAGTAAAGCCCAAACTTTATTAAATAAAAATGTGTATCACTGACAAAAGCCAGCAACCACTCAGTCCAGAATTTTTTCGTCAATTTAAATCTCAAGGAGCTTTTTTCTAGTCTCAAAAGAATTATTTTCCCAATCCCAAAATGAAAAATGACTTTTAAAGTCTTTGGACATCTGAACTGAAAAGTGTTAGTATCTTAAACACACAGCAATAGTCTACCATGAAAAGTTTAAGTATATGCATGTTTATAAATAATGATTTAAAAGGTTAAAACTTAATGTGCCCATTTCTGTTCACTTGGTTTTAAAGCAAGATAATAAACATAAGTAATTAAGGAGTGGGTGACTTTTACCTGTCTCAGGCTGTGAAGTGAATTGGAAAATTAAGGTTCTTGTCTCATTAATTCAAGTGAAAACTTTCAGGATGGTCTAAATTATCCAGCTCTTTCAGGTTAAATTATTGGCCAGCCTTCTAATGAATGACTATGTTATGCTACAAGCATCATCATCTTCTTCATAAACTTAACATTATGTAATAACTCTTGGATAACTCTTGGGATACTTTTCATCGTGCTTTCTCCTAATGATATTAAGAAGTAGGATGATACATGTATATATATAGAGAGAGAGAGGGAGAGAGAGTGCACACACAAGGAGATGAGGCATAGAGAGGTTACGAAAGTTACCCCAAAGCCGTACAGCTTGCCCTAATCCATTTTTAAAATAAGGTTTGTGTGATTCCAAATAATATGTTTTATCATGAAGGTTAAATGCCAAAGAGTTGTTGATTAATTTTAACTATGTCAGCTTTTGAAGAAAGAAGTTTATAAGATATCATGTTTAGGATCAAAGGTCCTGATAATTTCTATATTTCATCAGAGCAAGGTATGATTGTTCTCCATTCAAATCCCACCCCCCCCCCACCTCTGTGTGTATGTTTCTCTCTCATAAAGCATTGTAGACAAGCAGCAGACGGCAACACATAAAGGGAACAAAGCTTCACTCTAATTTCAGAATTTGAGAGCAATGTTTAAATGGTACTAAAGTATTTTTTCCCACCTTAACCTCCTCTTGGACTTAATTTGCCATTTTCAGAGAATTTCCCTGAATGAGAACACAAAGTAACCAGAGGAGAGCTGGCTGCTGGAAAGAGCAACTGCCTCTGTCAGAGACAACTTTTGCCTCCTCCACACTTTTGAACAAGTTAACACACTTCTCTGGTCAAAAGTTCGACCATCTGTCATCTCAGCAATTCAATGCACCCTCTTATTTCCAACTTATGGACGTAATTCTATGTCTCTGATTTGTCATCATATAATTATAGGCTTAAATAGGCTGACTCAATAACTAATGCTGTCTGCTGCAAGTTACTCATACAAACCTCATGATGGTTCGCAAAGACAAATCAGCAAATGCTGAATTACAGGGGTAGTTTGTTCTTACTATCCTGGCCTATGTTCATCATTCATGCTGACAAAACTTTCAAAAAAGACCATTGTCTTCTCACCTACTGGGTGAAGAAATAATGGATGATGAAGATAGATGTCATCTGACTTTTGTTTCCACTCACTGTAACTGACTTGACCTTGAATGTAAGATGCATGAAATGGAAGTATAATGAGACTGCATTTTTCCTTGTAAAAAGTGAGGCTGTACCAATACTAGGTTGCAGTTAGTCAATCAAATTGACTTTGACCTGATTAATGTTTAGGTGAATTACTCAAACTTGCCCTTTGTCACTGACATAAAAATGCTTGTTTTACTTCATTTTGAAGATGAATTGATCTGACTGATGAATTAGTGTAGTGTTACACCAGTACAGGCTCAAAAGACTCTCAGCTTAATCAACTTCCCTATTTTCAATATTTTAAGGGGAGTAACTAAAGTCTACAAGGAATCTTTTAAAGTAGGGAGCTTCACACTCTTCTGTGCACCTTTCTGCTCTCACCAGCCCGTGATAAGAGATTTCTCTTCCAAAAGATGACAATTTTCAGTCATCCCTTATTGAGCACTCAATGCGTGTCAGATATTATGCTCATTATTTTATAAATGTTAAGTGATCAAAACTTCAAAGGAATCTTATCAAACAAGCCTATTATTTACTTATAGATTATTAAAAAAAAATAAAGCTCAGAGAAAGTAAGCAGCATGTACCAGAGCATAGTCTTCACCCTACTCATTACAATTCAGAACTAAGTCTGTCTGAAATCAAATCCAGTGCATCTCCAATGTTCTAACTTTTACTCTCACACTTCCCCCAACAATGTCCATTTCTATCTTCTAGATCATTTAATTGTTGGATGAGACTATCAGGAGAAATGGGACCTTCTTGACTCAACATAAAGCTTAGTCTTCTCTGAATTATCTTTATTTTAACCTTTGATTGGCTATTTTCTACTCTTTTTCAGAATTCTTATGCCAGTTTGAACTTTCTGGAGTTTCTAGATCCTTATTCTAAATTGCCATCTCTATCTCATTCTTCCTATTCATTATCTTTTAATAAGTAAAACTTTACAAAAGAGAATTAGAATATCCATTAGGATATCTCAGTTATACTATAATTACATTATTTTAGCCCTATGGAAGCTGCACCTTTAAAGGGAAGAGAATCTCACCCTCTTCTGCAATCCCCAGGAATTTTATCTGCTGCTCCCTGACTTGATTACTGGCAGCTTATCCTCAAGAAGCTCCAGCTAATAAGACTGGTCAGATTCCAGAATATCCTTTGGAACATTTTTATTGGTGGACTGTCTCACAGAGTGTTCAAGAGAGTTCAAATGTCAGCCACAGTGATGATCTTTTTATGGTTCTTGCTCCACAGTCTTTAACTGTTATATTTCTTGTATGTCTCTGTAATTTCTTTTTCAATCACATGGATCTGGGGCTGCTGCCTTGGGCCTAGGTAGGTCTCAAGGGAAAAACTTCTTTCTCAACTCTGATGTCCCTGAACCAACTGCAAAATATGTGGTCTTGTTTCTCAGATACCCTAGGCCAGAGTGTGGAGCAATAACAACCCCACTGGTAACAAAGTAGTACTCTCATTCTCCCTTTGTGGTTGTCACCTATGTGGTTAACAAGCTTGGAAACTTTAAGAACTATGAAGTCTGGGAAAAGGTAAGATCTGAGCATTCCCTTATACCCTGGTCACTGAACCATCTAATCATGACCTCTAACCCCCACCAAATTCACAATACACACAAGTTTTGCTGTGATATGGCTGCTATGATTTCAGTGATGGAAACAGAAGGAAGTAAGAAGGAATTAGAATCAGTGGTGGTGATTTCACTGTGTAAAATGTGAACTGCTAGAAATGAAACAACCCCAGATGACAGCCTGGATTTCTGAGCCATGAATCTCTGGGGTTTCAGGTACCTAGAAATCAGAAATTCCTTCAAACCAGTTTGGTGAACACAACCACTGTGCTCCAAATCAAAGTCATGAATGTCCACTCACCCGTGCACTCTGTCCTGCAATGAGCTGGTCATCCTCAGTCTGAACACTTGTCCGGCTACGTACATCGTAATCTTCCTGCTCAAAGTCTGAATCATCCTCTAATTCTTCTGGGGTCTAAAAATACAGAGGAAAAGAGAAAAATCAGCATACAGATCTCCTTCAACTTATAATGCGATTAAATTCCAACAAACCCTCTGTAAGTTAAAAATATCTTAAGTCAAAAATTCATTCAATGCACTAACCTACTGAATATATAGCTTAGTCTGTGTGCACATGTGTGTTCAGTCATGGCTAACTCTTTGTGATCCCCATGGGACACAGTCTATGTCCATGGGATTTCCCAGGCAAGAATACAGGAGTGGGTTGCCATTTCCATCTCTAGGACATCTTCCAGACCCAGGGATCGAACCGGTGTCAGTGGCATCTCCTGAATTGGCAGGTGGATTATTTATCAAGAGCACTACCTGGGAAGCCATAGCTTAGCCTCAGTTCAGTTCATTTCAGTTGCTCACTCATGTCCGACTCTTTGAGACCCCATGGACTGCAGTAAGCCAGAATTCCCGGTCCATCACCAACTTCTGGAGCTTGCTCAGACTCATGTCCATCAACTTGGTGATGCCATCCAACCATCTCATCCTCTGTCATCCCATTCTCCTCCCACCTTCAATCGTTCCCAGAATCGGGATCTTTCCAATGAGTCAGTTCTTCCTATCAGGTGGCCAAAGTATTAGAGCTTCAGCTTCAGCATTAGACCTTCCAGTGAATATTAAGGACTGATTTCCTTTAATATTGATAGGTTGGATCTTCTTGCTGGCCAAAGGACTCTCAAGAGTCTTCTCCAGCACCACAGTTCAAAAGCATCAATCCTTTGGTGCTCAGCTTTCTTCATGGTCCAACTCTCACATCCATACATGACTGCTGGAAAAATCATAGCTTTAACTAGATGGACTTTTTTTGGCAAAGGAATATCTCTGCTTTTTAATATGCTATCTAGGTTGGTCATAGCTTTTCTTCCAAGGAGCAACTATCTTTTAATTCCATGGCTGCAGTCACCATGTGCAGTGATTTTGGAGCCCAAGAAAAGAAAGTCTATCTCTGTTTCCATTGTCTCCCCGTCTATTTGCCATGAAATGATGGGACCAGATGCCATGATCCTAGTTTTCTGAATGTTGAGTTTTAAGCCAACTTTTTCACTTTCCCCTTTCACTTTCATCAAGAGGCTCTTTAGTTCTTCTTCGCTTTCTGCCCTAAGGGAGGTGTCATCTGCATATCTGAGGTTATTGATATTTCCCCTGGCAATCTTGATTCCGGCTTGTGCTTCATCCAGCCTGGCATTTCGCATGATGTACTCTGCATATAAGTTAAATAGGCAAAGTGACAATATACAGCCTTGACGTTCTCCTTTCCCAATTTGGAACCATTCTGTTGTCCCAAGTCCAGTTCTAACTGTTTCTTCTTGACCTGCATACAGGTTTCTCAGGAGGTGGGTGAAATGGTTTGGTATTCCCATTTCTTGAAGAATTTCCCGCAGTTTGTTGTGATCCACACAGTCAAAGACTTTAGTGTAATCAATGAAGCAGAAGTAGATATTTTTTTGGAATTCTTTTGCTTTTTCTATGATCCAACAGATGTTGGCAATTTCCTAAGCTACCTTAAAAGTGCTCAGAACACTTAAAATAGCCTATTAGTTGGGCAAAATTGTGTAAGACAAAGCCTTTCTTTATAATTAAGTATTGACTATCTCATGTCATTTACTGAATACTCTATTAAAAGTGAAAAACAGAACAGTTTTCTGGGTACAGGATGGTGTAAGTGGATCTGCTGTTTACCTTTATTATTGTGTGGCTAACTGGGAGCTGCGGCCTCTGTGTTTACACACTAATAATGGAAAACATGCTTCAAGTACCTTTCATTTGCCTATCATTGTTTTCTAAGTGCTTTAAATACACTAACTCATACACTTTTCTTGATATTACTATGACATACACACTATTTTCTCCATTTACACATAAGGAAACTGAGGCGTGAGAAGATACACCTTGTTCAGAGTCTTCTAAAGCATGCAGTTTGACACATGTACTCAAAAATCCTGTGCTCTGTTAATTTTAAGAGGATAAACTCAGAAGGTGGCAAGGATGGTACAGGGAGGAAAGACAATGCCTTCATGTGAGATTCTCTGCATAATTATCTTTAGTCTGAAAGCTGACAGGCACCCACAACTTGGCACACAGTAATACCATCTCTCAGGGCTGTGTCTTTCAGAAGGAAGGAGCAGATCACAAGCAGTACTGACAATGCAGGTGCCCACTGCCCATCTAAAAGGGCACATTTTAATTTTGCTGGTTTCTTTGGCTATCTCAGTGTAATTAATCAGGTGTGGTTATTGATGAAGTCTTGAGATTGGTCAGACAGGCATAAAATGGGGTCTTTGGTGCCAATATCACATTCTGCCTAATAATTTTCCAGGCTGTGGCATATCCCTCTTGTTTTCCTTCTCTCTTACCACCAACTTTATTAATATTCACTCACTCATCTACAGATGTTCAATTTTTTCCCTAGGAATATTAAAAGAAAGAGGTTTTGTTCCCAGTCTTTATTAACTCAAGCAGGTGTGGAGTGAGCAAACCAGTTCACATAACTGCTGAAATTTTCATTGTGGACAGAGACAAGCATCTCTGTTCATTTCTCACTTCTCTGGAGTGTGCCGAGGAACAATTACAGCAAGTTGGTAAATTCTGCTGACAGATGAGCTGACAAGATTGCACACACTTCTCATCATTAGATTTTGAAAAGGAGAGTGAAAAATAAAATGGAAAACTTCCCTCAACAGAAAAAAGGAGAAAATGACAGTGCCTATAGTACTGTGTCCAAACATTTCAGTGATCTGTGTATTCAGTAGATGAGTCAATGGCAAGCACAACCTGGCAGCATAAGGCTCATAATGAGGAGCTCGTATTCAAGTGGTTATGGCTCAGGAACTAAAATAAAGTTTCAAAATGAAAAAAAAACAATACTGTACACCCAGGGGGCCTGAACTTTTGGGGCCTACTCTGCCACTGATATGTGTTTTTCACAAGCCATTTATAGTTTTCCAGCTTTTCTGTCTCCTCACTCATAAAATAGATAGTAACTGTATTTCTTCTCTCTCCTTTTGAATCAAAACCACGATAAGGTACCATTTCACGCCAGTCAGAATGGCTGCGATCCATAAGTCTACAAGCAATAAATGCTGGAGAGGGTGTGGAGAAAAGGGAACTCTCTTACACTGTTGGTGGGAATGCAAACTAGTACAGCCACTATGGAGAACAGTGTGGAGATTCCTTAAAAAACTGGAAATACAACTGCCTTATGATCCAGCAATCCCACTGCTGGGCATACACACTGAGGAAACCAGAAGGGAAAGAGACACGTGTACCCCAATGTTCATCGCAGCACTGTTTATAATAGCCAGGACATGGAAGCAACCTAGATGCCCATCAGCAGATGAATGGATAAGAAAGCAGTGGTACATATACACAATGGAGTATTACTCAGCCATTAAAAAGAATACATTTGAATCAGTTCTAATGAGATGGATGAAACTGGAACCTGTTATACAGATTGAAGTAAGCCAGAAGGAAAAACACCAATACAGTATATTAACACATGTATATGGAATTTAGAAAGATGGTAACAATAACCCTGTATACGAGACAGCAAAAGAGACACTGATGTATAGATCAGTCTTATGGACTCTGTTGGAGAGGGAGAGGGTGGGGAGATTTGGGAGAATGGCATTGAAACATGTATAATATCATGTATGAAACGAGTCGCCAGTCCAGGTTCGATGCACGATACTGGATGCTTGGGGCTGGTGCACTGGGACGACCCAGAGGGAGGGCATGGGGAGGGAGGAGGGAGGAGGGTTCAGGATGGGGAACACAGGTATACCTGTGGCGGATTCATTTCGATATTTGGCAAAACTAATACAATATTATAAAGTTTAAAAATAAAATAAAATTAAAAAAAATACATAGTAACTACTACCTGTCCTGCCTGCTTCTCAGAATTCTAGCATCAAATACATACAAAAAAGCTTGGTAAACAATACAAATAAAGTAATAAGTGACAGTGATCATTATTATGATTAATAATAACACATACACCTAATACCAACAACTATAATCACCATAATTACAGGGATCATTTTTTACTACCCACTATGGGTCAGGTGGGCTTTCCAGCTGGCTCTGTGGTAAAGAATATACCTGCCAATGCAGGAGACACATGTCAACCCCTGCATTGGGAAGATTCCCTAGAGAAGGAAATGGCAACCCATTCCAGTATTCTTGCCTGGAAATAATTCTTGCCTGGAAATTTTTGGAAATAATAGACAGAGGAATCTGATAGGCTACAGTCCATAGGGTCACAAAAGAGTTGTATACAACTTAGCAACTGAACAACATGGGTCAGCCATTCAACTAAAGGATTTAATCCTTACAATGACCTTATGAAATGAACTTAATCCCAATTTAATAGAGGCATAAACAGGTTCAGAGTAGTTAGGTAAATTTTCCAAGCACCACACCTGACCAGTCAAGGGTTCCATAGCTTTTAACCTTTACAAGTACCATCAGGCAAATAGATAAGATTTGAATATTTTCTTGTGCCTAATCCATGTAGCAAACCCATTCAAACCACCATATAAATAGTTGTGTGCATGTGAAGTTTTCTGAGTGCATGTAAATATGTCTCCTATTCATGCTGTCATTTTTAAAACAGTGTTATTTTTTGGCTGGTCAAGGATCCCCACAAATTAAAGGAGACATGGAAAAGCAGGGAGGGTCTAAAAATGGGCCAGGAGGTTTGTATCATTAGATGATATCCTAAGGTATAAGGAATAGAAAAAATATGCAGTTCGTTGGACTAGAGACTGGCGACCTAAGGTCAACCCTCAGTTCTACCCTTATGTCTCCCAGGGGAGGATTTTTTTTAATGACTCGAGAGAATCACTTTGGTCTAGTCTTGGTTCCATGATGCTACTAGCAATGTATCTGGCCTATAAAATGTCTCCCTTCTAAGAGTCTATCAGCTTAACGTGTCCCTTATACAGAGGTTCAAGAATATCGTGTGACTTGTCCATAATCACACCACTTACTATCTGCAGAGTAGGATCAATCTACCTGCCTCAGCTTCCCAATCAAATTCTCAATCTTCTCTACAACAGCTTCAGTAAAGAAGCAAAATGAGAAAAGTTTGAAAAATTTACAGTCATTTCACCAGGACATGTGAAAAATGTGACTTGTGTGTATGTGTGTGCACACATATGTGCTCAGTCATGTCTGACTCTGTATGGACTGTAGCCCCACCAGGATCCTCTGTCCATGGGATTCTCCATGCAAGAATACTGGAGTGGTTGCTATGCCTTCCTCCAGGGGATCTTCCCACCCAAGGATCAAATCTGCATATCTTGCATCTCCTGGATTGGCAGGTGGATTCTTTACCACTGTGGCACCTGCAAAGCCCCAAAAATGTAGTAAGGACTATTTAAAGGATTGGCTCAGACGCAAATTAGTTTCACTGGGAGCAGAAAGATGAGATCGTAAGTTGGCAACCACAACAGGAGACTTTGAATGATGCATGAAGAAGGATTTCTCAACAGATCTCTAATCATTGCAATGGCCTGAAAACTAGAAAGTTGAATTAAAAATTTCCTGACCCAATATAGAACAAAATCTCCCTCATCAGGACTGATCAGCCTCTGGAATCTCTAACCATTTTTACCCTGGAGGCCACCTCGCTTAGCTCCTTTTTTCTGCTCTTACCCCATACTTTGTATTTTCTCCAGTATAACCAGGATACTCCATTGAAGATCTAACTCAGATCATGGTATTCTCCTGCTCAGAAAACTTCAATGGCTTCCATCAATCATTCAATATGGTTCTTAGGCCACATGTGTCATTCTCTGCCTGGAACACATTTCCCTGAGAACTTTTATGGCTTGTTAACCTCCTCCTTCTCTAAATCTCTTCCCAAATGTTGCCCAGTGCACTTCTGTGGTAGCTCAGATGGTAAAGAATCTGTCTGCAATGCAGGAAACCAGTGTTTGATCACTAGGTCAGAAAGATCTCCTGGAGAAGGGAATGGCCACCCACTCCAGCCAGTATTCTTACCTGGAGAATTCCATGAACAGAGAAGTATGGCAAGCTATAGTACATGGGGTTGCAAAGAGTCGGACATGACTGAACAACTAACATACTGGATCACCCTTCATAAAACCCACCCCCATCCTATGCTTTATCCTCTCAATAGTTTGTTGGTTTTCTCTATGGCATATTAACTAATATATCTAGTTGTTTATTCCCTGTCTCCCACCAAAGGAATATAAATTCTTGACTGGCCCTAACAATTTAGTGCCTGTTGCATACTGTATTAGTTCTCAAATCTTGGAATACTATTGCACGTCCATTGAGCTTGATTTTTATCACAGCAACAACCAGAAACACTGCACCACAAATACATGGTGTGATCAATATATGATCAAAAGGAATGCACCAACCTAATGTTTAAACTGTGAACTACCTTCAGCTAATATTTCTCATGGTATCTTAGAGATATGTATGGGTTTCCCTTGACATTTTAAAATATCTTGCAATGCTCCAGGGCATCTTCATGACCATTTTGGGAGATGTGAAGTTAAGCGGTAGAATCTTATCTGAATCCTGTCTTAGGTCCTACTGTTTCTCCTTTCTGCCTTCAGAAGTTTCACATGCAACAGAATTAATGGGTTTAAATTACAAAAGTTCAATGCAGAGATATCATTATAGATTTTTTCATGGTCATTCTATGACAGGTAACTTTTTTTTTTTGAAAACAGTTATTCTGACACCAAGATATTATCACCTTTTGTGCTATCCACCTACTTTACTTTCCAACATTAAATGTTTAACTCCTTGTGTATTAAATATACCCTTGGTCCTCTTTATTTGAGGATTCTTTACTTGAGAATTTGCCTACTCATCAAAGTTTCTCTGAAATCTCTAAATTAATATTTTTGTAGTAATTCACAGACGTGTGTGTACAGTTCAGTTCAGTTCAGTTCAGCCACTCAGTCGTGTCCGACTCTTTGCGATCCCATGAATCGCAGAACGCCAGGCCTCTCTGTCCATCACCAACTCCCAGAGTTCACTCAGACTCATGTCTATTGAGTCAGTGATGCCATCCAGCCATCTCATCCTCTGTCGTCCCCTTCTCCTCCTGCCCCCAATCCCTCCCAGCATCAGAGTCTTTTCCAATGAGTCAACTCTTCGCATGAGGTGGCCAAAGTACTGGAGTTTCAGCTTTAGCATCATTCCTTCCAAAGAAATCCCAGGGCTGATCTCCTTCAGAATGGACTGGTTGGATCTCCTTGTAGTCCAAGGGACTCTCAAGAGTCTTCTCCAACACCACAGTTCAAAAGCATCAATTCTTCGGTGCTCAGCTTTCTTCACAGTCCAACTCTCACATCCATACATGACCGATGGAAAAACCAAAGCCTTGACTAGACGGACCTTTGTTGGCAAAGTAATGTCTCTGCTTTTCAATATGCTGTCTAGGTTGGTCATAACACGTGTGTACACAATATGGCAAAAACTTTTGAGTCACCCAACATGCAAATTTCCAGCTGAGGTCAAACAGCACAATCTTCTGCTTTCTTATTTCAACTCTTATACTATAAACAAGTATCCTTTTTGCAGTCTGTTTAGTGCCACATTTTTCATTTTTGTCCTTTGTGTTATTTCTCTGCTTAAAATGGCTTCCAACTGTAGTGCTGAGGTGTTGTTTAGAATACCGAAATGCAAGAAGGTTATGTTGCACCTTTCAGAGAAAATGCATTAGATAAGCTTCTTTCAGGCATGAGTAATAGTGTGATTGGCTATCCCTGGTGGCCCAGATGGTAAAAATCTGCCTATAATGCAGGATACCTGGGTTCAATCCTTGGGTCAAGAATATTCCCTGGAGAAGGGCACAGCAACCCACTCTAGTATTCTTATCTGGAGAATCCCATGGACAGAGGAGCAACAGGGGTTGCAAAGAGTTGGACACGACTGAGTGACTACACTGTCTTTCTTTCTTTTTCATTCTTTTGGCTGTGAGTTCAATGTATATGTATCAACAATATGCATTAAATAAAATGTGTTTAAACAAAAACACACATTAAACAAGCTAATATATTGATCAGTTGATGAAGATGTGACCAGAGGCTCACAGGAACCCAACCTTGAATTTCTCCTAGGAGCAATGATTCCGTATTCCTTAATTCAGAATTCACTGAAGGCAACTACCACAAATAACAAAAATCAAATAAATTCTGGTGAGCCATATTTGCCTATTCATTTTTTAAACTACTCTGTTAAGGTAATCAGAAAATTCCTATGTAGCTAACAGATCACCAAGGACAAGCCTTAGCAAGAAGCAAACAAAAAAAGTTGTATGAAAGAGAAGCAGAGTTGTTCTGCTCCCAAAGGAAAGTAAGAGCCTTAAAGGTGAGGTTGAAATACCGGAAGGACAAGCTTTGTTTGCTTCAGAGGGTTGCCTTGAGCTGGCCTGGAGCACCTACATACTAACATCACCATTAAATATGTATTGATTGCTGAAAGGCAAGGTGATAGGGAATCTGACCTTTCAAGGTCCTTTCTGCATTTATTTTTTGGAAAATAATTCTTATTTTTCCAAAGCATAACCAACACTTTGAGAGAGAAGAAGGCATGGCCAGTTTAGCTGGAAAAGAGCTCCACTTGTCTTACTGTCTTTCGCTCGACTCAGTGCAATGATATTTTAAAGCAGACTTAACTATCATACATAGAAAGCAAACCAAGAATTTAAGTATGAAATGAAGCCATTTTGGTGCTGAAAGGAGAAAGACTTTTAAAATAACAATTTGTACATACCATACATTTCTCCCTTCCTGTTTTAAGTGATGTGAAATCCATCCGATCAAATCACTTGAAATGTCAAGATAGAGGAATGACACTTTATGTAACAAAGATATGGCATTTTTACCTAAATTATGTTTTTTTACAGCTCATGAATGAATAAGTGAATGATGGCTATAAACTTGCTCAGCCTCCCAGATGAATAGTTGTCACAAAAATGTGAAGGCTAACAAAGCAGAAAAATGGCAAAAAAGGGAATATGTCTTGAGAATTACAGTGGAATTTAGTGCCAAATGCTTTGAAAACATAATTCTCATGGTCTATTATTTCACAAGTTAGTATATAATGGGAAAAATACAGGTTTAAAAGCCTATTTTTCCTTTGTCCTCTAATTCTCATACTTTTCCCTCTGTCACCTTCCTATCTCCAGAGGTATCTGTTTCTTTTGCTCCCTAACATACATTGTATTTTTTTTTATATTTACTTTTATTTATTTATTTATTGGCTGTGCTGGGTATTAATTGCAGCATGGGGAATCTAGTTCTCTAACCAGGGGTTAAACTCGGGGTCTTCTGCATTGGGAGCCTAGAGTCTTAGCCACTGGACCACCAGGGAAGTCCATCACACATAGTATTAAGCACTGTGCCAAATAATGCATCACTATGAAGGGAAAAAAAATACAGCTTCTGCTTTCCAAAAGTTCAGCCTAAAGAAGGTTGCTGCTGTCATTTGGTGGTTAATTTGTGTCCAACTCTTGTGACACCATGGACTGTAGCCCACCAGACCCCTCTGTCCATGGGCTCTCCCGGGCAAAATACTGGACTGGGTTGCCGTTTTCCTTCTTCAGTGGCTAAGTCGTGTCCAACTCTTTTGTGACCCCATGGACTGCAGCTCAACAGGCTTCTCTGTCCATGGGATCTCCCAGACAAAAACACTGGAATAGGTTGCCATTTCCTTCTCCAGGGGGTCTTCCCAACCCAGGGATCAAACCCATGTCTCCTGCCAGTGCAGGTGGATTCTTTACCACTGAGCCACCAGGGAAGCCCCTAAAAAAAGTAATAGACCTCAAAAAAATATATATAGTGTAAAGATTATGATCACAGCAGAAAGATTTACAGGTAGTTAAAGAAAAGAATCAGTATTTTTGAGGGAGAAAATTTAGGGAAAGAAGATTTGAGCCAGGTCTTGAAAGGTAGTAAGAGTTTGACAGATCTAAAATAGGAAAGTTGGAAGAACAGGAAATACGTCTGACCATCTTGTCCAAAATTGAATTCCACATTGTTATATACATTTAGTACTGTCTGATACAACTTATATGATTCTCTGAACACTTTGAATTAATCATGGAATTATTTAACATGGAAAATCAAGTTGCTTAAAGATGAGAAGATAAGAATATGCTATGGTTGCTCCCCAGCAAAGAAGCTAGCTGAATGTTTCAGGAGAATCATTAACGTCCATAAAGATGGAAGAGAGACTTTTTCTGGTGATGCTCTACTCTGCCTGCTCAGATCACCTTGGAAGCATCATGCTGTGTCCTGGGTACCACAGTCAAAAAGGATATACATAGGTTTAATGACTTCATGATTTCGAAGATACCCAAATTTGGAGGAGAATTAATGCCATACATGAACTCTTTAAAGAACTAAGTGTGTATTGTCCAGAGAGACCAATAAATCACAGATACTTCTTGAAGTACTGAAAGACTGCATACAGAAAATAAGTTGATTTAAAATAGATTGTTACTGTTTTGCTGTGTTTGAGGGGATGTTGGTTTAGATGCTCAGTGGTCACCCCGAGAGAAAGTTTTTCAAGATGCACTCAGCGATTAACTTATAGTTCATTGAACAGCCCCAGAGACAACAATGAAGGTTGAGGATGGAGATGTAGTCTAGGGCTGCCTCATCCAAAATGGTGGCCACAGATACACGGAGCTACTGAGAATTTTAAATGAAGCTGGTGCCATGTGTTGAAATGCTACCTTTGGATATTGATTGAAGTAAATAAAATATGTTCTTAAAACTAATTTCATCTGTTTTTTTTTCCTTATCAACATAACTACTAAAAATTGAAATTGTACATGTGGTTTATATATATTTCCATAGGATAGCAAGATGAGCACTGCAGACTCATCATCTCTGCCTCAGTCCTAATAGCCACAAACATATCCGTGTCATCAACCTAAGTTTATTTTATAAAAGAGTTCTATGGCTAAGAAAAGCATTTGAAACCTGCTATACTTAACTGTCAATAAGGCAAGGAGAAAAAGTTATGATGGAATATTACACAGCTGTTAAGTAGAATAAGGTAAGCTATTGTCTTCACAGAGATAGACAAAGGCACACTGTGGGCAAACAAAGCAAGTTATAAGTAACTCTTAACTGAGTTTTGAAATCTGTTATATTATGCTTTCTCGTGTGTGTCTAATCATTTAGGCAATGGTTTGGAAGACTCACAGCTACACAGATCAGAAGATTGAGGGATGGGAAGATAGTAGGAAAGGTGATAGGAGAGGTTTGCTGAAAGATTATTTAGCCTAATGATCTGTTACAAGAAGAATGTAGCTATCTATCACTTTATTGCATTATCATTATTATTATCATTATCATGATCACTAACACTACTAAGCTGGGTGATCTTCATTTTCTTCCACCACATGGCTTTCTGATTATAATGGGAAATGGTGTTAGCAAAGGGGAATGGCAAGGGCACCCCTAAGTGGGTATCAAATTAAGGTAATAATGTGTGGAAGAAGCAGGCAGGACATCACCCTTCAGGGCATTCAGTGCTGATCTAGACTTGTTGGGATCACTAATCCCTTTATAAGTAAAAAGTCCCCCTTGTCTGACCAAATGAGGAGCTAAACAGCTTACTACGTTAAACTAAATAATCAAGAAAAAATTACAAAGAGTAAATTCTTTGGGGACCCTACTGGACACTCCAATCAGCTCCAAGCTACAGAGACCTCACATACCCTGATCATCAGCACAGCCTTTCTGATGTCCCGAACGCCGTCATACACCAGGCGAGAGGCATCGATGAACTCGTTCTCCTCAAATGGCTGAGGGACGTTGGCACTCAGGGCTTCAATGGCAACCTCCACTTGTTCAGCAAAGCGTGGCATCACTGGTGTAAACAAAGTGAAAAGCAGTGGATTAGGCAGTCTTTCTTTCATGCTTCCTTGTTTCTCTTAGGGAAGGTGGCAGGCTCTGGGCATTCCAACATTCAAATGGAGCCTGGTGTCCACCTGTCCAGTAGGAGATAGACCCAATTTAATGATCTTTGTGCCACTTACCTTCAGCAGGGGGAGGAAATCATTACTCCATGAAAGGTGATGGATGGTCTGCAACAGAGCAACTTTATGAAACCTGCCCAAGTTAGTGTGGTATACTGTATGTGAGTCCAGTTTTCACGTTATCATAAGCTGAGTTTCTACTACGAACAAAGCTAGTGGAGGTGATGGAATTCCAGTGGAGCTACTTCAAATCCTGAAAGATGATGCTGTGAAAGTGCTACACTCAATATGCCAGCAAATTTGGAAAACTCAGCAATGGCCACAGGACTGGAAAAGGTCAGTTTTCATTCCAATCCCAAAGAAAGGCAATGCCAAAGAATGCTCAAACTACCACACAGTTGCACTCATCTCACACACTAGTAAAGTAATACTCAAAACTCTACAAGCCAGGCTTCAGCAATACGTGAACCATGAACTTCCAGATGTTCAAGCTGGTTTTATAAAAGGCAGAGGACCCAGAGATCAAATTGCCAACATCCGCTGGATCATAGAAAAAGCAAGAGAGTTCCAGAAAAACATCTATTTCTACTTTATTGACTATACCAAAGCCTTTGACTGTGTGGATCACAACAAACTGTGGAAAATTCTGAAAGAGATGGGAATACCAGACCACCTGACCTGCCTCTTGAGAAACCTGTATGCAGCTCAGGAAGCAACAGTTAGAACTGGACATGGAACAACAGACTGGTTCCAAATGGGAAAAGGAGTACGTCAAGGCTGTATATTGTCACTCTGCTTATTTAACTTATATGCAGAGTACATCATGAGAAATGTTGGGCTGGAAGAAGCATAATCTGGAACCAAGATTGCTGGGAGAAATATCAATAACCTCAGATATGCAGATGACACCATCCTTATGGCAGAAAGTGAAGAGGAACTAAAGAGCCTCTTGATGAAAGTGAAAGAGGAGAGTGGAAAAGTTGACTTAAAGCTCAACATTCAGAAAACTAAGATCATGGCATCTGGTCCCATCACTTCATGGAAAATAGATGGGGAAACAATGGAAACAGTGTCAGACTTTATTTTTTTTGGGCTCCAAAATCACGGCAGATGGTGATTGCAGCCATGAAATTAAAAGACGCTTACTCCTTGGAAGGAAAGTTATGACCAACCTAGATAGCATATTGAAAAGCAGAGACATTGCTTTGCCAACAAAGGTCCGTCTAGTCAAGGCTATGGTTTTTCCAGTGGTCATGTATGGATGTGAGAGTTGGACTGTAAAGAAAGCTGAGCGCCGAAGAATTGATGCTTTTGAACTGTGGTGCTGGAGAAGACTCTTGAGAGTCCCTTGGACTGCAAGGAGATCCAACCAGTTCATCCTAAAGGAGATCAGCCCATCCTAAAGATCAGCCCTGGGTGTTTTTTGGAAGGAATGATGCTAAAGCTGAAACTCCAGTACTTTGGCCACCTCATGCGAAGAGTTGACTCATTGGAAAAGACTCTGATGCTGGGAGGGATTGGGGGCAGGAGGAAAAGGGGACGACAGAGGATGAGATGGCTGGATGACATCACCGACTTGATGGATGTGAGTTTGAGTGAACTCTGGGAGATGGTGATGGACAGGGAGGACTGGCATGCTGCAATTCATGGGTTCACAAAGAGTCGGACACAACTGAGTGACTGAACTGAACTGAACTGAACTGCAGCTGAGTTTCACTTCTGCTAACTCCTAACTGTGAAACCTTGACCATGCTTTCTTGCTGCTGCTCCTTTTACTCGCTAAGTCATGTCCAACTCTTTGTGACTCTATGGCCTATAGCCCACCAGGCTCTTCTGTATGGGATTTCCCAGGCAAGAATACTGGAGTGGGTTGTCATTTCCTTCCTGACACAGGAATCGAACACTCCTCTCCTGCTTGGCAGGTGGATTCTTTACTACCGAGGTACCTAGAAAACCTACCATCTTTTCTAAAACCTTGTAAGTCTGTTTCTTTGTCTATAAAATATAATAGTAAATCCTAGCTTGGGGTTCAGTGAGGTAATGCATACAAATGCACTGGATGGCATCTGTCCTTAAAAAGCCTCAATAAATACACAACTAATATCAGACACTACAGTCACAGCTGGTTGAGTAGCAGACTTAGTCTACATCATTGCATAGTAAAATATGAACAAAATGATCCAATCCATTCCACTTCTTTCTGGAGTGCAGGTCTTGAGACTTTGAAGGTGGGGAAACGGCTGTGGAGGGAGACTTGTGGAAAGACTGTCTAAGAGAGGAGAGAGAAATCCCAGAATATTCCGTCAGAAAGATTACAGAAAGAGACCAATGGACTCAAAACCAAATTTGATTCTGTTCCATTTTACCAGGACTTTGTTGATATGCCAGAGGATACATATGAACATGTTAAAATGCAGGCACCTCTTTCCTGAAATGAGGACACCTGCATACAGACTGGAAGTTTGTAGAAAGTACACTTAGTGGCTACTTAAGAAATGCTTATTCACTGATTCTTGAAAACTATAACTCAATTTTTTCAATTGTTATCTTGTAAAAATCAATTCACATGGCAAATGAAAGCCAGAAGCACAATTTATTTTATTTACAAGGACAATAAAGTAGAAATGCCATTCATCTCTTTCCATTTCTGGACTCTCATGCCTGGTTCATCATGATACTCATTTTCATTCTCAGTTTAGTTCAGTCGCTCAGTCGTGTCCGACTCTTTGCAACCCCATGAACCACAGCACGCCAGGCCTCCGTGTCCATCACCAACTCCTGGAGTCCACCCAAACCTATGTCCATTGTGTCAGTGATGCCATCCAACCATTTTCATCCTCAGTGGATATTTTAACATCCATTTTAATCCCTAGCATGAGAAACTCTGCTAGATTACTCTCAAGGATCAGAGTAGTCAAGATAAAACACTCCTTAAAAATTGTATTTCTACTAGGAAAAGTCAAACATTATTTTTAAAAGAAGAATGTTAGAAGAAAACAGAGTAACCACTCTTTCAATAGAAATTATCGAAACCAAAGCATTTCAAAGGGTAAATTTCCTCTGTGAGTAAATTTCTATCGTTGGTTCTCTATACTATTCGAATTTTTCACTTGGGCCTTTGAACTGCTTTTATATGAAAGGAACTGAGAGATATTGACTTGGATTGCTGCAAAATATGATTCAAATAAAAATATATTTCTAAAAACTACCACATTAAGCTAAAACCATTTTAGTTATCCATTTGTGTTGGGAATTAACTGTTTTACATGATTAACTAATCTAGATCATTGAGATTGACCTTCTTAAGCATGAAAACATTTTTGTATGTATCTATCATTTTCATATGAGTGTCTTCCTTAAAGTTAAAAATTCCTTTCTTTTCTTAAACCAAATTGTAAATAATATTAATCCCATTTCATATCAAAGCTGCCATCATGGCCATCAACAATTTTACAGATGTGTATGATAGCATCAGTAGAATTTATATGCACAAATCTTTGTCCTTTTTTTTTATAACTGATCAATGATTGGTATTCCCACATCTACTTAAGATAAATACTCTTACAAATCAATAAGACAAAAATTAAAAATAGATAAGAGATTAGAAAAGGTGCTTCACAGAAAGGAAATCCCATATTATTGATAAACAGCTAAGATACTTGACTTCACTGATAATTGGAAAAATTACAATGTAAACAATGAGATACTTCATACTTGTTGGTGGATGGGAAAACAAATTAAGGCTTACAATATACATCTTACTGAGCATGTGAAAAAAAGCGTACTCTTCTACATAGATGGAGAAAAAAATGGCATATGCTTTGTCAAAATCTAGTAAAATGAAACTTTCTAGTCCTAACCAGTAAATTAGAACATTAGCTAGAGCATGGCCAAATACTGACTTCTGGGACGATACTGATTATGAGACTGTTTACATTGGGAGTACAGGAATTTCCTGTGTTTCTACAGTTACAGCTGTCTTTTGTTAGGTTTAATATTCCAAGAGTTAATAATAACAAGAGTATTATTAAACCTGCAAATAATAAGTGCTTTAAAGGATCAGATATTGCCAAATGTTAATATTTGTTATACCTTGGAGTACAAGTTGGGTGTAAGTTTTATGAGTCTCTGTTAGTTTGGTATATTTGAATCTTCTCAAATTTCAAATATTTAAAAAGAGATCAATACATTACCCATAAAGCTGTATCTCTCCTTATAGAATAAGGCTCTGAAAAAAATTAAGTTCTAGTTCATGGACCAGAACATAGTAGAAATTGATTTGATCCACAGTACTAAGTGAGGAAATCCCTCAGAAACTGTGACTGTGATCACATGCTTAATATTCCACCTTAAAACCTGCCAGCTGGAAACCTGAGTCTAGCAGTCCCCACCCCCTCCACTCTCTGGAGGAAAACCTTTGATTAAAGTCTAAAAGGAAGAGCGGAGTTGTATTGCTTTGTTTTGTCTGTTCAAGATCATCTTGAGGAGAGCTGGGGAGGAGAAAAATGCAGGCGGTCACAGGTTCTCTTTCTCCACATGCCTCTAGCCCTAATTCTCTCAAGTGAGATAGAAGAAAGCTAAACTCTGTGTGTACTCAGTCACTTCAGTCGTGTCTGACTCTTTGCGACCCCATGGACTGTAGCCCGCCAGGCTTCTCTGTCCTTGGGATTCTCCAGGCAAGAATACTGGAGTGGATTGCCTGCTCTCCTCTAGGGAATCTTCCCAGTCCAAGTATTGAATTTGTGTCTCTTATGTCCTATGAATTGCAGGCAGATTCTTTACTGCTGAACCACCAGGGAAACCCCAAGCTAAACTCTAATGGACCATTTTCATAAGGGACACTCTGGGGCCCAAAACATCACCTGTACTGCTTGGGAACCCAAGCAGGTTTGGAGAAGGGTATTCTGTTTGCTCCAGCATGGAGTGCAGAATCCCACTTGTTAGATTTAGGAGTTAGAGTTTTTGCAGGAACAACAATGTTGTGGATGTGGCATTGTCAGAAAAGGCAGAAACAAGAGACTGCAACAGAAAATACCATCCATATTCCAAGGAGGAAAAAAAAAAATGGTGGAGGAACAGATGTGAAAGTTTTACTTTTCCAAAGAGGTGCTCAAAGGGAAATTTAGCATTAATATTCCAGTGACTTATTACACTGCTCAAGCTGGTATAACCTAGAGCTTGAACTGATTCCATTTGATATTTATATATTATAAGAGACAAGACATCTATTTCTCTTACTACAATCAGCATTTTTAGGGTCTGATTCTTAAGAAAATTTTGCTCCATGCTCTGTTGCTAAGTGTATTCACTTATTTATTTAGGGCTTGGTCAACTGCTACCACACTTTAACCAACATACCTTTGCTCTCCACACTGCTGTTCTATTTTCTGTTTAAGTTTTATCCTCTTTTGTATTTGAAGTGATAAGACAGACAAACAAAAGTTTACAGGACAGTTTGGATTCCTGGGTGACTCAGTGGCAAAGAATCCACCTGCCAATGCAGAAGACACAGGAGACTCAGGTTTGATTCCTGGATTGCAAAAATCTCCTGGAGGTCCAGGGAGGGCGTGGCAATGCACTCCAGTATTCTTGCCTGGAGAATCCCATGGACAGAGGAGCCTGGTGGGCTACAGTACACAGAGTAACAAACAGTCAGACATGACAAGTGACTAAGCATACACGTACACACCAGTATTCTTGCCCGGAAAATCCCATGAATAGGGGAACCCGGCAGGTTGCAGTCCACAGGGTTGCAAAGAGTCAGATATGACTTAGCGACTGAATACACACACGTGATCCATCATGACAAACCGAAGATTTTACTTTAACTATGAATTCTTCCAGCACTTTAATAGGGTCTGAAACATGAAATACTCTCAAAGTAATACTGCAATAGAAAAAGCCTGAAAGTACTTCCAATATGACGCTAATTCTGCTTCCCACTAAATAGGACAAAACACAGCACTGCCTTTGTGAGTCACATATTCTCTATTAACAGAATTTCTGATATGGGATTATATAAATAGAAGCTTCTTTCTAATTTCTGAATTACATCCAAAAGTGTAGACACCACATTATGAATTGTGAATTACTCCTTAATAGCTCATGTCCTAAAAGGGTGATCAAAGTTGGAAATAAACTCTTAAATTCTCCCTGTACTTTTGCATGCAGAGTGCACACTAGGCCACAGAATAACATTCCAGAAGTAATGAAATCAGAGTTAAGTATGGATATAAAAATCAAGGTCACCTTGTTCTGGTGTCGATGGAGATCCTAAACCAGAGGTGAGGAAGATCTAGACTCAGTCCTCCTGAGAGACTTCAGCTGTGAAGTTTCAGAGCACAGGGTGAGTCAATAAAATGAACGAAAAGTTGTACTAAAGATGCAAATAGGATTGCTGACAATCATAAGAGCCAATCCAAGGTAAACCGGAGGAAGTGGAAATGAATGGCCAATCCAAGCAACTAGCTCTGAGAAACTACCCAAAATTTCCATGCCTTGCTTTAAATCTTCCAATCACTCCCTTTACTATAAAAGGGATAATAAAACCTCTTTATCAAGATATAAACACAAGCATCTTACACCTGCCTATAATTCTTATCTGCCTCTGTCTTCCCACCTATTCCTACCTATATTCAAACGTTTCAATTAGATTGAATTACTTCTATGTCTTCAAATATGACAGAGACATACCATGTCATACCAACATGTCCATGATCAATGGACTAAATGGACTTTCATACTAAAATATACTTCTCTCTCTGGCCCTGGTCAATACTTCCTCAATCTTCAATACCCAGATTAGAATCAACTGCCATTGTGAAGGATTCCTTAATTCCAAGACACTCCAAAGTTGGCAGTTCTCTATAATTTTATAGCCTCTTAATTATTCCTGCACTAATAGAGTACTTGATACAATCCAATAGGATTGTTTACTGCACTCTACTTCTGTATGTCAACTTCAGGGAGTCACTTTTAGGCAGAGACCATATCTTCCTCATTCATTGCATCTCAAGCTTATATTATACTTCTAGTATAGCTCATCAATTCAGATGGAAGAAGGATGGGAAGTGAAAGAATGGGACACAGGAAGGAAACTGTTTGTCATTGAATATTTCAGGGACAAAATGAGCAGTATCACATTCCACATATTAAGTTTCTCTCTGCCCATCACTTCCTATTAATTCAGTGATTTTATTAAAACATTTCATAAGGTATTGTTGTTGTTCAATAGCTAAGTAGTATATGACTCTTTGTGACCCCATGGACTGCATGCCAGGCTTCTCTGTCTTTCACTGTCTCCTGGAGTTTGATCTAATTCATGTCCATTGAGTCGGTGATGTTATCTAACCATCTCATCCTCTGCCGCCCCTTTCTCCTTTTGCCTTCAAACTTTCCCAGCATCAAGGTTCAAATGAGTCAGCTCTTCGTATCAGGTAGCCAGTGTATTGAAGCTTCAGCTTTAGTCCTTCCAATGGATATTCAGGGTTGATTTCCTTTAGCATTGAGTGGTTTGATTTCCTTGCAGTCCAAGGGACTCTCAAGAGTCTTCACCAGCACCATAATTTGAAAGCATCAGTTCTTCAGTGCTCAGTCTTCCTTATGGTCCAACTGTCACATCTATACATGACTACTAGACAAACCACAGCTTTGAGTATACAGACTTCTGTTGGCAAACACATGTTTCTACTTTTTAATACACTGTCTAGGTTTCTAAACATAGAAACCTAGACATTTCTAGACATGTCTCTCATAGGTTTCCTTCCAAGGAGTAAGTGTCTTTTCATTTCATGGCTTCAGTCACTATCTGTAGTGATTCTAGAACCAAGGAAAAGGAAATCTGTCACTGCTTTCACTTTTTCCCCTTCTACTTGCCATGAAGTAATGGAACCAGATGCCATCATCTTAGATTTTTTTTAAAATTTAATTTAATTTTTATTTATTTTTTTTCTTTTTTTTTTAATTTTATTTTATTTTTAAACTTTACAATATTGTATTAGTTTTGCCAAATATCAAAATGAATCTGCCACAGGTATACATGTGTTCCCCATCCTGAACCCTCCTCCCTCCTCATACCATATCTCTGGGTCGTCCTAGTGCACCAGCCCCAAGCATCCAGTATCGTGCATTAAACCTGGACTGGTGACTCATTTCATATATGATATTATACGTATTTCAAAGCCATTCTCCCAAATCATCCCACCCTCTCCCTCTCCCACAGAGTCCAAAAGACTGTTCTATACATCGGTGTCTCTTTTGCTGTCTCGTACACAGGGTTATTGTTACCATCTTTCTAAATTCCATATATATGCATTAGTATACTGTATTGGTGTTTTTCTTTCTGGTTTACTTCACTCTGTATAATAGGCTCCAGTTTCATCCACCTCATTAGAACAGATTCAAAGGTATTCTTTTTAATGGCTGAGTAATACTCCATTGTGTATATGTACCACTGCTTTCTTTATCCATTCATCTGCTGATGGACATCTAGGTTGCTTCCATGTCCTGGCTATTATAAACAGTGCTGCGATGAACATTGGGGTACACGTGTCTCTTTCAATTCTGGTTTCCTCAGTGTGTATGCCCAGCAGTGGGATTTCTGGGTCATAAGGCAGTTCTATTTCCAGTTTTTTAAGGAATGTCCACACTGTTCTCCATAGTGGCTATACTAGTTTGCATTTCCACCAACAGTGTAAGAGGGTTCCCTTTTCTCCACACCCTCTCCAGCATGTATTGCTTGTAGACTTTTGGATCGCAGCCATTCTGACTGGCGTGAAATGGTACCTCATAGTGGTTTTGATTTGTATTTCTCTAATAATGAGTGATGTTGAGCATTTTTTCATGTGTTTGTTAGCCATCTGTATGTCTTCTTTGGAGAAATGTCTATTTAGTTTTTTGGCCCATTTTTTGACTGGGTCATTTATTTTTCTGGAATTGAGCTGTAGGAGTTGCTTGTATATTTTTGAGATTAGTTGTTTGTCAGTTGCTTCATTTGCCATTATTTTCTCCCATTCTGAAGGCTGTCTTTTCACCTTGCTTATAGTTTCCTTTGTTGTGCAGAAGCTTTTAAGTTTAATTAGGTCCCATTTGTTTATTTTTGCTTTTATTTGCAATATTCTGGGAGGTGGGTCATAGAGGATCCTGCTGTGATATATATCAGAGAGTGTTTTGCCTATGTTCTCCTCTAGGAGTTTTATAGTTTCTGGTCTTACGTTTATATCTTTAATCCACTTTGAGTTTATTTTTGTGTATGGTGTTAGAAAGTGTTCTAGTTTCATTCTTTTACAAGTGGTTGACCAGTTTTCCCAGCACCACTTGTTGAAGAGATTGTCTTTAATCCATTGTATATTCTTGCCTCCTTTGTCAAAGATAAGGTGTCCGTATGTGTGTGGATTTATCTCTGGGCTTTCTATTTTGTTCCATTGATCTATATTTCTGTCTTTGTGCCAGTACCATACTGTCTTGATGACTGTGGCTTTGTAGTAGAGCCTGAAGTCAGGCAGGTTGATTCCTCCAGTTCCATTCTTCTTTCTCAAGATAGCTTTGGCTATTCGAGGTTTTTTGTATTTCCATACAAATTGTGAAATTATTTGTTCTAGCTCTGTGAAGAATACCGTTGGTAGCTTGATCAGATCAGATCAGATCAGTCGCTCAGTCATGTCTGACTCTTTGCAACCCCATGAATTGCAGCATACCAGGCCTCCCTGTCCATCACCAACTCCCGGAGTTCACTCAGACTCACGTCCATCGAGTCAGTGATGCCATCCAGCCATCTCATCCTCTGTCATCCCCTTCTCCTCCTGCCCCCAATCCCTCCCAGCATCAGAGTCTTTTCCAATGAGTCAACTCTTCGCATGAGGTGGCCAAAGTACTGGACTTTCAGCTTTAGCATCATTCTTTGCAAAGAAATCCCCAGGGCTGATCTCCTTCAGAATGGACTGGTTGGTAGCTTGATAGGGATTGCACTGAATCTATAAATTGCTTTGGGTAGTATACTCATTTTCACTATATTGATACTTCCAATCCATGAACATCTAATAGATGGAGAAATATACCATCTTAGATTTTTTAATGTTGAGTTTTAAGCCAGCTTATTCACGCTCTTATTTTACCCTCACCAAGAGGCTCTTTAGTTCCTCTTCACTTTCTGCCATTAGAGTGGTAACATCTGCATATTTGAAATGTTGATATTTCTCCAAACAATCTTGATTCCACTTGTGCATCATCCAACCCAGCATTTTGCATGATGTACTCTGCACAGAAGATAAATGAGCAGGTTGACAATATTCAGTCGTGACATAGTCATTTCCTGATTTTTAACCGGTCAGTTGTTCCATGTCTGGTTCTAACTGTTGCTTCTTAACCTGCATACAGGTTTCTCTGGAGGTAGGTAAGGTGGTCTGGTATTCCTATATCTTTAAGAATTTTCCACAGTTTGTTGTGATCCCCACAATCAAAGGCTTTAGTGTAGTCAATGTGGAGAAGGAAATGGCAAACACTCCAGTATTCTTGGCTGGAGAATCCTATGGATGGAGGAGCCTGGTGGGCTGTGTCCATAGAGTTGCACAGAGCCCGACACAACTGAAGTGACTTAGCATGCATTGGAGAAGGAAATGGCAACCAACTCCAGTATTCTTGCCTGGAGAATCCCAGGGACAGAGGAGCCTGGTGGGCTGCCACCTATGGGGTCACACAGTGTCGGACATGACTGAAGCGACTTAGCAGCAGCAGCAGAAGTGTAGTCAATGAAGTAGTAATAGATGTCTTTTCTGGAATTCCTTTGCTTTCTCAATAATTCAACAGATGTTGGCAATTTGCTCTCTGGTTCCTCTGCCTTTTCTAAATCCAGCTTTACATCTAGAATTCTCAGCTCATGTACTTCTGAAGTTCAGCTTGAAGGATTTTGAATATTACCTTGCTAGGATGTTAAATGAGCACAATTGTATGGTAGTTTGAATACTCTTTGGAATTACCCTTCTTTGGGATTGAAATGAAAACTGTTACTTTCCAGTCCTGGGGCCCCTGCTGAGTTTTCCATATTTGCTGAAATATTGGGTGCAACAATTTAACAACATCATCTTTTAGGATTTTTAGATAGTTCCATCGGAATTCCATCACTTTCACTATCTTTGATCATAGCAATGCTTTCTAAGGCCCACTTGATTCCATACTTCAGAATGTCTGGCTTTAGGTGAGTGACCACACTATAGTGGTTATCCATGTCAATAAGACCTTTTCTGTACAGTTTTTCTGTGTATTCTTGCCACCTCTTCTTAATCTCTTCTGCTTCTGTTAGGTCCTTGCTGTTTCTGTCCTTTATCTTGCCCATCTTTGCATGAAACAGTCCCTTGATCTCTCCAATTTCTTGAACAGATCTCTAGTCTTTCCAATTCCACTGTTTTCCTCTATTTCTTTGCAATATTCATTTAAGAAGGCTTTCTTATCTCTCTTTGCTATTCTCTGAAACTCTGAATTAAGTTGAGTATATCTTTCTCTTTTGCCCCTGCTTTTCACTTGTCTTCTTTCCTCAACTATTTGTAAAGGCTTCTCAGACAAACACTTGGCCTTCTTGCATTTCTTTTTCTTTAAGATGTTTTTAATTACTGCCTCCTGTACAATGTTACATGCAGAGTACATCATGAGAAACGCTGGGCTGCAAGAAGCACAAGCTGGAATCAAGATTTCTGGGAGAAATATCAATAACCTCAGATATGCAGATGACACCACCCTTATGACAGAAAGTGAAGAGGAACTAAAAAGCCTCTTGATGAAAGTGAAAGAGGAGAGTGAAAAAGTTGGCTTAAAGCTCAACATTCAGAAAACTAAGATCATGGCATCGGGTCCCATCACGTCATGAGAAATAGATGGGGAAACAGTGGAAACAGTGTCAGACTTTATTTTTGGGGGCTCCAAAATCACGGCAGATGGTGATTGCAGCCATGAAATTAAAAGACACTTACTCTTTGGAAGGGAAAGTTATGACCAACCTAGATAGCATATTGAAAAGCAGAGACATTGCTTTGCCAACAAAGGTCCATCTAGTCAAGGCTATGGTTTTTCCAGTGGTCATGTATGGACGTGAGAGTTGGATTGTGAAGAAAGCTGAGCACCGAAGAATCGATGCTTTTGAACTGTGTTGTTGGAAAAGACTCTTGAGAGTCCCTTGGACTGCAAGGAGATCCAACCAGTCCATTCTGAAGGAGATCAGCCCTGGGATTTCTTTGGAAAGAATGATGCTGAAGCTGAAACTCTGGTACTTTGGCCACCTCATGTGAAGAGTTGACTCATTGGAAAAGACTCTGATGCTGGGAGGGATAGGGGGCAGGAGGAGAAGGGGACAACAGAGGATGAGATGGCTGGATCGCATCACTGACTTGATGGATGTGAGTTTGAGTGAACTCTGGGAGTTGGTGATGGACAGGGAGGCCTGGCATGCTGCAATTCATGGGGTCGCAAAGAGTTGGACACGACTGAGCGACTGAACTGAACTAAACTGTACAATGTTACAAATCTCCATACATAGTTCGTTAGGCACTCTGTCTACCAGATCTAATCCCTTGAATCTATTCATCACCCCTACTCTGTAATCATAAAGAATTTGATTTAGGTCATACCTGAATGGCCTGGTGGTTTCCCCTACTTTCTTCAATTTAAGCCTGAATTTTGCAATAAGATGCTCATGATCTGAGCCACCCAGCTAAGCTGTGCCGATCTCCTGACCCAAAGAAACTATGAGATAGTAAATGCTTGTAATGTTAATCCATTAAGCTTTGGGGTGATGTGTTACACAGCAATAGTTAACTAATAGAATATGCTATGCCAGAGGTAGAAGTAACAGTAAAAATTGTCAGCAAGACATATTTATATTTCTGTTCACTTGCAGCAACTATGTTGGTTTAGGGTGCTGGTATATTTATGGCACCCAAGCAGGAGATTAACTGACTCTTGCTATATGATATTTATTTATTATTTATATAATAAAGTATATTTATTATTCAATTTGAGCCTCAGCTTACTCAAATGTAAAAAAGCTGGTCTTCAGGTTTTAGGTAAGGTTTTAGAAAAAAAATCCATTCAACAAATTTTATATACAACATTATTATGTAAAAACAAGTACTACTTAGCCACTGGAATAAAGTGGCAAATAAATATGATCTTGCCTTCAAGGAATGAAAAAGTGGGATGTATATAAGAAGCTGACAATCATGCTAGGCACATAATATTCACAGTAAATGGTTCTTCACATCATGACCCTGTGTATCTACCCATCCATGCTCACTTTTCTTTGTTTACAGCAAGTGAAATTACCCAGTGCCTTTGGATAGAACTTGGAGGTACAACTACATGATTTATCACTAAAAAGTGGGTCTTGTGAGAGGGAAGTAAACTGAAAATAGCACAAAAATTTGTCCTCAAATCATGAAAATTGGAAAGTTGGTACAATTTACCCTGAAAAGTCTCCCTGCTTTTATACTTTTCTCTCTCCTTGGCAGGACTACATCATCCTTCTGATGGCTTTGCATTTTTAATAATGAATTTCCTATGAAATCTGCCTTCAGGACAAGATTTTATAAAATCACTCTTAGAATTTTCATTTTATCTTCATTGCCAAGAAAGTCAGTGTTAAACACTATATTCCATTATGACCTCACTCAGATTCATGAGGAAAGAAAATCTTTAAAACTTAAGAGACATTACCAAAAAGCTCATAACTAGAAAAAAAAATCAAACCCAGCTTCCTTAGCTCAAATTAGATGCACTTTCTATAAAACCTGCACACTTAACATAATATTCTTATGAAAGTGTTTTCCTTCTATCTCAAATGCATACTGTTATATATTAGCTTGTTGATTGGATTTGAATCTTGAGTAAAGTATCCTCAAATGTTTTTTTAAATGTGGAGGAGGAAGTATGGAAATAATATTTAAACACTCTCAAATCAAAGTATACTCTCTCTGAAGCAGTGATACATTAACTTTCACTGTACTTTCTCTTGGTAACTCTTAATCAAGCTAAAGGCAAAGGAGAAAAGGAAAGATATACCCATTTGAATGCAGAGTTCCAAAGACTAGCAACGAGAGATAAGAAAACCTTCCTCAGTGATCAATGCAAAGAAATAGAGGAAAACAACAGAATGGGAAAGACTAGAGATCTCTTCAAGAAAATTAGAGATATCCAAGAGAACATTTCATACAAAGATGGACACAATAAAAGGCAGGAATGATATGGGCCTAACAGAAGCAGAAGATATTAAGAAGAGGTGGCAAGAATACACAGAAGAACTGTACAAGAAAGATCTTCATGACCCAGATAACCACGATGGTGTGATCACTCACCTAGAGCCAAATATCCTGGAATGTGAAGATGTCAAGTGGGCTTAGGAAGCATCACTATGAACAAAGCTAGTAGAGGTGATGGAATTCCAGTGGAGCTATTTCAAATCCCGAAAGATGATGCTGTGAAAGTGCTGCACTCAATATGCCATCAAATTTGGAAAACTCAGCAGTGGCCACAGGACTGGAAAAGGTCAGTTTTCATTCCAATCCCAAAGAACGGTAATGCCAAAAAATGTTCAAACTACCACACAATTGCATTCATCTCACATGCTAGCAAAGTAAGGCTCAAAATTCTCCAAGTCAGGCTTCAACAGTATGTGAACCATGAACTTCCAGATGTTCAAGCTGGATTTAGAAAAAGCAGAGGAACTATTGATCAAATTGCCTAGAAAAAGCAAGAGAATTCCAGAAAAACATCTACTTCTGCTTTATTGATTACTCCAAAGCCTTTGACTGTGTAGATCACAATAAACTGTGGAAAATTCTAAAACAGATGGTAATACCAGACCACCTTACCTGCCTTCTGAGAAATCTGTATGCAGGTCAAGAAGCAACAGTTAGAACTGGACATAAGACAACAGACTGGTTCCAAATTGGGAAAGGAATACGTCAAGGAATACGTCAAGGTATGTTGTCACCTTGCTTATTTAACTTATATGCAGAGTACATCATGTGAAATGCCAGTTTGGGTAAAGCACAAGCTGCAATCAAGATTGCCAGGAGAAATATCAATAACCTCAAATATGCAGATGACACCACCCTTATGGCAGAAAATGAAGAGGAACTAAGGGGCCTCTTGATGAAAGTAAAAGAGGAGAGTGAAAAAGCTGGCTTAAAACTCAACATTTAGAAAGATGGTAACAATAACCCTGTGTACAAGACAGCAAAAGAGACACTGATGTATAGAAGTCTTATGGACTCTGTGGGAGAGGGAGAGGGTGGGAAGATTTGGGAGAATGGCATTGAAACATGTAAAATATCATGTATGAAACGAGTTGCCAGTCCAGGTTCGATGCACGATACTGGATGCTTGGGGCTAGTGCACTGGGACGACCCAGAGGGATGGTATGGGGAGAGAGGAGGGAGGAGGGTTCAGGATGGGGAACACATGTATACCTGTGGCGGATTCATTTTGATATTTGGCAAAACTAATACAATTATGTAAAGTTTAAAAATAAAATAAAATTTAAAAAAAATAAAAATAAAACTCAACATTCAAAAAATGAAGATCATGGTATCTGGTCCCATCACTTCGTGGCAAATAGATGGGAAAACAATGGAAACAGTGACAGACTTTCTTTTCTTGGGCTTCAAAATCACTACAGATACTGACTGCAGCCATGAAATTAAAAGACACTTGCTCCTTGGAAGAAAAGCTATAACCAACCTAGACAGCATATTAAAAGCCAGAGACATTACTTTGCCAACAAAGGTCCATCTAATTAAAGCTATGGTTTTTCTAGTAGTCATGTATGGATGTGAGAGTTGGACTATAAAGAAAGCTGAGCACTGAAGAATTGATGCTTTTGAATTGTGGTGTTGGAGAAGACTCTTGACAGTCCATTAGACTACAAGGAGATCCAACCAGTCCACCATAAAGGAAATCAGTCCTGAATATTCATTGGAAGGACTGATGCTGAAGCTGAAGCTCCAACACTTTGGCCACTTGATGTGAAGAACTGACTCACTGGGAAAGACCCTGATGCTGAGAAACATTGAAGGCGGGGGAAGAAGGAGATGACAGAGGATGAGGTGGTTTGATTGCATCACCGACTCAATGAGCATGAGTTTGAGCAAGCTCTGGGAGTTGGTGATGGACAGGGAAGCCTGGCTAATTGCAGTCCATGGGGTCACAAAGAGTCAGACAGGACTGAGTGACTGAACTGAACTAAGTCAAGGTGGGAAATGATGAGCTCTGGGAGCGAGGACAAAAGAAGTCCAGTTTAATCTGTCCCCTATTCCCTGGTGACTATTTGTCATCTGTTTCTACCTCTCCAGAAAAACATCAGCATCCTCCTGGTTAGTCCAAATTCTTTCATACAGTGTATATTCCTAGACTTTCTTTCGTCAGAATCAGTCATCTGTTCCCTCTGTGGGAGTTCCTAAAAGCTGCCATTTTCATAAACTCATGTTTGGAAAATTATAATGTACATTTCAAACATCAAAATCAAATTCAAGTTCCAGAAGGCCATACATAACCCATGAGCTGAATTGTTTGATGAAAGATGAAAAAGGACTGCTTAGAAGAAGGAAAAAAATTCTTCTAAATTCCATCCACGATAACTACCCTAAGAGAATCAGTCAGCATGCATCTGCTTTTGTCTAGACACAAATTCCTTTCCCCAGGGAAAGAAAATGCTTGCTTGGAAAATTCTTACATTTTATAATAAGCATTTCAAAAATAATCACAAATGCTTTATAAGTTAAAAGGATAGCATATTTAATTCTGAAGCTTAAGGAATGAATAAAAAATTGAACATGATGCCTTATTTAGCTACAGTGTTTGTGGAAACCAAGATTGATAAATAGTTAATTTTGGCACCTGTGAGGCTTTAAAATTTAAGAGGACATAAGATAAATGCTAAGAATTTATTGATTCTGATCATTAAGTGTGTAATTTTTAGAAAAGGTACAACCCCTAAAATAAGGCATTATACTATGTCAGTTATTTTTTTTTGTTTATATGAATAAACATTTTTGAGCCTCGATTCTCATCAAGGTTGGAGGAAATGAAGAGGTAGTCTCAGATCTCAAGGGGTTAAAATTAAATTAGGAAGCAACACACACGCACATATACACACACACAGATAGAGACTCAGAAAACAGAGAGACACCTTAAGACAGAGAAATGGACAGAGTTTGCAACACAGGGCAGTATACAGTAGGGGCCTAATGAGTGACAGTGAGTAATGGGGCACAGAGGAGTGGGATTGGCTGGTATGGTTACAGAAGACTTCACTCCCTCTATAAGAAGAAACCAGCTAGTGTTAGAAAACTGGTAAAATATAGAAAGTCAAACCAGGTAAGGAGGTCATTTTGGGGTCACTTTGATCAGAATATGGGAGACCTAGGTGGTTCAGGTGATAAAGAATCTGCCTGTGATGCAGGAGACCCAGGTTTGATTCCTGGATCAGGGAAGATCCCTGGAGAAGGGAATGGCTACCTACTCCAGAATTCTTGCCTGGAGAATTCCATGGACTGAGGAGGCTGGTGGGATACAATCCGTGGGGTCACTTTCACTTTCACCAGAATATATAGAATTTTTCTGGTTCTTACATCCATCTGTTATCCCAGTTTTAAGTATAGTTTCTTATTTTTCCTAATCAGATTATTATATTTCTGGAATATCTTAATGATGCACCCCTATTATTGATTGATGACACATTCCTCATTTCTTTGATTCAAATCCTTATCCCTGGTGTGGTAGGGATTCTGGCTGAAAGAAATCTATTATTGCCTCACTTGTGAACAATTAATGCCTCTTGGCCACCACTTCCTGTGGACACCAGCACTGGCCCTTCTGACACTCCACTACCACTACCATGGATATCCATGATATCCTTGAAATGACAAAGAACTGTCATGTCCTTTGCAGTCCCTAGGATTCTGAGAATATGATGTAACTCAGTAAGAACTGGAAATTCATGTCTTCCTTTTTAGTTTTACTTTGAAAATTGGACACTAGAAAAGGGCTGTTTATTTCATTGTGTTGTTCCGTAAGTGTGTAATTGTGAGTCATCCTATATCCACCCTATGCCATCTCCACTTCCATGCTGGAAATTTATTATCAGGCTAAAATTGTTTCTCTTCCTTTCTCAAGTTGTATTTGTCTCAGATGGTTCTAGAGTCAGAACCACCTAGAGTCCCTCTCCCTGAAAGAGCTGGTCATGTCTAATTCAAGTCAGTACAAACAAGTCAGCCTAGAGAAGATATTTTCATATTTCTGCATTGCATGGACAGAACTTTCTGAGCAAAAATGACTGGTACCCTGCTTCAAGGGATAATTCAATAGAAGTCTTAAAATGGTAAAATAACCTGGGGGGAGATTTACAGGTTTTAATTTTTTGGCATATCAATTATACCTCAGTAAAGCTAAAACAAAGAAACAAGGGACTATGTTTAAACTATTATAGGTATTTTTGAAAGCAGAGTCTCCAGACAACCGATATGTCATAAGAAATATGCACTCTCTAATAGAGGGACTTCCCTGGTGGCTCAGACGGTAATGTGTCTGCCTACAATGCGGGAGACACAGGTTCGATCCCTGGATAGGGAAGATCCTCTGAAGAAAATGGCAACCCACTCCAATACTCTTGCCTGGAAAATCCCATGGACAGAGGAACCTGGTAGGCTACAGTCCATGGGGTCGCAAAAAGTTGGACATACTGTGACTTCACTTTCACTTTCTCCCCAGAGATATGCGTTTACATTTCAAAAGGGAATGAAGCCACAGGAGCCGTTCATTTGTATTCCAAAGAGTTGTAACAACCTGGGGAGTCTTTCCTGAAGGGAGTTTATTAACGTTAAAGAGTGAAGGTTTTTCTCTCCTCCTCAGGACAGGGAGGGAGGCAGCTGAACAATTCCTATATAAGCTCCCAGATTTATAATTTTGTGGTTCTTTTCCTGTAGTATGGACCTTCTTCATGTAGGCGGAATTTATCTGCCCTCATCACACTGCCTTGAAAAGTAGAATGAAGCACAGGGAAGGTTCTGGCAAGGTTACTGTTACTAAGAAAGAAATTTATTCTTTGAGCAAGAAACCTTACATTTGCGTTCAAGATAAAACAAATAAATACAGATATTAAACACCATCAGCCAGATCTGTACAATACTTCAAGTATGTAGGTTTCAGTCGAGGGTTTGAGACAACTACATGTTGCCTGTTTAAGGGCTATTACATGAATGAAATTTCCCTCTCATTCCTCCTACACTTCTGACTTCCTACCTCCATGAACACCACAACCACCACTAAGTAAGACATTTCCTCCATATTGTAATGATTTTGACCTTTCAGGGAGAAATAAAATGCTTTACACCAATAGTTAGAGTTATATTAAAATGCATTTAAAATATATTAGGAAGTTGAGGCTGAACAATCTGTCATTATAGCTTCTGTTGAAATTCATTACTTTCATAATCTAATTTCAAAGTCAGTTACAGAGAAGTAAAGACTGTAATAGGCTTTCCAGGTCTAATATCTAATATTTTTGTCTTTCCAATAATCTGGTCCTGCCACCTTCTTCTGATATTGATCTTACTTCTGTCCATACCCTCTGTCCTCTGGCCATAGGGATAGGCAGGTCACTTTGACATGTCAAATCATAACACTTGATGCCACTAGCAACAGAAATCAGATCAAGTGAATACGATAGACTTTTACTTTTATCTAGCTTGTTTCACTTTTTCTACTTCATATTCAGTGCTCCCATTTCATTTAGTTTATGTTTTCCAATTTCTCTCTTTTTTTTATGTTCTTTCTCAAGTCTTTACTAACCATAATAGAAAAGCTTTCATATGAGAATGTATACTATTTTAGAAAACTTAGGAATTTTTGTCCATCTAAAAACTTATGATATTTTAATTCTACTTGTTTAACCTAGTATGAACAGAATGCTAGATTTCTAATTTATATGCAAACAAAATTTTGATATAGTTTCATGTATTTTGGCATCTAGTATTATTGCTAAAAGTCTAGAAAGCTTATTATCTTAGTGATTAAAAAAATTGTTGAATGAAGCTTGAAAATTCTAATCCAATTCTGAGAATATAGAGAAATATTATATTGTAAAAAAATAAAAACAGGAAATTAACATGTGACACAGTATTATTAAAGTAAAAATTTTGCTCAGATCACACAAAATTTTATGCTCGTGTTCATTATTTGCTTTCATACCTTATTTAAGACTACACATTGTATTTAATTGCATTGAGCAGCTTCAGCTGCATGCAACAAATTCTGGTAAATTTTCTTTTCATTTTTATTCTATTACAAATATTTTCTAATTTTCTTTGTTATGGCTTCTTAGATATATCCCTCATTTAAAAGTGGGCATTTAATTTCCAAATACATGGATTTCTTTAAAGTATCTTTGATACTAATTTCTCATTTTAGTATTAATTTCTCATTTAAATGCTTTCTTCTCTTTAATCATCCTCTGTGTTTTTTCAGTCTTTTATCTTTATTGAGACTTTTAATAGCTAAGTCAAAGATGTCTCTTGGTAAATGTTATACTGCACTTTAAAATATGTGTGTTATTTTCAAATATCTTTTGATATTGATTTCTACCATAATTCCACAATAATAAGAGAACAGACTCTGTATGATCTGTACCTTTAGATGATGAAATTTCTGCACCTGGTCTATGTCTCCAGATATGTTCCAGTGTCTCCTAGTTTATAGTCTATGGGAACTTGAATAGAATTTGTGTCCTACTTTTGTATGAAAATTGTATAAATCTTAATTACATTGAATTGGTTCATAAAGCATTTTGGGTCTACTATATTTTTCCACTGGAGGAGAGCATGGCAACCCACTCCAGTATTCTTGCCTGGAGAATCCCATGGACAAAGGAGCATAGCGGAGTACAGTTCATAGGGTCACAAAGAGTTGGACATGAATGAAGTAACTTAGCACGCAACATATTCTTCTACTTCTCTGTACATTCATTATATTAATTTCTGAGAGTGGAACAATAAAAGAAAGGAAATCAGATCAAGTGAAATAAGCATACCCCCCATTGGCCAAGATTATTCTCCTTTGATATGTAGAAAAGCAGGTGAAAGGAAGTGTTTCTCTTAATCCTGGAATCTTGAGTTGTAAGCCCTAGGCTGCTAGTGGACATACTCTCTACTGAAAAAACAAAAACAAAAACAAAAACATATCCTATTTTTTGTATTCAGTTAATCAATACATACATATTAAAGCTGAAAAAAGTGAAAGTGTTAGTCCCTCAATTGTGTCTACTCTTTTGTGAGCCTGCCAGACTCCTCTGTCTGTGGAATTCTCCAGGCAAGAATACTGGAGTGGGTAGCCATTCCCTTCTCCAGGGGATCTAATGGTGTGATGATACAAGTTTAGGCCCTACGCACATATAAGAACATCTGCCTCTAAGAACTGACAATCTATCTGTGGACCACTGACACTGAAGAAGACATATTAAATGTCATCAGACTCAGAAATAGATCCCTGTTGCCTCCAACTGAAACTTGAGTCAGCTCATAAGTACAATTTCAATACACAGATGTAGAGGAGGAGGAAAAAATGGTGAAGACGCAGCGAAGCAAGTGGGAACAGCATGGATGTGTTTTGCTTGGAGAAAAATGAATGCACCTGTCCAGATAGAGCAGAGGGTTGATACAGAGGATTCATGGGCAGTGATTGTCCATGTTGAGTTCAGTCATCAGGAAGCAAGCAAACAGTGAAACACATATAAACAAAATAACAATATTGACTATTGTCATACTTCGATGACAAAACATCAAGCTGAGGCTCAGGGGCATTAACTAATTTATGTAAGGTCACATTTAGTTGGTAGAAGTCAAGGAATGGAGTTCTTCTGACTTCTTACCTGGATTTCATTATCTACATGGTACTAACACAATGGTATCCCTCATTATCATATCCAGTTTGAGTACTTTCTATTTGTTCCTCTTACATTTTCTGAGCAAAATATATAGAAATGATATAAAAAACTTCTCTTAGGAAAACTTTACTTAACAGAAGTAAGAAAGTAAAAATTATACCATCTCTACTAAGTCAGAAAAGTCAATCTGAAAAGGCTACAAACTATATGATCCCAAATATATGACATTCTAGAAATTACAAAACTATGGAAAAAGTAAAAAGACAAGTGTTTGTCAGGGGATTGAGAGGGGGAGAGGGATTAATAGAGTACAATGAATTTTTAGGGCAGTGAAGAACACACTGCATGATACCATCATGATGGATGTATGCCATTATGCATTAGTCCAAATACCACAAAATATAGAACACCAAGAATGAGCCAAAATGTAAACTGTGGACTTTGGGTGATTATAATATTTCAATGAAGGTTCATCAAGGGTAAAATATGTACCACTCTGGTAGGGGATGTTGATAATGGGAGACACACTCCATGTGCAGAAGGAAGGGAATATGGAAAATCTTGATACCTTCCCCTCAATATTTTTGTGAACATTTAACTGCTCTTTAAAAAGTCTTGATTAAAAAAAAAATCACACCATCTGTTTGGTCCACGTGTTCTCCAAAATAATGGAATTTTAATCTTCATATACGAAGTGATTAATAATAGAATCCTCATTAAAGAGACTTTATTTTTTAATATCTTTTTTTTGGTCCCTTCTGAAGAAGGAACTGATGGCATGGTTCCAAAGATCTCTCAACCTGATGGTGTAGACATTGCTACAAATTTGCATCAGCCATCAAATTTACAAAAATGGCATTTCAACGTAATCTGTTCAGTGAAGAACAAGCTTCTCTCTGTATATCTAAGCATAACATTTTTGAATGTACACCCTTTTCCACTTTCCACAGCCACCTGACTTTGCAAACAAGATCTCTAAAGATGGATCTCATTGGGTGTGCACTCACTACCAAGCTATTGGCAATTTGTTATAATTCAGTTTTTACTAAAGAGGCAATTAAATATGTAAGTATTTAGTGGGTCTGATGTACATCAGGCTTATGGTGCTTTCATCAGCTTACATTAGATTTATAAAAAATAAATAGGCAAATTTTTATACAATGTCATCCTAAAATTTTAACATACTAATTATCCACAAAATTGTGTTTTCAAAAGTAACTCAGATTTCATATCAAAACAAAATGTACACTTCAAAAAAATTTTACTCTTTACTAAGTAATTTATCGAAAATAAAATACAAACTGTCTCGTCACTCTTAGGAACTTTCTCAATTTTTAGCCACTTAGTGAAGGTAGTCAGTTGGTAAAGTTGGTCTCTACAGAGCCCCACACATGCATCATTTACATGTTAAAACAGAGATTGGCCTGTATTTGCAAATCCCATTAGCATCCAAGTCTGGTCTAGTCAAACCTCTTCGAACATCCTGCCGTTTTTTTCATTCTTTGTAACAGGCTCTCACTCCAGTCTTGTCGCCATACCCTATGGCCATTATACAGAGGCTCCATTTTGCCTTATTTAAACTTGCTCTTATTTTGGAATATTTCTTTCTCTTGTGGCAGTTATCTTAAATGAGGATTATTTTGTTCACCCCAAGAACACCTAGCAATGTCTAGAGCCATCTTTGTCACAATTTGAAGTGGGAAAGGAAGAGGTTCTACAAGCATCTAGTGTGGTGAGGCCAGGAATGCCAAGCATCTTTAATCCACAGGATAGCTCCCTCCACCCCAAGAAAGAACTACCAAGACTCAAATGTCAAAAATACAGAGGCTGAGAACATCTGCCTTAGAGTCTTCAATCTAACAACTCAGAAATAAAACTGAGCAGAACCTGGTTGGTTGTGACAAGGCAAGAGAAAACATAGTGATCTGTCTTCCATGTCCTGGATTCTTCCTTTTTCCCCCTTTTCTTGGCACTTTCCACTTCTTGCCCACTTCTCTGTGTTCTCTCCCCAAAATAAAATGTACTTTCAGGACAAAGTTTGATAAACTTGTATAAAAAAAAGTTACTGCACAAGATTTAGGGGAAGAAAAAAAATCAGGAGCAAAACATTAGCCCAAAGGTAGAAATTTGGGCATTAGTGATCTGAATAGGAGTTTGGGAGGCTTCCCACGGGACATGAGTGATGAAGAACGCCCCACCACCACCCGGCCAATGCAAGAGACATAAGCGATGCGAGTTCTATCCCTGGGTTGGGAAGATTTCTAGAGGAGGGCATAGCAACCTACTCCAGTACTCTTGCCTGGAGAATCTCATGGACAGAGGAACATGGTGGGCTACAGTACATAGGGCTGCAGAGAGTCAAATACCATTGAAGCAACTTTCAGGCAAGAATGCTGGAGTGGGTTGCCATGCCCTCCTCCAGGGGATCTTTCTGACCCATGGATCTAATCTGTGTCCCTTACATCTTCTGCAGGCAGGTTCATTACCAATAGTGCCAGCGTTGGAGCTTTTATTTTGAGGGTGTGGGTCTCCTAAGCATAGCCAGACACAGACAAGGGGACTAATCCATTTTATACAATCTATATAACCAAAAAAACTCTGTATAATCATAATTACAGAACTGACCTTATGTTCTTCCTCAAATTCCATGTCTTTAGTACATTCTCCAATAATTCTAATTAGCAAACAGTGAATTAACAGCTAAAGTTTTTTATAGCTTGTATATTTAATCATTTCTCATGGAGAAATTCTAGGTATTAAGTCACCATACTGTTGTATGCTAAGTCATATTTGACTTTTTTGTGGCCCCATGAACTATATATAGCATGCCAGGGCTCCTCTGTTCATGGGATTTCCCAGGCAAGAATACTTGAGTGGGTTGCCATTTGCTTCTTCAGGGGATCTTCCCAACCGAGGAGTCAAACCCACATATCCTGCATTGGTAGGATTCTTTAGCACTGAACCACCAGCGAAGCCTAAGTCACCATTATATTATACATTTTTAAACCTCATATTCCACATGAGATAGCCAGTGGGCTTCGCCATAGCAATGACAAACAGAGGCATTCTTCCTCTATGAGGAATCGGTGTATATGTCAATTGTCCTATTAACAGCTAAATTTTTGCTTTCATTTCTTTGACAACCTCTCTAGTTACCCATAAAAAAACAATATTGTTCTTATTTAGGAAAGAAAAGAACCATTGAGGATAGAAGGAAAATAATTTATATACCTTGTATTTTCTAGTTCTTAGCCCACTAATATCTACTTTTTCTTGACATGTATATTTTCTGCTAGTTATTTATAATCTGTCTATTTCAGTCTCTTCTACCTGGCTGCTTTCCTAGTGATCTTCAATAGAGGATGAAAAACAGAAAGAATTTAAATGCCTTGCTCTTCTTTTCTTTTCAATTAAGACTTGGATGGGGAAATCAGAAGCAGGAAGGTGCCTTTAGTTAAGTGCTCAGAGTATTCAATCACTGCAAAAGAAGGGCTGAGATGATAATTTTTAAAGATCTGAAAATTAACAAATAAGCAAAATCTTGATTAGCAACAATAATCCAGGGTAGATTGCTCTATTTCATTGATTTTTTTTTCCAGTGGGGGAAAAAAAATTCAACCAGAATATTATTTACATTTTAAGACTTTGGGTGAAAATTATGTTAAAATATTTCACTCAACTAAGCACACTGTCCTTGCCTTTATGTAGATTTTGACCCCATGGGTACCACTTCCTACTGTTCATTAAAGCACTCCAAGATGCAATAAGAAAAAGTTCCAGAATGTTTCTTAAACAACGTTTGAAGTTTTTGTATGCACAAAGTCACATGTAAACTGGCTCTGGGTATCATCTGCTACAATCATCATTCCAAACAGTTGTGAGCTGAGAATTCTGTCTCCATGTCCTCCACCCTTCTTGGATACTCTTCACTCAGTGTTAGATTGGAGGAAATGCTGCTATGTATCAGATATACCCCATGAAGCTGAGACTTCATAACATAATGGAAGTAATGGGTCAGGAACTGAGAACTGCAGAACTGTGAGAGGGTCCCTTTAAGGGTGAATGGTGGGGGTGGAAAAAAAAACAAAAAAACAGCATATACTGGAGAAATAAAATAATTGTTTTGTTTTTTTTTAAGATTTTTTTGAAGGGGACCATTATAAAAGTCTTTATATCTTTATTAAATTTGTCACAATATTGCTTCTGTTTTATGTTTCAGTTTTTTGGCCCCGGGGCATGTAGGATCTTAGCTTCCCAATCAGGGATTGAATCCTCATCCCCTGCATTGAAAAGTGGAAGTCTAAATCACTGGACCATCAGGAAAGCCCCAAAATACCTGTTTCTCATTCTTTTAAATGAGTAAAGAAACACTGTATGACTTGCACTGTGTTGCTCTAGTGAATTCAAAGGGCAAATCTATTTGAAAGAAAATAGTGCTGAATTTCAGTTAATTAAACTGTGTGGGGGGCGGGGGGGGGATGCTTAGTCGCTCAGTTGTGTCTGACTTGACTCTTTCCAACTCTTTGGATTGTAGCCCACCAGGGATTTTTTTCAGGCAAGAGTACTGGAGTGGGTTACCTTTTCCTCCTCCAGGGGATCTTCCCGACCCAGAGACTGAACCCATGTCTCCTGTGTCTCTGCATTGCAGGCAGATATTTGCCCGCTGAGCCATCAGGGAAGCACCAGTTAAAATGTGAAAGTGTTAGTGGCTCAGTTGTGTTCGACTCTTTGCGACCCCATGGACTGTAGCCTGCCAGGCTCCTCTGTCCATGAAACTCTCCAGGCAAGAATACCGGTCCACTCCACTGTGCCATTCCTTTCTCCAGGGGATCTTCCTGGATCAGGGATCAAACCCAGGTCTTCCACATTGCAGGCAAATTCTCTACAATTCAAGTCATCAGGGAAGCCCCTAATTAAAATGTAGATATATCATATTATTGTCATTATTATTTCTAATTCTAAGTCTGTCAGGCTTCTCAAGAGCAACGATCCCTAGATATGGGTGATTTGTGATATGACCCTATTTCCTTTCTCCATATATTTCAGAGTGAGCAACCAACGTCTGTTTACCTATTGTTTCTCCTTGCTATTCTAGACTAGCAAATAGCTACAGAAGTCTTTGTAAATATCCTGTCCCTGTAGAAGGAAACATATTTCTACTAACATGTCTTATCATGTAGAACTTAGAACACTGTTATATCTGACTTTTCAGAGATACGTCTGTTTGTAAAAGCCTAGCGGGCTCCAAAATCCATGTACAGACCAGAGACAATTCCCACTGAAGCTGAAGTGAGTTCCTTCTATGTATACATAGAACTCGATTTGTTACCCATTCATAACTCCAGCCAACATATAGAGTTAAATTCTATTCATCTTCTCTCCTTCCCTGGACTTTCTACTTTCATTCTCTCATATGTTAATAGACTTCCTTGCTGGCTCAGACAGTAAAGAATCTGCCTGCAGTGCAGGAGACTGGATTTGATCCCTGGGTCGGGATCCCTTGGAGAAGGGAATGGCACTCCACTCCAATATTCTTGCTTGGAGAATTCCATGGACAGAGGAGCTGGCAGGCTACAGTCCATGGGATCACAAAGAGCTGGACACAACTGAGCAACTAAGACACGTACATATCAATACACAAGACATGAGGGACTTTAGAAAGGGTCTGAAGCCAAGAGACATCAGTTAAGAGCAAAAACTACTAAAAATAGGTCAGTCATTGACATAACTATCCAAAGTTACGGGCTGTTGTGTTAACTCAGTGGAAACAAGTCTTTTTCCCATCTCAGTGGAAACAAGTCAGTGCACTAGAGAGCTATGACAGGCTCCCTGTCACAAGTAACTGTGTCTCATCAAGACCACGATTTCCCAGAAGGCAGCCACGCACCCCTGAAAGAGGATACGCAGACTTTCACCAGTGGAGTTGGGCATATACTGAAAGTCTAGCCCCTTTTCAATAACCATTACCTCCTGTGATCACTTCATATCCATGTACTACTGAAAGCCTTTATGCTTTCCCGGTTGTGCGTGGTCCTTTCTCATAGTCCTATGTTCTCAAGGAACAGACAGAGAAATGCTTTTCAAGTTCAAAATTCCAAGTTCCAATCACATACTCACGATTCTCTAGACTTGTGACCTTTTTCCAGTCTCTTATCTCATTCAAAATTCCACTTTCACATTCATAATGGGAGATAAAAAAAAATCTGCCTACTTCATAAGGTCCTTGTGAGAATCAAATGATTATACACAAAAACTGTAGAGTAGTACATACTGCAAAAACAATAAATTGTGATTCTGCTAAAGTATTCCAATTCAAACTCAAGAAATAAAGAGCACCAATTTTATGATCATGTGTGATTTAGAAGCATAAAGACCTACAGGAAACAATGAAACAGATTTATTCAGGTATGGAAATTCATCATGGGGCTGACATTTTGGTCGAATCTAATATCCATGGTTACCTGTCTCAGATAGCAGTTTTGTAGCTTCCAGCACCTTCTCAGTATAAACACCAGCTTCATAGTTCTCCATCTCAGCATTGATGATGTGTATAACTCGAGCAGCCCGGCCCCTGATGGCCCCTGCGGTCCGGTCCAGAGTGTCCACATCCCCCTCTTGAAGGGCGATCACACATTTGTTCACATCCTCCAAGATATGGTTTTCTGTGAAGAGGACATATCCACATTTATATGATTTTATATCACTGGTGGTGGTGGTTTAGTCATTAAGTTGTGTCTGACTGTTACAACTCCATGGACTATAGCCTGCCAGGCTCTACTGTCCATGGGATTTCCCAGGCAAGAATACTGGAATGAGTTGCCTTTTTTTTTTTTCCAGGGTATCTTCCCGATCTAGGAATCTAGCTAGCCCTGCTGTCCTGCATTGCAGGAGTATTCTATACCAACTAAGGTATCAGAGAAGCCCTTTATATCACTGACACATTTGAAAACCAATCAGAAGGCTTCCCTTGTGGCTCAGTGGTAAAGAATCTGCCTGCCAATGCAGGAGGTACGGGTTTGACTCCTGATCCAGGAAAATCCTACATGCTGTGGGGCAAGTAAGCCCATGTGCCACAACTACTGAAGCCTGTGCACCCTAAGAGTCTGTGCTCTACAACAAGGGAAGATACTGTAACGAGAAGTTCACACACCACAACTAAAGAGTAATCCTCCGTCACCACAACTAGAGAAATGCCCGAGGAGCAGTGAAGACCCAGCTTGGACAAAAATAAATACATAACAAACATTCCAAAAGAGAAGAAGAAATACTGAATAAATATATCCTTTGCAAGGAGACAATTATATATTTGTACTCTAAGGTATTTTCAAGAGAAAGAATTCATTAAGTAAGGAGATAGAGGGATGATGTTCCAACTAGAAAATAGCGTAGAAGGGAAAGTAATAATAGAAAGCATGTGCATTTCAGAGAGGGTTACATTGTTGGGGTGAACCCCTTAGGTACTTTGGATATTACGCCTGAATGTGAAGCATAGTTTTTAAAATCATAAAAGATTTGCCGGCAACATAATTTGTGATACTTCCTTAAATGTTTGCAGCCTTATTCTTTCAGAAAAGATGTAATCATGTTAAATCACTGACGACCAAACTACTTCATTATTATTAGCTCTAAAACTACAGTTTCCAAAATCATAAGCAAAGTTCAGTCTGTGAATATTTTAAGGGAACAAACTCAAGACCCTGGAGCTAAAAAAAAGTAAATGAAAGAGGAAGAGGCAAACAAAACAAAACTTATAGACATTATGGGATTGAGTTAATAGCTTTTTCAGATCTTAGATGCCTGTTACTTTGTGAGCCGAACTCAAGAATTAAACTGTCACATGATTAAAGCCAAGACGCTCATTTTAAGACACTATTAAAAATGGTAGTTTTTGCCCAGTGGAAAAAGTTTAAGTGCTCTAACACAGTCGTTTCACTTTTTTATGAGCCCAGACCACATCAGAAAATTGGTTTTGCTTCTGTAATGTTAATAGCTAGCATCATTGCTCCCCAAACTTGTTGCTTTTCATATGGACAAATTAAGTACTCAGGTAGCATGAAAAAAAGAAAGAAAAACAAAACTATCCCTTAAAAAAAAAAAAAAAACTTTTTTATTGTTGCCTCCAAAATAGAGTTTCCTGCCAGAATAAATATTCCCTTAAGAAGAAACTGATACATAAAATGTCATTAATGCCATTCCAAAATATCTCCTGGGCCAAACCTGCAATTTACTGATGCAAATGTTTTGGCTCCAGCTTACAGAGGAGATGAGAAGTAGTTTTCCCAACTATTGGGCTGCATCCACAGTCTACCAGCAGGACAGAGTGGGCTGTGTCATTATTTGTCAAGCCCATCTGTGGAAAGGTGCCTGCTGCCTCCGATTGTCAAGTCCAAAGGCACGCTCCAGCGGGTCCTGCCAAGGCCGGCTTCCTGACAGCGCCTGTTCATTTTCCTGTCATAGCATGCCACGGCACTTGTACCACTGCGGTTGGACTGTACAGTGTTATCAGCAGAAGCCAAAGCCTTTTCATGTTGCTGGTAATAATGAGATGCACAAAGGAATGGCAGGGAGAAAGGTGGCAGAGAGGCAGGCCCGGTGGAAGAAAATTAAGAAAAGCTTGCATTATTGAAACAGCCTGAGATAAGACTCCTTGCTTTGCTTTTTTCTACCCTCAGAAATTTCTGTACATGCATTTAAAGAAAAGGATAAGTCGGGAAAGTTTTAAGTTCTGAAATGACTCCTCTTTGAGAAAGGTAGTGTATAGATATTTTCATTTATTTGTAAATAGGCAGGGTAGCAGAGTAAGATTTCTAGGGGCTGTTAGGATTGCTGTGTGAGACCTGAGGCTGGTTTGAGAGTCCCCCTCTCCCCTTCTGGGGACCCTTATACCCATCCTGGCAAAGATTGACTAGAAAGCAGAAATATCTCAGCCTTGGTGTCCAGTCTTTTGTTCCCCACCATTCGGATCCCCAACATGCCTAGCCGAACAATTTCTAAGCATCTTCTGAGAGATGCACTTCTTGGATATCTTCTGCGTTGTTAGGATTCATGTATCAGGGAAGCAAAAAATTTCACAAATGGCAACGCATTGAGTTCTTTATCAGACAATCTCTGGACACAGGTATGTTTAAATGAATAGCTGCTTTGACAAGTCATCAAAAGTAAAGCACCTTGGGAATGAAGAACAAGCCAGGTTTCTAAAAGGGAAGAGAGAGTGGACCCATTGGTACTACAGGGCAGAAGAGAGGAGAGGATTGGAGGTGGGGGAAAGGAGCTGCAGTGAAAGCTGGAGAAATACCCTTTTATCCGGACTTACTAAGAACTATATAGATTCTGGAAAGAGGATAATCTGAATTATAATTCCACCTCTGCCAAGTTACCTGCCTGTTAGTGACTTACTTTTCTCAAAGAAGATTCAGAATAGTGATACCTGACATAAAATTTTGGTGAGAATGAAAGCAAATAGCAGAAAATCAGACATATAACAGATACTGTCAACTACAAATTGGCACTTGCCATGGGTGCTTGTCATTTACTCTACAAGGATTGAATCATGTGCTGCTGCAGCTGCTGACCTTCAACACCCCTCAAGGAGTTCAGGGAGGAGAGCAGAAATGAGACCCTCTGTTCTCAGGGGAAACTAGCAGCACAAGTCCTCAGATAGTCAGATAGTCTCAGGAGCTGATTTTATGAGCTCAATTCTTATATCTCCTCGTATCTAGAAAAGCACTAAATTCCTTCACGGTGACAATTGTTTCTCGTGACTAGCAGAAGCTTCATGAGACCAGCAGAAACTTTTAAATATGTGCTTACTTGCATGTACTCCCCCTTTACCAAACTCACATTTTTATCATCCTTCGCCCCCACCTGTTTGGAACAGTTTCTCTAGAACTATCTGAGGTGCTATCTCCTGGGCTGCAGCCCTCATATCACCCAAATAAAACTTAATTCGCCACTCTTGTGTTGTGTTTTTTTTTTTTTTTAATTGACAGCACCAAGCATGTGTTGGCTCATTTTTCCCATTTCCCTTGACTTTCCCTCCATGATTTTAAAGTTGGCTTTTCCATCATCCATCAGATCTACAGGTTCAACTATGCTACTCCTAGACAAGCTTTAAACACAAGCCCAGTGGGAATTCATTGTCAGTTTCTTGGTGAATGGAAAGACTACAACTAGAGAAAAGCTTCCAAATACACTAAGCCTGCCCCAGAAATCCCCTCCCTTTTGTTGCAGTCAGGCTGCATCAGCCTGGATCCCATAAGCTGTGCTGCAGCCTCTCCCTCTCAGACCTCAGTAAGTCCGGGTTGAGGACAGGGCACACGAGTTGGTAGGTGCGATTTCCATACACCTCTGGGTAGTGTCAACACCTGGTTAATTTGAATTTTTAAGGGCCATTTGGTTATTTTAATGCCTCACAAGGGAGTTGAGGCTTCTGTGACCTCCTTCCTTATGCTCCCACAGAGACTTCTCTACGTGTATTAGGCCAAATCTGTTTGGAAAAAGGCCCATGAGCCGCTGGTAACCCACTTTTGAAACAGCATTGACGAGCCTTGTTAAAGGCAGAATTGACTACATAGTTATTCAAATGTGCTAACATCCCTGGTGTTAGTTGCTCAGTCATGTCTGACTCTTTGTGACCCCATGGACTGTAGCCTGCCTATGGGATTTTCCAGACAAGAATACTGGAGTGGATTGCCATCCTTCTGTCTGGCTTCATCTACAAAGCATTAAGTTACAATTTCCAGTGATGATGAGTTCTGTTTATTTTCACTTCCTTCCACAACCTCATGCTCAAGTGCTCAAAACCTCAATAGTTCCTAAGGGCTTTCTAATGGGTTCATTTGGTGGTTAAAATTTTTTTTCCAGCTTATCAAAAACCTATGTAGCTTCATTCACTGGGGCAGGGCAGTGGGGGGGTACTTAACACAGGCAAATTGGAATAACTAATTGATTTTTTTTTCAACATAACCAATCTCTTTTTTAGATGGGTGATTTAGATGCAGCAAAGGCCATCCTATTTTAAAAACTCCAGGAACTAGAAAGGAGCCTGCTGCTGCTGCTAAGTCACTTCAGATGTGTCCGACTCTGTGCAACCCCATGGACTGCAGCCCACCAGGCTCCTCCGTCCATGGGATTTTCCAGGCAAGAGTACTGGAGTGGGGTGCCATCGCCTTCTCTGAGAAAGGAGCCTAGGTCTACTTAAATAATCTTTCAGGTTTCTAATATCTCAATCAGAAAGTTATGTCTTCCCCCCAAATCCCTTGACTCAGTGTCTTGAAATAACGTGCACAGCAGAGACAAATTTTCAAGAGGGTGTTACAATCACAGTTGCAGAGATGATTGAAAGCTCAAAGGGCCAAGGAGAGCATTTGAAACACAGACCCATGACACTTGCAAGATATTCCTCATCTCATCTTGTTCTCTTCCTTCAACTATGTTGTAAGGGCCTGTTTGTGATTACCTGAGACGGAAAGGAAGTCATCCACCGAAGTGATGTCATCCACAGCCTCTGTCAGCACTCGAACTTGCTTTTCCCACTGGTCCTTGAAAACGTCCATGTTGTCTTGGGCAACTTTGCTCTGTGGCCGGGCAGCCAATGTGAGAGCAGCATTGATGACCTATTTGTTAGAAATAATCCATGGACATGAGGATTACACTCATCAAAACAGGAACAAGCAAGTCAAAGACCATGTTGAAACCCTGAACCTTGCAGCTTCCGCAGATAAGGGGATTCTTGGTATTTGGGAGGACAATCAAAACATGAAAGATGGAGTAGGTTATCAAATACTAGTCTTTGTTTGCTCTTCTTTTTTTAAGATATAGGTTGCCAAAAGTGTATATTGAACCAAGTCTTTTTAGCACAGATGGGGCAGAGATATAACTCTTGTTCTCCACATACAAGCATATAATTTTGTGAGGGAGATGAAGTGAATAGATATGGAGTGTTGAAATAACAATTCAAGACAGAAAAAGTCAATAGGGGTGGAAAAGACAATAATCACTACAGTAATTTTGGAGAGACTGGAGCAATTAGCAGTTCTTTTTGAGAAAGGCAGAACCTGAAATGGTCCATGACTGATGGGTAGCACTTTCCAGGGAGAGGAAAATGGACAAGGCAAGGAATGAGTGACATGAAGGCTGGAGTGCACAAGATCCAAAATATCAGCTGTGGAAACAAAGTGAATGAGGCTTACCTGAGGACACAAGCTGTCAATCTGAGTGGCTGCCATCCGAACTAATTTCACCCCTTCCTCATTGTTGGAGATGGAACAGGCCAAATTGGCAACCTGTATTGAAGAGGATTGAAGTGAAAATGATGTTAGGGCAAAGGGGAAATAGGCTGCTGTGTGACTTTGCACCTTCCCTGGAGAGTGCCACATCCAGGAGAATCCTTTCATAAAGAAGATAAAGGGACCCTTTTGTGTTCAACCAAATATTACTCAGCCTTATGCCAGTAGGCATTTCTGCCAGAAGAACAAGGTGTTAATAACAAGTCATTGCTTCAAGATTCTTGAGTACACACAATAATGCATTTTAACTGGGCTCTTCTTAACTCTCTTCCTCTCCATCTATACTCTCACTTGAACCTCCTAAGGCTCATTATTAGGTGCAGGTCACTGTGATTTTGGCCACGTCAGTACTAAATTCTGAACAGTGAGAGAGATGCCGTGGGCGATACTTTTGATTTGAGACTCAAAGTAAACTAAAAACCAGAGTCTGTTACCCCCAAAGAACCCAGGATCTGCCTGGTACAGTCTGTAGGGAAGATGTCAGTCCACCAGGAGTCAACTCAAATGCTTTCAGGGGCTAGGGAAGTCTGAGAAGTGTGCAAAAGGGCTAGTATAGTCCAAAAGGCAATGGAGGAATTAGAACATGCAGGTCTAGTATAAAGGCATTCAGATTTGGTATTTTAAACATATTATATCAGCCAAAACAGCTGAAGTGGATTCAAATTCCTAGGTCAAGCGTTTCAATGTGTGTCATTCCTTTTCTTCAAGGAGTTAGAATTGGTAATACAAGGTCAGATTGACTGGACAAGGTCAACAACACATAAAGTGATGATCAAAACGCTGAATGTCTCATGAAGCTAGTGTCAAGAGAACAGGAAGGTGGGGATTAGAAGGGACAAAGGAGAAGGGAAGGGCTGCCAGGGCTGGGAGCAGGAGGGCCAGTAGAGCAAGTGATTAGCAGACAGAACCCTTGGGAGCCTCCTGGCCACCTGCCTTTGTGTCTGCTCACTTCTGCCTTTCAAAACCAGATCACTTCCCTATTACACCCTTAACGCCCTGGTGGATTCGAATGCACTGTGCAAGCATATAGCATCTAATGTGAAAGAACCATCACTGTAGAGCAGAGGAGGAGCACAGAACTGAGATCACTAGGCTCAACCATTAGCCAGTTCTGTTAAGTCACGTCACATTAGGAGGACCGTTTCCTTATCAGCAAAAGGAGATGGATAAAATAGTGATACTAGGGGTATATTTCAAGTTTATCCCAGTGAGAATATACCCTATGAGAAACCACAGATTAAGGTCCAGAAGTTATCACATCATTTCTTACATTTTACAGTTTACCTTAGATTCTTCAGATAATGTTCATTATGTTACTTAGTTTTCAAAGAGAAAGACAAATATGCCTTATTATACTCATTCACAGGATACTAAACCCCCAGGGTATGAGGAAGTTCCTTGGAGGCAGAGCAAAAATTAATAATGCAACTTCTTAATTTCTTTTTGTTATATTGTCTCCACTCTGCTTTTTTTATTAATCTTTCTTATATTTATATTCTAGTGAATTTTTATATTCCAAATGCCAGAATAACTGTGTGGCATAGAATCGGTGCTCAATACATGTTTACTGAATTAAAGAATAGCCTTTTAATAGCTTTTAAAAAATTGTATATAGTGATTTGGAATACATAATAAGTTAAAGATGCTCTTAAAGTTGTTAGTCCTTTAATTTGGCTGGACAAATTTTCACATTACCTTCTAGCACATGCTTTCCAACACCATGGAGCTAAACAAAGGCTCCCATATTCTGGTCCATTGTTTGAGACCAGAATGCAGTGACCCTGTCCATGATGACATGAGAAATCAGGATGATGTGATGAATTTTCCAGAAAGATATATGCATATAATTTAAAATTCTGTCTTTTAAATGCTTTGCATTTCCTCTGTTGAAAATCCTTTCATTTTATGAAATGATGATTTGGATGATGCTTTTGTTTGCTCTTTATCATTCTTGCTTGGTATGTAATAGAGACCTAAAGTTACACTTTTGCATTGCAGTGAATAATTTCTAGAACTTGGCATATAACTCTATATAAGGACAACAACATGAAAACATTTAAATGCTCCTAGAATCAGGTCTTGGGTAATATTTGTTTGCATCTTTGTAAGATGAAAAATACGAAAATGCCAGCACTCTCAATGAGATAAAGGTGGTAAACCAAGTATTCAATGTCTATTGACCTAAAAATATTAATAAATAGGAAAGAGAACCATATATTATGTATCTTTTGATGGAATGACATAACACTACCTATGAAACAGTCTTACCAAAAGCAACAACAACAACAACAACAACAAAAACATAAAAATGATCAGTCTTAGGATAAATTCTCAATTTACAGAAATCCAAGGGACAAACATGTAAAATAAAACCACGTGGATGCACTCGTGAAAATCCTAATGGTAATAACTAGTGGAAAAATGTCAGACTTCTGTGGATCCTGAAGAGGACAAATAAACCATTACATAATCATAAATATGTAGGTGAATTTATATATATGTACATTGTAAAACAAAGAAATTTAAATATTGACTAAATATTGGATGATATTACAGAGTTAATGTTTTAAAATACCCTAGCAATACTTGTTATTTTATTTAAAGTGTCCATAGCTTAATGAAGTGATAGATTTGAGATTTGTTTCACAGTTTTTTAGAGTAAAGGAAAGGGGTGGAGGTATAGAAAAAATAAGACTGGCTATTAGCTCATAATGGTTGAAGTCGGGTGATAGTATATGATGGTTTATTACATATGCTCTACTGGTGGATATGCTTGAAATTTTCCACAATAAAAAGTTTTTTTTTAAAGTAGTAACTGCAATCTATTATAACACCAGTTCTGGTAAAATTCTTTTTGGCATTTATGCAAGGTTCAAGGGAGCCCAGTATGAGTCAAGGAGAAGCCTGAGTGTGGTTTGGAGGTAAGGCTTGCAGACAACAGAAGAGTCCCATCCTGGAGAAGGGAATATGGTAATGGACATATAAGCCACAGAGGTGGCTCTCCAGAGCACACAGTCTCCTGCATGTGTTGGTGGCAGGTCCCCAGGCAAAAACTGATCTTGGTAACAGACTGGGCTCCTCACATCTCCTATGTGAGGGAAATGCCAATCAGTAACATCCATTGTCATATGTATATATATGCTTCTCTTTGTGTATCTTTTGAAATTCACTCAGTCGTGTCCGACTCTTTGTGACCCTGTGGACTGTAGCCCACCAGACTCCTCCGTCCATGGGATTCTCCAGGCAAGAATACTGGAGTGGGTTGCCATTTCCTCCTCCAGGGGATCTTCCTGACCCAGGGATCAAACTCAGGTCTCCTGCAGTGCAGGCAGACGCTTTAACCTCTGAGCCAACGGGGAAGCCCTTAATAAATTCTATTATAGCTCAAATCTAATGTGAGAGCCTCACTGCCCAAAAGAATCTTAGTAAGGAGAATAGTGCTAGCAACACAGCAAAAATAAAGAGCTGGTAACTACCAATAATGCTTTAATTATTTATTCTTTTTAGCTTATTAATCTGTAAATCCTAAAGTCTGGCAGCCTCTACTCTGCAATATACACCTGCTGCTTTTTTGTTCAGTCGCTCATTCATACCTGATTCTTTGCAACCCCATGGACTACAGCACACCAAGCTCCCCTATCCTTCACTACCTCCCAGAGTTTGCTAAAATTCATGTCCATTGAGTCAGTGATGCCATCCAACCATTTCATCCTCTGTCACCCTCTTCTCCTTCAGCCCTCAGTCTTTCCCAGCATCAGGATCTTTTCCAGTGAGTTGGCTCTTTGTATCAGGTAGCCAAAGCATTGGAGCTTCAGCATCGATCTTCTAATGAATATTCAGGACTGATTTCCTTTAGGATTGACTGGTTGGATCTCCTTGCAGTCCAAGGGACTCTCAGGAGTTTTCTCCAGTACCACAATTCAAAAGCATCAGTTCCTCGGCACTCAGTCTTCTTTATGGCCCAACTCTCACATACATACATGACTACTGGAAAAACCATAGCTTTGATTATATGGACCTTAGTCAGCAACATGATATCTCTGCTTTTTAATACACTGTCTAGGTTTGTCACAGCTTTTCTTCCAAGGAACAAGCATCTTTCATGGCTGCAGTCACTGTCTGCAGTGACTCTGGAGACCAAGAAAAGAAAATCTGCCACTGCTTCCACTTTTCCCCTTTCTGTTTGCCATGAAGCGATGGAACTAGATGCCATGATCTTGGTTTTTTGAATGTTGAGTTTGAAACTGGTGTTTTTACCCTCTAAGTCCACTTAAAATCAGAATTCCATTTGCCATGTATTCTAAACACCCTCAAAATATTTCCAACATGATGCTAAGAATTTCACTATCTCCAAAGGCAGGCTTGTGTATTTTAAATTGGTTATAGACTTAATCAAAATCCTTATCTTTCTTATTTTCTTTTGGCTTACCTTTGTGCTTCTCACTGGACTAACTGACATAGCGGTGCTTCTGAATATGGTTTTATATATTGTAATTTTGAGAATTCTGGCATCCAGCACTAAGTTTCAGTCTAGAGGTAACTACCAATCAATAACACAGTTTTAAATGCCAGTGAATATTTTAACACGAGTACAAGACTACTGCACACAGTAAAAACTTAATGATTGATTTGATCCATTGAAGGAGGGCATGGCAACCCACTCCAGTATTCTTGCCTGGAGAATCCCATGGACAGAGGAGCCTGGCAGGCTACAGTCCATAGGGTCACAAAGAGTGTCCAACGTGCACTCACACACATACACATACCTATTCTTTAACTACAGTGCTTATGTTATCAGAAACTCTCTAGTGAAATAAAATGTCCTATTTTTCAAAGCACAATATTTTCTCCTTTAATAAAATTAGCATGATAGTCTTCCTAAGGAGATGGGAAAGGGAAGGGAATAATAGACTAGAATCAGTAGACATTTGAAAAAAATTAATGAGTAAAAAAATAAACTGTAAATCAAAACTGAGTGATATGGTTGTATTTACTAGAATTTCAAAACCTGCTCAAATCAACTAAACAGATAACATTTACAGTCTGGAGCTGGCCTCTGCTTTCTCTACTTCTGAATTGTTTACAACTTAGCTCGGCAACAAGAGTCAATTGCCTTCCTAGGAGCTCAGAAAACAAAGTCAATCATCAACTATTAAATGTTGGGCTATTTAGATTGATTTGTGATTTCTGGAAGTAACTAGGCCATGAGTAAAGGTGGCATAGCTCCTTGGTGAGCTAATGGTACTAAATTTCCCAAGACTCTCAGGAAGGAAGCCCGCCTCCCTGAGTTCTGAAAGCATAATGGATTTGGGTGAGTAAAAGCTGAAAAGACTGAGTCAAGTCTTCTATACTTGACTTAGTGGCTTAATAACTGGTTATCTTGGAGTATAGAAGGACATTTAGCAGCGTTCACTAAATCGTATGCCGCTGACTACAGGAGCTTTAAGGGTTCCGGGAAAAAAAAATGCCCAGTAGTTCTGGCTGGGAATCAATAAGATATCTTACCTCTCCACATCATGGAGAGGTAAGATATCCATCTTACGATACTTTTCTGATTGCCTGCTTAGCACAATTTCATGGGCTCAAGTTCAAAGACTCGGATACTTTTTGCTCTTCTGGAGCTACACAGTGTAAACAGGTGGGGCAAACAATGATATCATTAGCAGTTTTAGAAAGACAATAAACTAGCAGGGAGAGCTGATGCTGATTCTCCAAAGAAAGTAACTTGCTCCTTAAACAGAATCTGTATAATTAGCATCCGTTTCCCAGCCCTTTAATCATCACCTTGGCTGACCAAAAACAGAGTAGAGATACTCCAGGGACACCGATGGCAGAGTTAAAACTGACAAAATCAGAAATGTGTGGAGCCCTCATAAAAATATATTATGACTATTTTAAGTGTCTACTTCCCTGGCTCAGACGGTAAAAGCATCTGCCTACAATGAGGGAGACCCAGGTTCGATCCCTGGTTCGGGAAGATCCCCTGGAGAAGGAAGTGGCAACCCACTCCAGTACTCTTGCCTGGAAAATCCCATGGATGGAGAAGCCTGGTAGGCTACAGTCTGTGGGGTCACAAAGAGTCGGACATGACTGACTTCACTTCACTATTTAAAATGCAAGATGATTTTAATCAAACACTCATCAATAAACACTCCACAGCTCAAATTCCTGATGAACAGAACATCACAGCCATCAAATTTATCTGTTTGATTTTATTCCTTGTTGATCTATTTGATTTATTATTTTTTATTTCCAAATTTTTATTGGAGTATGTGTGTGCATACTCAGTTGTGTCCAATTCTTTGCAACCCCATGGACTATAGGCAGCCAGGCTCCTCTTGTCCATGGGACTTTCTAGGCAAGAATACTGGAGTGGGTTACTATTTCCTCTTCCAGGGCATCTTCCCAACCGAGGGACTGAACCCATGTCTCTTGTGTATTCTGCCTTAGCAGGCAGCTTCTTTACCATTAGCACCACCTATGAAGCCCTTATTGGAGTACAATGCTATGATACTTTCTGCTGTACAGCAAAGTGAATCAGCCATACATATAGATACATCCATTCTTTTTAAAATGCTTTTCCCATATAGACCATAGTCCATATAGGAGTACTGTGAAGAGCTCCCTGTGCTACACAGTCTGTCTTTGTTGCCTATCTATTTATATATACTGTGTATGTGTTAATCCCAAGTTTCTAATTTATCTCCCTGTCCCCAGCTTTGCTCTTGGTAACCATATGTTTGTTTTATATGTCTGTGAGTCTGCTTTTGCTTTGTAAATAAGTTCATTAGTATCATTTCTTAAAATTCCACATATTAGTAAAATTATATGATATTTGTCTTTCTCTGAGAAAATTGTGGGTTTGTGTGGACCCACACAAGAGAATGTAGTTCCGTCTCAAAAATACCATAGCTTTGTTTGAACACTTAACAAGAAAAGCCAAAATACCTGGAAGGCTGTGCCTTAATTAGACATTTAAAATCTCTGCTAATATAGTTTTTAGGCATTTAACTCCAAAGTGATATGAGGTGCATCAGAAAGACAAGAACATTTTCTTATTTTCTGGTCCTGGAAATCAAATTACATTTTTAAATATTTGTAATTCTGTTCAGTTCCAGACACCAGCACATATTCAGTGCATTCAACCCCCCCATGCTTTATCATTTCATTAATTTTTACAGCTTCAAGTATCATATGGGTGTTTTTAAGAAGAACCTACTTTTGAAATAAAGCAGAATAGCAATTCACAGGTTTATAAAGCACTTGTTTCTCGAGTTAATATTTCATTATCATCATAAATTTGAGTATAACATGAATCTATTTACTATTAAAGGGGAATTTATGGAATTTCCAATCCCCACAGTCACATGGTCATATAAAATCATAAAGAGAAGAGATGGTGATGCAAATTCCAGGCAAATGTTATTCTCTATGCAATCATCTCAATGAAGAGTGCTATGGTCTCAATCTGAAGATTTACTCCGTTACCTGTCCTAATACTATTAGGACACAAAATGCTGTTCATATATACCTATCCTGAATAGAATTTTAAGCTTTATACAAGACATACCTCCTATATTACAGTTGGAGAATATTTTAATTCAGTTAAGAGACAAAACAATATACTTATGAACTTCCTGGACACAGTAGATTTACTGGCCACCTTCACAGCTTGATTGGAAGAGAGCCCAAAAGGACTGGCTGCCCCAAAAAATGTTTGCAGAAGTGTCTCTCTTTCATGCTGAGATATTATAAAATCCTTTTAAAATATAGCTGCCTCAGACCAAGATGAGTTTATCAACCAGATTATCAGTAACTGAGTTTCTGAAGGACTGAGGAGGCTTAGGCAACAGGGAAAATTTGATCAGAGAAGGATGGCTCAGGAGAGGTTGGCAGCTGAGGGCGGCATGAAGACACAGGAGGGGAGAAAATGGGAAACACTTTTTTTTGCTTTTGTTTTAAAGGACCTCATCATCTCTTTAACAAGTGGTGCTGGGAAAACTGGTCAATCACTTGTAAAAGAATGAAACTAGAACACTTTCTAACACCATACACAAAAATAAACTCAAAATGGATTAAAGATCTAAACATAAGACCAGAAACTATACATGTTTCAATACCATTCTTCCAAATCATCCCACCCTCTCCCTCTCCCACAGAGTCCAAAAGACTATTCTATACATCTGTGTCTCTTTTGCTGTCTCGCATACAGGGTTATTGTTACCATCCTTCTAAATTCCATATATATGCGTTAGTATACTGTATTGGTGTTTTTCCTTCTGGCTTACTTCACTCTGTATAATAGGCTCCAGTTTCATCCACCTCATTAGAACGGATTCAAATGTATTCTTTTTAATGGCTGAGTAATACTCCATTGTGTATATGTACCACTGCTTTCTTATCCATTCATCTGCTGATGGACATCTAGGTTGCTTCCATGTCCTGGCTATTATAAACAGTGCTGCGATGAACATGGGGTACACATGTCTCTTTCAATTCTGGTTTCCTCAGTGTGTATGCCCAGCAGTGAGATTGCTGGGTCATAAGGCAGTTCTATTTCCAGTTTTTTAAAGAATCTCCACACTGTTCTCCACAGTGGCTGTACTAGTTTGCATTCCCACCAACAGTGTAAGAGGGTTCCCTTTTCTCCACACCCTCTCCAGCATGTATTGCTTGTAGACTTTGGATCGCAGCCATTCTGACTGGCATGAAATGGTACCTCATTGAGGTTTTCATTTGTATTTCTCTGATAATGAGTGATGTTGAGCATCTTTTCATGTGTTTGTTAGCCATCTGTATGTCTTCTTTGGAGAAATGTCTATTTAGTTCTTTGGCCCATTTTTTGATTGGGTCATTTATTTTTCTGGAATTGAGCTGCAGGAGTTGCTTGTATATTTTTGAGATTAGTTGTTTGTCAGTTGCTTCATTTGCTATTATTTTCTCCCATTCTGAAGGCTGTCTTTTCACCTTGCTTATAGTTTCCTTTGTTGTGCAGAAGCTTTTAAGTTTAATTAGGTCCCATTTGTTTATTTTTGCTTTTATTTCTGATATTCTGGGAGGTGGGTCATAGAGGATCCTGCTGTGATTTATGTCGGAGTGTGGAGATTCCTTTAAAAAGTGGAAATAGAACTGCCTTATGATACAGCAATCTCACTGCTGGGCATACACACCGAGGAAACCAGAATTGAAAGGGACACGTGTACCCCAATGTTCATCGCAACACTGTTTATAATAGGCAGGACATGGAAGCAACCTAGATGTCCATCAGCAGATGAATAGATAAGAAAGCTGTGGTACTTATACACAATGGAGTATTACTCAGCCATTAAAAAGAATACATTTGAATCCGTTCTAATGAGGTGGATGAAACTGGAGCCTATTATACAGAGTGAAGTAAGCCAGAAGGAAAAACACCAATACAGTATACTAACGCATATATATGGAATTTAGAAGGATGGTAACAATAACCCTGTATGCGAGACAGCAAAAGAGACACAGATGTATAGAATAGTCTTTTGGACTCTGTGGGAGAGGGAGAGGGTGGGATGATTTGGAAGAATGGTATTGAAACATGTATAATATCATATATGAAACGAATTGCCAGTCCAAATTCGATGCATGATACTGGTTGCTTGGGGCTGGTGCACTGGGATGACCCAGAGGGATGGTACGGGGAGGGAGGAAGGAGGGGGGTTCAGGATGGGGAACACATGTATACCTGTGGTGGATTCATGTTGATGTATGGCAAAACCAATACAATATTGTAAAGTAATTAACCTCCAATTAATATAAATAAATTTATATTTAAAAAATTAAAAAAGGACCTCATTAAAGCATCTGATGCTCTTGATTATTCTATACATTTTTAGTGTTTAACACTGTATGATGGTCAAGAACCTCGATCCTGGAGGCAAGCAGCCTGAGGTTTACATCTTGACAACAAGCAAGGTGCTTTGTCTATATTAGCCTCAGTCTTTTCAACTATAAAACAAACCAGTACTCACAGATAATAGACAACAAACTAGAGGTTACCAGTGGGGGGAGGGAAAGGGGAGATAGAAGTGGTGGGGTAAAAAGTACAAATTATTAAGTTTAAAATAATCTACAAGGATATACTGTATAACACTGGAAATAAAACCAATATTTTACAATAATTATAAATAGACTGTAACCTTTGAAAATTGTAAATCACTATATTGTATACCTGTAACATATAATTGGAGAGCAATAATATTTCAATTAAAATGCTTCTATTTTGTAAATAAAGTCATTTGTATCATTTTTTAAGATTCCTTATATAAGGAAAATCATATGATATTTGTCTTTCTCTGTCTGACTTACTTCACTTAGTATGAGAAACAGACGCACCGAGTTAGAGAATGAATTTACAATTACCAGAGGGAAAAGCAGGGGGAGAGACAGATTGGGAGTTTTGGATTAACATGTACACACTACTGTTTTTTTTTTTTTTGCAAAGATTTTTTTTCTTTTATTTGACACCAAACACAAGCAACAAAACAAAATCAAATGGGGCTACATCAAACTTCTGCACAGCACAAAGACATCAGTAGTCTGATTTGTCACTCTACTGTATTTAAAACAGACAACCAACAAGGACCTACTGTAAAAAAAAAAAATGTTAATAAAAACAAATGTACTGGTGATAAGGTTGAAATGAAAAATGATTAGAGTTCTTAACCCAGCATCCTGCAAAGATTTGACAAATGTTATTGTCATACTGTGCGTTAAATTGAAAGTCCAATTTAAAATAAATTAAATACTTTAAAAATACCAATCACTAATGTATTCAGCCATTCAAATATTGAGTACCCTAGATGTGCGGGATACTGAAGATACAGAGGTGATCAAATTAAATACTATTTATATTCCCTAGAGAAGCTCATGTTTAAATTAGACAAGTATATACACTTTATAGTTCACATAGTGAAGACTACAACAAAGGAAATAAAATGGAAGCAATGACAGAGGTCAACATTATGAATGATCATTGACTGCACCCTTCAGTTAAAATTTTTATAAAGTTGCAATCTTAGTATGTACCTTTGTATCACTGTTCAATCTCTTACATTGCAAATACTTTTCAAAGTCTATATACTTGTAGTTAATTTTTTTTTATAATTTAATAACATCCCCAAATGTTTCTGCTTTATTACTTGGCAAGTCATTTCCCTGTTGCCATCCGTTTAAAGGACTCTCCAATATTTGCTATTAACAAAAACAGAGTAACATATATCTTCAGGCATCCAATTTTTGCTCCTGTCAGAAGTGGACTTTCTGGGTCAGGGAAATATGATACTCGTTTACATATGGCCATGTGCTTGCTGAAAGGTCCCCACAAGGCAAGATTTACTAATTCTCCAGTGTCACCAGCCTTACATCCTACACTCCTCAATACTGTTTCTCCTTGCCTTTTCGACCACCACTTAACCACCAACCTTCTTTCTACAAACCACAAGTGTAAATCAGGATTGCTTAAAAAGTCTCTTCATGGTTTCCCAGCTACACTGTAAATTCTTGCAGGATGGAAGCCTCTATTATACCTAGCAAATAGATGGGATCGCAGGTGTGTGTGTGTGTGTGTGTGTGTGTGTGTTAGTCGCTCAATCACTCAGTCATGTCTGATTCATTGCAACCCCATGGGCTGTAGCCCACCAGGCTCCTCTGTCCATGGAATTCTCCAGTCAAGAATACTGGAGTGAGTAGCCATTCCCTTCTCCAGAGGATCTTCCCAACCCAAGGATCGAACACACACCTCCTTCAGTGCAGGCGGATTCTTTACCATCAGAGCCACCACGGAAGCCCTGAGATCAATAAAGGTCAGATCAGATCAGTCACTCAGTCGTGTCTGACTCTTCGCGACCCCATGAATCGCAGCACGCCAGGCCTCCCTGTCCATCACCAACTCCCGGAGTTCACCCAGACTCACGTCGATCGAGTCAGTGATGCTAGCCAGCCATCTCATCCTCTGTCGTCCCCTTCTCCTCTTGCCCCCAATCCCTTCCAGCATCAGTCTTTTCCAATGAGTCAACTCTTCGCATGAGGTGGCCAAAGTACTGGAGTTTCAGCTTTAGCATCATTCCTTCCAAAGAAATCCCAGAGCTGATCTCCTTCAGAATGGACTGGTCGGATCTCCTTGCAGTCCAAGGGACTCTCAAGAGTCTTCTCCAACACCACAGTTCAAAAGCATCAATTCTTCAGCGCTCAGCCTTCTTCACAGTCCAACTCTCACATCCATACATGACCACAGGAAAAACCATAGCCTTGACTAGACGAACCTTTGTTGGCAAAGTGGTGTCTCTGCTTTTGAATATGCTATCTAGGTTGGTCATAACTTTTCTTCCAAGGAGTAAGCGTCTTTTAATTTCATGGCTGCAGTCACCATCTGTAGTGATTTTGGAGCCCAGAAAAATAAAGTTTGACACTGTTTAGACTGTTTCCCCATCTATTTCCCATGAAGTGATGGGACTGGATGCCATGATCTTCGTTTTCTGAATGTTGAGCTTTAAGCCAACTTTTTCACTCTCCACTTTCACTTTCATCAAGAGGCTTTTTAGTTCCTCTTCACTTTCTGCCATAAGGGTGGTGTCATCTGCATAAAGGTACTCAATCCTAATTTTTTGAATTTACTAAATCCTGCTTCCTTGGACTGCAAGGAAATGAAACTAGTCAATCCTAAAGGAAATCAACCCTGAATGTTCATTGGAAGTACTGATTCTAAAGCTGAATCTCCAATACTTTGGCCAACTAATGTGAAGAGCCGACTCACTGAAAAAGACCCTGATGAAGGCAAAAGGAGAAGCGGGTGGCAGAGGATGAGATGGTTAGATAGTAGCACCGACTCAATGGACATGAACTTGAGCAAACTCAGGCAGATAGTGTAGGACAGGGAAGGCTGGCATGCTGCAGTCCATGAGGTTGCAAAGAGTCAGAAATGACTGAGCAACTGAACAGCAACAACAAATCCCACCAATTCCCTTTATGTGGTATAAAGTAGAACCCCATTCAACTTGTCATAATCTAGTCATACCAAGGAGGGCCCCAAGTTCTATGATCTGGAATTTGGCCCACTTCTCTGGGCCATCCTTTCTGTACTTCATCATCAAACTGGCATTCAGATGCTAAGACTAAATGAAACTTATACCACATCCTGCCACACGGTGCTGAGAAGCAATTTCTTCCTGGTCCCACTGGTCTTTGTACCCTGGCTGGTACTTTGACGTCTCTGAGAACACAAATTTGCATTCCTAGGGCTCCTCAGGGATGCAGAACAGCCTGTGCTCCAAGTACACACATACCACTAGCAAATGCTGTTTGCATGCCTCTGCCCAAATTAAAGTGATCAGTCTGCCCTGGTGACTCTAATGAAGGTAATCACCAGCTCACATTCTCATGAACAAATTGATGTGCCCACTTTGTAGCTGAATCACTCAGCATAAATCTATGCCCTTCATATATAAAAGCCACAGTAGCTTAAAACAATGCAATAAAGCATCACCTAATGTCTTCTTGATGCCTGTTCATCAATAATGTGGTTGTGTGAAAAGGATAGAAGAGACTTAGAGTGTGTTATCTAAAGTCTTGCAATAAATGCAATACTCTTTTAATTATTGTAGGCCTTCTGGGATTTTGTTTTCTCAGTCCATTTACTAAGGAATTAAATTATCACTCTCTACTACTATTTGGTCTCTCAGAGTCCCATGTAAGTAAATAAAATCTTAACCTATTTCCAGTGAATAAAACATCATGACCTTCATAGATGTGAAATGAATCCCTCCTTGCCTGTGAGTGGGGCCAGAGCTCCAGGTTCTGACTATAGCAGTGGAGAAGAGATGTGCTAAATTACCCAGAACTTGACTTTTAGGAGGAGCCAGGTAGTGTCTGAAGCAGATTCAGATAATAAATGAGTACAGCTACTCTCTATAGCTTCAGTTCAGTTCAGTTCAGTTGCTCAGTCGTGTCCGACTCTTTGCATCCCCATGAACCGCAGCACGCCAGGCCTCCCTGTCCATCACCAATTCCTGGAGTCCACCCAAACCCATGTACATCGAGTCGATGATGCCATCCAACCATCTCATCCTCTGTCGTCCCCTTCTCCTGCCCTCAGTCTTTCCCAGCATCAGGGTCTTTGCCAGTGAGTCAGCTCTTCGCATCAAGTGGCCAAAGTATTGGAGTTTCAGCTTCAACATCATTCCTTCCAATGAACACCCAGGACTGATCTCCTTTAGGATGGACTTGTTGGATCTCCTTGCAGTCCAAGGGACTCTCAAGAGTCTTCTCCAACACCACAGTTCAAAAGCATCAATTCTTCGGCATTCAACTTTCTTGACAGCCCAACTCTCACATCCATACATGACCACTGGAAAAACCATAGCCTTCCCATTTTCCAGGGCTTTTCCCACCCATACTTTGCCTAAAGTGTTAGTATCTCAATCGTGTCCAACTCTTTGCTACCCATGGCCTGTAGCTCACTAGGTTTCTCTGTCCATGGAATTCTCCAGGAAAGAAAATTGGAGTAGGTAGCCTTTCCCTTCTCCAGAAGATCTTCCCAACCCAGGGATTGGAACTGGGCCTCCCACACTGCAGGCAGATTCACTACCATTTGAGCCAGCAGGGAAACCAGGTGGTAATCCAAGTCCCTCAGTCATCATAGAGGAAAAGACAGATAGCGCTCAATGTTTGCTGTCCCTCATGTTCATTCAACAATGTAGACAAAGCCATCCATGTGTAGAAGCATGCTCAGACGCCCTCCCCCTTCCACGTGTTTATGCTCATCCTTGTTCTACTTTCTTTACCTGCCTTCATACTCTGGTTCCTGATACCTGATTCAAGTTCTCCTTTGCATAACACCTATGAGTATTTTTTTTTTCTGAGCTATTCAACATCATCAGTGAGTGGATATACTCTCCCTCATTTTCATTACAGCTGCAGCTATGATAGCTTTTTCTTAGCTCTGTCCTGACACACAGCTAAATTCTCCTGATTGCATGCATAGGCAAAGTTTTTACAAGTCTCTCCCAACGTGGAGAGTCCCTTGAGGAAGGCGCAGCAATGTCTTCTTTCTATGGGCCACAAGCTGTACAGATGTCTACAAACATACCAGTGCCTCGCTCTGCTTTGAAATCAAACACACTTCTATGATGTCCAGAGAACAGGACAGAGTTGTGCCAGAGAGGGCAGCAGAGTTAGTTCGTGTGACCTGGGAACCATCTCTGAAAGGACCCTGCCACATGGAGTGCCTTTCCTTCTAAGGTGACCTTCAAGAAATCACCTCTACTTTGTTGGTCAATAGATTCAGCCATCACAGTCCAGTGCTGTAACCAGGCTTGAACTCCAGTTGCCGACCATTTTCATCTGTGCACCATCAGGAGACGACGGCCATGGGTATGTGGAAGGAGCAACTGTCCTTGCAAAAGTGCATGTGGGTTCCCAGCCAAGGTTACGCTCATAACCAAGACTCAAAGGAATAGGCTGAGCACACAATGCCCTTCACGTGTGCCTCGGCTTAGTGATTTTCTACCAGAGGACTGTTTTTTGCTATCATCCTCTGTGAGTCACCTTTTGCCCTGAGCTGAATCAGTCATCTGGGTGAATGGTCAGTCAGCCTGACCTTTCAATCTGCTACATAATAAAGCTAAAGATGGCCTTCTGAGGAATCGTCCCAGAGAAAAGCAAACCAGGAGGCAATTCTATGCATCTTCTTGTTTCTGTTTAGTTTTATGCTTTTGGGGCTAGCTGATTATTTAATGATTGCCTTTTGCCTGAAATATGCTCCACATTATTTTTTTCCCATGGGATCCAGGTTTAGCAAACATAGTCACTGTGGGAACACCAATAATATTGTGAATGTACATACAGAGAAAGGGAGAGAGAGAAAGAGAGCTATGAAGATATTTCATTTATGAAAATGCTCTTGGTTAAGTAAGCGATAGTTATAATTACTATTTTAACATTCCCTGAAGCCTAGGAAAATTCTTAATTTTTGAAGGATTTAATACATACATTTCACATAGAATATCTGATACATACTGATATATAGTGGAGAAGAAAATGGCAATTCACTCCAATATTCTTGACTGGAGAATCCCCTGGACAGAGGAAACTGGTAGGCTAATCCATGGGGTTGCAAAAGAGTTGCACACGATTGAAGTGACTTAGCACTGATACCTAGGTGTACATTTTTTCCTTGGCAATATTTAATGATGAAATATGAGTAACAATCTATGTGTGTGCATGCTCAATCACTCGGACATGACTGACTCTTTGTGACCCCACGGTGTAGCCCACCAGGCTCCTCTGTCCATGAGATTTTCCAAGGGGAGGCCTTACAAATAGCTGTGAAAAGAAGAGAAGCGAACAGCAAATGAGAAAAGGAAAGATATAAACATCTGAATGCAGAGTTCCAAAGAATAGCAAGAAGAGATAAGAAAGCCTTCTTCAGCGATCAATGCAAAGAAATAGAGGAAAACAACAGAATGAGAAAGACTAGGGATTTCTTCAAGAAAATCAGAGATACCAAAGGAACATTTCATGCAAAGATGAGCTCGATAAAGGACAGAAATGGTATGGACCTAACAGAAGCAGAAGATATTAAGAGGAGATGGCAAGAATACACAGAAGAACTGTACAAAAAGATCTTCACAACCCAGATAATCACGATGGTGTGATCACTCACCTAGAGCCAGACATCCTGGAACGTGAAATGAAGTGGGCCTTAGAAAGCATCACTACGAACAAAGCTAGTGGAGGTGATGGAATTCCAGTTGAGCTATTTCAAAGATGATGCTGTGAAAGTGCTACACTCAATATACCAGCAAATTTGGAAAACCCAGCAATGGCCACAGTACTGGAAAATGTCAGTTTTCATTCCAATCCCAAAGAAAGGCAATGCCAAAGAATGCTCAAACTACCGCACAATTGCACTCATCTCACACGCTAGTAAAGTAATGCTCAAAATTCTCCAAGCCAGGCTTCAGCAATACGTGAACAGTGAACTTCTTGATGTTCAAGCTGGTTTTAGAAAAGACAGAGGAACCAGAGATCAAATTGCCAACATTCGTTGGATCATAGAAAAAGCAAGAGAGTTCCAGAAAAACATCTATTTCTGCTTTATTGACTATGCCAAAGCCTTTGACTGTGTGGATCACAATAAACTGTAGAAAATTCTGAAAGAGATGGGAATACCAGAACACCTGATCTGCCTCTTGAAAATCTGTATGCAGATTAGGAAACAACAGTTAGAACTTGACATGGAACAACAGACTGGTTCCAAATAGGAAAAGGAGTTCGTCAAGGCTGTATATATTCACCCTGTTTATTTAACTTATATGCAGAGTACATCATGAGAAACGCTGGACTGGAAGAAACACAAGCTGGAATCAAGATTGCCGGGAGAAATATCAATAACCTCAGATATGCAGATGACACCACCCTTATGGCAGAAAGTGAAGAGGAACTCAAAAGCCTCTTGATGAAAGTGAAAGTGGAGAGTGAAAAAGTTGGCTTAAAGGTCAACATTCAGAAAACGAAGATCATGGCATCCGGTCCCATCACTTCATGGGAAATAGATGGGGAAACAGTCGAAACAGTGTCAGACTTTATTTTTCTGGGCTCCAAAATCACTGCAGATGGTGACTGCAGCCATGAAATTAAAAGACACTTACTCCTTGGAAGGAAAGTTATGACCAACCTAGATAGCATATTGAAAAGCAAAGACATTACTTTGCCAACAAAGGTCCGTCTAGTCAAGGCTATGGTTTTTCCTGTGGTCATGTACGGATGTGAGAGTTGGACTGTGAAGAAGGCTGAGCGCTGAAGAATTGATGCTTTTGAACTGTGGTGTTGGAGAAGACTCTTGAGAGTCCCTTGGACTGCAAGGAGATCCAACCAGTCCATTCTGAAGGAGATCAGCTCTGGGATTTCTTTGGAAGGAATGATGCTAAAGCTGAAACTCCAGTACTTTGGCCACTTCATGCAAAGAGTTGACTCATTGGAAAAGACTCTGATGCTGGGAGGGATGGGGGCAGGATGAGAAGTGGACGACAGAGGATGAGATGGCTGGATGGCATCACTGACTCGATGGACATGAGTCTGGGTGAACTCCGGGAGTTGGTGATGGACAGGGAGGCCTGGCGTGCTGTGATTCATGGGGTCGCAAAGAGTCGGACACGACTGAGTGACTGATCTGATCTGATCTGATGCTGGAGTGGGTTTACAATCTCTGCCCATGGGCCAAATGTAGTCAGTGGCTTGTTTCCATATGGTCTTCAAGTTAAGAATATCGCACACACAAATGTGAGACACTATCTGTTCACAAAGCCTAAAATATGTACTGCTGCTGCTGCTGCTGCTGCTGTTGCTAAGTCGCTTCAGTCATGTCTGTCTCTGTGCAACCCCATAGATGGCAGCCCACCAGGCTTCCCCATCCATGGGATTTTTCAGGCAAGAGTACTGGAGTGGGTTGCCATTGCCTTCTCCGAAATATGTACTCCTCTTAATAAAAGTTTGCTAATCCCTTGAATATCATATATATTCTGGTGTTTCTCAGTTTGTGGACTAGGATGTGAATGGTGCTAAGTATCCCAGTTCTGAAAGCCTTTGCCTGTCTTCAGCGAGGCCCTTTGTGCTCCTATGATTTCCCAAGCTCTTCTCCAGTGACGGTCTTCAAAGGCAAGGACCTTTTTATTCCTCATCCTTTCATGTACTTATAGTTACCTAAACTCTGTTACATCACTCATCATTTCACCAGATATAACTTTTCCAAAAATCCAATCTATCCCATGGGACTAAAGAGCTGCTAAATTTGAGAATGTTCCAAAGAATATGTCCAAGACTTTTAAGGGAATTCACAAAGAATCAGTGCAAAGAGCATGTTGGAAGCAGAATTTCTAGAATATGGGCAAAACTCCCAAAGGGTAGACTTGGAAGAAAAACAGCACTCATTTGGATGAATATGCTTCATATTAGCAGCATAATAATGTGGTTGTAACTTCTATGTGCCAGGACACATTAGATCCATAATAAAGCCTAAAGGGTGGAGTCTAGCTCACTGTTTCAGACTGAGAGATGATGGAATGGAGTTTTGCTTCTCAAACCGCTCTCTACAGGCTAGTACACTTGTTTTAGCTTTTTAAAAGAAATATCCCTATATCACCACTTTTTCAAATCTGCAGAATTAAAGAGCCTGAGATTTTTTTTAACACTTTAATTAAAGAAGCCAAATTACTTATTATTCATGATTATTCTGGGTACAAGTGAGACCCTGTGATTTGACACCAAAAGCACATTTTCCTGGCCACTCAGGAAGCTGAAATCAAGTGGGTCGTACTGTTCACAGATTCTTTCCTCTGAAATGCAGACATGTGCACACATAATAACCATATTCTCGTATCTTCCACCACTAAAGTTATAAGGCTGACAAGAGGAGAATAAAATATATATAGTTCTTTAACCCAGGATTCTTAGAGAAGTTTATATTTACATATCCAGGGAGCCCTGGATATATGAATAATGCTTAAGATACGTCCTTTTCTTTATTGGGTTATAATTGCTTTATAATGTCATGTTAGTCTCTGCTGTACAATGCAATGAATACATATGTATACATAGATCCCCTCCCTCTTGGACCTTCCTCCCACCTTGCCATCCCACCCCTCTAGGTAATCACAGGGCACCAATCTGAGCTTCCTGTGCTTTACAGTAGGTTCCCACTAGCTATTTTACACATGGTAATGTAAATACATCAATCCTAATCTCCCAATTCACTCACTCCTACTTCCTCCCCCATGTCTACATGCCCATTCTCTATGTCTGCATCTCTATTCCTGTCCTGGAATCAGGTTCATCTGTATCATTTTTCTAGATTCCACATACGTGAATCGATAGTAGTATTTGTTCTTCTCTTTCTGACTTACTCTGTATGACAGTTCCAACATTCCTAATTTCATTCAATTCTCACAATGCTTAGAATAGCACACGAAGAGTTAAAATGTGTTAATTGTGTATTTTCTTACAAAGATTTATATGCATTTTCTCATTATATCTTCACAAAACTTTATGAGGTAGGTAATATTATTGGTCCATTTCATAGATGAGGAAACTAAGGCCCAGAGAGGCTCAGGAGCTTCCTTATTGGTCATGTAACAGTAAGCAGGAAAATTAAGTTTGACCTCCCACAATCACACTCTAACTCCAGAGCATAGTCAACAAAATCCTACATGATGCTTATATGTTGCTCACCAAAAACCCTAAAAATGGGTAACAATTTGTTTCCAATTTACATATGATGAAACTAAGAAGCTGAGAAGGACTTCCCTGGCAGTCCAGTGGTTAAGACTCAGGGCTGATTCCTGGTGATAACTCAGTTGGTAAAGAATCCGCCTGCAATGCAGGAGACCCTGGTTTGATCCCTGGGTTGGGAAGATCCCCTGGAGAAGGGAAATGCTACCACTCCAGTATTCTGGCCTGGAGAATTCCATGGACTGTATAATCCATGGGGTCGCAAAAAGTCAGACATGACTGAGCAACTTTAACTTTCAGGGAGCTAAGACACCATATGCCTCACAACCAAAAATCCAAAACATAAAACAGAAACAATATTGTAACAAATTCAATGAAGTCTTTAAAAATGGTCCACATTTTTAAAAAAATCTTTTAAAAAAGGGGTTAAGAAGCAGAATAAGTAGCTTGCCTAGGTAATACAGCCAATAATGCCAGAGCTGGAGTCTATTTCCAGGCCCTATCTCTCTCTCTCTCACACACACACACACAATTACATATAAAATACATATCACAATTGCACCCTCCGCAATCCTGACAATGGAAAAGGCCATCATTCTCTTTATAGATAACTGAGAGCCAATGAGGCAGGCTTCCAACACTAAGTTAAAGTTACCTTAAGAGGAATGTAGGAAAAGCTGGCGTAATGAGGGTGATGAGTATGTCTCCAGAATAATACCTCTGTACAGGAAATGCATTTTGCAAGCAATAGGCTACAATAGGAAAGAAAATATAATTTGATACTAAGGGTAGAGAGCACATTGGAGAAAGAAGATTGGAAAGTCAGGCTTGGTTGATTTCAGAGTTTTGCCTAAGGCCAGACCCGCTCTGGAAGTTTACTCAGATATAAGGGCAGGAGCCAGAGTCCCTGAACTTGACCATGGTATTATTTCCCTTTTACTTTGCAGACATGAGAAAGGAGGTCACCAACACAGGATGGAGGGGTTGGCCTGAATATAGCCCATTCAGACTGGAAAAACATTGACCAAACTCGTCCTCCAACAAAGCCTTCAGGGACAGGCTCCTGCTCCCAGGAAAGGGCTCTCCTGTGGGCACCCTGAGCCCATCTGACCAGGCCAGGCAGGAGAGGGCTCCTGAGTGGGGTTCTGAAGTACAATTCAGCAAGCTGCAAAGCAAGTCTCTGGCAAGCTTACTTCTCTAGGTGAAGAGAGTCTCTGAAAGCTAAGTCAGGTCCAACTCTTTCTGACACTATGGTCCATAGCCCACCAGGCTCCTCAGTCCATGGGATTTCTCAAGTAAGAATACTAGAGTGGGTTGTCACTTCCTACTTCAGGGGATCTTCCTGACTCAGGGATTGAACCCACATCTCCTGTTTGGCAGGCGGATTCTTTACCATTGAGGCATCAGAGAAGCCCTAGGTAAAGAGAAAGAAGATAGCAAGAGTCACTCTAAGAAATACAGTTGTGCAATCAGGCTGGAGCCAGAAGAAGCCAGAGTTAATGACAGTCAATTGCCTGACATTGGCTTCATTCATTTGCTCAACACATTCAATCAATCACATGGCAGGTTTTGCCAAGTCAAGCAAAAGGAAAGAGAGAGTCATCATTGCTGCATTTAAATAAATCTAATTGGATGAGCCAGGAAATAACAGAACAGATAGAGTGAAATATAAATGGTAAGGGGCTTCCCAAGTGGCACTAGTGGTAAAGAACCTGCCTGACAATGCATGAAATGTGAGACGTGGGTTGGATCCCTGGGTCAGGAAAATCCACTGGAGGAGGGCATGGCAACCCATTCCAGTATTCTTGCCTGGAGAATCCCAATGGACAGAGGACCCTGGTGGGCTACAGTCCATAGGGTTGCACAGAGTCGGACAAGACTGAAACGACTAAACATGCATGCACACACAAATTGTAAAAGCCAGATGGAGTCGAAGCACAAAGTTGGAGAGGGAGACTAATTTTGTCTGGGAGGGCTTGTAGAGATGGGGGTTATTCAGGAAATGCTTCAATGATACAAGTCCACAGGGAGCTCTACTCAATAGTTTGTGATAACCTATATGGGCAAAGAATCTGCAAAAGAATGAACATATGTATATGCATAGCTGAATCACTTTGCTTTATACTTGAAACTAACACAATATTGTAAATCAAATGCATTCTTATAAAATTTAAAAAAATCTTAATATATTTCAGATTTATCAAAAATAGGGGAAAAAATAATACAAGTCCAAAGACTTTCATAAAGCAGACGGTAAGGTGGGGGGAGATGGAAAGAGCAAGGGCAGAGGGAAGGCATTCCAGAAAGAAGGAACAATGTGAGCCTGGTCCAAGGAGCCTGGGGTATTTGGAGATTTGCAAGCAGTTCATGAAGACTGTGTAAGGAGATGGTCTGCAGGTAATACAGCTGGCAGTGGAAGTCAGAGCCAGAGATGGAGTAATCTGACCTTCCTCTCAAGGCAGTGGAGAGAGCTTTAGGAGGTGAGTGATGATTAGAGAGATGTTTTAAGAAGAGCATTTGGGCCCCTATTTGGAAGATGAACTGGAGGAGAATGAGACAGAGCAGGGGTCTGCCTATAGAACTGCATCCTTATGGAAAGGATAAGGTGCATCTAGTTATACAAGATACAAGAGCACAAGGTACATGGAGGTCATTGCACAGGATACAGCTTCATGACCCCTGTTTTATAGATGAGGACATGAGACCCAGAGAGGTTAAGTTCATCTCCCATAATCACCCAGCTGGTCAGATTGAGAGCCAGGACTAATCTGTGGTCTATTTCCCTACAGGTCCACCTTCACCTGAAGGCCTGCAATCCCCACCAACAGTTACCCTTTGGCTAAGACAATACAGACGGGAATTGGCAACTCCTAAGGGCCAAAGTCAATATGCCCTATTTTATGCTTTTTGCTCACCTTTCTCCTTCTCTCTCTCTATCTCACCAAAGGCCAAGTTCAATGATCCAGGAAACCTTTTCTGATGAACCCCATATAGGCTAATATGATCTTCCCTCTCCTCTGAGATCTTGCAATGATAGTTTTTAAAATTAGTCTCAAATTTGATTTTTTAATTTAATTTTATTTTTAATTGGAGGATAATTTTATAATATTGTGATTAGCATGAATCAGCCATAGGGATACATATATTCCTCCCTCTTACTGTATGACACAGGGAATCCAAAGCCAGTGCTCTGTGACAACCTAAAGGGGTGGGATCGGGAGGGAGGTGGGAGGAAGGTTCAAGGTTGATTATACTAAAACTGCTCTCCTCTGAGAAGAGCTTGCCTTCCCAATTGTATTATCTGATTCCGAAAGGCAGGCAGCAACCCCTTCCTCCCCTGTATTGACCTCAGCAGGAAATACGGCACTGACAACTCAACAGGGGCCAAGCCTTCTGCCTGCAAGCTTCTCGCTACAGGAGTTGTGCCACTCACACCCTCACAACAGGAAGAACTCACCTTGGAGGCCAGACCCTTCCCACACACAGAATTGCAATATAAAGAGCCCTGCTGTGGCATGAACACTGTCATTGAAGTTTACTTTCAGCAGTAGGAGCCGACATCCCCTATCTTCCTCTCTCGATCTCGACCTGATAACTTGCTCTTCACACAGCCCTGCCATTATCACCAAATCACTAACATTTTCCTCCTTTAGCTTCTCTTTTCCACTCTCCAGTCACTCACACTGAGTTTTTCCTCTCAGTTGACAGCTCCAATGTATACATGTTTTTTGACTCTCTTCAAAGTTGCTTCTCTCTGCTCAGTAGAAACCACCTAATATTTACTCAGCCTTTGTCACATTTACACCTTAGCTTTCATTTCTGCTCTCCCATTCAGCCTGCTTGAGATGTTTGGGATTACTCAAACCGTGTTTTTTTTTTTTTTTTTTTCCATTAGAAAGTTCTTCCTGTTCCTTGTTAGGTATGGTACCGTGATGATTCTCAACATTCCCCCTTTAAATGATCTCATTCGCTGTTGTGATCTTCACAGTTTTCATCTTTGAGTTGAAAATACCCAAATAATCCATTGTCCCAATCTCTTTCTTACATTCTTCCTGTAACTTTCTTGGTTGAATTGCTTCAAAAATATGGCCTCAAATCACCTGGAAATTATAGTTGCACCAAAAAATTGGTTCCCCTCTCACTTTTTTCCTGTTCAATTTCACTATCAGCTAATGGCACGTGCATGTGTGCTAAGTCGCGCCAGTCGTGTTCAACTCTTTGTGACCCCAGGGACTATAGCCTATCAGGTTCCTCTATCCATGGGATTCTCCAGGCGAGAATAATGGAGTGGGTTGCCATGCCCTCCTCCAGGGGATCTTTCCAACCCAGGGACTGAACCCGAGTCTCTTATATGTCCTGCACTGGTGGGCAGGTTCTTTACCACTAGCTTTACCTGGGAAGTCCATCAGTTAGTGATACAGGCATCTCTAATTTAGGATCAAAAACTAAGACTCTTTTTTAAAATTTTATTTTATTTTTTTACTTTTACTTTTAAACTTATTTTTAGTTGAATAATTGCTTTACAGTATTGTGTTGGTTTCTGCCATACATCAACATGAATCAGCCATAGGTATGCATATGTCTCCACCCTTTTGAAACTCCCTCCCACCTCCCATCCCATCCCACCCCTCTAGGTTGTCAAAAAGCACTGGTTTGAGCTCCCTGAGTCATACAGCTATTTGTACTGGCTATCTATTTTATATATAGTAATGTAGATATTTTTCCATTCTTAGTACATATACAAATTCTGTTCCCTTTAATTTCAATCTGTCTCCAACCTAATTCCTTCTGAATTCCTTTACCACTTCCCTACTTCAAATCTTTATTACCTTGCACATGTCACAGGGCATATATACTTAAAGCAACTTGACTTTTTGGTTTTGCTCTCTTCATTTATTCTTTGGGGCTAGTTCTTCCTTCCCCCTGCTTTTTCTGGTCATTCTAAAGTAAGACAATCTCAACTCAGTTATTCACTATAGAATTTTCTTATTACTCATGTAATACATTACCATAAAACTAGTGGATTTAAACAACCCAACTACTGTCTGACACTTCAGAAGGTAGGTTGGAAGTTTGAGATGGATCTCACTGGGCTAAAATCAAGGAGTCAGCAAGGCTGACTTGAGCCCCCAGGAAGAATCCATTTCCTTGTCTTCTCTAACCTCTAGAGGCTGCACACATTTTTGACTCAAGGTTCCTTTCCATCTTCACACCCAGAAATGTTCAGTCAAGTATTTATCATATTGCATCATTCTGACACCAACTCTCCTTTCTCACTCTTTCATTTATAAGAAATTTGTGATTACACTGAGCCTGCCTGAAGTATCAAGGATAATTTCCATATCTTCAAGTCAGATCATTAGCAAATTTAATTCCATCTACAAGCCTAGCTCCCCTTTGTAACATATTGCACCTTTTTAAAAAGTACAAGGATGAAAATGTGAACACCTTTGGTGGAACACTATTCTGTCTACCACATATAGTTGTACCTAAAAGTTAAAGCTTAAATCTTGCTTCAAAGTTAAGGCTTCTCTCCTTCCCCTGTTGGGAACATAATTAGTGAGAAGGCATTTGCTGGTTTTCTCTTCTGTTCCTTCACTTGGCAGCTTTAACTCCTGCTTCCATAACATGTTAACAGGGGTTTTCAAGGTCTCCAGAGTGGGACTGGAGATGGAAGAAGAGAAATAAGAAACAGAAATGTCTTTACTCCCTGCACAAGGATGCTGCCCCAACACATGTGCTGTCTGGAGCTGGCAGGTGTTCACAGTGGGTTCTGTCATCACTGGTTTTCCTTGCTGAGAACCATGGCATCTTCTCCCCACTGATCCTTTACCCCTACATCAGTTCCTAGGAATCCATATCTCCAGTTTTTCCACCAAGGTTAATCACTCTCCAAACATCCAACATGAACAGGACCTTGGCTCACTCCACACCAAATCTTTCCACCCACGGGAAAGGCCAGTCCCTTTTCATGGATTGAGTGCAGGCCAATTCTAATGCAGCCAACTTTCCTCTGCTTCACTGTGGAAGAATTAAAGCCTAATTCTCACTCTCGAGATTCTCCCAACCTGATGAGATTCTCATTCCTCTGGTTCTTCACCAGCATATGGAGGGCTCTTCCAGCTCTCCTTATGCTTTTGTCAGAGCCTGATTCCCTTTGATAAAGAAAGGCACTGGTGCAGCCCACCAGCCCACCACTGGTGCAGCCCTCTCCAGAAATGTCTTCTCTCTAACATCTATGTGCCCACCTTCTTTCCCCAGAGGAGGGCATGGCAACCCACTCCAGTATTCTTGCCTGGAGAATCCCATGAACAGAGGAGCCTGGTGGGCTACAGTCCATATGGTTACAAAGAGGTTGGACTCAACTGAAGTGACTTAGCATGCACACCATCCTTTTTTAATCTCCAGAGTGGGTGAGGGCATTAAGAGTTAGTTATTCATGTGAAGGTTTGACAGAAAACAACAAAATTCTATAAAGCAATTATCTTTCAATTTAAAAATTAATTAATTAATAAAAAGAGTTTACTAAACCAGCTTTCAGTCAGCTGCTTAGAAAATCACACCTCTGGGTCCCACATCTCAACATAGAAAGTATTAGATAAAATTTATATTCTACTAGTGGAGGTTGGATGAGGAAATCAGGAAAACAAGAGAGAGTCCCTCTATGTGGATGAAAAGCAGCCATTCCCTTCTCCAAGGGATCTTCCTGACCCAGGGATCGAACCCTGGTTTCCTACGTTAAAGCCATATTCTTTACCATCTGAGCCACCAGGGAAGTCCATAATTTTGTTATGCAGAGATCAGACTGGAGTAAGGAAGTAAATATTCCTATTACACTATTAGTCAATGTGACATAGATGGCTCTGTGTGGGTGTGTGTTCAGTTGTGTCTGAGTCTTTGCAACTCCATGGACTCCTCTGTTCATGGAATTTTCCAGGCAAGAAGTAGAATTTCTGGAGTAGGTTGCCATTTCCTACTCCAGGGGAATCTTCCCAACTCAGGGATCGAACCTCTGTCTCCTGCATATCCAGGTGGATTCTTTACCACTGTGCCACGTGGGAAGTCATAAGCAATAGTGGATCAATAATGAGACTCCATCCTAGAAAGAATGTGGTCTGCGAATGACTGATAGGACCAGTCAAGCAAAAGTTATTCATTAGGGTGGCCCACGGTTGTCAACTACCCCAAGTGAGGACACCCTCCTTTATGGGTGTCACTTATGGGTCTGATTAGCAGTTGGGACTCTTAGGACTGTTATTTTAATAATCCATAAGAGTTATTCCCAGACTACTGTGATATAGACTATTTTGTCAGGACAGGAAAGATACCAGCATATAGTTGCTTTCCCACAATTTAAAGAAAATATTACCAAACAGATAATTCACCCTTTGAATAAGTATAAAAGTTTCTGGGATGCAAAGTCCAGGGGAGGTCAGAACAGACCAGATCTGATCAAGGGATCAGTCCTGACCTATTATTATCTGTAGCTCAGAGCTGTGGTTAGGTCACATGCTGGGGAGTGACAATGCTTTTGCCAACACTTATGCAATATGGAAGCATTTAGAAAATGATGTTAAAGCTGGAAGGAGATTTAGAGAGCATCGAGCCCGTATCCCTCATCTTAAGATGAAGAAACAAAGACCTAGAGAGGGTGGAATTTTCTCAAAGATGCTCTGCTAATTTGTGACCAACCCAGGATTCAAAATAGGTATCCTAACTACTAATCTAATGATCTTGTGACATTTTCAGTCTGGATTTGGCAATAGGTTTCTGTGTTTTATGGTTTCATCAACACAAAGTGTAGGATAGTGCTCAAAAGAGCTTTCTAGACCTCTGCAACACTAATTTGTTTTCCTTCTGCATCTTCCTTTCCTTTCCCTTCTCAGTCACATCTTCTTTTTCAGCTTAGCTGACCTCTGATTTTATAAATGTTGTAAAACACACACACACACAATACTGTTGTGTGCATTTTGTATATTCCCTCCTCTAATCAAGCTCCAGGTATTTTTTTTCTCATTTTCCACTGCCCCATTAGAATGTATTACTCATGAATTCCTTTCTCTAAGTGACAAAAACTGATGCTGATGGATTCAAGAGAAAAACTCACTCCCATTAACACTAGTAAGTAAATCATCTTACCCTTTCAATTATCCAGGGTCAGAAATGAACAAAATCCAAGATAAATAAGTTCGTGTCTATCACCTAAAACTGGATACTAAATTCAGATTTAGTTTCTTGAGAACTAAGACTAAACAGGCAAATACTGGATTGCATGTTTGTTTGTTTGCTTTTTATAAAAAGATGCTTGCTGATTTAACTTTAAAAATCAAAGTTACCTTGAAATTAAATAGCATTTACTCACATACATATTCAAGGCAACGATATTTAAGAATCTAACAGAAAAACTCTACTAGGTATGTTTTAACATTTAATGTAGACAAAAATATTCCACTCCAGATATTCATTATTGATATTATTATCTCCACAGGGATAATGAAAGAATGAAAGGCCTGACACTGCAGACCATCTAAAGACAGTACTAAATACAATCAGGAATAGACAACTGAGTTCAAGGTTTAGGCAGAAACTCAATCAAGAATGGGCTTCCCAAGTGGATCAGTGATAAAGAATTTGTCTGTCAATGCAGGAGACACACAGGATTGATCCCTTGGTCGGGAAGATCCCCTGGAGAAGGAAATGGCAACCCACTCCAATATTCTTGCCTGAAAAATCCTATGGACAGAGGAGCCTAGTGGGCTACAGTCCATGGGGTTGCAAAGAGTTGGACACAACTGAGCAACTAAGGACACACACATGATCAAGAATAGCTTCCATATATTTCAACATATCTGATAGTCATATAGTGTATGTTAGGGCAGGAGTATTATTCTCTATGCAGGAAGACACGAAGGGTATGGAATATTCTTGGATAGTTGGAGACTTCCCAATATCATAACCAAAATCTGTGCTTCTGTGGGTGTTGGAAGAGGGGAAGAATTTGACAAATTGGGAAAATGATGTTTCAAAACCAACAGACCAGACTGATCCAATTATTCCATGATAACATTCCATACCTACCCAGAAATCACCAGCTTACAATGCCTTTAACTAAATGATATTTCATCATTATACTAAATATACAAGACATTCTACAAGAATCATCAAAATAATCCACTGTAGTTTTCTTTTTAATTAATTAATTTTAATTCCAGGATAATGACTTTACAACATTGTGATGGTTTTTGCCATACATCGACATGAATCAGCCACGGATACACATGTGTCTCCCCATCCTGAACCCCCCTCCCTCCTCCCTTCCCACCCCATCCCTCAAGGTTGTCCCAGAGCACAGGCCTTGGGTGTCCTGCTTCATGTATCAAACTTGCTGCTGCTGCTGCTTAGTCGCTTCAGTCATGTCCGACTCTGTGCAACCCCATAGACGGCAGCCCACTAGGCTCCCCCGTCCGTGGGATTCTCCAGGCAAGAACACGGGAGTGGGTTGCCATTTCCTTCTCCAATGCAGGAAAGTGAAAAGTGAAAGTGAAGACGCCCAGTCGTATCCGACTCTTAGCGACCCCATGGACTGCAGCCTACCAGGCTCCTCCGTCCATGGGATTTTCCAGGCAAGAACACTGGAGTGGGTTGCCATTTCCTTCTCCTTGCACTTGTTATCTATTTTACATATGATAATGCACACATTTCAATGCTCTTCTATCAAATCATCCCACCCTCGCCTTCTCCCAGGAGTCCAAACTTCTGTTCGTTACATCTGTGTCTCTTTTGCTGCCCTGCATACACAGTCATTGTTACTGTTTTTCTAAATTCCATACATATATTTATGTTTCTCTTTATGACTTACTTCACTCTGTATAATAGGCTACAGTTTCATCTGCTTCATTAGAACTGACTCAAATGTGTTCCTTTTTACAGCTGAGTAATACTCCGTTGTGTATATATACCCCAACTTCCTTATCCATTCATCTGTCGATGGACATCAACGTTGCTTCCGTGCCCTAGCTATTGTAAATAGTGCTGCAATGAACATTGGGGTACATGTGTTTCTTTTAATTCTTGTTTCCTTGGGGTTTATGCTCAGGATTGCTGGGTCGTATGGCAGTTCTATTCCCAGTTTCTTAAGGAATCTCCACGCTGTTCTCCACAGTGGCTGTACCATGTTGCATTCCCACCAACAGCTTTAAGAAGGTTCCCTTTTCTCCACATCCTGTCCTGCATTTATTGCTTGTAGACTTTTTGATGATGGTCATTCTGATTGGCATGAGATGGTACTTCATTATGGCTCTGATTTGCATTTCTCTAATATTGAGTGATACTAGGCATCTTTTCATGTGTCTATTAGCCATTTGAAGTTTTAAACTATCAAACCACAGGTCATAGTCAATGTTTTCAATATGAATTTCCTTAAGTAAAGCATTTTTAGCTCCACAGTCTAAACCATGCTCTCATATCTTGCTTAGAACCAACTGATTTGTTTATCTGTCCTCTGAAACTATTTTACTTGTACTCCCTAAAAGCAGCTCACTTTTAGGAAATGAATCCTGGCAAATATCTGGTTGAAAAATGAAAGTGCAAGTCGCTTAGTTGTGTCCAATTCTTTTCGACCACCTGGACTGTAGACTGCTATGCTCCTCTGTCCATGGGATTCTCCAGGCAAGAGTACTGGAATGGGTTGCCATTTCCCACATCAGGGTGTCTTCCCAATCCAGGGATCAAACCCAGTCTCCTGCGTTGCAGGTGTGTTTGTTACCATCTGAACCACCAGGGAAGCCCAGAATATATAATTAGTGCAGTTCATACAGACAAGCCAAATTTCATAGTACCCTCTGATCATAAAATAATTCAGTTACCTGGATAAGTAAGGCAGCTATCCAGAACCAGTTTGAGGAAACAAATACTGTCCAGAAAGTGACTTCATGTTTATGCAAAGCATAAAAATCCCATCCTTATTAATCCTTTGTGGCAGGATTCTCCCATGCTACTCTCAGCTAGAGACATTTTCTCAACAAAACTTACTGGACATTGCCCATCCCCTAGGAGTCTTGTCTTTGACCAATGACTGACCAGTTAGAGCATAAGCAGGTGCCTGTGATTCTTTAACTTAAAGGGATGACTCCTGCTGGCAACTTTAAGGACTGGGGCAGCAGGCCCGTGACCACCTGGGGCTCGGGACATTTTCCCCATTCTCTCCATGGCAGCAGTAGATGATTGTGATTACAGACAAACAAATCCTGGACATGAACGGTGACAGAAAGGCACCCTTTTGCAGCTCTGGTGCGCAAATCTTCCGTGGTCCCCAGACTCCCCAGATCATTACAAGTGAGCTCCTCCTTTGCTTCCTGATGTAGCTGATGGGAAATGAGCCTCCAGGGCTGACAGCTAGAAATTAATTTGATCGATTTATTTTCTGTGTTTCATGTTTCGGGTGCAAATGCTTTCTTCATCCTGATGGAGAACATTTATGCTCTCCCATTCGCAGAAAACAAATTTATCGTGCCTAACTAACTGAACTCTTTTGCTGAAGGTCAGAAACAAATGTTCCCATACATCTCCCTTTACCATTCTGAGCAATACCAAGCTGTTTTCCTTTTTAATTTCGGACTGAAGGAAGATCGTTTTCTAGAGCAAAGCCAGGGTGAAAGAAAGCAATTGGAACTTCGGAGTTTTCTACTGAAAACAGAACTTAGCATGCCCCTCATGAGAGGAATGAAGCAAAGAAACAAAAGCCTCTCCTGCTTTTCCATGGGAGAGAAATTTTCAGTTTTGCCTTAACTCAAGTAAAAGGAACATCATTAGGCAAGGACTATTAATTACCATTTTTAGACAAGTGGAATCTGGCACCTAATTTGTTTGTATTTCTTGTTCACTTGAGACCAAATTCTATCCTTGGCAGATAATTTCTGAAGAGTGCTGCTGCTGCTGCTGCTAAGTTGCTTCAGTCGTGTCCAACTCTGTGCGACCCCATAGACGGCAGCCCACCAGGCTCTGCTGACCCTGGGTTTCTCTAGGCAAGAACACTGGAGTGGGTTGCCATTTCCTTCTCCAATGCATGAAAGTGAAAAGTGAAAGTGACGTCACTCAGAGTCCGACTCTTTGCAACCCCATGGACTGCAGCCCACCAGGCTCCTCCATCCATGGGATTTTCCAGGCAAGAGTCCTAGAGTGGGGTGCCATTGCCTTTTCCGTCTGAAGACTGCAGAGGGAACTAAACACATATGATCGGAATTAAACATGGTTCATCCTAACTTATTTACGGCGAAGGAATGGAGCACAGACGTGTGGACACAATGGGGCAAGGAGAGGGTGGGAAGGATTGATAAAGTAGCACTGACATATATACACTGCCATATGTAATATAGATAGCTAATGGGAAGCTGCTCAATAGTATAGGGAGCTCAGCTCGGTGCTCTGTGATGACCTAGAGGGATGGGATGGGAGGGAGGGGAGGGAGGCTCAAGAGGAAGGGGATATATATAAATTATGACTGATTCACATTGTATGGCAGAAACCAACACAACATTGTAATTTTCCTCCAGTTAAATACATACATTAAAAAAAAAAAAAAAAAAAGACTAGCTTTTCGTTAACAGGTAAAATTTTCACATGTCCCTGAAAAAGCAAAATTGATATTCACTCAGTTCAGTTGTTGTGATAAATGACCTATTCCTGTGGGCCCGAGTTAATATGGACATCTTTAATTAGGACACTTCCTTGAACACCAAGCGGATCTGTATCTTCCCGTGTTGCCAGCATGTCACCTATCCCTGCTGGGTCAAAAAAAAGATTAATCCAAACATGAAAGCTTGAGCCGACAGTGAAGGTGTCCTGGCACATTTCTTCAATAGTTGCTGAGTGAGTAAAAAGGCTAATTCCCCAGGAGGCACTGGTATTGGTGATGGTAGCCCTGGAGGTGGGGCTGGGAGTGGATGCAGTGGTTTATGACCATCTGCCAAAATGTCAGGTCAGAAGGCTGTCCTTCCAGATGTTCATGCAGAACTGCACAAAAGGCACGTGCAACACCTATATCTCCTATGGAAGAAGAAAGAGACCCTGGTGGAGATAGGGGTAAAGAATCTACCCACCAATGCAGGAGACATAAGAAACGCGGGTTTGATTCCTGGGTGGGGAAGATCCTCTGGAGGAAGGCATGGCAACCCACTCCAGTATTCCTGCCTGGAGAATTCCATGGACAGAGATGTTTGGCGGACTGCAGTTCATAGAGTTGCAAAGAGTTGGACACGATTGAAGCGACTTAGCATGGAAGGAGCTTCTTGAAGATACTAAATACAGCCATTTATTCAGTTTGGAATAATGTCTAAGAAAAAAAATCTGTTCGTTGTTAGAACCAGAGGGTTAACTTTTAAGGGGAGGGGGCAGAGCTGTGTGGGGTGGGCAAGCAGGAAGTTCACTGCAGAGAGCCCCCTGCCCTCACTACAGGGGCACAGCTGAGACAAAATGGTAAAAGGAACCAAGTCTGTGTCTAGGTCACCTAAAAGGCATCTTTCAAACAGGTGTCCAATTCCTTCCTGTTGTCTTCCTCCCTTCTCTGCTCCTGTTCTGGAAAAGCACTCTAATGTTGCTCAGATACGGCCTCAAGGGACCAAAAGGGGATGCAGAGAAGTTGATCAACTCAGTGTGGAAACAAAGCTTTCTTGAGCACATCAGTATCAAGGACAGAAAGGCAAGGAAGCTCTCATCCGCCTTGAGCAGTGCTCTGGGGTGATGAACCTCATTGGCAGTTTCTAATGAGAAGGATACCAACCAAACACCTGATCTGGAGAAAAGGAGCCCAGTGAGAAGAAGTGATGCTGAAGCTGAAACTCCAATACTTTGGCTACCTGATGTGAAGAACTGACTCACTGGAAAAGACCCTGATGCTGGGCAAGATTGAGGTCAGGAGAAGGGGACGACAGAGGATGAGATGGTTGGAGAGTATCACCAATTCAATGGACATGCATTTGAACAGGCTCTGAGAGTTGGTGATGGACAGGGAAACCTGGTGTGCTGCAGTCCATGGGGTTGCAAAGAGTAGGACATGACTGAGAGACTGAACTGAACTGAGGAGGAGAAGAGAGAAGACAGAGAAAAGAAAAGTACAAAGTGAGGTGAGTAAAGAGAAAATACACTCAGATTTAGTAAAGAAAAGTCAAATCTGGTTCCTTTTATCTGGACTTAGGAATGTTTGTGCCTGACTATAAAGATGAAATAAAGAGAGGTGCATTGCTTTGGTATTCATATAGAATCTGAAGCCTCAATTGACTTTGGCTAAAGCCACTAGATCTTGGCTATTATCCTTTTCAGCTTTGTTTTCCACAAAGCAGAACAAGGAGTAAATTAGGTCTTCAGTTTCTGTGTTTCTTTAGAAACCTGAGCTCATGGGGTGAATAATGGAAAACACATTTCAAATTTAAAGAACACATAATGAAAGTTTCTTTTCAGAGTTAAGAGAAGGATAAATGCTTTCTCATCCTAATGCAGCTCAAGAGAAAAAGATTTCAACTTCAGCCCTTAGCAATTGAAATCATCAATTTGTAGAAAAATACAGAGGCAATAGTATTATTGAGGTATCAAAGTTATCTAAGGCTTGGTGCTCCTTTTTGAATCTCAACTTTAGCTTCTGAGGCAGAAGTACCATTATGTTTTTCTGACCCATCCCAAAGTATAAAAGAGCAGACTGTCAAAATCTTCCTTTTGTTCTTTCCCATTAGCCATTAATTTATCATCTTATCTCTTTTATCACAGAGACACAGGAAGAGAAATTTCTATCAGAGAGGAACAGAGCTGGGTATTCTCTTGGTGATGAGAAAAGCATTTGTAGAATTCTGGGGGAAAATATCTTATTTGAAACTCATAAGGATGGGCCTGGAAATGTGCAGTTTCCAAGAGGAAATAACAAAAAGGGTGCCAGTTCACATAGAAATTATAATACCATGAGGTTCACTTCATACGTTGAGACTTTCAATTCCCCCAAGAATGTGTGCTACAACTCTCTCCACAGAAGTAGAAATCAAAGGACTTGATGCCTCTCTCTTTATAAACTAGTCACCTAAAAGAGTGAGTGATGAAATAGGCTAAAAAATTCACAATCTAGCTGGGAAATCAAATATAAACTCTCAAAAACAAACAATCAAAAATTAAGATTGTGAAGAAGTAGAGAGAAATTAAAACTGAGTGCCCAGTAGTTGATGAGAAAAAGAATGTGACTCAGAAGAAGAGAGAGGGAGCCAAAACGGGGCCCGTCTGCTTGCTGCTCAAAAGCCAATAAAGAGCCAAGGTTAGTGGAAAGGAAAGCTTGTTTTATTTTTGATGCTGGAAATAGGGGGTAGGAGGTCGGAGTCTTGTCCAAAGGCTGACTCACCCTCTTCTAAAACCAGTAGGCATGAGTTTTTATAGGTGGAGAGAGGGGTCTACATAAGAAACAACACAGTCAGCTCTGACAATCCTACTGAAATTGGTTATTGGTGGCCTGACCAGTATCATCTTGATTGTTTGGTTAGTTCTTTTAATTTTTATTGGAGTATAGTGGTTTTACAATGTTGTGCTATTTTCTGCTGTACAGCAAAGTGAATCAACCATGTGTGTACATATATCCCCTCTTTTTTGGATTTCCTTCCCATCTTAGGTCGCCACAGAGCACTGAATAGAATTTGATTGTTTTAAGTACAGTTAATCTTCAGTTCCAAGGTCAATTTGTTCCCATTTCTTTGAGGCCAATTCTCAGAATTGCAGCAGCTTATGTCATGGCTACAGTCTGGTTACCATGTAATTAACGTCTTCCATCTGGTGGCAGTTTCAGTATCTATAAGACAGCTCACAGGATATGGCTCAGAATATTATCTATAGCCTTTGAGAAGGAACTAAAGGTCCTTGACTATTCTTAAAGACTAAACTATTATGCTTTGGTCTCCTTTGGCTTTTTTCCTTTGTTTCTACATTTTCTCACTTCTCTGATTAAACTTATTCTTTGGCTAAAGCTTTTCCACAGACAAAAGGCAGGCTGAGGATACAGGGCAAGGGTCATAGGGTCCTGCTCCATTTCATTACAGAATAATTATAAATAAATTACAAATACTGAAGAAGAAATACCCATCTTTGTATGGAGGGGAAAAATCCAGGGAATAGAGATGTCCTAACACTACCCTATGGCATCATTAGCTTTCCTCACCAAGATTTGACTTGTCTCATCTCTCATAGCATGGTAGGCTTACAGTACCTCCCTTCTAGTGGTTAGGAGGCCATGTGACTAGTTCTAACTAATGAGAATGGAAGTTTTAAGTGTTACTTCTGTGCTAAAAGTGAGATCCTCTAGGGCTTTCATTCCCTTTCGGATGTGAGTAGCAATTTTGGACATGACAGTACTGAGATTTTGGAGGGTGTTTTGTTAATGCAGTATAGTCTAACTTATCCTGACTGATATACAGTCATAGATTTGATAAAAGAAATACAAAGCCATGTAGTGGCCAAAGAATACCTCTTGAGGAAAATGGAAGAAATCATATACAAAACTAATATAGTATCTAATAGGAATTCTTGTCTCTATGGAGAATATACCTGAGGTGGTGCAGAGAATCTGCCAAGAATGAGCTCACCAACAGTTACTAAATCCCAGCTAAACAACTACTATCTTCAGAAAAAGAAAGAAACTTGTGCTATATCTCTTAGAATTAAGTGTTGGGAATAAAACTGAAGGAAGAGAATAAGCCAGATGGTATTTTTCTTTTTACTTTACATTTATGTTCCTGAGAGAGGAGCTAAGGGGGTGTCCATAGTTATGCAGCTGGGATCATATGGTAACAACCACAAGATACTGCAGTGCAAGGGAGTATCTTCAACTAAACAAAAAAGGAGCACTGTGGGCATGTTCTCTTACGTAAACAAGGGAGTCAAGATACAAAACATAAGGGAAAGAGAAAAATATCCCCCAAAGAGCTCAAATCTATACACTGTCCTCTTTGTTTTAATGGGAGGATAACTGTTTTAAAATGTTGGTTTCTGTCATACAACAAGGTGAATCAGCTATAGCTGTACTTATTTGCTCAGTCTTGTCCAACTCTTTGTGATCCCATGGATTGTAGTCTGCCAGGCTCCTCTGTTTATGGGAATTCTGCAGGCAAGAATACTGGATTGGGTTGCCACGCCCTCCTCCAGGGGATCTTCCCAACCCAGGGATTGAACTCACATCTCCCACATTGCAGGCAGATTCTTTATCAGCTGAACTACCAGGGAAACCCTGAATCAGCTATAAGTATACATAAATCCCTTCCCTCTTGAGCCTCCCTCTAGGTCATCACAGAATTCCAGGATGGGCTCCCAGTATTATACAGCAACTTCCCAGTAGATATCTATTTCACACGTGGTAGTATATATATGTCAATGCTACTTTTTCAATTCATCCTACCCTCTCCTTCCCCCACTGTGTCCACAAGTCCATTCTCTATGTCTGCATCTCCATTCCTTCTCTGCAAATACGTTCATCAGTACTATTTTTCTAGATTCTGTATACATGCATTAATATGATAATAATTGTTTTTTTTCTTTCTGACTTACTTCACTCTGTATAATAGGCTCTAGGATCATACACCCCACTACAACTGACTCAAATTTGTTCCTTCTTATGGCTGAGTAATATCCATTGCATTGTGTACCACAACTTCTTCATCTATTCATCTGTCTATGGACATCTAGATTGCTTCCTTGTCCTGACTATTGTAAATAGTGCTGCAGAGAACAATGGGGTACTTGTGTCTTTTTGAATTGTGGTTTTCTCAGGGTATATGCCCAGTAGTGGGATAGATGTGTTATACGTAGTTTTATTACTAGTTTTTTAAGGAATTTCCACACTATTCTCCATACTGGCTGTGCCAATTTACATTCTAGTTCAGGAGGGTTCCCTTTTCTCTACATCCTCTCCACCATGTACTGTTTGATGATGGCCATTCTGATTAGTGTGAGGTGATACCTCATTGTAGCTTTGATTTGCATTTCTCTAATAATGAGTGATATTGAGCTTCTTTTCATGTGTTTATTGGCTATCTGCATGCTTTCTTTGGAGAAATGTCTGTTTAGATCTGCCTATTTTTTTTATTGGGTTGTTTGTTTTTCTGATACTGAGCTACTTATATATTCTGGAGATTAATCCTTTGTCAGTTGCTTCATTTACAATTATTTTCTCCCATTCTGAGGGTTATCTTTTCAGCTTGTTTAAGTTTCCTTTGCTGTGCAAAAGCTTTTAAGTTTAATTGCATCCCACTTGTTTATTTTTGTTTTATTTCCATTAATCTAGGATATGGGTTATAGAGAATCTTGCTGTGATGTATTTCAAAGACTATGCGGACTATGTTTTCCTCTAAGAGCTTTATAATTTTTAACTTTACATTTAAGTCTTTGATCCATTTTGAGTTTATTTTTGTGTATGTTGTTAGGAATTGTTCTAATTCCATTCATTTACATGTAGCTGTCCAGTTTTCCCAGAACCACTTATCGAAGAGGGTGTCTTTTCTCCATTGCATGTTCTTGCCCCTTTTGTCAAAGATAAGGTGACCGTATGTGCAAGGGTCTATCCCTGGGCTTTCTGCCTTGTTTCATTGATCTATATTTCTGTTTCTGTGCCAGTACTATACTGTTCTGATTATAGTAGCTTTGTAGTATAGTCTGAAGTCAGGAAGGTTGATTCCTCCAGCCCTACCTTTCTTTCTTAAGATTGCTTTGACTATTTGTAGTCTTTTGTGTTTCCATATAAATTGTAAAAATTTTTGTTCTAGTTCAGAGAAAAGTGCCATTAGTAATTTGATAGAGATTGCATTGAATCTGTAAATTGCTTTGAGTAGTATAGTCATTTTCACAATACTGATTCTCCCCAAAGGAAAACAGTTGTAGCACAAGTCATGTAGTCTCAAAGGGGCAAAAATTGCTTCCTGGTGGGGTGAGGGCAGATATTACAAGGGTACATGGCCCTCTGCTATGCATAAACAGATATACAAGTATATGTGGTATTAACATTATATGTTAATGTTGAGCTATGTTGCCTACCAGGGAAGGCAACATTTTATGTAGGAGGTAATTAGGGAAAAACATTTTAAAAAGGTTTATAAGGAAGTCTACAAAGAACAATACTTTTTAAAAAAGGTTAAGAAACACTAGTGCAGATGAACAAACATGATTTTTAGAGAAAAAATAACCATAAATGGAAAGGGATCAAGACATATATTTATAGTCATGTACATGTGCCAAAGCAGAATATGTGTATATAATAAACCAGGTCACCCTGAAATGGCATCCAGAATTAAAGGAAACTTTAACATTTACCCTAAGCCTTACTGGGAAAGAACCATGTCCCATCTTCTATATATGACCCAGAAGCTCATCAGAGAATGCCTACCCTATCTTCACTCATTCAAACTCTTGGCAGCAGTGTCATCCAAAAGTGTATATTCCAAACCTAAACAGCCTCAGCCATGGAATTATGCCCATTTTTTTCTTTGAACTTTTATTTTTAAACTTGCTTTTTTGAATGGTCCTGTACATATGGTTATATGTCCTATTTTTCTTTCCTTCATTATTAAGAACTCCAAGAGGTTATAGTCAGTTTTTTCCAAGTCTCTTTATTTATTTTTAACTCTGATATTACCTAACAGATGAGAATTAAATCCAGAGCAAAAGCCACTGTTAGGACTTCTTACCTACTCTCAGTACAGACATTTTGGTTTAAAGCATTCTACACTGTACTAGATACTATATTTCTAAAAGATATGGATATATAGTTGGTAATGGAGAAGGTGAAATACACAATCAGTATTAAATTTGATCGTGGTCACAATTCTGTAATTTGTACTAGGAATCTAGTACTTTATTCCCTACTAGGTTGAGCAAACTACAGAAAACAACTGAACAGCTCTTCTTTTAATCCTTGCCCAGATTTTGTCTAATATGTTCCCATCTTAAGGATTAAGAAGTTTTTAAGTAAAATATAGTTGATTTACAATATTATGAGAGTTTCAGAGGTACAGCAAAGTGGTTCAGTGATACATATATCTACATATTTTTTTTCCATTAGAGATCATTACAAGATACTGAATATAGTTCCCTGTGCTATGCAGTAAATCCTTGAATCTTATCTATTTTATGTATAGTGGTTTGTATCTGTAATCCCATTCTCCTAATTTATCCTCTCCCTCCTCCCTTTCTCCTTAAATTTGTTTTCTACATTTGTGATTCTGTTTCTGTTCTGTATATAGATTCATTTGTATTTGTTTTTAGATTCCACAGAAAATGATACATGACATTTGTCTTTCTCTGTCTGATTTACTTCACTGAGTATGATATCCTCTAGATCCATCTATGTTGCTGCAAAAGGCAATAATTCACTCTTGTATGGCTGAATAATATTCCACTGTATATATGTACCACATCTTTATCCATTCATCTGTCAGTGGACACTTGGGTTGTCTCCATGTCTTGGCTATTGTAAATAGCGCTGCTATGAATATCAGGGTGTATGCTTCTTTTCAAGCTGTAGTTTTCATCTTTCATGATATAAGCCCAGGAATTAGATCGCTGGATCATATGGTAGCTTTATTTTTAATTTTCTAAGAAATCTCCATACTTTTTTTGATAATGACTGCACAAATTTACATTCCCAACAACAGTGTAAGAGGGTTCCCTTTTCCTCACACTTTTTTTGACAATGGCCATTCTGACTGATGTGAGGTGTGAGGTGATACCTCACTGTGGTTTTGATTTGCATTCCTCTAATAATCAGTGATGATGAGCAAACATTTACTGTGCCTGTTGGCCATCCATGTGTCTTCTTTGGAGATATATCTATTTAGGTCTTCTGCCAGAAGAGAACATAGACAAAACTTTTTTGGACATAAATTGTAGCAATATTTTCTTAGATCAGTCTCCCAAGGCAAAAGAAATAAAAGAAAAATAAAAGTGGAACCTAATTAAACTTAAAAGCTTTTGCACAACAAAGGAAGCCATTGACAAGAAGGAAAGACAACCTACACAATGTGAGAAAATATTTGCAAAAGATACAACTGAAAAGGGGTTAATATCCAAAACATACACAGGTCACAGATGGCTCCATATAAAAAAAAAAATCTCAATCAAAAAATGGGCAGAAGAAGTTTAAGAATTTTGATAAAAATATACATTTTGTCAATATACAAAGCTCATGTTATAAAGGAGAGAGTCTTGGCCCATAGATGTGTTAAAAAGAAGTGGTAAGGATATGACTGTTTGAAGAGGTGACCTCTGCACCAGAAAGAATATGTGCCAGACACAAGAGGTATGCTCTGTACTCACCTACAACCATGGCAGACAATTAACAACCCTAGCATCTTGCCCATTGTGCCTGGATATGTCTTCACAATCATTTTAAACAAAAGCTTTGAACCACACAATTGATATTATTAGACAAGGTAAAGTTTATCTTGGAAGAAAAATCTTTAATAGTTCTCCATGTCTGAAACTGTGATTATATATACTATATTTATGCTTTTAGACTAGCCCAACCTAATGAGCAGTAGTAGAGAATCCACCTGCCAATTCAGGAGACACAAGAGACACAGGTTCAATCCCTGAGTCAGGAAGATCCCCTGGAGTGGGAAATGGGCAACCTGCTCCACTATTCTTGCCTGGCAAATTCCATGGACAGAGGAGCCTGGTAAGCTACAGTCCCTGGGGTTGCAAAGAGTCAGACACGACTGAGCACACACTCACAAACACATACACAACCTGATGCACACTGAGGATTCATGTACAGTTCAGCAGGTGTAAAAGAGGAAGAATGAGTATTACAAGTGCTTACTAGTTTACTTCCCAGTGAAAGACTGGATACTCAAAAGCTGTGGCTTTCCATATTAACTTCTGTACTTATTCAATGATTCTTTGCAATTATTTTGTGAGTAGCCACCAAAGGCTTTCTTCTTTTCTTGATGAGGGATGGGACTAAAATACAAGTGTCTTGGAAAAGACAACATAGTGGCTTTTGCTAACAAAGATATAAATAACCACGAGCAGATTCACTTCTGTGAGTGGAATTGATAAAGAACATGTAGTCCACAATCCTCTGCTATGGACTCAGAGAGCATAATGGGAGCAGGGTGGTGGAGACACAGTTGAATATTTAGCAGAACTTCAGGCTTAGTTCCAGGATTACAGATGCTACTATTTTATTCTGTAACTCATATACCACAAAAACCCTATATTCTTTCCCTGAACCCTAAAAGTCTTTCTTTCTCAGGTTTCTTGCTTGAAAATCAATTTATTTTCAATGACCCAAATGTCCTTTTAACTAATGATCATTGATAAATTGCAGAGGATATGACCAATTTTACAGCAGACATACAGAAGCAAAAACTAAAGTCCATGCCTCCTCCTAGGAGATAACCTAGAAAATCATTAGCAGGTATGGTATACAAGGTGAGGGCTACCCTGGTGGCTCAGTCAGTTAAGAATTTGCCTGCAATGCAGGAGACCTGGGTTCAATCCCTGGGTCAGGAAGATCCCCTAAAGAAGAAAATGGAAAACCACTCCAGTATTCTTGCCTGAAGAATTGCATGGACAGATGTGCTTGGCAAGCTACCGTCCATGGGATCACAAAGAGTCAGACACAACTGACTGACTAACACATAGAAGGTGAAGGCACCTTGGTTGTTGAGTTGAACCCTGAAAGGAGAACTGGGAAAACTCCAATCAGATATGTTTTGAGTCTAATAGGTAGGTCAGTAGGCATGGGAAACAAGGTGGAATATAGAAACTATTAGAACAGAAGACAGATAAATAAGAAAACTACAGATAACAGTAAAATATTTCAAATGAAATATGATGAGGTGTGACATAGGAAGAAATAGAATGATAATTGGAAGGGTATCATGATAGGTCTTAAATCAACAAGATAGATCCAGTTTTGTGGGGGTTTTGGTAATAAAAGTCAATGAATAACTGGACACACACACACAAACACACATACACATACACAAAACCTTTAAGCACACCAAGAAATTCATTACAAAGTTAACAGGGAGTTATTGAATTCATAAGCTAAATATTTTTTTATTGTCTATCATGTGTCATAAACTAAACCCTGCAGGATACTAAAATTAATGGGACAGAGACATGGTCCTGTAGAGACTCACAATAGAGTTGTCAGGGATGGAGGGGGAAGAGAAAAGGTGGGTCAACAAATCTAATAAAGGATTCAGTGCAATGAGCAGACCTGAGGAAGCCTTTATTTCCGACTTGAGAAGCTCTGTGGGATAGGTACTGCTCTTCAGGCCAGCCCAGTCTCAGCCCTATGACAAAAGTGCTGAGAAGAGTTGATGTGAGGTCAGAAGGAAAGCATGGCTTCCAGCTGCTATTACCCTATTACCCATATGTGGAGACAAGTAGGGCTATCCAATAACTGAGTGTGTTACCCATCAATAAGCTAGATGCCCCTGATGGCATCTATTCTCCTATGAGGAGTGACCACACTCTCCCAGGGGCCTGGGATCCTCCAAGCTATGCTAAACATAGCTTAAAAAACCTGGAGGCACCAAAGTTTTCAGGTGCCAAGCAGCTGGCATCTCCCAGCAGTCTCTTAAACAGAAGACATCTACGTTCAGTTCAGTTCAGTTCAGTTCATTCATTCAGTCATGTCTGACTCTTTGTGACCCAATAAATCACAGCACACCAGGCCTCCCTGTCCATCACCAACCCCTGGAGTCACCCAAACCCATGTCCATAGAGTCAGTGATGCCATCCAACCATCTCATCCTCTACTGTCCCCTTCTCCTCCTGCCCTCAATCTTTCCCAGCATCAGGGTCTTTTCTGATGAGTCAGCTCTTTGCATCAGGTGGCCAAAGTATTGGAGTTTCAGCTTCAACATAGTCCCTCCAATGAACACCCAGGACTTATCTCCTTTAGGATGGACTGGATGGATGGCCTTGCAGTCCAAGGGACTCTCAAGAGTCTTCTCCAACACCGCGGTTCAAAGGCATCAACTCTTTGGCACTCAGCTTTCTTCACAGTCCAACTCTCACATCCCTACATGACCACTGGAAAAACCATAGCCTTGACTAGATGGACCTTTGTTGGCAAAGTAATGTCTTTGCTTTTGAATATGCTGTCTAGGTTAGTCATAACTTTCCTTCCAAGGAGTAAGCGTCTTTTAATTTCATGGCTGCAATCACCATCGGCCATGATTTTGGAGCGCAGAAAAATAAAGTCAGCGACTGTTTCCACTGTTTCACCATCTATTTGCCATGAAGTGATGGGACCAGATGCCATGATCTTCGTTTTCTGAATGTTGAGCTTTAAGCCAACTTTTTCACTGTCTCACTTTCATCCAGAGGCTCTTTAGTTCCTCTTCACTTTCTGCCATAATGGTGGTGTCATTTGCATATCTGAGGTTATTGATATTTCTCCCAGCAATCTTGATTCCAGCTTGTGCTTCTTCCAGCCCAGCGTTTCTCATGATGTACTTTGCATATAAGTTAAATAAGCAGGGTGACAATATACAGCCTTGACATAGTCCTTTTCCTATTTGGAACCAGTCTGTTCTATGTCCAGTTCTAACTGTTGCTTCCTGACCTGCATACAGGTTTCTCAAGAGGCAGGTCAGGTGGTCTGGTATTCCATTCGCTTTCAGAATTTTCCCTATTTTATTGTGATCCACACAGTCAAAGGCTTTGGTATAGTCAATAAAGCAGAAATAGATGTTTTTCTGGAACTCTCTTTCTTTTTTGATGATCCAGTGGATGTTGGCAATTTGATCTCTAGGTGCTTTGCCTTTTCTAAAACCAGCCTGAACATCTGGAAGTTCACGGTTCATGTATTGCTGAAACCTGGCTTGGAGAATTTTAAGTATTACTTTACTAGCATGTGAGATGAGTGAATCTATGTTCAGTCTGCCTTTTTTCCTGAGCCCCATGTGTCAATTTCCCTACATGAGATTACTCCCACACTTTCCCATAAGAATAGATAATGGGCAGGACAGTGTCCTACCCCTCAGGTCCTCCTGCCTGATGTCTGCATTGTCTGGCCTCAGCACACCTATCTGAGGAGTAATAAGGGAACAGGGACAGCGAGCCTCCTCTTGTTCTTCCTTGGCTGACAAATGTACCCACTGAGCCTCTTCCTAAGACCAGACCTTATACTCTGTCACCCCAAGCAATGTGTAGCAAATCACTGAACCTCCCTAAGCCCCTTAGCATCTGTGTGTGACTGCTAAGTTGCTTCAGTTGTGTCTGACTCTTTGTGACCCCATGGACTGTAGCCTGCTCCCAGGCTCCTCTGTCCATGGGATTCTCCAGGTAAGAACACTGGAATGGGTTGTCATGTCCTCCTCCAGGGGGTCTTCCCGATCCAGGGATCGAACCCACATCTCTTATGTCTCCTGTGTTGGCAGGCAGGTTCTTTAACATGAGTGCCACCTGGGAACCCTTTTGCATCAGAAGAATGAGGAAAATAAATACCTCCCCAACCCACTTCACAAGGGAGTAGTGACAATTTAAGGAGCTTTGTAAATCAAAATGTACTATACTCAAGTGATGGGGAGGGGTATTTTTATCAGAAAGGAGTGAAGAGGCACTGAGCACAGACTCTGTGGTTGGCACCTAAACCTGTTTACCACACACGATTTTCCAGGCAAGAGTACTGGAGTACTCTTTGCCTTCTCTGGCTGCTTAGTTAGATTCACAGATAATTAAAGTTAGATTAGAGGCATATACAAAACAACATGGAAAAGCAAAAAGGAAAGATAGAGATCAGAGAAATAAAAGTAAATAGGAACATTACAATGTGGATGTGTCATCCACAAGGATGCTGAGTCACCAGTCTGGCCCAAAGCTTCCTGGAGTGCAAAGTCTAGGGAAAGCATGTCATATACATGCTTGCCATTGACAGCAAGAAAAAAGCCTATAATTGCTAAGAGAGGACATTGTTTCATGGAAGAAACTCAGTGTGAAGAGATCACAGTTTTCTCCCCCACTTTCCACCATAAATATAATCTTGAGTTTCTTAGCATAACTCCCATAGATCAGTTCAAGGAAATCTCTTCTATAGAGAACCTAGTGTTCGTGATCTGATCAGAGTTGATTCAGACATAAAATACAAAGAAGGAAAATTCATAATTTGTAGGGTAAAGAGATGAATCTTTTCAAAAAAACCCTGTGCACCTTTAAGTACCTTTTCTTTAGAAAGCTTCTAGAAGGTCCCCAGCTCACATTTAATCAGCAGGTGCAAAAGTTGGGAGTGGACTTAGGTATCTTTTAGTATCATTCCCATTTTATTGAAGAAAAAAAACAAAAACAAAAACAAAAAACAGGCCACCAGATGGGAAATCTCTTCTAAAATGACAGGCACTTTCATTGCCAAGACTAATCCAGGTCTGGTCTCCTCTAGTGTGCAGTAAACTGCTGCTTCCCCAGCTTTGAGCTATGTCAGTGCCTCTCCTGTGGCTTACAAGACATGGTGCCCATTCATCGCCCCATCACTGCCAGTTGGGTCTTACTACCTGGACAGAAAGCTCTTCAAGACAAATTCGTTTTCATCTTCATAGCACTTAGCCCAGAATTGGCAACCCAGTAGATGCTCAACACTGCCTGAGTAATGGATGTGAGTTGAAATAAATTGAGTGCTTTCCATTAAAACTTGAAGACCCAGCTCAAGTGCCAAATTCCAGGTTGTTCCTCAGTTCCTAGCAGTAAGCAACCCTACTGGAGGATAGCAGTGACATTTCCTATAGAACAGATTCTATGAATACCAGAACCAAGCAATATTTTTCAATAAAATTTCAGCCAGAATTAAGAAAACATTAGCACTTTTACCTTCGGCTCCATCTATTATGAGTCAGAGGTACTGCACAAATACAAAACTATAAGATAGCTAAACTTGATGCAGGTCTTTTCTTGAAATATTAAGACTAATTAAGCAGGCAAAGAAGTTCTATATCATGAAGACTTTTAAATGTATACAAAAAAAGCAAAGAATATGGGGGACTATTTCAGTTTACACAGAATTGTAAAGATCAGTTTTCTAATACCATCAAAAAAAGGAAAAGGATGAAATGAAAAAGTTGCCTAGACAATGATGATTATTATATTTATTATATATCAGGTACTTCCTAAGTGTTTTACACATTTCCATGTTTAACCCTTGCAGCAAACCTAAGAGGTAGATATTACTGTTATCAGCATTTACAGATGGAGAAACTAAGGTGCCAAATGTTTAAGTTACCATGGTAACGTTACTACCCTAACTGGCTCAGGATTCCAACCCATGGGGGTCTAACTGGGAACTATATGTTTATAGGCTAAAATTATTCCTAAGAATAATTGTTAACATATATTGAGTGTTTATGACCTTCTTACTATTCTAGCCAAGAATTTTTGCACAGATCACATAGGTAGTAATGGAGCTAAGACTTGAACTGAGGCAAACAGGTTTCTGTACCATTTTCTGTCTGCTATAGTCCAGAGGATGAGATGGTTGGATAGCATCACTGACTTAATGGACATGAGTTTGAGCAAACTCCAGGAGATAATGAAGGACAAGGAAGTCTGGTGTGCTGCAGTCCATGGGGTTGCAAAGAGTCAGACACGACTTAGCGACTAAACAACAACAACAATTCTATAGCTCTTTCCCTAAGAGGGAAACAGGTGAAAAAGCGTGTTTGAACACTTATCCATCCCTCTCACATTAGATCTCCTTAAGAACTTCCTCATCTCTAGGCTAAATTATTTCTGTGTGCGTATGTGTGCTCAGTTGTGTCTAACTCTTTGCGACTCCTAGAACTATAGTCTGCCTGGCTCCTCTGTCCATGGAATTTTCCAGGCAAGAATACTGGAGTAGGTTGTCATTTCCTAACTCCAGGGATCTTGCAGACCCAGGGACTGAACCTGTGTCTCCTGAGTCTTCTGCATTGGCAGGCAGAGTCTTTACCAACTGTGCCTCCTGGGGAAAACTATTGCTGCAGCTTCCTCATCAGCCTCCTCCTTCCAGGCCTGTTCTCTAAATCCCATCCCATCCATTAAGCCTATGAGACAGATACTACACAGGACCCACCTTAAAGCAGTTTGACTTTTAACATGGGGCTTCCCTAATGGCTCAGATGGTAAAGAATCTGCCTGCAATGTAGGAGACTCAGATTCAACCCTTGGGTGGGGAAGATCTTCTGGAGAAGGGAGTGGCATTTCACTCCAGTATTCTTGCCTGGAGAATCCCATGGACAGAGGAGTCTGGCAGGCTACAAAGAGTCAGACATGACTGAGCAACTAGCGCTTTTTTTTTTTTTTTAAGACACTGCCCTGCCCCAAACCCTTCAGTCATTCCCCAGCCCCAAGCTCTGGAGTCCTTAAAGTCACCCAGTGGGCCAGTCATTTATCTAGATCCTTTCTCCTCATTAATAATAAATTGTGGGAAATTCTTCAAGAGATGGGAATATCAGACCACCTGAACTCCCTCTTGAGAAACCTATATGCATGTCAGGAAGCAACAGTTAGAACTGGACATAGAACAGACTGGTTCCAAATAGGAAAAGGACTATGTCAAGGCTGTATATTGTCACCCTGCTTATTTAACTTATATGCAAAGTACATCATGAGAAACGCTGGGCTGGAAGAAGCACAAACTGGAATCAAGATTGCTGGGAGAAATATCAATAACCTCAGATATGCAGATGACACCACCATTATGACAGAAAGTGAAGAGGAACTAAAAGGCCTCTGGATAAAAGTGAAAGAGGAGAGTAAAAAAGTTGGCTTAAAGCTCAACATTCAGAAAACTAAGATCATGGCATCTGGTCCCATCATTTCATGGCAAATAGATGGTGAAACAGTGGAAACAGTGGCTGACTTTATTTTGGGGGGCTCCAAAATCACTGCAGATGGTGATTGCAGCCATGAAATTAAAAGACACTTACTCCTTGGAAGGAAAGTTATGACCAACCTAGATAGCATATTCAAAAGCAGAGACGTTACTTTGCCAACAAAGGTCCATCTAGTCAAGGCTATGGTTTTTCCAGTAGTAATGTATGGATGTGAGAGTTGGACTTTGAAGAAAGCTGAGTGCCGAAGAATTGATGCTTTTGAACTGTGGTGTTGGAGAAGACTCTTGAGGGTCCCTTGGACTGCAAGGAGATCCAACTAATCCTTTCTAAAGGAGATCAGTCCTGGGTATTCTTTGGAAGGAATGATGCTAAAGTTGAAACTCCAGTACTTTAGCCACCTCATGGGAAGAGCTGACTCATTGGAAAAGACTCTGATGCTGGGAGGGATTGGGGGACACAACTGAGAAACTCAACTGAACTGACCTTTCTCCTCTTTTGGCCTCACCCTCCTCCACCCCTTTGTCAGTTACCCATTAGTCAGTCTCCAACAACCCTTAATCGCTAGAAATTCCCTTCTTACATGCCAGCTCTTGCCTGAGCACTTGTGTTCACACTGGTCTTCCTGCGTGGAATGAATGGTTCCAGGATCACCCTTGATTTTTTCTGGCTTCTCCCCATTGGTTAAAGATTCAGCTTAAGTACTGTGTCCTCCAGGAAGCACCCCCTCTGCTTCCTTCCACCAGGAACTGTGGCTCACAGCTGTCTGATTGACCCACTGGACCCTCGAGGAGACAAAGCCCACTACTGAGGACTGATGCTTCCAGGCTAACTCTTCCTTGGGAAATGGTTCATGTACCTACAAAGTCCCACTGAGAATCTTCTGATGGCTCTTTGTTTCCAAGATGTTTTCAGTCATGTGCTAATTATAAGGCTGAAGCTGATGCTGGTGCCACTTTTTTTTGTGAATATGTGACATCCAGGAGGAACCAAAAAGGACTATAAATTACCTAGCTGATGATGAAAGTTCTCCATATATCCCTTGAGACTGCTTAACAGATCTTTTATAACTGGCTCAAACAGCTGCAGCATTCTCAAAAAAGGCATCGCACTTACAGTTAACTTTTAAACTAACTTTAATAGCACAAATAGCTAAAGAAAGCAAGCACCTGGAAATTCTCACATCCAGGTCCATTTGTGGGGTGGGAAATGAGTTAGCAAGATACCTGCAAAGTTGTGCAGTTGCATTTTATGCCCAAGATTGAAATGTACACAGCTTACTGGACTTTACAAACACTTGAATTGCCTTCCTCTACGTTTGAAGTGCACACAGGTCCACTCTTAAGTGGCTTCAGGCATCACACCTATTAGGATTATCCTTCCTCCTCTTCACTGAATTAACAAATAGCCTTGAATCAATGTGAGAAAGCCATATATTTTCAGTTTTGAGGAAGGAGGTGACAATTGTTGATATACTGGGCCTCCCATTTACACTCTGTTAACTATGTTGCACATACTTTAGAGACCATAGACAGGCTTGCATGCATGCTAAGTGTTCAACTCTCTGGGACTCTATGGACTGTAGCCCGCAGGTTCCTCTGTCCATGAGATTCTCCAGGCAAGAGTACTGGAATGGGTGGCCATGTCCTTCAGGAGAAATCCCCCACTCAGGGATTGAACTCGAGTTTCTTATGTTTCTTATGTCTCCTGCATTAGCAGGCACGTTCTTTACCACTAGTGCCACTTGGGAAGCCGATGGACAAGCTTAAGGGATATTAAATGAGATAATTAGGCCTTAATTAATTTTTGAAATGAGGTAAGATCTTGACACAGTGTATGTTAGTTACTTGCTCCCCAGGGGTGAGAAGAGAAAAATAAGCCGTACTTCGCATGAGACAGATTAAGTGCTACACTGGAATTTTTCATTATCAAGAACACCTTCTTCCTGCCTCTCTGAAAATCTAGGTCTCAACTCAGATTTCATGTCATAAAGAAACTCAAGCTAACTCTGATATTCCCTCTTGGCCTTGGGGCTGAGACTTCATCTTTTGCTTTACTGTTAAGCTCCATAAGGCATCCACCCAGAACAAGCCATCAGCCAAGGACTCAATGCTTCCCTTTGAGGGTTTTGTGAGGCATTAGGAATGCCAACTCTGGAAGTTATATGCTCTCAACAAGGTTCTGAGCTGCGTTATGACATTCTGTTTCTGCCCGAATCCTGGACCCTTAAGCCAATGCATCCACCAGAGAACTGATGGTTTACAGAAGGCCAGCTATGGGCCACCTGTTTAAAAAAGGGTACTCATTAAGCAATGGTCCTAGACCAGGCACTGATCCATGAGTTTTAGTGCATAGTTCTATTGAATCTGCACCATAAACCCCAGCCCTCATTCCCTCATGCTTATGGTCAGTTGGATCTGGCTCTCTGTGACCCCATGGACTGCGGATCACCAGGCTCCTCTGTCCATGAAATTTTCCAGGCAAGAATACTGGAGTGGGTTGCCTTTTCATACACCAGGGGATCTTCCCAACCCAGGGATCAAACTGTGTCTCTTGTTCCTCCTGTATTGGCAGGCAGATTCCTTACCACCAAGCCACTGGTGAAGCCCTGCTGCTGCTGCTGCTGCTGCTGCTAAGTCACTTCAGTCGTGTCTGACTCTGTGTAACCCCGTAGACATCAGCCCACCAGGCTCCCCCGTCCCTGGGATTCTCCGGGCAAGAACACTGGAGTGGGCTGCCATTTCCTTCTCCAATGCATGAAAGTGAAAAAGTGAAAGTGAAGTCACTCAGTAGTGTCCGACTCTTAGCGACCCCGTGGACTGCAGCCTACCAGGCTCCTCCATCCATGGGATTTTCCAGGCAAGAGTGCTGGAGTGGGGTGCCATTGACTTCTCCACTGGTGAAGCCCAATAATTCCCAAACATATGTATAATTACTAGTTACAGCTAAGTGGTAAGAAATAAAAGAGACATAGAGACAATTCCCTAATCAAAGTCTTATAGGTTCTATGTGGTAAAGCGTGGATTTGAAGCCAGAGATGTAGCTTTATTTTCCCTAGCTTTGTTCTTGTTGTAGCAGAATTTCAAAATGACCCTGGATTCCTACTTTCTGATATACACACTCTGTATATTCCCCTCCTTTAGAGTATGAGAGAGATTGGCATATATGATGGGAATGTGACTTTGAATTTTAGGTTACTAATCAGTTGACTTAGAGTTAATCAAAAAGATATTCTTTCTGGGTAAGCCTGATCTAACCATTTGAGTCCTTTCAAAGAAGGTAAAGTGTAAAGACATACTCTCTTGATGATTCTAAGGAAGTTCAAGAAAACTGCCTTGTTATAGAGAGGGCCATGTGGCAGGGAACAGCAGGCAACCTCTATTTACTGAAAGTGGCCCCTAGCTGCTGGCAAGCAGGAAAGCAGAAATATCAGTTCTATAACCAGCAGGTACTGACTTCTGCCAACAACTTCATGGACTTAGAAGAGGACCCTGAGCTCCAGAAAGGAGCTCAGCCTGGCCAACACCTTGACTTAAGCCTCGGAATGCCCTGAGAAGAGATGCTCAACAACTGACCTACAGAAACATTGATGTTGATAAACTTGTATTGTTTTAAACCATTGTTACTAGTTTGCAGTAATTTGAGTGACTGCCATAATTTGAACAAAAATCATCAACAGAAATCTAATACAATTCCCCTACCCTTCCTTCCATCTAGCTCCCACCCAGCTCCTAAGCCTTGTTTCAACATCCTGGCTTCATTTTGGGCTTCCCAGGGGGTGCTAGTGGGAAAGAACCAGGCTGCCAATGCAGAAGACATAAATAAGAGAAGCTAATTCATTCTCTCAGTCAGGAAGATCCCCTGGAGAAGGGCATGGGAACCCACTCCAGTATTCTTGCCTGGAGAATCCCATGGACACAGAAGCCTGGCAGATTACAGTTCAGCCTCTCCCACTTGGCCTTACAGATGACTTCCTGGGCTCCATATTCTCAACCTGGAAGAGCTGGGCTCAAACAGGCCACTACTTGGTTCTTTCTCCTGCTTCTCTTATCTTCCCTCTAAGCTCTGAACCCAATCCTGGCACTGACCTGTGTGGCCAGGGCTTCCCTTTAAACTGGAAACATGTTCAATGCAGGACTTCCTAAGTAGTATTATAAAGAGATTTAAGGTTTCTACAGGCCAGCCAAGGTTTTTATTTTGTTTCTTTGTTTGGGGGCCTGGGCACAGAGCTGCAAAAAGGAGAAAGGGATGCAATCAAGTTTCCCATTTTCCCATCCCACCCTTCATACAGATTAACTTCAGCCAGAACATATAGCAGCATGATTTTGTTAAAATATATAATAAAAATAAATGTGTTATAATACATAATAAATATATTTATGTATTAGCATTGTAACCTTATGCATTAGCATTATAACCTTTCAATGTTAAAAAAATAAGTAAAAGTTCAGCAATCACTGGTGTTACAGAAGTGGTCTTAGCCCTGTATACAGTGTGATCATGAGAAAAACATTTAAGCTATGTGCACTTCAGTCCATTTTTCTCTGAAATGAATAGATTGGAAAAGATGATCTCTAAAGCCCCTTCCAGCTATAATATCCCATGATTGAAAGATTGTTAAGCCTAGCATTTTGCAGTTGGCAGACTCTCTTGACCTGCTGAGCTAATGACCGACACAGGAATAAAAGTCTCACCCATCCAAGACCAGGAGCCAGATCCTTCCATCTGGCTGCCTGGTTCCCAGAGGGCCATTTGCCTTCCTTCCAAAGCCACCAGGGTACATATGGAGGGCTTCAGCAGAGAGGGCCAGGAGTAACTGGGATGCTGACCCAAATGACAGGCTATTGGCAGAGCTTTCTGGATTCAACTGCCAAATACCCTGGGATCTGGGAATGCGGTGGGAAAACTCAAATCAGCTTCATGGAAGAAGGAAAATAAACAAAATAATAATTGTAGATCAAGAGCCTGATTAGAAAAAAAGAAAATAAATGCATCATCTTCTTGTCATTTGCCTTTGACTTTAGGCTCCTTCTGAGAGTTTTCTTCCAAGGGGTTATGAAAAGGGGCCAGCATCGTGGGCAGGCTGAAGGGGCAGGTCCAGCTGTAAAGAGGGTCCTGAGAGGATGAAGGACTTTCTGTTTCCACAAATAAGCATGCTGTGATCATTTCTATGAGTTCCCTCAAAGCTCAGTTGGTGAAGAATCTGCCTGCAGTGCAAGAGTCCACCTGCAGTGCAGGAGACTGGGGTTCAATTCCTGAGTTGGGAAGAATCCCTGGAGAAGGAAATGGCAACCCAATCCAGCATTATTGCCTGGGAAATCTTATGGATAAAGGAGCCTGGCAGACTACAATCCATGGGGTCACAAAGAGTTGGACATGACTTAGCAACTAAACCACCAAAGTTTTAATATCATAAGTAGGACCATTTCCCTTATGTCAGGGATCTCTTTAAAATGAGTTAAATTCCATCATTTTGCAATGAGATATAAGTTTGAAAATTAAAAAAAAAAATCTCTGGAGAAAAGAAGTCAAAATTAAGTTTTAAATGACTTAAAATGGAAAAGTTTCAAAAGGCAAGCTCTACACAAAGCAAATGTACCTGAGAAGAGGCACTGTTCAGTTTTGTTGCTCTTCAGTTGCTAAGCTGTGTCCAACCCCATGGACTGCAGCATGCCTGGCTTCACTGTCCTTCACTATCTTCCAGAGTTTGCTCAAACTCTTCCATTGAGTCACTGATGATACCTAACCATCTCATTCTCTGCTGCCCCCTTCTTCTCCTGCCCTCAATCTTTCCCAGCCTTGAGGTCTTTTCCAATGAGTCAGATCCTCACATCAGGTGGCTTTTGGGGTAGTGTAATTTACTGTAGGCCAGGCATTTCTTTTTTACAAATAAGTATCAGGTTTGGGGTGGGGGGGGTTCCCCAGTGGCACTCGCTAGTGGTAAAAAAATCCACCTGCAATGCAGGAGACACAAGAGACACAGGTTTGATCCATGGATTGGGAAGATCCCCTGGAGGAGGAAATGGCAACCCACTCCAGTATTCTTGAAGAGCCTGGTGGGCTATAGTCCATGGGGTCACAAAGACATAACTGAAGCAACTTAGCACACATGCATGCAACGGGATTAGGATTCAAACCTAGCTGTCTCTGACCCGACAGTCATGTTTTCCTTTGTTCTTAAGGACCCCAGAAAAAATTAGTTATGAAAAACTTATACAGTTTCCCAGACACTAACCTCTAACAAAGCTCTGCAGTCTCAACATGAGCGTTGGAGAGAAGGGGATACTAATGCTATCCCATCCAAATTGCTATGGATTCATTTCCAAGCTTGATGAGTTTATCACCCACCTTCTTCATGCCTGGAGTCTGCAACCCTCTGAGGATGGTCTGGTGTAACTTATGCTCCAGAGCTTTCTTTCAGGGTCAGGCTGAGTTTGGACAAAATCACACCTTTGTTTGATCTGCTCTGGTTTCCTGTTTTGCTTTCCCTATTCTCTTGGGTGTTCCTTTTAAAAGAATTTTCATAATAAATCCTTTACATCCAACTCATTGACTTAGGGCTGCTTCTTGAAGACACCAACATACAAATTTATGAGAGCATTTAAATGAGTGATATTTCAATTTTCTCTTCCATCATTACTTTAGGGAGTTTCTAGCCCTAGTTCGTATTGTTTTGGTCCTCAGCTAGTAGAGAACTAAAGCAATTCTCTAACAATGTCTTTCAGTATATCACACTTAATTCTATAGCAAACGTCTGGGGGCCTGGTTAATAACACAGTGTCAGCTTTTCTCATTTCAATGATCTGGTCAAAAGACTATATAGCTCTATCTTTCAGAAAGGAAGAGTTACAATGATATATTTTTGATTGTGCAGAACCAAGTCATTCTCTTTCTGAGATGGTGAAAGCATTCTGATTGCTTCAAATAATGGAACTGATGCTGGTCTAAGCAATCAAATGTATAAGAGACATAATAATCAAGATGTAATTGATCTTTGTATTGGCGTTACTCCAAATAAAGCAGAAATTGCAATCTTTGGACCTATTCAGTTTTCCATTAAGTAGAAGACTAAACTGAAATAGAGGATATGATATTTAACAAGAATCCCTATCTGACTTAAGAGATTCATTACATCTGAATGTATCTTTTAAAGAAGGAATCAAATGAATCTGACTAAGAATATAGACATTCATTGCTTTTATCTATAAATAAATAAATAAGAAAACAAAAGAAGAAAAATATCTAACCTTCTAAGAAAATGAGCCTTCAAGAGCAGAGAATAAACTTTTGGTTTTAATGGAAAATGCTTTATGAAGATAAAAAAAAAAAATCTATACTCTGAGACAAAGTTTCAGAAGTCTGTAGGGCCACACTGCATTCTTTGAATATATAGCCTGTGTTCTGGTACCCAGCACTGCTGTCTTAGAACCTTTGAGTATGTTGTTGCTGTTGTTTAGTTGCTTAGTTGTGTCTAACTCTTTGCAATCCCATGAACTGTAGCCAACCAGACTCCTCTGTTCATGGAATTTCACAGGCAAGAATACTGGAGTGGGTTGCCATTTCCTTCTCCAGGGGATCTGTCCAACCCAGGGATCAAAATTGTGTTTCCTGCAATTCTTCTGCATTCCAGGCAGATTCTTTACCTCTGAGCCCCCGGGGAAACCTACTGCTATGAGGAAAGAAGAAGGGGCACAATCACAACAGCTATTTTCAAACATTTGAGTGTATTCAGCTGCACATCACCCTCTACTTTCTTAATTACAGATAATGATCAAGTTTTAATAGTTCTCCCTCTCTCTGCACCATTGAGGTTATTATGTAAAGAAATTCACATTGGCTATTGGCCATAATGTTTAGCAACTGACAGGCACTTAACCAGCATTTGTTGGATGGATATATAGATGAAAGGGTGAATGGATGACTGAGTGGGTGGACAGGTGGATGGATGGAAGGAAGGATGGATGAAGTGTGGTGGAGAGATGCTGAATGAAGTAGGAGGAGGGAAAGTTTTCAACCAAAAGGTGAAGAAAATAAACCTTTCTCTTCTTTCTGTACCTTCTCCTGGAGTCCATTCCCAAATGTTTTCCACAATTTAGATCTTTGCCCTCTTTCTGATCAAACATGCATTCAAGAGAAGATCTAATAAACCCATTCCCAAGAAAACATAAAATTGAAAGAACTTCACTGAATTACACAAATGTTTTGTTTTTTAAACTTGAGGAATGCACAAGCTACTTAAAAAACAACTGCAGAATCATAACAATGCATCCACTAAGTACATTACAGCATGGATGTTGCACAGCACCAGGGGGCACTATTCACATAGAAAAATGTGAGAACTATGCCCCAAAAGGTGTAAAATATGATGACTTGGTTTACAGTTTCTCAAACTGAGTTTACACTGGGCAACACCTTTCCCAGGCTCACTTCCATCTTTACAGGGGCCAGAGGAATCATTACATAATTATGGAATATTGGCAATGTCAGTGAATATTATAGAGACAGTCCTTCCCGGCACTCTTGAAAAATGTCCCCACATAGACGTGTCACAGTCTAAAGAAAGGGCAACTGATAAATCACATAACTTAATGCTTGATGGACACCTTTATTTTAAGAGCATTTAGCTTTTGTCTGAATGCAAATTGACTAGCCTGAAAGATTGGGGCACTCTTCTTTTAAGTTGTGAATTTATATACCTCACAGAGCAGTAAGGCATAAAAATCGGTCCATAAGTAGATCCATAAGTCAGAAGACAAATCGCATACACGAACACATGCAAAACTTTGCTATTAAGTAAGAAAAGTGTTTTATATTCAAATTCACACCCACAAACATATCAGATATACCTGGAATGCTGTGGAAAATAGTAATTCAAATATACTGAGAAATCAGTGAAAACATTTTCCCAATTTAGAAAGAGATGAGGCATGGAGTGTTGATGTCCATTTGTCTGAGTGAGATCCACTTGTTTCTGGATGGGAAATCAATATCAAATTTTGACTCTTCTCCCCATGCAGGTAAAAATGCATCTTTATATATTCACTCCCAATTAGAGACATGTTGAAAGAGCCCTTGACAATACACAAAGGTGGGGGCAGCATGAAGAAGAGGAAGCTTCAGGATCGAGGCCTTTTTTTTTTTTTTTTTTGGTGAGGGAACAAATATGAGATTGGAATTTCCCTTAAGAAAATCATTTATAAGGACATATAACAAAAGTATAGAACAATGGGTATTATGTCAGTCACAAGTTATCACACAAAATGACTGTTCTGCTAAGCCAGAAAAACTCAGGTAGACTGATCTTAAAGTCATGTAGACCATAGCAGTGTCCAAAGTATAAAGAATGCCATGGTTTTGTGAATGGCTAAATCTGCCAGCCAATGCAGGAGACACAGGAGGCGCTGGTTCAATCCCTGGGTAGGGAAGATCCCCTGGAGGATTAAATGGCAATCTGCTCCAATATTCTTGCAATTCCATGTAGAGGAGCCTATACTAATAATAATACACTATACTAATGGGAAGAGGAAAAATGTTTCGTGAATTACTTGAACAAAGATAACTTGGTGATGTGGCTACACAAAGAGTATTTTTCTTGCTTATTAACTTCCTCAGAGACTGGATAACCTGTACCTGAAAATTAAAACTATATCTCTTTTCTATTGATGCATAACAATAACCATAAACATGGTGGCTTAAGACAATACATACTGATTGTCTCAGTTTCTGTGGATTAGGAGTTTAGAACAGAGTAGGTGGTCTCTCTGCTCAGAGTTTCACTAGACTGGAATTAAGTGTCTGTTGTGGTCTGATTCCATCTGAGAACTCTTCCAAACTCACCAGTTGTTGGCAGAATTCTGTTTTTGTGGTTGTAGGACCAAGGTTCCCATGTTCTTGCTGGCTGTCAATCAGGGACCATTTGTTCTTAAAATCCTCCCACTGTTCCCTGTCCTGTGACCCTCTCCACATGTGGCTGTGTGCTCCTTCAAGACAAACAAGCCTCTCTCTTTCTCAGTCATCTAAGATGGAGTTTAACACAATATAACATAACATAACTTAGCATAATCAAGAGAGTGACAGGACCTCATGTTCATAACTCCTGCCCACGCTCAATGGGAGAGCATTATTCAGGATATATATACCAGGGGACAGAGTCTTAGGTGCCGTCTTAGAAATCTGCCTACAACCAGTAGGTTCAGCCAACTTGGAGTAAAAAGAAGACTGTTCATCTCCTGCCATGGGGAACTCTGTGTGATCTGTACCCATTTCTATAGCTACAGTGTTTGGTATAGAGCTTAGGAAAAGGGGAATGTTGATCGTGATCATGTGAAAGAGTCTCTGAGCTTCTTGAAGCCATGAAGAGAACTGATTCTTGTCTTTCTAGCCCAGGCACAAGTAGATTTTTCTCCCTTGCATGAGTCACACTCAGCCTCTTTGGTATTTCATGAAATCAGTGTCAAAGGAGAATTTCCACACTTCATCAACTCTTTTCTGTTCACACAGTTTAGCTGCTCAGTAACCATCTGTTGAATGAAAAAGTCACACACCGTAGTCCCCAGCCCTGCATATGTAAATGTGGGAACAAAACAATACCCAAGCAGATTCACACAAGTGGTCACATCCTCCCTATGGATGGCTTCACACTGCCCTCTCTACACACTTCAGTTTAGTGGTGAGCCATTTCCCATGGCCTTCTGCCATCTAACCCCACTCTTTAAGTGCTTAAGAAGACAAAGTGCCTCCAGAACTCATCATTTAATCCCAATTCTTTAGGCTGGCCAAGTTCTGGAAAATGCTATCTAAGGGCAAGGATCAAGATTTAACCCATGTCTGCCTTAAGAGGAAATAAGGTAATGGAAGGTTGTCAGCGGTGAAGAATCTGCCTGCCAATGCAGAAGATATGGGTTTAGTTCCTGGGTTGGAAAGAACCCCTGGAGAAAGAAATGGCAACCCACTCCAATAATCTTGCCTGGGAAACCCCATGGACAGAGGAGCCTGATGGGGTTACAGTCCATGGAGTCACAAAAGAGTTGGACACAACTTAAGTAACTGAACAACAACAATAACAACAAAAGGTGATGGAAAGGAGGTAAGAAATTACATTCATGTGGTTATTCCCTAATTCCTAGGCATATTATTTATACAAGGCTTCCCAGGTGTCACTAGAGGTAAAGAACTCTCCTGCAAATGCAGGAGACATAAGAAATGCAAGTTTGATCCCTAGGTTGGGAAGATCCCCTGGAGGAGGAAATAGAAACCCACTCCAGTATTATTGCCTGGAAAACCCCATGGACAGAGGAGCCTGGTGGGCTACAATCCATGGGGCTGCAAAGAGACATGACTGAGTGACTGAACACAGAACAGGATAATAGGGAATATGGATTTCATTTCAGTGGATGTTTCTGATAATTCAAATCAACTATTTTCAATGTTTGCATTTGAAAAGGAAAATAACACATTATTAAAATAACCTCTAAACTGCTTTATATGTTTTCCTTCCTTCTTATACATGGTAAATATAATGTATCATTTTCTGAGTGAGTTTGGATCATCCAATTAAGTGGATATATTAAGTTAAGATTGAGGGAAATGCTGTACATGGTTACAGTCAGTGTTTTTTTTTTTAAATAATATTTTTAAGATAATCCTTTTTATAACTCCTGTCATTGGTTCAGAGACTTTTGCCCTGGATTCATCAGTACTCTGGTCAAGTTCTCAATTAAACTCATTCCCAGGGATTATTTCCACTGTCTCTTATTGATATATACACAGCTTGACTGTCTAGATAATGCTGGAAGGTAGGGATAAAAGGTAAATCAAAAACAATTAAGGCAGAGGCAGTTTGGCATCCCTGCTGGCAGATCATGTGATAGTAAAACAAGGAGAGCTTGAAAACTAAATTTAAAATCCACTGAAAATTAATGAATCAAACTCTAAACACATGATCAAATATCTTTATGTTCAGTAAAACTTTTCAACTCCCACTTTTCAAAGGAAAATTAAGCCTAAATAGCCCTCCTCCATCCTCAACACAGCCATCTCCACCCCCAAGTGCTCGAAGGTGCTCAGTCCATGCATCTCCTGAGTCACACTATGCTTTAAAAGGCATCATGTTGATGATGAATTGGTGAGTCATAAACATGGGCGATTAATAGTCCTCTAAAATTAGTAACAGTTCAAAAATAAAAGTGGAAAGCCCTAATTTTTCAAGCCTCAAAATGTCTAGGATATAAAGAGATTTTTAAAGAAATTTGTCTTTATCATTGATATGCAATGATTATGAATTCAACTGTTTGAGCAAATATAACAATTAAAAACTCTCAAGCAGCAATGCAAGTCATAAGAAACTAACATAATAAGAATAATCACACAAGAAGAATAAAATTATGAGTCACTAAGTATTGGGTACCTACCTTGTAACAAGTGATCAGCATCCATGCTTTCTCATCTTTACTCCGAGCAGAAAGATGTTTTATCATCCACATTCTACATGTATGAAGACTAAAACTCAGAGAGAAAAAACTCACTACTGGTGGTGCGTGCTAAGTTGCTTCAGTCATGTTTGGCTCTTTTGATCCCATAGATTGTAGCCCACCAGGCTCCTCTGTCCATGGGGATTCTCCAGGCAAGAATACTGGAGTGGGTTGCCATGTCCTCCTCCAGGGAATCGTCCAACCCAGGGATTGAACCTGTGTCTCTTATGTGTCCCGCATTGGCATACAGGTTCTTTAAAAAGGGCACCACCTGGGAAGTTTAAGCTCACATGTGGTTCCAGCTCATGTTCCTTGCATTACTATAATTACTACATTACTATAATTTATAAATTACTATATTACTATAATAGTACTGTATTCACTTCATTTATGGATTAAAGGTACTCATATTAAAAAAAAAAGATGGTGAGGGTGACTGATATTTATTAGGTGCCTTATATTTTGCATGTAGTCTATATGTTTAACATCATTCTGGCTCTTCACATTTAGTACAATGCACAGAACCAGCCCATGGCACAGAGGTTTATTTATGTTCCTGTGTGAGTTTCCCGGGGTGGCTGTAACAGAGCATCACAAATTAGATGGCTTAAAACAAATGTACTGTCTCACAATTCTAGAGGCCAGAACATCAAGGTGTTGGCATGGCCATGCTCTCCTGTGGGGGAATCCTTCAGTGCTTTTAGTGGTTTCCCCACAATCTTTGTTGATGCTTGGCTTGCCTCATCTCTCCCTTTATCTTCTACCTCTGTATCTCTATCTTCACATGGCCATCTTCTTACAGGGATAACAGTCGTATTGGATTAGGGGTGCACCCTACTCCAACATTACCTCATGTGACTAATTACAATGGCAACAATCCTATTTCCTTTAAAGTCACATCCTTACAACATGGTAAAAATCTTCCTTGGGTGGCCCTAGAAGGTGGTGCTCGTAGTAAAGAGCCCTTCTGCCAATGCAGGAGATCTAAGTGATGCAGGTTCTATCCCTAGGTCTGGAAGATCCTCTGGAGAGGGCATGAAAACCCACTTCAGTATTATTGCCTGGGGATTTCTATGGACAGAGGAGCCTGGTGGGCTGCAGTCCATGCTGTCACACAGAGTCGGACACAACAGAAGCAACTTAGCAGAGCACAGCACAGAAAATTCTACTTCCTTCTTGCCATGCTGGAATGAGCATCTGTTGGAAGACAAAGACTTGCACTCATTTGTCTCCATGTAAGTTTAAACAGGGCTTTTGTGGTAGCTCAGATGGTATAGAGTCTGTCTGCAATGCAGCACACTCAGGTTCTATTCCTAGGTCAGGAAGATCCCCTGGAGAAGGAAATGGCAACCCACTCCAGTATTCCTGCCTGGAAAATCACATGGACAGAGGAGCCTGGTAGGCTACACTCCATGGGGGTCGCAAAGAGTTGGGCATGACTGAGCGACTAACACAAGTTTAAATAGAATGCTTTCTATATAGTTTTCTTGTATCTCACTAAAATCCGGACACCCTCATCTGCATGTCGGTGTTTTTCCTCCAAGAAATAACACTCCTTTCTCATGGAGACGACTTATTCTTTCATTCGTCCAACTTTCATTCAACTTATGGATTATTCCACTTTTGCAGAGGTAAAAATTATGGTCCATGCCTCCAAGAAGCCAATAACCAAGAGGAGGAGAAAGGTGAGAAAACTACCAAATGAAACTCAGGGTCCTAAATTTTAGGATTAAAGTGCACCTAAGGAGTTATGAGAGCAAAATGAACGGATAACTAACCTAGAAGAGAAAGGAGGGCTAACAAAGGAACCCAACCTCTGCTGTGATTTTGGAAGACAGATCAGTGTAATTCTCATGCAGCAAAGCACTGCAGGCAGAGGAAATGGATTCACCCACACACAAAATGGTGAGGGCTCAGCACAGCAGAGGGACTGCAAGGAACCTGATATTAGGTGAATCTACAGGATAGGGTGCATACTGGGATGTAAGGAAAGATAATGAAAGATAAAAAGACAGGAGCTAGATCATCAGGGTCTTTGTACATACAGCCTTATTTTTCCTCTAAGCCACTGAGGAGTCAAAGGGATTTTAAAGAGAATGATGTTTGATAAAGCCATTTCCGTTGATAGCATGGAGATTCGAATGAGGAAGGTTAACTCTGGAAAGTGAGAGACTTGGAGAGCCATGGAGTGTTGGGGACGGCACCAGATGTCAAAATTCAACACAGCATTCTCAGCTAATCCCCTTCCCAGTCAAGCAGAGCACCTGAGACTTGATTATCTTGGTGTTAGGTTTGCCCATTTCTCCTCTCTTTCTCATTCCTAGTGGATGGCTCAACCAGAAGGTAGGAGGTGGTTCTAGAACAATCTACAATTGATACTGCAGTACAATGCTTAGCCTTGGACACAGTGAACAAAACTAGGTTTCCAAATGTAAGGAAGGGCAAAACCAGCTGTCAGTCAGAAGTGATAGTAAACTATTGAGTACTTTAAGGTGACAATGTAATTTGTAAACATTCTGGAATGAAAAAATGAGCTTTGAATAACTATGCCAGCACAGCTGGTGTAAACCAGCACTCCTCCAGGCAAACTGAGATTGGTGGTCTGCAGAAGCTGATGGCCTGTCTGTTTCTCTGGTTTCTGCTTCCCTCAACCAAGTAATTTAATGCTTCCTTTGTTTCCATATGTCTTCCATAAGCTTTCCAAAATATTCCTTTTTAATTATATTTCTCAGTGTCTCTACTTGTAACTGAAGTGTCTCTACTTGTAACCATAAGTGATCTGCCCTCATGTTTAAGACAAGGAAACTTAGTTCAGTAACTAACCCCAGTATGGGCTTCCCTAGTGACTCAGTGGTAAAGAATCTGCTTGCCAATGCAGGTGATGTGGATTGGACTCCTGGTTGGAAAGATCCCCTGGAGAAGGATCCCCACTCCAGTATTTTTGCTGGGAAATCCCATGGACAGAGGATCCTGGCAGGCTACAGTCCATAGGATCGCAAAGAGGTGGGCACGACTTATGCAACTAAACAACAACAAAGCCCGGCTATACATTAATCAGAATTTGAAATCCCACGTCTCTCTTCAAAGATGGTGATCATGCCCTCCTACAACCTGCAGCAAACAAATCTCCAGGTAGAAGCCACACAGATGGGCACATGGGGACCATTCTGGTCAGGATACAAGACTAACAGATGTCCTGACATGCACTTCTCCTTTCACCACTAGGAGTGTGCTCAGAGTGCCATCGCATGTGGAATGATGGACAGTCAGTTGGACTCAGTGTTAGTTTCCCATCCCAAGGTGTGGCCAGCCATCTTGGATGTGCTCATGGAATGAGGGTCATGGGATCACTGTATGCTGAGGTTTAGGATAGTGGAAGTAAACTCGGCAAGGATGTAATAGTCTATGTACATTAAAAAAAAAAAAGAAAGAAGGAAAAACATAGACATATGGTGGAATAAAAGGCAAAAATAACAAAGTTTTAAAACACTGATTTTCAGAGGCAATTTATCTCTCAGCTACCAGCTTAAGGCTATGCCTCTATACTCTAAGGGTATACTTTTTTTTTTCCTACTCTCCCTTCAGTGGTACAGTTCACTGGAAAAGATATCTGCATTTTAGCATGAAACCACATAAATGTATTTCTAGGACTGGAATTTGGGAAGAGAAGGCAGTACAAAGAAGTAGCCCTTACTCCCCCGACAAATCAGGCTGGTGGTAAGGAAAGAAAGAATTGTTGGGGGCCAATTATTTTTTGGAAGATAACATGATGCCCCTTAAAAAAAACTATGCACTTTTCCCCTAGAAATCATACAGTAAAAGAAAGGACCTATAGGTGAATCTTCACACCAATGCAGAAAACAGCTTGAATTCAGGATGACCTTGAATTATCTAAACAACAGTCAGCAAACTCAACTGGCTAGTTAAATCCAACATGCAGTCTTTTTTTGTGGTCCAGCAAAGGAAGAGCAGTTTCACACTTTAAAGTTTATTTATTTGTTTGTTTGGCTACACCAGGTTTTAACTGCAGTATGCAAACTCTTAGTTCCAGCATCTGGAATCTAGTTCCCTAACCAGGGATCAAATCTGGGCTCCCTGCATTGACAGCACAGAGTTTTAGCCTCTGGACCACAAGGGAAGTTCACCATATTTTTAAACAATTGAAAGAAAATCAAAATAAGAATGTTTTGTGACAAATTAAAATTATATGAAATGTAATCAATGTCCACAAATAAAATTCTATTGAACACAGTAACACTGTTTACATATGGCTGTTTTTGCTCTAACATGGCATAGACTGTGTGATCTGCAAAGCTTAAAATATTTCTTCCTTGGATTTTTCTAGATAATATTTTCCAAGCCCAAATGTAAAGTTTTAGATTAAAAATTTTATAACTTTCAAATAACTTACACAATTCCTCCCTAGATTGATTTGATGAAAAAATAGGAATGATTTACAATTGACATTTTAATTTATATCTCCAAATATGGTGACTGCACAGGGTCTGAAAGCAAGTTGGTTTACTTAAGAGAGCATTTTATGCCCTGTCATCCACATGATTATTTTGTTGTGCAATTTCTCATAGATATTAAAAAGATTAACTTTAAGTCAGGCTTCATTCACATTCCCTCGCCAAGCTCCACGAACCTTTTCCTTGTTACTTGAAATGAGTCATGAGTGACTTCTAAAAAGCTATCAGGACCTGGATTGGTCACACATTTGGTCCCCTCTTATATGCTATACTCAGTTAGTACTAATATGTCTTCCCAGGTAGGTCAGTGGTAAAGAATCCGCCTGTCAATGCAGGAGACTCGGGTTCGATGCCTGGGTGGGAAGACTGCTTAGAGGAGGAAATGACAGCACACTCCAGTATTCTTACCTGGGAAATCCCACGGATGGAGAAGTCTGGCAGGCTGCAGTCCATGGTGTCACAAAGAGTCGGACATGACTGAGTGACTGAGCACACACGCACCTCTTCCAAAACAGATTATCCTTTTTAGTTTTTAACATAAAACACAGGCTACATTTCTCCCCCTGCCAGGCTGAGCCCTTAGGTTGAATTCCTACACTGTCTTTCCACAATCAGCATGTTAGGACATTAAAATAAAATTTATTTCAATGGGAATACATTTTGAACTCATGCTACTAAGAAGGTTTACAACCAAGAAGTGGAATTGTGGTCCTGCCACAGATATACTTTTATTTTTTCCTCCAGAGAATTCAGTTCTATTAAAATATTCAAAACACATTCAAAGCCAACCAACAACATTGATTTTCAGAAACAAGAAGTGAAATATTCATTTAAATGGCAGAACAGCTTTATACAACACGGTCCCTTCACAATCACCACGCCATTATTTTGATTACCAGGAAAGGGAGGCTAATATGTTCAGGATGATGGACTAAAAAGGAAAGAACTAGAATACACTAGTCAGCTCTGCATCTACAAAGTGGTTTATGTATACTTTCCCTCAAAACTTAATACATCAGATCGTCTTAGAATTTAACGAGGTTTATATTTTTTGATTGCCAATCATTAAAATGAACTTATTTTAATTTTCAGGCCAAAAGTTTCTATCAAATGCAGTTTATAAACCTTTTGGATTATATCCTCTTTTTTGAGAAAGAAGTAATTTTAAGTCTCATTGTGAACATGATTTTAAAGATTTCTGTGGGAAATGTATGAAAAAGAATTGCTGAACTATTTATCTCAAGGACTTATAAGTTGCTGGATATTGCCACCTCATCCAAATGGGAGATCTGACTAGCATAGAATTCTCAGTATATATCACAAAGGTATAAGCAGTTTTCTGGGGTCCAAGACTCTAAATCCTTAACCAACTCTGCATAAATGTCCTCCCAAAACACACATCCAGCAAGGAGAATAAATAATGTACCACAAGGGTTGATGAACGGGCGGACAGTATGTGAACTGAACTGCTCTTTCCTAGTTTTATTCCACTAAGAGATTTGGATTTAACGGTTGATTTATTTTGAATTCCTCGTATCCATCTTCAGCAGGCATTTGTACATATACGAACTGGGACTTCGTTCTATGACTACAAACTGGGATTTAGTTAGTTATCTGGGGTCAGTGGGCATGCAACATGCTTTTATAAACTGATACTGAGCAGGGAAGAAACCGCATAAGAATGGAAGCTGAATGACAATAAGCTGAACTCAGAGGTGGCTCTCTCAGGCTCTTGCCTGGTTATGTTTGTCTAGATGGGGAATTGGGCTGATTTTAAGCCCTTGCCTACTCTCAACTTGACAGTGGACATTAGACACATAGTCACAGCTAATGTGGGTATGTTTTCTTTCCTCTTTGTGGTTTTCATCTATCTCATCATTTTGACAGTACCTGTCATGAAGTGATTCCTGAAAGACTGTACAAATTGTAGTAAATTGAGGGACACAAGGAATCTTATCTATCCAAATATGGTGCTAACGACCATAAACAGACCCTATTACCTGGCCAAATGGAAAAAAAATAAGACAGAACAAAAAAATTTATCACTTTTGTTAATTTATGGATTTATGGAATAAAATAAATTTTGGGGAACAGAACCCCAATTTATAATCCTGTGCTCATAAAGCCTGGAGATTCGTTTTTTCACCACTGTCTCAAAACTAATTTACTGGTCAGTTCAGGATCACTGCTAGTTTTACTCAACAACTGGAAAACCACAAATAAGGCATAGAATTCCAAATACGTGTGTACGTGTTCAGTCACTCAGTTGTGTCTGACTCTTTGGGACTCCATGGACTGTAGCCCATCAGGCTCACCTGTCCATGGAATTTTCCAGGCAAGAGTACTGGAGCAGGTTGCCATTTCTTCCTCTAGGGGATCTTCCAGACTCAGGGAATGAACCCATGTCTCTGATGTCCCCTGCACTGGCAGCTAAATTCTTTACCACTGAGTCACCTGGGAAGTCCCCATCTTAGCTATTAAAACAGGGTTATTCCAATAATTCCCTCAGCTTTAAAGCAATGAAAGACATCACAAATGAAAACATCTACAAACTTGATCGTTCAAAAAGTAAAAACTTCTATGGAATGAAAATTAGCACAACTAAAGTTTGAAGAGATCAATTGTCAAAGAAAAAATACATCAAAAATAACAAAGTGGCATATATTATACATGGAACCACTGTAGGACAGATGAAAAAGCCTTGGTTTGACATCCCAAAGTTACAGGTTGTGGTGAAGGTAAAACATGGAATACATGGAAAGTCCTCACACATGTTAATGCTATTTCAGATTCATATGAAAAAATATCAACACTCAGTGGAGGGTTAAGTAAATTATACTGTGTGGACTAAATTGACTAAAAGTATGTACTCTTTGAAAACAACATGGCAGAACTATATGTACAGAGATGAGAAGATGTCCAGAACACTGTTAGATAAAGCAAAACAAGCACTAAATGCAATGTGAGGCCCCACATTGGATCCTGGATCAGGAGAAAGACATTAGTGGAAGAACTGGGGGAAATCCAAATAAAGTGCAGCACTTACTTAAGAGTACTGTACTAATGCTAACTTCTTTGTTTTGGTAAATGTACAGGTTATATATGATGTAAATATTAGAGGAAACTGGACAAAGTATAAATGGGAATCTATTTTTGAAACCTTTTATAAATTAAAATCATCTCCCAAATTAAAATGTATTTTAAAAACCAAGCAAATTTCTAAATAGTATGATAAGAAGATAAAATTTACACAAAAATTAGTACTATGTATATATATACATGAAGTTTCCTGGTGGCTCAGATGGTAAAGAATCTGCCTGCAATGCAGGAGACCAGCTTCAGTCCTTGGGTTGGGAGGATCCCCTGGAGGAGGGCATGGCAATCCACTCCAGTATTTTTGCCTAAAGAATTCCATGGACAGAGGAGACTGGCGGGCTACAGTCTGTGGGGTCGCAAAGAGTCGGATACAACAGAGCGACTAACACTTTCACTTCCACGTGTATGCATAGGAAAACTTTTTTGAAATATATACATCAAACTCTTCATAGTGGTTATTTCAGGACTGGAGATAAGATAACAGTGAATCTTCTCTTATTTTATTTTATTTATGACTTTTGTCATAATTTAATTTTTAATAAAGGACATGTATTACTTTTATAATCTAAAATACACAGTATAATAAATGTGTTCTCCATGGCTATTATTGCCTCCATTTAGTAAAGAAGAACACTATATCTTAGAGAAATTACAGGGCTTGTAGGTAGTAAAACAAAACAAGATTTGAACAAAGCCCTAATTGCAGAGTCTAAACACTACATGATACTGCCTTCTGGACTCTGAGCTCCTAGGGGAGGATGGTATTTTATTTATAGCTGTCTTCCCCACAATGTCTAGTGCAGCACTTAGCATGTCCTAAGCAATCGATATGTGTCTATCAGCTACAATTGAATTCCAGTATGAACATTCTGTTTCTAACACAAATGTAATAGACTTTCCATTTATAAGAGCTTAACTATGCACAGCTGATTTCTAATATGTTTCTTGATTGCACTTAGGAACAAACGCATCTTTACAAAGTCAGAGGGTGCAATTAAGAGCTGGAAAAAGAATAGAGCTGAATTCAAGATGAATAATGCCACGCAAATGCACAAAAAATACTAAAATCAAATTTTAAACTCCTAAAACTTAACTTGCTTTGCAAAATCCCCTCATGAAACTCAAGATGAAACACTAGTAACAAAACCCAAACCCAATGCTCTAAATAATAGATAGTGATTGAATGTACCTTGGCTGATGTATGTTTAAATTGCTTTTATCCAATTTTGTGAAACTAGAAAATGCCCTGGCTGTTTGTTTTGTTTTGTTTTTTTTTAGTTGTTGTTTTCAGTTCACTGATTAAAGTACCAAAATGTTTCAATTTTTTAACTGGAAAATAGTTATTAAAACTAAAGGTTAAAACCTTGCTTTCATTCTTGCTCTCCTGAAACACACATGGATTCTGTCACAATACTATATGGCATCTTGAAATCTGAAAAATGTTATTACTTAAATGGACCGTCTGACCTTTTCATTTATTATTCTCATTCACAAGATGTTTAACGTGGCTGTCAGGCTGGAGGTCTTGGTTCTAGGTTCCAGGGTGAATAAAATCCAGCCACTAAATAGAATTTCCAATCAATCGTTAGGCATGTAAATGAACAGAGAGATTCAGAGAAATCCTGCATGGTATTATCAGAAGGATAGTTCTTGGAAGGATCGATGCAAGAGTAAAGGTATTGGTTTTTTCCTTCCTGGTAAGGAGGGATGATTGTAGCTGGGTCAAAAAGAGGAATGCAGTCATCTACCTTCCCAAAACATGCATGCTGATAAAGGATTCCCAGGGGATTTCACAGAAACTTTGCTGTCAGTGGATGAAAATAAGAATTGAATCTATACACACATTCTTTTTGTATTTTAAGGCCTTGAGGAAACACAAACTTACACAATTATAAAATACTGTGCAAATAAATGAGTAAAGCATTTTTAAGAATCATTCATTTATCTGTTTTTCTATTTGTTTTGCTTAAAATATTCTATTTTTATAAGTATTCTCACAGAACAATGAGTTTCATGTTTATTATACCATATCAAAATAGTACTTCCTTATATCTTTCCATAGCAATTTCCCAGATTTTCATTCCTCTCTCCCCTTCCTTCCATCACAATGGACTAGAAAAAGGGTGTCTTCTGATCCACATGCATCAGGGTTTCACATATTTTAATTACATCCCTTTAACTTAACTATCTTAAGCCATTTTTATGAATATTTTTAAAGAACTATTATAATAGCAATGTCTCTTTATTTTTGTTCTTAATCATCCCTTATTATTCTCAGTTTCATTCTGCCAGTATTCACTTATTTAAAGGCTCTCTAATGCACAGCCACCATGTGTCAGGAACCATGTGTCAGGAATAATGTCCACCTATTTATTTATCTGCTACATGTCTGGATTATCACAGGTGCTAGTTACAAAGCAGCATCACAAATCTTGATTGAAATGTATTAGAATTCTGACTTAAGTGAGCCTAATTTTAATTAGAAAAAAAATTAAGCAATTATTTAGTTTTCTATATATTTCTTGGTGATCCCCAATACTTTAGTGGTATTTTATTTGCAACAACATAATGGTACAATGTCATTTAATGGACATTCTTCAATGACTCTTTTTATACTCCATAACTGATAGCTCAATGAACATCATCTCATAAGTTTGTATTATTTTTCCCTCAGGTAGCTACTTTGCACTGATGTGTAAGGAAGTTTGTTTCTTGCCTTACACATCCCTGTAAGTAATTCTTTCAGTCTATTTTTATCTGCTTGGCACCAAGCTATCCTATAATCCTGTGTAGGTCTTTAAAAGATACTGAAGTCTCACTATGTATTCTCAAGCAAAGATTAGTTTTGTAAATGTTAAATAAAACACTACTGATTTCATTTGTCAAACCACAGACTTTAACACTGACCCCAAAACTTTGTTTCCTGGACTAAATTTAAAAAAAATTTTTTGACTAGCAGTTCTATTTTCACTGTTCTCCTTGGCTCTGTGTGTGTGTGTGTGTGTGTGCTCAGTCCATCAGTCATGTCTGAATCTGTGACCCCAAGGACTGTATGTAGCCCACCATAGGATTTCCAAAGCAAGAATACTGGAGTGGGTTGTCATTTCCTACTCCAAGGAATCGTTGCAACCCAGAGATTGCACCCAGGTTTCTTGTGTCTCCTTCCCTGACAGGCAGATTCTTTACCACTGGTGCCACCTGGGATGCCTTTGTTTACTTATCCATTCAAAGATGTTTATAAGATAAGATTCTCCATTTGGAAGTCTCACGATTACTTGCTCTCCTCTCCATGACAGGCACTCTGACTACATTTCATTGTTGGGCACAGTGTCTGGTACATACTAAGTACTAAAGGAATGAAATGAAATTAATTAAATGATATCATTAACAACGCTACCTCCAGTGCAGACCTGAGCATTGTTGATGCACAGTGAATAAACTACTTGTATTGAAAAAAATATAGTTCAATAAACAGAATTCTTTAGATGGACAAGGAGACTAAACACTCACAAGCAACCATCTGTAAAATACACAACGACATGAATAGGGACATGCCCCTCTTTCAGGGTTATTGCATGACAGTGAAAAAAAGAGGAAAAGAGAAACTTGAGATCTGAGATACTATTTTAGGATGGACATAGGAAATGAGCTAAAGTCTCACTCCTTTTAAAGCTCAGCTCCTCAGCTCTCTCAGAGACACTGATGCTGTTTTCTGGTCATATATCAGTCTGCGATGGTACCCTCGACTCTCAGCCTCAGTAAGCCAAAATGAGACAGCCTTCAGGAATGGAGTCTACAGAAGGAAGAAAGATAGGATCTACTACCAAGTGTTCACAGAATCAAGCTCTTCCAGGAGCAGAGGAAGGGCAAGATAGGTCATGCAAATGATAGAAGGGAGCCTGAATTTCTGGAAAGCACCAGAGAAAAGTGAGTAAACCAGCAAGCAAAGGCTTGTTCTCAAAGAGTTGCCACTGCTGCAGCCACAGAGGGAAACCAATGAATGTTACCAAATCTTTGCTTTTCAGAGGTCAGATTCCATATTTGTATATAAAAATCTCTTGATTTTTAAATATTGGCAGTTAATGGGGAAAAAATCATGCAGGCAAATGCTGTGGAGTCCAAAAAGGAATCTTTTAGCTGAATTTGGCCAATAGCTGCCAGTTGATGGCCTCTGAACCAGCAAGCATCCCTCTAAATGAGGTGTCAGCAAACCACTGGGGTGTATCAAAGCCAGCCCTCTGCCTCTTGTGTATGTGTGTGCATGCATATGATTCTCTTGGAATACAGCCATACTTACTCTTCTACATTTTATCCACAGTTACTTTTGTCTGACAATGGCAAAGCTGAATGTTTGTGACGGAGACTGTCTGGCTCATGGAGCCTAAAATATGATATGACCCTTTACAGAGAGTTAGCTAACCCCTGCTCTAAATATTCCTTGTCCAGTCACCATCTACTAGTGCCAGAAGCAGTTCTCATAACAACCTTACATGACAAAAAGGCTCTGAGAGTTAGAGCTTCCTCACTGGAGGGATTACATGAAGCTCACACCCAGACACTCAGATCAAGATGGTCCCAAAATAATTCTGGTTGGGACAGAAGTCCCACAGGCCTGCGTGAGAAACACAGGACCTGATCTATCAGAATGATAAAAGACTATTAACTTTATTTCTAAATAATATTATTTTAGTGAATTAAATTAACAAAAAGATCTTGGCAAATATAATTAATACTTTGTGTATGTTGCTATTAAATGAACACTGTTTTGTGTGTGTGCTCAATCATTCAATTGTACCCAGTTCTTTGTACCTCATGGATTGTAGCTCACCAGGCTCCTCTGTCCATGGGACTTTACAGGAAAGAATACTGGAGCCCATGTTGCCATTTCCTCCTCCAGGGGACCTTTCCGACCTGGAGACTGAACCTGCATCTCTTGCATCTCCTGCATTGGCAAGCATACTCTTTACCACAAGCAACACCTGGGAAGCCCCATTAAATGACCATGTTTCATACCTAAGAAGATATATTTTAGGAGGATAATATTCCTAACATTGCTGTCCAAGTTTGGCTGTCTGTCAGACATATTACTTTAGAATTTATACCTGTTTTTTCCAACAAATAAATACCTGTTGACATCTGGGGTTTGATGGAAGGAACGACGTTTTTTGATAGCACCATTTTTTTTCCTTACTCATATTTTTCCTCTCAAACAGCTACAGACTTAACAGGAGGCTTTTTAACCCAGGTCCGTGATTATTGTCCTTGACCATGAAAGCCACGAAGCAAAAGCTCAACAAATATGTTGTAGTTAATGATATGCTACTTCTTTTTGTTCATCTGCAAGCTGAGGTCCTCTATATCAGGAAGCAGAACAAGAGTGAAAATTCTGAGAGCCTTTCGTTGGTGGGGCCAAAAAGAAGGTCAAGTTTAACATCTGTTTAGTTCCCATCCAGTCTGTCTTTACTACGTGATGGGACCACTTAGTATGAAGTGCTGTAATATCCTGAATAATCAAGCACTTCTATAAAAATGGACACTATTAAGAATAATAATGCTTACCATTTATTGAGCCCTCCTCTATAAATGATGTACCATGCACTTCTAAGTGCCTAACTGAATTATTTAATTTATTCCTCAGCAGCAATCCTATGAAACAGGTACTATTTATTATCTCTATTTTACAAACAAGCTTCTTGGGAACAGAATGTTAAGTAAAAGTAATTAATGTCCCAAAGAAATAAGAAGAGATTAACTTGTTCCATAGCTTTTCCTCCACCAGATATTTAAACCTGATTTGACTAGAAGGAAGCATAAAAGGATAGATATTATTCTCACATCTAAACTATGACTTTGGTCTAACTTAGCTACCAAAGTGACTTTCACCCTAGCAAACTAGACTGTTTCTACGTATCAGTCTTGTAAGTGACAGATGGAATGCTTTTATGCCCATTTGGCAGATGACAAAAGACACAGAAGGGATAAATGAACTGCTTGTTGTCATGAGACAGTTAGGGTAAAAACTAGCATTGGAAGCTTAGACTTCTAATTCCCAATAAAGCATCCTATTTTTAGATAAGAAGAGCTCTGAATTATTAAAGACATCACATGTAAGGGTTGGATTGAAAAGTCAAGACACCACTCAAAGATTATGGAGTTTTCCATCAGTAGGTTCATATCTCTTAGTTCTCACCTTGGTTTTTCTATGGGCAACAACATTAACTTATCATGAATGTTTTCAGAAGTGCACTCACAGTGGACTGCAGATCACAGTCTATAAATATCCATTCATGATGAGATAAATACATAAATTCAGAGTAAGCATCTAGAAACTCTTATGGGAATAATTTAATGTTTTTTAATGGTTGGATTAGCACCGAAGAATTGATGCTTTTGAACTGTGGTGTTGGAAAAGACTCTTGAGAGTCCCTTGGACTGCAAGGAGATCCAACCAGTCCATTCTGAAGGAGATCAGCCCTGGGATTTCTTTGGAAGGAATGATGCTAAAGCTGAAACTCCAGTACTTTGGCCACCTCATGCGAAGAGTTGACTCATTGGAAAAGACTCTGATGCTGGAAGGGATTGGGGGCAGGAGGAGAAGGGGACGACAGAGGATGAGATGGCTGGATGGCATCACTGACTCGATGGACGTGAGTCTCAGTGAACTCCGGGAGTTGGTGATGGACAGGGAGGCCTGGCATGCTGCGATTCATGGGGTCGCAAAGAGTTGGACATGACTGAGTGACTGATCTGATCTGATCTGAATGGTTGGATGACATCACCAACTCAATGGACATGAGTTTGAGCAAGCTCTGGGAGAAAAGCCTGGTGTGCCTAAGTCCATGGGGTCACAAAGAGTCAGACACGACTGAGTGACTGAACAACAACAATAATCTAATTTTAAAAATTGGGGGGGTGGGGCGGTCCTAAGACGGCAGAGGAATAGGATGGGGAGACCACTTTCTCCCCTACAAACTCATCAAAAGATCATTTGAATGCTGAGCAACTTCCACAAAACAACTTCTAAATGCTGGCGGAGGACACCAAGCACCCAGAAAGGGAACCCATTCTCTTTGAAAGGAGGTAGGACAAAATATAAAAGACAAAAAGAGAGACAAAAGTGTTAGGGACAGAGAGCTGTCCTGCGGAGGGAATCATGAAGGAGTTTCCAAACACAAGGAGACCCTCTCACCAGCAGGTCTGTGGGAAGCTTTGGAATCTCAGAGGGCAACATAACCAGGAGGGGGAAAAAACAAAACAAAACCAGAAAACCCCACAGAATGTGCACCTAACCACAACTCCTAGTGGAGAAATAGCCCAGATGCTCGCATCCACCACCAGTGAGCGGGGGCTGAAGAGGGAGGCATGGGTTGCATGCTTAGGGTAAGAACTGGGCCTGAACGCCCTGAGGACAATCTGAGGGAGCTAACGTGAGATAGCAACCCAAACAGTGGGACAGCCATAGAGAGAGAGAGAACTTTCCCACAAAAACTCTAACCTAAGGCATAGCCTGGCCTGGCTCATAGAACAAAGGATTGAGCAAATGCCAAAGGAGAGCTAGCTGGCTGTGGACTGGCCCAGCCCCTGCCAGAGAGGCAAGCGGAAACAGCCAGAACTGGAAGGCGAGGAGCAATCTCAGCCCCAGAGACAGCATCCTCCACCAAACTGTGAGCAGGCTCCCAGTGTCTAACCAAGTCTTCCTGGGATCCTGGATGGTTGACATCTGCCAGGAGGGTTGCAGCCAGAGATCAACTCTCCAGAGGAGACACACAGCACACCTGAGACGGCAGTCTTGCAGCACACCCAGGAAACTGAGTGGCTGGGACCAGGGAGGTGATTAAGATGCACAGCCCACATGGGACAGTGTGCATGCCAAGCAGCTGGTCACCTAAGCTGCTCAGACCTAAGAAAGGCACAAAATGCATGCCCAACCAAGTCTGTGCCTTTGTCGAGTACCCGAGAACCTGAACCTGAGCAGCTTAGACCTGGGAAGTACACGAAACACAGGGCCCATTTTGGACAGTTTCCCTGCAGAGCAACCTAGAGCCTGAGCAGTGTAGACTGGGAAGTCACACACGCCGTGAGCTGGGGCAAACCCAGCGTGGTCCATACACTGCAAGCACTCCCCACACACACCAGTGATATTTGTTTGCAGTGTTCCTCCCTCCCCACAGCACAACTGAACAAATGAGCCTAAATAAGTGACCACCTTCGCCCCATGTGTCAGGGTGGAAATTAGACACTGAAGAGACTTGCAAACAGAGGAAGCCAAAATAAATAAAGAAGAGGGAACCACTCTGGAAGTGACAGGTGCAACAGATTAAAATCCTGTAGTTAGCATTGACTAAGCATTGGAAGGGGCCTATAGACCTTGAGAAGAAGTATAAGTTGGAACAAGGAACTATCTGAAATTGACCTGACCCTACACTGTCCTCAACAGCTCCAGAGAAATTCCTAGACATATTTTTACTATTACCATTTTTAAATTTTTTTCATTTTTAAGTTCTTTATTATCTTTTAATTTTCATTTTTAAACCTACTATTACCTTGCCAAAAAAAAAAACCCCCTATTTTTAAAGCAAATTTCATATATATATATTTTTTACAATTTTTGTGATTGATTTTGTTTTGTATTTTTAATATTGTATTTTTGAGAGTCTGACCTCTACTCTAGACTTTTAATCTTTGCTTTTGGGTGTTTGTTATCAATTATATACTCTTAGAAATCTAATCTTCAGTACCTATTTTTACCTAGGGGTGTGATTACTAGTTTGATTGCTCTCTCCCCCTGGTGGCTTAGAAGGTAAAGTGTCTGTCTGCAATGCAGGAAACACAGATTCGATGCCCGGGTTGGGAAGATCCCCTGGAGAAGGAAATGGCAGCCCACTCCAGTATTCTTGCCTGGAAAATCCCATGGACTGCAAAGCCTGGTAGACTACTGTCCATGGGGTTGCAAAGAGTTGGACATGACTGAGCGACTTCACTTCTCTTCACTTTCTCCCCCAGGTCACCTCTATCTCCTCTCTCCCCCTTCTCTTCTCTACTTAACTCTGTGAATTTCTCCAGGTGTTCTGGGCTCTGTAGAACACTTAGGGAACTGATTACTGGCTAGATTGGTCTCGCCCCTTTTGATTCCCCCTCTTCTCCTCCTGGTCACCTCTATCTCCCTCCTCCCTCTTCTCTTCTCCATGTAACTGTGTGAACCTCTCTGGGTGTCCCTCACTGTGGAGAATCTTTTCACCATTAACCTAGATGTTTTATCATCTGTGCTGTACGGAACATACCTCAACATAATAAAAGTGATATATGATAAACCCACAGCAATCATCCTCAATGATGAAAAACTGAAAGCATTTTCCCTAAAGTCAGGAACAAGACAAGGGTGCCCACTCTCACCACTACTATTCAACATAGTTTTGGAATTTTTAACCACAGCAATCAGAGAAGAAAAATAAATAAAAGGAATCCAGGTTGGAAAAGAAGTAAAATTCTCACTGTTTGCAGATGACATGATCCTCTTCACAGAAAACCCTAAAGACACCACCAGAAAATTACTAGAGCTAATCAATGAATATAGTAAAGTTGCAGATATAAAACTAACACACAGAAATCCCTTGCATTCCTATACATTAACAATGAGAAAACAGAGAGAAATTAAGGAAACAATTCCATCCACCATTGCAATGAAACGAATAAAATACTTAGGAATAAATCTACCTAAAGAAACAAAACCTATATATATATATATAAAACTATGAAACACTGATGAAAGAAATCAAAGATGACACAAATAGATGGAGAAATATACCATGTTCATGGATTGGGAGAATCAATATAGTGAAAATGAGTATACTACCCAAAGCAATCTATAGATTCAATGCAATCCCTATCAAGCTACCAATGGCATTTTTCAGAGAACTAGAACAAATAATTCCACAATTTGTATGGAAATACAAAAAACCTCAAAAAGCCAAAGCAATCTTGAGAAAGAAGAATGGAACTAGAGTAATCAACCTGCCTGACTTCAGACTATACTACAAAACTACAGTCACTAAGACAGTATGGTACTGGCATAAAGACAGAACTATAGATCAATGGAACAAAATAGAAAGCCCAGAAATAAATCCATTTTATCTTTGACAAAGGAAGCAAGAATACACAATGGAGAAAAGACAATCTCTTTAACAAGTGGTGTTGGGAAAACTGGTCAACCACTTGTAAAAGAATCAACCTAGAACACTTTCTAACACCATACACAAAAATGAGCTCAAAATGGATTAAAGATCTAAATGTAAGACCAGAAACTATAAAACTCCTAGAGGAAAACATAGGAAAAACACTCTCTGACATAAATCACAGCAGGATCCTCTATGACCCACCTCCCAGAGTAGTGGAAATAAAAGAAAAAATAAACAAATGAGACCTAATTAAAATTAAAAGCTTTTGCACAACGAAGGAAACTATAAGCAAGGTGAAAAGACAACCTTCAGAATGAGAGAAAATAATAGCAAATGAAGCAACTGACAAAGAATTAATCTCAAAAATATACAAGCAACTCCTGTAGCTCAATTCCAGAAAATAAACGACTCAATCAAAAAATGGGCCAAAGAACTAAATAGACATTTCTCCAAAGAAGGCATACAGATGGCTAACAAACACATGAAAAGATGCTCAATATCACTCATTATCAGAGATATGCAAATCAAAACCACAATGAGGTACCATCTTACACCAGTCAGAATGGCTGCTATCAAAAAGTCTACAAACAATAAATGCTGGAGAGGGTGCAGAGAAAAGGGAGCCCTTGTACACTGTTGGTGGGAATAGTACAGCCACTGTGAACAGTGTGGAGATTCCTTAAAAAACTGGAAATAGAACCACTATACTATCTAACAATCCTACTGCTGGGCATACACACCAAGGAAGCCAGAATTGAAAGAGCCATATGTACCCCAATGTTCATCACAGCACTGTTTACAATAGCTAGGACATGGAAGCAACCTAGATGTCCATCAGCAGACAAATGGATAAAAAAGCTGTGGTACATATACACAATGGAATACTACTCAGCTGTTAAAGAGAATGCATTTGAATCAGTTCTAATGAGGTGGAAGAAACTGGAGCCTATAGTACAGAGTGAAGTAAGTCAGAAAGAAAAAAACCAATACCGTATATTAACACATATATATGGAATTTAGAAAGATGGTAACAATGACCCTATATGCGAGACAGAAAAAGAGACACAGATGTAAAGAACAGACTTTTGGACTCTGTGGGAGAAGGTGAGGGTGGGATGATTTGAGAAAATAGCATTGACACATGTATATTACCATATGTGAAACAGATTGCCAGTTCAGATTCAATGCATGAGACAGGGCTGTCAGGGCTGGTTCACTGGGATGACCCTGAGGGAATGGGGAGGGAAATAGGAGGGGGGTTCAAGATGGGGAACACATGTACACCATGGCTGACTGATGTCAATGCATGGCAAAAACCACTACAATATTGTAAAGTAATTAGCCTCCAATTAAAATAAATAAATTAATTTTTAAAAATTGGGGCTTGGGAAATTCCCTGCCTGTCCAGTGGTTAAAACTCCACACTTTCACTTCCAAGGGTCCAGGTTCAGTCCCTGGTCAGGGAACTAAGAGCCAGAAGCTTTATGGCACAGCTAAATAAATAAATAAAAATTAAAAATTGAGGCTTCTATTTTATTTATGGGACTTGTAACACTTTATTTTACTAGTTATTCACATCTTATAATTTATATATTTTTAATTTTAGAAATAAAACAATGTTCCTTCATTTCTCATAGGGTAAGAAGCACTGATTTAGAGACACTTGATCAATTCCATATAAAAATTCTGTTTTTCCTCATCATTGAAATTTTCCATTTTTCAGAAAATATATTTTAAATTGCATACACAAATAGGCTTCTCTGATGACTCAGGGGATAAAAAATTCGCCTGCAATGCAGGAGACACAGGAGATGCAGGTTCAATCCCTGGGTCAAGAAGATCCACTGGAGAAGGAAATGCAACCCACTCCAGTATTCCTGCCTGAAAAATCCCATGGACAGAGGAGGCTGGAGGGCTGTATCATGGGGCCACAAAAGAGTTGGGCATGACTGAGCATACACATTGATGTTGATTAAGTTTATAATAGGTTTATACAGTAACATTTTTCACATACATAAAAACAAACACATAAAAAATAAAGAAAACATTAAAAATTTTATAGTACAGTACCTTGTCAAGTACAGTAGTACAGTACAACAGCTGGCATACAATGGCTGGCATCAAGTGAACAGGCAAGAAGAGTTACTGACTGGAGGAGAGAGCAGAGGTGGGAGATGGTAGAGCTGAAGGATTAACAACAATAAGAGATGGAGGGAGAGCTGCAGTTTCACTCACACCTGATTTGATAGCACCAGTTCTGGTTCCTTGCTGGGACCAGATGCACATTCTCATCTTTGAAAGTTCTCAACTTGAAGATTCATATTTAGGGTTCTAGAGTGACTGAACTGAACTGAACTGAACTGTACTTTGTATCAAGAGCCTGTCCTGTGCACTGTATAATATTTATCAACATCCTTGGTCTCTACCAGTGAACACCAGGAGCATCTCCCTTCTATCTCTAGTCATAATAAAAATGTACCCATATATTGTCAAATGTCCCCTGTATGAGGTTAAAATTCCTTCTGATTGATAATCACTGCTCTAAAGTATTTATAAGTAGGTACAATAGAATGTATCCTAGTAATGTTTAGAAATATTAATAATAAATAATGAAATATTTCCCAAATTAAAGCTAACTTCTATTTACCAGGGACAGACTAGATACAGAAGTCAATTCTTAGTAACCATTATTGAAAGTGAAAGTGAAAAGCAGGGTTAGTCACTCAGTCATATCCAACTCTTTGATCCCATAGACTGCAGCCTGTCAGGCTCCTCTGTCCATAGTGTTCTCCAGGAAAGAACACTTGAGTGGGTTGCCATTCCCTCCTCCAAAGGATATTCCTGATACAGAGATTGAACCCAGGTCTCCTGCATTGCAGGCAGATTCTTTACCATCTAAGCCGCCAGGGAAACCCTATTAAAACCACTTAAAATAATCAGAATCCAAACCAAGTATCAGGCATAAAAGTTTTCTTCCTGTTTTTTTCATAATTTGATGAGCTTATTTATTAGCATTGAATAATCTATTTTCTGGATGTACTATTAATAAAATTTATTTATCCATTCACTTATTGAAGGGCATCTTGATGGCTTCAACATTTTGACATTATGAATAAAAATTCTGTAAACATCATGTGCAGGTTTTTGGGTGTATATATGTTTTCAAATACTTTGGGTACTAAGGAACGCAATCGCTGGATCATACAAGAGTGTGTTTACTTTGAACCCAAAAAGGCTACATATTTTATGATTCCAACAATATGACATTGTGGAAAAAGCGAAACTATGGAAACAGTTACCAGAAGATGAAGGGATGGAGTGATGAACAGGTGGAGCACAGAATTTTTAGAGCAGCGAAAATACCCCAAGTGATAGAAAAATGGTGGAATCGTGGCATTATACATTTGTCCAAATCCACAGAATATATAACACCAGGAATTGAAGCTTAATGTAAACTATGGACTCTGAGTGATCATGCTGTGTCAATGTAGGCTCATTAATTGTGATAAATGTAACATCCTGGTGGGAGATGTTAGTAATCAGATCAGATCAGATCACATCAGTCACTCAGTCGTATCCGACTCTTTGCGACCCCATGAATCCCAGCATGCCAGGCCTCCCTGTCCATCACCAACTCCCGGAGTTCACCCAGACTCATGTCCATCGAGTCAGTGATGCCATCCAGCCATCTCATCCTCTGTTGTCCCCTTCTCCTCCTGCCCCCAATCCCTCCCAGCATCAGAGTCTCTTCCAATGAGTCAACTCTTCGCATGAGGTGGCCAAAGTACTGGAGTTTCAGCTTCAGCATCATTCCTTCCAAAGAAATCCCAGGGCTGATCTCTTTCAGAATGGACTGGTTGGATCTCCTTGCCATCCAAGGGACTCTCAAGAGTCTTCTCCAACACCACAGTTCAAAAGCATCAATTCTTCAGCACTCAGCTTTCTTCACAGTCCAACTCTCACATCCACACATGACCACTGGAAAACTGATAGCCTTGACTAGACGAACCTTTGTTGGCAAAGTGATGTCTCTGCTTTTGAATATTCTATCTAGGTTGGTCATAACTTTCCTTCCAAGGAGTAAGCGTCTTTTAATTTCATGGCTGCAGTCACCATCTGCAGTGATTTTGGAGCCCAGAAAAATAAAGTCTGACACTGTTTCCACTGTTTCCCCATCTATTTCCCATGAAGTGATGGGACCAGATGCCATGATCTTCGTTTTCTGAATGTTGAGCTTTAAGGGAGGCTATGTGTCAATGTGGGCTTCCCATGTGGCACTAGTGGAAAAGAAGCTGCCTGCCAATGTAGGAGATGTTAAGAGACATGAGTTCAATCCCTGGGTCAGGAAGATCCCCTGGAGGAGGGCTCGGCAATGTACCCCAATAGTCTTGCCTAGAGAATCCCATGGACACAAAAGCCTGGTGGGCTACAGTCCACACTATCAGAAACAATTAGGAAATGGACTGAAGCAACTTAGCATACATGCAGGCATGCATGAAATGGGGGAGGAGGGAATACAAGAAATTTCTGTATGTTCCTCTCAATTTTGCTGTGAATTTAAAACTGCTTTACACTTTAAAAGTCTTGAAAAATATATTGACTTTTCAAAGCCTGCTTTCTTCCTAAACACTATGCGTGTGTATGTATGCACATGTATGTATGCTGCTGCTGCTGCTAAGTCACTTCAGTCGTGTCTGACTCTGTGCGACCCCATAGACGGCAGCCCACCAGGCACCCCCGTCCCTGGGATTCTCCAGGTAAGAACACTGGAGTGGGTTGCCATTTCCTTCTCCAATGCATGACAGTGAACAGTGAAAGTGAAGTCGCTCAGTCGCGTCCAACTGTCGGCGACTCCATGGATTGCAGCCTTCCAGGCTCCTCTGTCCATGGGATTTTCCAGGCAAGAGTCCTGGAGTGGGGTGCCATTGCCTTCTCCGTGTATGTATGCTGCTGCTGCTGCTGCTGAATCACTTCAGTTGTAGATACAAATACATTCTATTCCTTATCAGTGTCATGACATCTGCATATTTCTTACTGAATTCTCCAGACTGATAATGATATCTACAAACTCTAGTTATTTTACAATTCCAACCTGATTTGCTCTAAATAATAATTATTCCATCAAAAACAAATACTTTTTTTTTTTTTTTTTTGGTCTCTGAGCAATGCATGGCTTTTGCTTCATTCTTGCCTTGTGGTAAAAGGCCTCTTTACTCCAAAATTAACAGATAATCATCTTCCTCTTATGAATCCTGATAGCACAGCCACTGCTATCAAGCAATTTTCTTCTTGAACAAGCACAAATCACAAGTCCACCTTCTGTATCTAAGCAGGTGAATAACATATAATTAGCTGAATTTCATTTTTGGAGGGCATATTTTTTTTCATTCCAGGGTGCCGTCACTTAACTCCTGAAGAGGCTCTGTCCCTTTCATCTGAGACCAGAAAATAAGAGGGAAGAGAGGAGTGTTGCAGCTTTGTCAACAAACCCATTTGTGTGTTTACCCACCGGGTGGGCCTCTAACTGGGTTTCACTTCTTATAAAATGGGAGAAATGTAAAGAACCAAGCCAAGGCAGAAAATACATTTAATAATTCTTAACCCCCTCAATACATGTAAATAGTTGTAAAATAATTACTCAGGAAAAATAGTCTTTTTACTTCTTGATGCTGAATTACTTCTTTGGCTTCTTGTTTTCTTGGAATTGACTTACTATCACACTGAGTCAAAACCTAGTTTCCTGTGGTTACTGTATTGAATCATTATTTTAACTTTTTTAAAGAAGTAAGTTGAGGAAGAGAAGAAATTTCATAATGCTCACCCAATATCTGGGTCATACAGAGTATATGAATTATGTTTCTGACAAGACATAATCCAACTGACATGATAGTGCTTCTAAGTTTCAGCCTGATTTCCCAGCTTTCTCAACACATTTGCTTCTGCATCATTGGGAGTGAATCAGACATCATCTGTGGTTATGCATTCAGCTAATTGAAAGAACACAGGTGCTATGCTCATGAACAACATTCTCACAGGTAATGGGAATCAATGGGAATCAATTAGTAGAAAGGAGACATCAGACACAGCCTTAATATCAGGAGGGCTGGTGACTTGAGAGGGCACCTGGCCCATGCTCCCTGGGGTGGCCATAACTCTGCCTTAATATTAACATCCTAATCTATAGGAATGTGGCCCAGGCTTGCCAAAGCTGATTTTTTAAAGATAATTACAAAGTACTTTTTTTTTTTTTTCTTTTAGGAACTCCTAAGTGCCAATCTGATCACATGGACCTCAGCCTTGTCTAACTCAATGAAACTAAGCCATGCTGTGGGGCCACCCAAGATAGGTGGGTCATGGTGGAGAGGTCTGACAGAATGTGGTCCACTGGAGAAGGGAATGGCAAACCACTTCAGTATTCTTGCCTTGAGAACCCCGTGAACAGTATGAAAAGGTAAAATGATAGGATACTGAAAGAGGAACTCCCCAGGTCGGTAGGTGCCCAATATGCTACTAGAGATCGGTGGAGAAATTTAACTACAGAAAAAATGAAGGGATGGAGCCAAAGCAAAAACAATACTGAATTGTGGATGTGACTGGTGATAGAAGAAAGGTCCAATGTTATAAACAGCAATATTGCATAGGAATCTGGAATGTTAGGTCCATGAATCAAGGCAAATTGGAAGTGGACAAACAGGAGATGGCAAGAGTGAACGTCGACATTCTAGGATTAGTGAACTAAAATGGACTGGAATGGGCGAATTTAACTCAGATGACCATTATATCTACTACTGTGGGCAGAAATCCCGTAGAAGAATTGGAGAAGCCATCATGGTCAACAAAAGAGTCCAAAATGCAGTACTTGGATGCAATCTCAAAAACGACAGAATGATCTCTGTTCGTTTCCAAGGCAAACCATTCAATATCACGGTAATCCAAGTCTATGCCCCAGCCAGTAACGCTGAAGAAGCTGAAGTAATGCTGAAGTTGAACGATTCTATGAAGACCTACAAGACCTTTTAGAACTAACACCCAAAAAAGATGTCCTTTTCATTATAGGGGACTGGAATGCAAAAGTAGGAAGTCAAGAAACACCTGGAGTAACAGGCAAATTTGGCCTTGGAATACTAAATGAAGCAGGGCAAAGGTTAATAGAGTTTTGCCAAGAGAACGCACTGGTCATAGCAAACACCCTCTTCCAACAACACAAGAGAAAACTCTACACATGGATGTCACCAGAAGGTCAACATCAAAATCAGACTGATTATGTTCTTTGCAGCCAAAGATGGAGAAGCTCTATACAGTCAGCAAAAACAAGACCAGGAGCTGACTGTGGTTCAGATCATGAACTCCTTATTGCCAAATTCAGACTTAAATTGAAGAAAGGAGGGAAAACTACTAGACATTCATGTATGACCTAAATCAAATCACTTATGATTATACAATGGAAGTGAGAAATAGATTTAATGGACTAGATTTGATACAGTACCTGATGAACTATGGACAGAGGTTCATGACATTGTATAAGAGACAGGGATCAACACAATCCCCAAGAAAAAGAAATGCAAAAAATGAAAATGGCTGTCTGAGGAGACCTTACAAATAGCTGTGAAAAAAGGGAAGTGAAAAGCAAAGGAGAAAAGGAAAGATACACCCATTTGAATGCAGAGTTCCAAAGAATGGCAAGGAGAGATAAGAAAGCCTTCCTCAGTGATCAATGCAAGGAAATACAGGAAAATAACAGAATGGGGAAGACTAGAGATCTCTTCAAGAAAATTAGAGATACCAAGGGAACATTTCATGCAAAGATGGGCTCGATAAAGAAAGAAATGGTATGGACCTAACAGAAGCAGAAGATATTAAGAAGAGGTGGCAAGAAAACACAGAAGAACTGTACAAAAAAGATCTTCATCTTCATGACCCAGATAATCACAATGATGTGATCACTCACCTAGAGCCAGACATCCTGGAATGTGAAGTCAAGTGGGCCTTAGAAAGCATCACTATGAACAAAGCCAGTGGAGGTGATGGAATTCCAGCTGAGCTATTTCAAATCCTGAAAGATGATACTGTGAAAGTGCTGCACTCAATATGCCAACAAATTTGGAAAACTCAGCAGTGGCTACAGGACTGGAAAAGGTCAGTTTTCATTCCAATCCCAAAGAAAGGCAATGCCAAAGAATGCTCAAACTATCACACAATTGCACGCATCTCGCACACTAGTAAAGTAATGCTCAAAATTCTCCAAGCCAGGCTTCAGCAATATGTGAACCATGAACTTCCAGATGTTCAAGTTGGATTTAGGAAAGGCAGAGGAACCAGAGATCAAATTGCCAACATCCGCTGGATCATTGAAAAAGCAAGAGAGTTCCAGAAAAACATGTATTTCTGCTTTATTGACTATGCCAAAGCCTTTGACTGTGTGGATCACAAGAAACTGTGGAAAATTCTGAAAAAGATGGGCATACCAGACCACCTGACCTGCCTCTTGAGACACCTATATGCAAGTCAGGAAGCAACAGTTAGAACTGGACATGAAACAACAGACTGGTTCCAAATAGGAAAAGGAGTACGCTAAGGCTGTATATTGTCACCCTGCTTATTTAATCTATATGCAGAGTACATCATGAGAAATGCTGGGCTGGAAGAAGCACAACCTGGAATCAAGATTGCTGGGAGAAATATCAATAATCTCAGATATGCAGATGACATCACCCTTATGGCAGAAAGTGAAGAGGAAATAAAAAGCCTCTTGATGAAAGTGAAAGTGGAGAAGGAAAAAGTTGGCTTAAAGGTCAACATTCAGAAAATGAAGATCATGGCATCTGGCCCCAGCACTTCATGGCAAATAGATGGGGAAATAGTGGAAACAGTGTCAGACTTTATTTTTGGAGGGCTCCAAAATCACTGCAGATGGTGACTGCAGCCATGAAATTAAAAGACGCTTACTCCTTGGAAGGAAAGTTATGACCAACCTAGATAGCATATTCAAAAGCAGAGACATTACTTTGCCCACAAAGGTCCAACTAGTCAAGGCTATGGTTTTTCCCGTGGTCATGTATGGATGTGAGAGTTGGACTGTGAAGAAAGCTGAGCACCGAAGAATTGGTTTTTCAACTGTGGTGTTGGAGAAGATTCTTGAGACTCCCTTGGACTGCAAGTCCATTTTAAGGGAGATCAGCCCTGGGATTTCTTTGGAAGGAATGATGCTGAAGCTGAAACTCCAGTACTTTGGCCACCTCATGTGAAGAGTTGATTCATTGGAAAAGACCCTGATGCTGGGATGGATTGGGGGCAGAGGAGAAGGGGACGACAGAGGGTGAGATGTCTGGATGGCATCACCGACTTGATGCACATGAGTTTGGGTGAACTCTGGGAGTTGGTGATGGACAGGGAGGCCTGGCGTGCTGCAATTCATGGGGTCACAAAGAGTGGGACATGACTGAGCGATGGAAATGAACTGAACTGAACTGAAGTGCTTAACTCTTTCCAACAAACTCTATTTTGTCCTCCCAAACAGCATATGGGACAATAACTCTTGGACAATGCATATTTCCTGGACAGGCCTCATGCAATCCCCAATCTGACAGTTTGAGACCTCTCCCAGGAAGTCTGACAATTAATAAATAAGATTATTATTTTAAGCTTAAGTTCAGTTAAGTTCAGTCTCTCAGTAGTGTCTGACTCTTTGCGACCCCATGAACCAGAGCACACCAGGCCTCCCTGTCCATCACCAACTCCCGGAGTCCACCCAAACCAATGTCCATTGAATCAGGGATGCCATCCAATCATTTCATTCTCTGTCATCCCCTTCTCCTCCTGCCCTCATTCTTTCCCAGCATCAGGGTCTTTTCAAATGAGTCAACCCTTAGCATTAGGTGGCCAAAATATTGGAGTTTCAGCTTCAACATCAGTCATTCGATGAACACCCAGGACTGATCTCCTTTAGCATGGACTGGTTGGATCTCCTTGCAGTCCAAGGGACTCTCAAGAGACTTCTCCAACAACACAGCTCAAAAGCATCAATTCTTTGGCACTTAGCTTTCTTTATAGTCCAACTCTCACATCCATACATGACCACTGGAAAAACCATAGCCTTGACTAGATGAACCTTTGTTGACAAAGTAACGTCTCTGCATTTTAATATGCTGTCTAGGTTGGTCATAATTTCCCTTCCAAGGAGTATGCATCTTTTAATATCATGGCTGCAGTCACCATCTGCAGTGATTTTTGAACCCCCCCAAAATAAAGTCAGCCAATGTTTCCACTGTTTCCCCATCTATTTGCCATGAAGTGAGGGGACTGAATGCCATCATCTTCGTTTTCTGAATGTTGAGCTTTAAGCCAACTTTTTCACTCTCCTTTTTCACTTTCATCAAGGCAGCTCTGCAAATACATATCTGAACAAAGTGATCACTGCAGAGAATGGCTGAGCCTGAAATAATCTCAAAGACACCTCACCTCCCACCTTCCCTTTATAAGGTTTCAGAGGTGTTTGGTGGTAGGACAGAGGACTTCCTGTCTCCCCCATAAGAGGTCTATACATTCCATCATTTCATCTCAAATTTGTAGCTGTTTCCAGTCCTTTTCTTTCCTAAAATAAATACCCAAATACATGTATGGCTATTATTCATTTTTTTAAATAAATTTAAAGTGTCTTTTGAACTGCCCTCTTTCTATACTACCTCTTCACTTCTTTATTAAATCTGCAGCTGCCAGAATATTTATCAACATATTTTTATTGTTCAGTCACTCAGTAATGTCCAACTGATATGCAACTCCATGGACTGCAGCACACCAGGATTCCCTGTCCTTCGCCATCTCCCAGAGCTTACTCAAATTCATGTCCATTGAGTCAGTGATGCCATTCAACCATCTCATCCTCTGTCATCCTCTTCTCCTCCTGACTTCAATCTTTCCCAGCATCAGAGTCTTTTCCAATGAGTGGTTTCTTTGTATCAGGTGGTCAAAGATATTACCATCAAAAAACAAAAGGAAATTTCCCCCCAAAATTCTTACATGCACCCATTCTTGTTAGTTCAGAATGCAGAGACATAATTTATTTCTTATACTGTTGGCTATCCCATTCATACCCACGTGTATTTATTATTAATATTACAGAACTTGTGAATAAAATCAATAATTTATTTCAGTAAACATTTATCATATTTACTTAGAAAAGGGTGCTGATATTCCAGAATGACTTTACATAGTAAAAATCTGTGGGCATCATCTCTAAAAATTGCAAATAAATAAATAAACATGCTGAGATACCTATCTTGGAGATATCTCATTTGCCTAGGCCTCTGTATCTTTGAGATTTGGGTCTCTCACATGATTTTTGGTCTTAGAACATTCCGCTAAGTCATCTTAGGTTTGACCTTTTGATAAATGACACTGTGTGCTCTTCAATTCGATATCACCAGAGAAGAATGCTACAAAAATCTCAATATCAATTTCCTTCCTTTTGTCCCTGCATACAAAAATTCTACCATGGCTTTTACTTCTGTTTTGCAAATTTAATTTCCTGTCGATACTTCCAAGTAGCCATCTAACCAGCCTGTCTTCTATTGATATTTACCCTTGTAACCTAGAATTCATAGATTTTTAGGAAAGTTTAGTAAAAAAAAACTACTTGGGAGAGCCCTTCGGTTTTCCATTCATTGTTTAGATAATATAAGGACTTTCCATTTACCTCATTTAGAATGAACACTGGAAGGAAATAGTTCAACTTTTGTTTCAAAAATGTAGGTACAAACAGGCAAAAGTCAGTAGGCAATCCCAAACTTTCTCTCTTAGTGTTCAAACTAGGAAATTCTCAACTCTTATTGTGTTATTTTGGGGATGGAATAGGGTATGGTAGAGGTGGAGGGGGTCTTCTGATGGAAAAGAATGCTTTGAATATGAAATACCCAACTCCATTCTCTCCATAAGGTCTTCTTAGTTGGCACTCTAGCCTCATGAATATCTTAAAACTTAGGGCAAGAATCAAAAGCTCAATGCCAGGACTTCCTTGGTGATCCAGTGGTTATGAATCTGCCTGCCATTGCAGGGGACATGGGTTCAATCCCTAATCTGGGATAATCCCACATGCCTCCCGGGGCAACTCAGCCCATGTGCCACAACTACTGAAACCTGTGTGCCCTAGAGCCTGTGCTCCACGAGAAGTCACCAGAATGAGAAGACACACAACACAACTAGAGAGTAGCCCTTGCTGACTGCAACTAGAGAAAGCCTGTGTACAGCAACAAAGACCAAGCATAGTCCAATAAATCAATAAATTTTTAAATTTATATACTAAAAATAGCTCAATGCCAACAGAAGCCAACCACATCACATGGGTATCTGCATGTTATTTGAATATTGTTCACTGCCATGAAGGAATCTGCTCTTTCTCATTTTTTTCTCAACGTATATGACCCTCTGGTACACCGTTTTATTTATTACCTTTGATAGAAACATAAATAAATAGCATTCTGCCACTTAAAAAGAGGTGGTAACTGACACCTACATTTGTCCTCAGACTGGAAAACAAAAGGGAATTTGGGGGAGTATAGGGAAACAATCACCCAAAGGTGCAGCCAAGCCTGCATAGAGCTGAGTGTGGCCCTGCAGATGGTAGAGGACACCTGGGTTCTTAAAGATAAAACAAACATTCAAATACTTGTACAGAAACTCAATTTTTAATATTCAGTTCAGTCATTCAGTAGTGTCTGACTCTTTGTGACCCCATGGACCGCAGCATGCCAGGCTTCCCTGTCCATCACCAACTCCCTGAGCCTACTCAAAGTCATGTCCATAGAGTCAGTGATGCCACCCAACCATCTCATACTCTGTCATCCCCTTCTTCTCCCACCTTCAATCTTTCCCAGCATCAGGGTCTTTTTAAATGAGTCAGCTCTTCACATCAGGTGGCCAAAGTATTGAAGTTTCAGTGTCAGTCCTTTCAATGAATATTTAGGACTGATTTCCTTTAGGATAGACTGGTTGGATCTCCTTGAAGTCCAAGGAACTCTCAAGAGTCTTCTCCAACACCACAGTTCAAAAGCATCGATTCTTTGGCACCCAGTTTTCTTTATAGTCCAACTCTCAGTTAAAAAAAAAAAAAAAATTCTACAATGGCTGGAAACTATACAAAAACAAATAAAAACATAAACCCACATCTCTGAGTGATAGTCAGGGGCCAGAAGAATGAAAGGTCCTTCCCTGTAGCATCTGGCCTGATATTTAGAAATAGTTTTGATCACCTAGGATTTTCAAGCATCCATGGTCATGATTCTAAACATATTCTGTTGCTATGCTATAAAAATGGAGACAGAAGTTCAGTCCAAGTTTAAACTGACAGCTGAGCAGTTTGGACATGCCTAGGACTGGGTTGAGTCTCACAAACAACTTTCTAACACATTTTTATACCCAAACCTCTATGACCCTGAGATAGAGGGTCATACGCTTCTATGGTCAAATAATGCCTTTGTTGTTTTTCAGTCTTTAAGTTGTGTCTGACCCTTTGTGACCCCATGAACTGTAGCATGACAGGCTTCCCTGTCCTTCTTCATCTCCCAGAGCTTGCTCAAACCCAATGAGCCAGTGATGTCATCCAACCATCTTGTCCTCTCTTATCCCCTTCTCCTCTTGCCCTCAATTTTTCCCAGAATCAGGGTCTTATCAAAGAATCAGCTCTTTGCATCAGGTGGCCAAATTATTGGCACTTCAGCTTCAGCATCAGTCCTTCCAAGGAATATGCAGGTTGATTTCCTTAAGGATTGACTGGTTTGATCTCCTTGCTGTCCAAGGGACCCTCAAGAGTCTTCTCCAGCACCAATTTGAAAGCATCAATTTTTTGGTGCTCAGTCTTCTCTATGGCCCAACTCTCCCATCTGTACATGACAACTTTGACTTCATTTTCTAAACAAAGAGAAATTACTCCTCCCATAACAATTAAAATATAACCTTTATCTTCATAATACTACACTCATCATAAAGTAAGCTTCCACAGGTTAGGTGGGTTCCAGTGAGTGCAGCATTTATCTCCTCACTCTCCACATGTTCATCTCAATAAAAATTCATTATGTGCTTACTTTTTGTACAACATGGGCTTCCCAGGTGGCACTAACAGTAAAGTATCTGCCTGCCAATGCAGGAGACACAAAAGATGCAGCTTCAGTCCCTGGGTTGGGAAGATTCCCTGCAGGAGGAAATGGCAACCCACTCCAGTATACTTGTCTGGAAAATTCAATGGACATAGGAGCCTGGCAGCTTACGGTCCAGGGGCTGCAAAGACTTGGACGCCACTGAGCAATTGAGCATATTTTGTATAACATATTACAGAAGTCATATATTCCTTTTAGAAAAATTTGAATATACTGGTAAGGGTTAAAAAAACAAACAAACAAACTAGAAACCACCCATTATCTAAACACCCAAAGACCATCGACATTTTGGAGAAAGCCTTTCCATGCATACTGCAACTTGATGCCACTGCAGCTGTCAGGATTTTCAAATAAACCCTCTGATGACCTCTCTTTCCTTTTATTTACCTCTACCCAAATCCTAGCCTTATCTGATGGTCCTCTAGCTTTTCAGTTCTGTGTATCTTTTAGCCATTTTTTTATATATTTTAAAATGTACTTATGGAAATGGGAGTCCCCCTCCCCCTTCAAAAGGCTCAATTCTAGTATGTCCTGTCTTTTTACTTATTCATTGTGTGTGTTAAGTCACTTCAGTCATGTCCAACTGTTTGCCATCCCATGGATGGTAGCCCACCAAGCACCTCTGTCCACTGGATTCTACAGACAACAATACTGGAGTGGGTTGCCATGCCCTCCTTCTGGGGATCTTCCAGGCCCAGAGACTGAACCCACATCTCTTATGTCTCCTGCGTTAGCAGGCTGGTATTTTACCGCTAGTTCCAACTACAGGAGATCAAAGTAAATATAGAATCAATAGTTTAAAGTCATTTTAAGAGTTCAGCAATGCAATAACTGGCTATGGTGAGACCCTACCACTGGGCCATATCCATGAGCTAACCTGGAAAATTAGGTCAACTTTTATTTTGATACCAATGTCCTCAGTGATAGCTACCCCATCTTGGTTTCCTCCCCAACTCCTGCCCAACGTTCCCCTCCCACCAGCTCCTGCCTCCAAGCAGCAGGAATCTTTCCAGGAATTCTAAAACTAGAAGAGTGCCTCCTTCACCTCCAGACCCCCAACCCTAAAGTGGGCTTGAAACAGTGTGTGTGCCTAATAAGCATTTGTTGATCAATTAAATGAATGTAGCTCTCCCTCTCAAACAGAGAAAGGGTTCCAGCCTTTAAGATTTAATTGAGTGCCACCTATCAGAATGGCTATGATTAAAAGGTCCACAAATAACAAATGCTGGCAAGGGTGTGAAGACAAGGGAATCTTCTACATTGTTGGTGGGAATGTAAATTGGTAACAGTCACTATGGACAACAGTATAGAAGTCCCTTAAAAAACTAAAAGGAGAGTTACCACATGATCTTGCAATCCCACTCCCGAGCATATATCTGGAGAAAACTATAATTCAAAAGGATACATGCACCACAGTGGTCAAGCATTATTTACAATAGTCAAGACATGCGAGCAACCTAAATATCCCACACAGATGAATGGATAAAGAAGATGGTACATATACAATGGAATATTACTCAACCATAAAACAGAATGGCATGATGCCATTTGCAGCAACATGGATGGACCTAGAGATTATCATACTAAATGAAGTAAGTCAGAAAGAGCAAGACAAATACTGTATGATATTACTTACACGTGGAATCTAAAATATGACATAAATGCACCAAACTATGAAACAGAAACAGATTCACAGACATAAAGAATAGACTTGTGGTTGCCAAGGTATAGGAGGGTAGGGGAGGAATGGAGTGGGAGTTTGAGATTAGCAGATGCACACTAGGATATTCAGGATGGGTAAACAACAATCCTAGTGTATAGCACAGGGAAATACATTCAATCAATCATAATGGAAAAGAAAATGAAAAAGAATGTATTTAACAGAATAACTCTGTTATACAGTAGAAATTAATACAACATTATAAATAAGTAATATTTCAATAAAATAATTTTTAGAAAAGATTTGTGAGCTCTATCTTGAGTGAAATAAGATATCTTGGTGTAGAAGCATCCTGCCTTTTTCATGGATAAAATTCATCACCATCATCTCTTGCCTGGATTCTTACCAAGTCCTCCCTAATTCAGTCCTCCTGCTCCCATTCTTCCAGACATTTTCCACACAGGAGTCAGAATGATCTTCAAAAAATATACTAATAAATCCGATTAAGCTTAAGACCTTCACGACTTCCCATTGCAAAAAAGATAAGATATAAACCCCTTATCATGGGCTCCTTGTAAGTTTCTGAATTACTCGGCACATTCCAAGTACTTTCTTGCCTCACAGGCTTTCCTTATTTGTCTCCTGGGCTGGAATCCCCCTCCCCAGGCATGGCGCCACTCTTGCATGGCTGGCTCCTTCTCTCCCTTGAGAGCTCTGCTATAATGTTACTTGCTCAGAGAGATTCAGCTTGAACAGCTCTTTTCAAGTTAATTCCTCTCCCATGTTTTCCCTGTGTCTGCACTCAATCAGGTTGTTTCATAATTTCGTCACAATTGGAAAGTGTCTACTTCCCAGTTATTGTTGTATTTTACATTTTCTCTTCCCCTTCAAATGTCATGATGTAGAGAGCAGGTCAGTCTTGGTCAGTGTCTCCTGAGTGTACATCAGAAACCCCAGTCCAGAGTGGGTACTCAGTGAATGTCTGGTAAATGAATGAACCAGCAGAGAACTGCTCTTCTGTCTGTCCTCATGGGCAAGGTCAGCCCAGCTGTCTGTGATTTGGAGTCAGACCTGCCTGGTAGGAGGGGAGCAGGGCACACTGTTACTTTCCCCAAGCCTAGTCATAACATTTTTGGAGATCTGGAGCAAGACTCCAAATTTAGAATTCAAAATCTCTGACGTGTTGCAATTTTACACCCAAATGTGAAGGAAGGTGACATCTGGCTCGTGATTCCTAAACACCAGGGTGACCTTTTTCTCCCTTCTTTACCCTCAGCTCTATCTTACCATATAAGGAGGTACTTCAAACAACTCCCTAACAGCTCGGCCTGGCCACCCCTCAGCCTGGAGCTGCTGTTGCCGTGTTAGTCTCTCAGTTATGTCTGACTCTTTGTGACTCCATAGGCTGTAGCCCACCAAGATCCTCTGTCTGTGGAATTTTCCAGGCAAGAATACTGGAGTAGGTAGCCATTCCCTTCTCCATGGGATCTTCACAACCCAGAGATCGAACCTGTGTCTCCTCTATTGCAGGCAGATTCTTCACCATCTGAGCCACCAGAAAGCCCTAGAGCTGTGTATGCCAGCAATTCCATCTTTCCTCAAAGGAATGTCTAGGAAAGAGGTCCAAGGAAGTCCTAGAACTGGGTCAGGGTTATTTGGCAGGGATATCTGAGTGGCCTAAGTGTGGATTTTGGATGGACATGCCCCACTGACCTCACTGACTCCTCTTTCTACGGGTAGGCGGATGTGGGAGGACAATCACAGAATCTTCTAAAGCAGAGATTTCAGGGGACAGATGGCTACTGCCCATATCTAAGGGTTGTATTGGGCTTCCCTGGTGGCTCAGAGATAAACAATCTTCCTGCCAGTGCAGGAGACGCAGGAGACATGGGTTCAATCCCTGAGTTGGGAAGATCCCCTGGAGGAGGAAATGGCAACTCACTCCAGTATTCCTGCCAGGAAAACACCATGGACAGAGGAGCCTGGTGGACTATAGTCTGTGGGGTCACTAACAGTCAGACATGATTGAACAACTGAGCATGCATGCACTCAAGGGTGATACTGCCTCTCTATAAAGGTGTATTGACATGGACATTGCCAGGAATAGATTGAAAAGATATTTTGAGGCCAATTATAAAACATTCAGATATGCAGAGATGTTAGAAAAATCACGATGTCTCTAGGCACACTTGCCCTCATGCCTAGGTTTCACCCAGTGAAGCACAGGCTTGTCCATGCCATACCCTGAGTCCCAATGGCAGACATGCTGAACTCTGCAATGAAATCCAGCCACTGTCCCTAAATCTCAGAGACACCAGAAGCCAAGTTCCTATTAATTTTGGGTTTGTCAGTCTTTCAGTGTTCACCAAGGAAGCTACTAGTGTCAACTCTCCAGAAGCTGTTCTTTCCAGATGATATTTTTTTTCAACTGGCGGATTAGTGTCAGATATCACCGACCAAATGCAAAGAATCCTCTAATACCTGAACTGACTTTTTTCCCAGCTGGAAAAGTCTGTATACCTTTCAAGCAACTGATAGTCAGTATCCGCCGACCTGCTAGTCATGCTGGGAAACACGAATCTTATTTATTAAACAATTATCAATCACCTGGTTATTCTGGCTGTTCAGGCACATAATGAACTCCTTGGATATTTCTTCTACAATGTTTCTAAGACAGAATATATGTCAATGCAGCCTGGAGGTGTTAGTAAAAGGCTCAAAACCCAAGAACCTAAAGTAAAGAAAGGAGAAAGGTTTGACTCTGAGATAAATTGAAGGGGAGAATCAAAACTGCCAAAGTAAGACTCCTTTTGAACATCACTCCACCTCAAAAACCACATACCTGCCCAGTATCACCTGCACCCTCCACACCTGAGCTCTGTCTCCTGACATTTGCCTGAGACATTTGCAAGTCACTAAGTCACTGAATTAAGGAGTGGAATACAGGGCTTTTGCCTCTTTAGTTAGATCTATTCCTAGCTGATATATTATCTTTGATATGATAGTAAATGGGATTTTTTTTTCTTAATTTCTCTCCTGATCTTTCATTGTTAACATATAGGGATGCTACAGATTTCTGTGTATTAATTTTATATCCTTCAACTTGAGAGGAATTGATGAATAAGATGTGGTACATATATACAATGGAATATTAATCATAAAAAATAATGACATAATGCCATTTGACCTAGGAATTATCACATTGAGTGAAGTCAGACAAATATCACATGATAGCACTTATATCACTAAAAATGATGCAAATAAACTTATTTACAAAATAGAAACAGACTCACAAACTTCAAAAACGAACTTATGGCTACCAAAGAGGGAACATAGGGTGGGCAGGATAAATTAGGAGGTTGGGCTCAACATATATAAACTACTATATATAAAATAGATAATCAATAAGGACCTATTGTATATCGCACAAGGAAGCCTACTCAATGTTCCTCAATAATCTATATGGGGAAAGAGTCTGAATGTATGCATGTATATGTATAACTGGGCTTCCCTGATAGCTCAGCTGGTAAAGAATCCTCCAGCAATGACAGAGACCCCAGTTTGATTCCTGGGTTGGGAAGATCTGCTGGAGAAGGGATAGACTACCCACTCCAGTATTCTGGCCTGGAGAATTCCATGGACTGTATAGTCCCTGGGGTCACAAAGAGTCAGACATGACTGAGTACCTTTCACTCTCACTAACTGAATCAGTTTGCTATACACCTGAAACTAGCACAATATTGTAAATCAACTATAGGGTGTGTTAGTGCCTCAGTCCTGTTCGACTCTTTGTGGCCCCATGGACTGTACCCAGGCTGCTCTGTCCATGGGATTCTCCAGGCAAGAATACTGGAGTGGGTAGCTATTCCTTTCTCTAGGGGATCCTCCCAATCCAGGGATCGAACCCAGGTCTCTTGCACTGGGGCAGATTCTTTATAATCTGAGCCACCAGGGAAGACCAACTATAATCCAATATAAAATAAAAAATTAAAAAATAAAGATATGGAAATGTTAGCTCTCATTGTATTCTATCCCTTTGTTTTGTGGATGACAAAAAAGACTCCAAAAAGGAAGGCATTTGTCTAAGGGCAAAATTCATCATCACAATCATCATCCTCATCACGATTAAAGCTGCTAAATTTTAACTGATAGTGTATTATCTATCAGACCCTGTGCTAAGCACTCGATACTCATGATATCAATATGATATTGAACTGAGTTCACAGAGATGGGTTCTAGTCTTAAAAATATCAGATGTAGGAGAAAATTCCACCTCTATAATCTCAGTGTTCAGGCCTCTCGTGGCTCTATTCATGTTAACAGTGTCAATAACTGTGGCATTTAAAACAGATTTGTTGCCATTTTTGTTTTGTTTTCAATGGGGGTCCACATTTTGTGCTATGTGGATACTAAATTCTATTTGTTTTATTTTACCTTATCCACAATATTCTGTCCCAGGCTCCTGGATTTTCCAAAAATAAAACCTGTCATCAAAGTAAAACACTATATATACTGGGACTATTCAAAAGAATAGAACACAAGCTCTTCTGGCATTTCCTCATAAAGGAGTTCCATAGACACTGGTAACCCTGAAATTGACTAAGAAAAGTATTGTGTCTTTCCATGGAGGATCTAACAGGTATCTAGATGAACATATTCCAGTGTGTTTCTTAAAAAAAAAAACAAAAAAAAAAAACCCAAAAGGTGAGTCAGCATGGCATTGTAGTTTCAATTTCTAGATGTCAGGAAATTCTTAGAAACTTAGAAATTTTGATTTCGTAGACCTCAGAAGGAGTGCCCTAGATGATAAAAGGAAAGGTACTTAAAAAAAAAAAAAGGCATTTCTACCAGTGGTGAAATCTTATAGAAAACTGAGATACACTGAAATGATAACTGTACTTACTTGGTTTTCACCAGTAGTAGCATGTATTCTTTTCTTGTCCCTTCCTTCCTTTTCTCTCTCCCCCTCTCTTTTTTTCTTCCTCTCTCTTTATTTCTCTCTTTCCCTCTATCTTCTCTTCTTTCTTCTTTTTAATGTCTTTCTGTGTGGAGCTTGAGCATTTTAGAGCAGAAAGGATATGGAATAAAAAGTAAGTAAGCCCATGTTTGAATCACAGCTTGGAAGCTTTCTTACCATGAGACTTATAACCTCTCTGAGATTTTTTTCTCTCTCTTCCTTCAAGATGTTTCTGTTAGCTTATTTGAAGACATTATGATGAGGTAATGAGTGTCATGATGTGCCTGGTCACAGGTGAAGCTCCTTGGCTAAACTGATGTATTATGAGCATTTCCCATCACATCAGCTTGGAGATATAATTACATGTAGTGTTGCTACCCCATGAATATTTCTACTTCAAGGATATTTGCTGATTTATTTGGAGGAGAGAAATGCAATATATCCATCATGCCAACTGCAGTATCTCTTTCTTACCTAAAATATGTTCTTCCTGGAGAACCTCAAATTTATAATCTTATTTTCATTGAGCTCTTTGATGGAAATCCTGCTGGGACCTAAGCAAGAGAGCATCAAATAGGAATAACACCCTGGCTGAACTCACAGACAAATGCTATGGAAACTGTGAGACTTTTCATGTATCAATCAAATGTACTTTGTCTACCGGTATGTGAACACTGCAATCAAAGTAAGAGTTTCCATAAAAACTATGTGCACAAACAAATAAAAATGAAATTCTTATTTGAAAAAGGCTTCTTTCTTTTGCAAAAAATATTGTTTCTGCTATTTTTTAAGCTCTCCTAAGTACACACTAGTAAAGTAATGCTCAAAATTCTCCAAGCCAGGCTTCAGAAATACGTGAACTGTGAACTTCCAGATGTTCAAGCTGGTTTTAGAAAAGCCAGAGGAACCAGAGATCAAATTGCCAATATCCACTGGATCATGGAAAAAGAAAGACAGTTCCAGAAAAACATCTATTTCTGGTTTATTGACTATGCCAAAGCCTTTGACTGTGTGGATCACAAGAAACTATGGAAAATTCTGAAAGAGATGGGCATACCAGACCACCTGACCTGCCTATTGAGAAACCTATATGCAAGTCAGGAAGCAACAGTTAGAACTGGACATGGAACAACAGACTGGCTCCAAATAGGAAAAGGAGTACATCAAGGCTGTATATTGTCACCCTGCTTATTTAATTTATATGCAGAGTACATCATGAGAAACGCTGGGCTGGAAGAAACACAAGCTGGAATCAAGATTGTTGGGAGAAATATCAATAACCTCAGATATGCAGATGGCACCACCCTTATGGCAGAAAGTGAAGAGGAACTAAAGAGCCTCTTGATGAAAGTGAAGAGGAGAGTGAAAAAGTTGGCCTAAAGGTCAACATTCAGAAAACGAAGATCATGGCATCTGGTCCCATCACTTCATGGCAAATAGATGGGGAAACAGTGGAAATAGTGTTGGACTTTATTTTTCTGGGCTCCAAAATCACTGCAGATGGTGACTGCAGCCATGAAATTAAAAGATGCTTACTCCTTGGAAGGAAAGTTATGACCAACCTAGACAGCATATTAGAAAGCAGAGACATTACTTTGTCAACGAAGGTCCGTCTAGTCAAGGCTATGGTTTTTCCAGTGGTCAAGTATGGATGTGAGAGTTGGACTGTGAAGAAAGCTGAGCTCCAAAGAATTGATGCTTTTGAACTGTGGTGTTGGAGAAGACTCTTGAGGGTCCCTTGGACTGCAAGGAGATCCAACCAGTCCATTCTGAAGGAGATCAGCCCTGAGATTTCTTTAGAAGGAATGATGCTGAAGCTGAAACTCCAATACTTTGGCCACCTCATGTGAAGAGTTGACTCATTGGAAAAGACTCTGATGCTGAGAGGGATTGGGGGCAAGAGGAGAAGGGGACGACAGAGGATAAGATGGCTGGATGGCATCACTGACTCGATGGACATGAGTTTGAGTAAACTCCGGGAGTTGGTGATGGACAGGGAGGCCTGGGGTGCTGCGATTCATGGGGTCTCATAGAGTCAGACACAACTGAGTGACTGAACTGAACTGAACTGAAGTACATTTTAAATTACTTAATTTGTTAAAAAAAATAGACTTTGCCAGTTACCCATTATCCATAACTTTCCAGGAATGCAGACATAATACACATTTACTTAATTCATTAACATTATTCATTTATAAAATTAAGGAAGAAAAAATGAAAAAAATAAAATGACAAAATCTGTATTCTTGGTGTTGCTTAGGAGACAGGCATAATTTATTTTCAGTACATCTCCCCCTTTTCTCTGTGCATTTTATTTGGATGGAAAGCTCTCTGTAAATCACTTCAATAAAGACTAAATAACTCCCTCTAGCAGGACTCAGATTTCTATTACTTTATACACTGGAACACCGATGAGTTTTCCAAATCAATATTACAACAGAAATGTGGCAATTACAATATAAGGTACAGAGGAAGAACACATAAGAAGTTGCTTTATTATTCTATTTTTGGAAGGAAAAGGCAGGCAGGAGTAACAGCAGAAATAAAACACACACAGATTTGGCAGAAGAGCTGCAGGTGACTTGGGGTCTTCCAAGTTAATGATGAAAACACAGCTCTAAACAACCACATAAGATACGTTATTAATATTTCATATTAGAAGGAAGGTACCTACTTCATTTTCAGAGAAAGAAAATAAAAACCATAAAACCATACTGGAAAAGAACATAACATTCAGGAACACATTAGTGAAGGTTTGGGCTTATTAAACAAATGAAAAGCTCCTTCTAATGGTATCGTAAAATGAAAATTAAATTACAAAAATGAAATTTTGTGGTTTAATATCTTTTCTAAATCCCCTATTTAAATGAAATAAAGAAATTAGGCAAATGGGAGGGAGACCTTGGGGGAGAGAAAGAGGAAGGAGAAAATGACTTTTTTCTTCTCAGATTCTCAGATCTCTTTGTAGGGCCATAGGGCTGCGTGGACCACCACGTACGGCAGCTAATCTGAAAGTTTGAGAGCAGTATCTGAAGGGAGTAAAAGATCCTTTCTGTCAGCCTTCTTTGAGCCTTCCAAAGTACCCAAAGAGATACCTGCTCCTGGCAATAAGTGCTAAATTTCTTTGCATGCATGCGTGCTAAGTCATTTCAGTCATGTCTAACTTTTTGTGACTCTATGGACTGTAGCCTACAGGCTCCTCTGTCCATAGGGATTCTCCAGACAAGAATACTGGAGTGGGTTGCCATGCTCTCTTCCAGGAGATCTTCCCAACCCAGGGATTGAACCTGTCTCTTACATCTCCTGCATTGGCAGGCGGGTTCTTTACCACTAGCACCACCTGGGAAGCCTGCCAAATTTCTTTACTCTATAGTAACTTACACCTTTTTTGTTTTTTTTCCGGTCCCCAATTTGTAGCGATTCTATAATTCAGTGGTCCACAACCTTTTGGCACCAGGGACTATGGAAGACAGTTTTTCCATGGACTGTGGGGAGGGCGTGGGTTGTTAGGGATGATTCAAGTGAATTACATTTATTGTGCACTTTATTTCTATTATTACTACATCAGCTCCATCTCAGATCTCAGGAATTAAGTCCTGGAGGTTAAAAAAATAAATAAATAAAATAAATCCTGGAGGTTAGAGACCCCTGAAATTGACAGTACTGTAGGAGGGAATCATCACACCAATAAACACTGAGTACACCATCATTAAATTTGAACAGTGCAATACATATGACCATAATTCATATTTGGGTATTATTCAAAAGTATATGTGTTAAGACCATACCCCTCCACCACAAAACACATATATTTATATAATATCTATATGGCTTATCATATCATATGTGGGTCACTGTGATTGGTACTATGGTTGAGAAGAATTCACCCATCCAACCAATATTTATTGAGAGCAAATTTGATTTTAGGCACCAGGGTTCAATAGTAAACAGTTTCCAACAAGGTTGCTTAGGAAACAATAACTCAAAATGCTGTTTTAAGTAGCTCTCATCCCAAGGGATTAAGGTGAAGGAAGGCAAAGACTTTTTGACAAATAATTAAAATGGAGTGAAGTGAGTATTTAGGAAGATCTGTACTATGGATCTGGGGTGGGGGCAGGGGTGGGAAACAAAACAGAATAGTTAACAGTGAAGACTCTGGAACCAGAATGCCTGGTCACCTACCCCAGCTCTGCTAACCAAACAATGGCTAAGTCAATCAACTTGTCTGTGCTTCAGTTTCGTCTGTGATGTGGAATTTATACTAGCACCTTCTTCATATGCTTAAATGAATTAAAGTTAGTAAAGTTCTTAAGCAGCATCTGAAATGTAGGAAATACTATGTAAATGTTCGGTATGTAAATAAGGTGACATACTAAGGTAATATAAGAGCATTGTGCATACCAAGGTGGCATGATAGGGGAGCACTAAAGACATAAGTAGGGACTTCTCTGGTGGTCCAGTGGCTAAGACACCACACTCCCAATGCAGGGTGCTAGGGTTCAACCCCTGGTCAAGGAACTAGAGCCTACATGCTGCAATTAAGACCTGGCACAGCTAAATAAATTATTTTAAAAAATTAAGCTTTATAAAAATAACAAAGAGTGAAAAATCATAAAGGATAAGTTTCTAGCAAATGTTGAAATATCAGAAAACATTGCAGACACTACTTATTTTACCTGTTTTTTAAGTCCAGATCTGTCTGTCCTCATTTGATAGTGAGGAAATAAGTCCAGAGAGCTTAATAGAGGGAAATCAATTAACAGGACAAGAGAAACTCCTAGAAAAAGAGAATTACTTGAAATACCTGACCATAACTAGAATTTATCCTTTCCATTCCTTGAATCACTTTTAACCCAACATCTGATCTCCCATGGACAATCTGTTGCTGTGATGAAAAATCTGAGAATCGGTAAGTGCTTTAGCTTTAACATCATTGTCAAAACCCAAGGTTGGGGTCCAGTATGTTGAAGAAGGTTCCTACTTAATAGTTCATACAGGACAGATAGAAGCTTCTTTCATCATGGTTCAGGCCGGAGCTGCTGGAGTGAGATCAGGGAGGATCCTGGGAGGGCTACACTGATGCCTCATGATTCAGCAGGGAGAGAAAAGGCATTGATGTAGTTCAAGAACAGAACAAAAGTAAGCCTCTTGGGTTGAAAGATGAAAAAATATGAAGGAGGTTCCCAGAATCATGAAAGGGAGGGGCAGAGGGAGGAGAGAGGAACGAGGAGGCTGAAGGGGAAATGGGAACAGGATTTGATCACTAAACTCCTGGGCATTTGAGCAACCAGTCCCTAAAATTATAACTCAACAGTCATTTGTATTTTAAGACAGTGGGGAGAGCAATGGCTTCCAGCTTCTCCACTTATGAGCAATGTGTCTTGGGGAAAATCATTTATCCTTTAGGCAAAATGTCTAAAAAATACATGAGGATTTCCCTGACAGTCCAGTGGTTAAGACTGTTTTCCAGTGCAGTGGGCATGGATTCAATCCCTGGTCGGGGAACTAAGATCCCACATACCATGCAGTAAGCCAAAAAACATAAAAAATAATGCCTAGAAAATACATACTGGATATATATAAACACATATTTGATAAATGTTTATTTTCTTCTTTTGGAGCTTAGTTCATTGACTATAAAACAGGAATACTGAGTTCTATTTCATGGTACTATTACTGCAATTAAATTCAATGCCACTGAAAATTTCCATCACAAACATCATAGAGTGGAATCAGAATTCATTTCTCTTGTTTCCCAAGTCTGGATTATCCATCTGCAGGCACTGGTGCTCATGAGAGCTGTCTGAACATGAAAAACCCCTAAAAGTTCTAAGGAGATTAGACATAATATCTCTAGGATGAAAAAAAAATGAGAGTGAACTTCCTCCCTGGCTTCCTCCCTGGTCTCTATAACCCATCTAAGAGCTATTTCACTCTCACTTCAACTAATCTAGGACTTTTTAATAAATTGCTTGAAAAATTACTTATACCTCCGATGCACAAAGTTCTTGTAATAATGGACAAAGGAAATAAGAGATGGTTCTGGTGACTATTAAGTGGGTGGTTTTATTTTTATTTTCCCCTGTTCACACCTCTACGTTATTGAATAAAGAAGTGAAGAAATCATGAACGTAAAAGGAACATAAGATAAAGCAACAGCTGAAGGGACCATTAGAGAGATGATGAACTGAACAGCACATTTGTTGGAGGGCATTTAGTAAACAGTGGTATGAAAAAATATTGGAAAAGAGGTCAGAGATGGAGGCATAAACCATCAGGTGAGCATCACTTCCCAGGTGGCTCAGTGGTAAAGAATCCGCCTGCCAAGCAAGAGACTCAAGTTTGATCCCTGAATCTCTCAGGAAGGTTCCCTGGAGAAGGAAATGGCAACCCACTCCAGTCTTCCTGCCGGGAAAATACCACGGACAGAGGAGCCTGGCAGGCTACAGTCCATGGGGTTGCAAAGAGTCGGACACAATATAGCGACTAAACAACCACAAAAGCATTGCTTTGCAGGGCCTGAGAGAATCTGGAACAGGAGCCATAGAATCTGGAATAATTAATGCACCAGCTAAGTGGGAAGGAAAAATGGAATGGTGATTTCAGGAGAGAGGTCAAACACTCCTCCCAGAAACAAGCTATAAAAGATCAAAGAAAACTAGGGTGAAGAAGGTAGGATGGAAATGTTATAAAAGGGTGAAATTGTGACTCCAGGACAAGAAATTAGACTGAATACAGAATACATGTTGTTGAGGATAAAATCCAAAGAATGTATGTACTTTAGTTCCTGGACGCCTGCCACTTGTGTCTTTTCAACTAGGAAAATTGCTCTCAAGATTAGTAGCGACTTTTTAGGCTGACAACCTGGCAGCTCCTCATTCATTAAAAAATAAAATAAAAAAGTAAAAGAAAATAAAAGTGAGAGAGACAGACAACTGTACCTAGATGAAACTGACATCAATTGAAAAATCAAATGACTAATCCAGTCTTGATTATTCCCCAAAATCAAATGAGAAATTGATGTTTCCCATAACAGACATAACTCAAGAAATAGAGGCTTAAACATGTATCAATACCTGTACAATTTCAAAATCAATCATTGTAGCCTGAGTAGACACTCCATTTGCAACTTTTAGACTTCCTCAAATGAAGCCACATAATGCTTCAAGATAAAATATATTCAAAGCCAGAAAGTGCTGAGTTCAAATCTCAGCTTGGCCATATACCAGCAGGTATATGTGTGCTAAGTCACTTCAGTCATGTCCAACTCTTTGCAATCCTGTGAACTGTAGCCCACCAGGCCCTCTCTCCATGGGATTCTCCAGGCAAGAATAGTGGAGTGGGTTGCCATGCCCTCCTGCAGGGGACCTTTCCAACCCAGAGACTGAACCTGTCTCTCTTACATCTCCTGCATTGGCAGGCAGGTTCTTTACAATTAGCACCATCTGGGAAGTCCATACCATCAGGTACAGGCTTAGAAAACTATCTGTGCCAGCCTGAGACACATTTTCCTCAATAATAAGACAAAATGAATTTGCAAAGATTCCCATCTCCCAGGCTTGCTTTCCTAAGGCACCAATGTGAGTTGCAAATACAAAATAAGTTGACTGATTTTTAAACAACAATGGAAACACCACCAAACCTTTTTATGGAGCAGTGTATGGTGTTCTTACAAAGTAGATCCCCAGGAAGGCTATGCACAAAACTTAACCAACCATACTGACAATACTTTCAGCTCAAGTCCCTCTTCCGGAACAGCTGTAAGAGCATAGGGGACATTTCTTTGATTATCCACAAAAGTGGAAATATCCTTCTTCTGAGGGGGGTAGGGGGGGTTGACTTCTGGAAAAAGTCAGCATCATTTGGATCCAAGTCTGATGACTAAGATCTAACTGAAGTGTAACTACAAAGCAGTGAGACTGATTTTATCCTGTGACTCATAATCTAGTTCAGAAGACATTTTCTAAAGGTTTTGGAGCTATCAAAATAAAAGCATCAGAACATGAAGATAGTGTTACAAGAACATTTATCTCACCACTGAATGGAGAGGCAAAAATTATTGCTTGTGTGCCAACAAAAGAATGGCTGAAAAACTCACGTTATAACTCTACCATTACAGATTATGTAGCTACCAAACAGAATGAGTTAGAAAAGTCTTTCTTAAAGTATGTCCTAAGAACTTGTTAGAAATGCAAATTCTTGGGACTCCCTCCAAATCTACTGAATCAGAAATTCTGTACGATGAGGCCCAATCCATCTGCATTTTAGTAAGTCCTCCAGGTCATTCTGATGCTTGCTAAAGTTTGAGAATTACCAAGTTAGGGGGATGTCCTCAAATTACCTAGAATATGAATGTTCTAGATCTGTAAAGTAAGAAAAGCAAGTTGTAAGCCAATAAATAACATTTACAGTAAACAAAACTTGTGTATGTGTGTGCAGAATAAAAGACGTGGTAGATTATTTGCCAAACTCTTAAAATAAATAAAACTTATAATGGTGGCATGAAGATAGATGGATAAAGGGTATTGGGGTCAGGGGAGAGAGATAGAGAAAGATAGAGGGAGGAAGGGGGAGAGGTATGGAGAGAAAGAGAGAGACAGAGAGGAATATAGACACAGTATATATAGGACAAGCTTACTAACTGCTTTCTCATACTCTGGTTTTACCTAACGCCAAATTTGCATTCCTTTTGAATCCTTTATTCTTTTGTGAGTCTTAGCAGTTTATTTTTCTTCTAGAAGCTCATGCTAAGATCTCAAAAGCACTGCCTGTGAGTGTGTGCATAAAAATGAACAAGATATAGGTGTACTTAATATGTGTTATAATTCTCCAAAGACCATGGAAAGGTCTGCTCACTAAGTGGCTGTCAATCAAGATTAAGGATAATATGTGCTGGTTTCTGCATTTCCAAAGAAAGGCAGGCCATGGGTTGACAGCAGTTTGCCAGGAGGAACCATTTCACAAAGACTTTTTTTTTCTTCTTTGGGCAAAGTATAAAGAAGTTAACTGAGCTTAAATTAGCCTCCTTAATGGAGTCAGACCTGACTTATCCATAAAGTCTTAACCAAGTTAAGTCGTGAAGAAGTAATTTGCATTCAAAGCTTTGATGTTATAGTTCCCAGGGAGGTTTGAGCATTTCCGAAGTTAAGTTTGGGCAGAGAAAATCCCTGTGAGTCTCGGAGCGGCACATAGGATCACCCAATCCTCCAGCACACTGACACTATATGGATGTCCCAAGTCTCTGCCTGCTCAACCAGCTCTCACACATTGACTCTGGGTGTTCATTCAGGCCTGCAAAGATTTAAGTACCCTTCTGTAGGAACTGAAAGGTGTCTCTTATGGGAATCAGAACAAGGTGACAAAGGGAAGTCAGCAGTCAGCAGAGCATACCTAAAGCAGATTCTGTTCCTGTAAAAAAGAAGGTGATTGTTAAAAGCACTGAAAAGCAGGAGGAGGGCTTCCCTGGTGGCTCAGTGGTAAAGAGTCCTCCTACCACTGCAGGAGACACTGGCTAGATCCCTGATCTGCAAAGATCCCCTTAGTTGCCTTTGAGCAACTAAGCCTATGCTCTAGAGCCCAGGATCCACAACTACTGAGCCCACATGCTGCAACTACTGAAGCCCGCACACCCTAGAGACCCTGCTCCACAACAAGAGAGGCCACTGCAATGAGAAGCCCGTTCACTGCAACCAGAAAGTAGCCCCTGCTCTCCACAACTAAAGAAAAGCCAGTGCAGCAATGAAGACCCAGCACAACCAAAAATAAATTTTAAAAAGTATATGTTAAAAAAGGAAAGGGGAAGGAAAAGGAAGCGAGATCAACTATAGGTCTGTGTGGGGTGTCCTGGCAGAGATGGGGTACATACTAGATTAGGGGCTCTAGCACTTAGCGAGGAAGTGAGGGGAAGCCCCCACTTATCAACAATCTTCCTTAACTCTTCCATTTTTTGCAGGACATTTCTTCCCTGGCTTCTGCCTGAGCCCACATTCTCTGAAATCCTCTTAGGATTAACAGTTACTGTCCCTTTCTTACTGAAATTTTTTAAAATGTACATTAATTCTTTAACACCCCAGGTTTTAATTTCTCATCCGTGACTTCTAACTTAATCAAATGTCAGAAAGATCTATGGCCTTTTTGGCCTATTAGCCTTCCCACAATAGCACACAACATGGTAGGTACTTCAGTAGTTCTCAGCCTGGTAGCATGTTGCTGCTACTGCTAAGTCACTTCAGTTGTGTCCGACTCTGTGAGACCCCACAGACGGCAGCCCACCAGGCTCCCCCGTCCCTGGGATTCTCCAGGCAAGAACACTGGAATGGGTTGCCATTGCCTTCTCCAATGCATGAAAGTGAAAAGTGAAAGTGAAGTTGCTCAGTCGTGTCTGACTCTTAGCGACCCCATGGACTGCAGCCTACCAGGCTCCTCTGTCCATGGGATTTTCCAGGCAAGAATACTGGAGTGGGGTGCCATTGCACGTTAGAAGCATCTTTTTTAATGCCAATCCAAGACCCCACCTTGGACCAAGTCCATTAGAATTGTTGGGAGAAGGGATGAAGCGGGTAGGGGAGAAGGCCTGGTCATTTGCAATTCTTTTAAGCTTTCAGAACAGTCTAATATAAACCCAAGATAGACAACTACTATATGAACCAGCTATTATCTAAGTTGCCAGGGGGAAGATTAGAGCTTCCCAGTGTGTGGTTGACAGAGGTGAACTTCAAGGTCCTTTAAAAACAGGAGAAGGGTCACTGATTTTTCAGAAAGCAGTTGGCTACAGAAATGATTTTTTCACAAATAGCAGTGGAAAGGCTTCTTCAAGGTTAAAGAGAAAGACTTTTGCAAAATGAATAAAAAAACTGAGCCCTCTATCTGGGCAATTCCAACCAACCAAACATAAATATATATATGTATTTTTCAGTTATATCAATAGTCTAATATTTTGGAGAACCTTAATTTTTTTACATGTGTATTCTTTATTAGTCTCAAGAGTCCAGAAAATCAACTCTATAATTTGACACAATCTACTTTTTAAATTTTCCCTAACTCCTTCAACTATGAATAAATTAGGCTCCAGTAGTCCACATGTGATTAACAGACCCTGAGTCATACTAACTCTAAATAACATCTAAATAACATACATAACTCTAAATAACTGAAGCATCCAAGTTTTCCAAACAATCCCTCAGGGCTAACCAGAAGTAACTCATCAACTGGCCTAAATAGAATTACCCTAAATATTTATAAGAAAATAAAATGAAAGCTTATTTATGTCTCTCAAGACTTAGAATGAAGTTAGACAAAATGTATAATCCATTTCTACTGCTGCTATTCCTGAATCCCTTGGCTCTTACACAGAGATAGAAAGAGTTTCCTTCTCACTCTCCTCACATGCAGCCCAATGTTGACTCCAGAAGGAAATATAGGGTGAGGGAGCCAAGAGAGGAGAGCTTCTCTGAGCTGAAAAGTTAAGGAGGTCCCTTTTTGTGTTTTCAAAACAGACTACCTCTTTAGAACTTCTTCCTTCAGTTCAGTTGCTCAGTCGTGTCCGACTCTTTGCGACCCCATGAATTGCAGCACACCAGGCCTCCCTGTCCATCACCAACTCCTGGAGTTCACTCAAACTCATGTCCTTCGAGTTGGTGATGCCATCCAGCCATCTCATCCTCTGTCATCCCCTTCTCCTGCTCCCAATCCCTCCCAGCATCAGAGTCTTTCCCAATGAGCCAACTCTTCACATGAGGTGGCCAAAGTATTGGAGTTTCAGCTTTAGCATCATTCCTTCCAAAGAATACCGAGGACTAATCTCCTTTAGAATGGACTGGGTGGATCTCCTTGCAGTCCAAGGAACTCTCAAGAGTCTTCTCCAACACTGCAGTTCAAAAGCATCAATTCTTCGGCACTCAGCTTTCTTCACAGTCCAACTCTCACATCCATACATACTGGAAAAACCATACTGGAAAACCATAGCCTTGATTAGACGGACCTTTGTTGGCAAAGTAATGTCTCTGCTTTTGAATATGCTATCTAGGTTGCTCATAACTTTCTATCCAAGGAGTAAGTGTCTTTTAATTTCATGGCTGCAATTACCACCTGCAGTGATTTTGGAGCAGGAAGCAAAGGAACTGGGAGGGTCCCTGACTTTTAAACAAAAACAATGAAATAAGATCTTAGGGAGCAGAAAACTAACCATGGGAGAAAAGGAGGGGTAATAAGTATTAAACACTTTTGAAAAATTAACACTTTCCACACATGAAGGTTTATTCTCAAGAGAAAAGAAGATGATACAATCTACTTCTGTGTTTGTATTCCTCCGTCCTGTGTTTACTCTGATTCTACTATGTGAAGAGCCTTGGGAAAGATACAAGGATGGGTCTGGAAGGGGAATTCTGGGGAGAAGTTGGGACTTAGAAAAAAATCACACAAACAGTTGGAATTTTTTCCACTATCAGTAAAATTAGTACTAATATTAGAGATAAATATTAATACAAATAGTACGTACTTATGTGCCTGTATTGTACTAAAAAAGCTTTCCCACCCATTTTCTCATCAAATGACCTCAGGCACCTATTATATATTATCTCTTCCCATTTTATAGTTAAGGAAACTTAGGCTCAAAGTGTTTAAGTACCTTGTCTGAAGCCATCCAGCTACAATTACTTGCCTGAGTTTTCAAAGCTCTAAACTCTAAATACAGTCTTAAACACATTCTTGTTTTTGTTCAGTCGCTAAGTCATGTCCAACTCTTTGCAATCCCATGGACTGTAGCACACCAGGCTTCCCTCTCCTTAACTGCCTCCTGGAGTTTGCTCAAACTCATGTCCACTGAGTCTATTAGATTTTTATCTAACCATCAAATCCTCTGTTAGCCTCTTCTTTTGCCCTCAATCTTTCCCAGCATCAGGGTCTTTTCCAATGAGTTGTCTCTTGGTATCAGAGGGTTAAAGTATTGGAGCTTCAGTTTTAGCATCAGTCCTTCCAGTGAATATTCAAGGTTGATTTCCTTTAGGACTATTGATTTTGTTAAACATGTAACTGTTTTTAATTGTTTGTAAGATATTGAGAACCAAGAGATAATTTTACAGTGGCAATGTAAACAGCTTTGCTAAATTACACGATGTACATTCCAGTTGAACATCATACAAAGTGTCCTTGCTCTGGGTTCTAAAGCACTGGTGGGCTCTCTCCAATGCCCCCACCTCTACCCACATGACTGAGGTCACATAAGTCTGAGTATTGCTGGTGATTCCTGGATGGCACTCCCTGCAGAGCTCACAGAACCTACAGCCATCCTGGATAATCCAAAGTCCAGGATATTCTAAAGTGAGAGCCCCTACCCCAATAAAACACCAAATAATTTATTATTACACATAGAACCTCAGTCTACAATCCAGAGCAGGGCAGAATGTCTCCACTCGCTCAGGTGTTCAGCTTCTGGCCTAGAGACTAGAAACTCAGTCAGTGCTCACATCACTTATCTTTGGAGATAAGGAACCATCTTTCCAATTGAAATCTTCATAGCCTTCAGGAAAATTATATTATCAATACAAAAAATTGACTGCTTACATAATAAGTGTTGCATAGTAGAAACAGCTGTAAGAAATTATTGAGCTAGCCTGTTTAAGTTCACTTCTGAAGTTACAGCCAAGTGACCTTCCACACAGGACTCTGCCTCAGATAAAGAAAAGTTTGTTTTATTGATTAAATGCATCAGTGTCCTTAGGACTAGACCTGGCACACAGTAATCATGAGACCAAGCAATTCCTCCTCTGCTTGTCTAACATTTTGCTATCGGAGATCCTGTGCTCAGTGTAAAGTACTGGTTGCCTCCTTCAGTCCCCATTTACAATCCAAAGATCACATGGACAGTATGCACTGGCCACCATCACTTCAGTGTGAATGAGTCTCTCATATTGTTTCCTTCACTTTAATGCAGAAAGCATCAGTCAGAGTATACTTTCCCTCACACATGGAAGACAGAGAAGAGGAGCTACAGATACAAAAGGTAAAGTGGGCTGAAGGGATGAAACCCACAGTTCCACTCATCTTCAGTACTGTGGAGACTTAATGCCCTTAAGATCCAGAGGCTGACTTCACATTTCTCTGTCCTCATCTTTCCAACAAAATAGTAATAGTAGTAGTATTAGTTGCTCAGTTGTATCCAATTCTTTGAGACCCCATGGACTGTAGCTCGCCAGGCTCCTCTGTCCATGGAATTCTCCAGGCAAGAATATTGGAATGTGTTGCCATGCCCTTCTCCAAGGGAATCTTCCCAACCCAGGCGTCGAACCCTGGTCTCCTGCATTGGCAGGTGGATTGTTTACCATCAGAGCCACCAGGGGAAGCCCTTTCAAACAAAACAGTTTTTGCTAAATCTGCTTCCCATGCTATTGGTTCCACAATGTCCTTCCTAATCATCCACATGATAAGATGGTCCTAGGGGACTTCCCTCGTAGTCCAGAGTTTAATACTCTGCACTTCCAATCCAGGGAACATGGGCTTTGATCCCTGGTTGGGAAACTAAGATCCCACATGTTGCAGGAATGCAGACAAAAAAAAAAAAAAAAGAGAGAGAGAGAGAGAGAGATGGCCTTTGCGTGCAGCCCATTCTACCTTGTAATTACTAACTGGGATATAGTTCCTCTTTACGTCTTCATTGCTGCCTCTACACCAGTGGCCCGACTCTAGATGGATGTTAAGAATATTGATTACATGGTTGTGGTTTTCTGATTTCATGTATAGGGGTAAGAATCCTGCTTCATAAACTCCAGACATCTCATCGCTCCACCTAACCATTTTGCCATCCATTTGCCAGGTCTGGCAGCCAGTGAGCTGAAACAGAGCACTCACTGATCTGGAAGAAAAGGATGTATCTTTTGACCAAGTTCTGCTGTTCATAAGGGATGTGGCCTCTGCTCATGCACCATTTCCTAAACCTCTGGGCCCTCATTCGTGAAAAGAGGGAGCAGAGCTCCAATGGACTCCAGGCCCCCTTCCAGCATGAACATCCTTTGATTAGATTTCACAGTTCTCCTCTTTTCCTTCTGACCTCTGGCACCAGACCTTCCCATGGCTAACCCATCATCAGAGAGGGCAGCACAACTGCCCGCCTGCCCACTGAGCAATCTGTGCTCTGGGCAGAAGCTCTGAGGGAGGCTGATGCTGATCAAATGCCCAAGGCTGGCCCTGAGCCACACGTCAGCTCACCACACTGTCTCAGGGGCTGCAGATGGAGACAGGGGAGATGGAGGATGCTATGCGCTGCCCAGACAAGCTAATAAGCAGGGCCCAGGGCCCAGGGTGCTTGCCCTCAGTCAGCCTCAGTGGATTCTCCTCATCTGCTCCTTAATTTAACCAGGCAGAATCAAAGGACCCAATCTCTGAGTTAAATAGGGCTTAAAAGAACCCCACACATTTGAACATCTCCAGTGGTAAGGGATTTGTGAATAATGATATTAAGTAGATGATTATTACCAAGTGCCGGGCACACACTGTCTCCTTTAATCTGCCAAACAACACTTCTGGTTGGGCTGTGGTTTCCCTGTTCTGCACATGTGGGAGGTGTGAAGTGGTTTGGGAGATGCTAAGTCATATCCTGACAGTCTGACCCCAGAGCTCAGTGAGGAGAACTCTGCACCATGTTGCCTCTTAGGGCCTTCCAGAACAGTTCATGTTCCCTTTAAAGGAAACCTCTTTCTTACACTGACACAATCTATCTTCTTATAACAGCCCCCTCAGCCCTGACTTTGCTTGTATTTGATCATTTCTACCATTGATAAAGACAGCCCATCCAATCAATTGTAATATTTTTTAAGATAAAGGACAATTAGACCAGAAAACAGTAAACCATGTGACTGTGCCTTTGTTCTGATACATTCTTTGTTGCCAGTTTGAAGCAGCTCAATATGTTTTCCTCTCTTCCACTTTGCCCTTTCATTTTTCTCCAGCAGCACATTAACAGAAGCCAGAACTTTTGACAATTGTGCAGCTAATTTCTAAATGATTGAAATAATTTATTATTATTCCAGTCAAGGAAAGTTTCTATAGGAGCCAGGACAGCTGCTAACAGTGCCCATAGAATGGGTATTATTTCATTACACAAAAGCCTGACATTCAGTGGAAATCACCCTCCAGGAAAGTACGGGGGTGGGGAATAGAAACATAACTTTTGATTTACATTCAGGTCAGAGGGTCGACTCCCTCTGATCAAAATTACACGATGTTGTTACCCCATCCATCCTCACATTCTCCCACACAACTCTTGCTTTATGAGACCTTGTGATCCTCCCCAACAGAGCTCTGGAATGCTTCTTATTTAAGCAAGTTCCTAGCCCTGTGATGGTTTTCTCTTCTCTGGCTTGTTTCTCTGAGTTTTTTTTTTTTTTTTTTTTAAACAGCCTCTGTGGACCTAAACAGAATTAACTGAGCACAGCTCACACATGGGAAATTCACTAATCACGAAGCCATTACTGAAGCCAGCAGAGAATGCTTGTTCTGAATGAACCATATGAGCATCCACCCACTGTCTGCCTCCATGGTGAAGACTGGCACCAATAGAGCAAGTCAGCATGCTGCTCTCAGACTGACATTCCTGAAATCACCCCTTCATAAGTCCATAAGGAGCTGGGGTGTGGGTGGGAGGTTACTGTAGAGCCCTACCAGCCTGGACCATATCTAGCCAAGGCCAGTAGTGACCTACCTCCAGCCTCCTCAATCTTGAAAAGCCCTTGAGCCAGAAAAAGCTGGGCAGCTGGTATGTTAGGAGATTCATCTCACCACATTTGGAACGGGAAATCCATTTGATGTCCCCATGCATGCTAAATGCTGTAAATGTAGCCATGAGTGCCCACAGGAACATTAGTCAACAGTCTCTAACTAATATCCATTGATCAAGTCTGCCTCCTTGACCTCCAGAAAGGCTTTCAGTTTCAACTCCAGCTCCACCAGAGACAGAACCAACCCCATATATCTTCACCCTACCCTCTCCCACCATGACCTGGGTGGAAGACTCTAGAGCTTTTGCCTCATTCTGGCCAACACTTTCCCAAGAGATCAGATGTGCTTGCTCTATCCCAAGACCAAATCTCCCTGATCTAAAAGACAGATTCTCATCATATGCAAGCCCAAACCTGTTAAGATCAAACTTGATGGTCTGAACATTTGGCCGTCTACAGAATGTATTGTCTGAGCTGGTTTTCCTCAGCCCACTCTGCAAGTAGCATCCGCCTCTCCTCTGAAGTGAGCTCCATGCCTTTGTGAGAGAACTAACCCAAAATGGGGTACAGTGTGTGACTCCAGCTCTACATCAGTTTTGCCTGAGATGTTAGAATGTGAAGAGCTGCCCAGAGAACTGCACCCATTTTGGCAATCAGCCCCATGACACCTGAATGATTTGGGAAACAGATGGAATTTTATGGACCATTGGCTTTAAAGCCATTTAGAGTGTAGATGACTGGATTATAGCCTCAAAAGCGGGAATCATGTTTGTTTTACTCACCAATGTTTATAGCACCTAGCACAATGCCTGGCAAGCAGGAGATGCTTGATGAACACTTGTTGATTAAATGAATGGATGGATGAGCTGAGGCCCACAGTATATAAGATCTGTGAGCAGACTCTGGAATTAGATAAACCTAGTTCTCACTCCTGATTGTATTATAGACTAACTGCACAATCATGGGCAAAGAATGTAACTAAAGTTTCTTTGTCTCAACTATAAAATGGACACAAAAGCATTTTTGTTATAATGAGAAGGGTATCTCCCAAATTTTGTATGTTAAAGTCCTAACCCCTAGTACCTCAGAATGGGAGTACTCAGAACCTTTTAAGAGATAATTAAGGTAAAAATGGATTTATCTGATTTGACTGGATTCCTTATAATAAAAGGAGATTAAGACACAGACACACATTGAAGAAAGACTACGCAAAGCAAAGGGAGAAAATGGCCACCCTCAAGCCAAGGAGCGAGGCCTCAGAATGAAACCAGCCCTGATGACCCCTTGTTCTTAGACATCTAGGCTCCCTTTTGTTTATGCCATCCATTCTGTCATAACTGCTGTCAGGATAGCAGTCCTGGCAAGCTAATACAAGTATTTGCAATATCTGATGGGATGGCTGTTGTATTCCTAATATAGTGCCTGGCACATAATAAGTACCAAATACAGTTTAAATGTTAAAATTAGTAATGGATTCAACACGCTCTGATATATATATATACATATATATATATATAAACTGCCCTCATATTCTGGAGTGTAAAATTTTGTCCATGCCCAAATTCCGTTGCCATCCTCTGTATGCTTAATTTGAATCTAAGCTGGTACATCTTGATTTAAATATACATAAAAATGATTTTTTTTTCAAGAGTAATTATTGGACTGAGAAACTAACAGCAGGATGGAAGAATACATAATTCCTGAATTTGGATTGTGAAATCTTTTGATTTTGGCTAGAGTTTCCTTAATTCACAAAGAAAATCCTAAAAATATTCCCACCTCCTAAAATTATATCAAATATTTTGCTCAAATCAAATCTGAGTTATTATTTACTCCAAGAGAGCAGGGGTTCCAACTAAAGGGTTGGAGCCTATATTAGGTATGAGTTCCAGTGCAGTGATTCACAGAACTCAGTCTCTTGACTGAAGTCCAGTCCAATAAGAACATGGTAGTAAGTGTGATGTAGCATGGATGGGGGCTCAAGGGTCTGCAGCATAAGATGGGCCTCTGTCCACATGCTCACAGTGGCATGTGAGAGGGTGAGAAGGCCACATAAAGGACAAAGACTCACATGTTTTGAGAGACTAATAAGTAGGATGTAAATATTTCTTTCAAAGTGGGAAGGGGAAACATTGTTGTTGTTGTTGTTTTTAATAACACTGGCACCTTAATGGTCAGGAGGCTATTAATGAAGACTTGGGTAAGACAAATAGACAAAAAGACTATAAAAAAGAAATAGAAAAGCTCCTCTCAAGTTCCATCGCAGCAAATTACCATCTAGCCCTGTGATTCTATTGATTTACCTGTGCTATATCAAATTTTAATCACCATAAACCATAGACTAATACAGGTCTGCCACCAACAAGTGCCCTTAGCAGAAGGACTTTGATTACTTGGGACACCTCTGAAAATTTTTTTAAGACTGTCTTGCCTGGAAATGTAGAGATACAAGGAAACATCTGAAAAATGTCTCTTCTGTTGGGTTTGCAAAAACTGTGTATGACATTCTGCTTTTTCAAAGTTATGAACTTCAGAAAATACATGAACAAGAGAAAAAAAGATGTGGTTGGAGGGTTAAGGAGAGGGATTACAAACAAGATAATTACCATAAAAAGAAACCCTTGAGAAGAAATGATAATTTGCATTTGTTTTATGTGTTAAATTACAACAGATTAACCCTATGGTCTCAGCACATCTTAATACTTTAGATAGTTTCTCCTTTTTCATTGGAGTATAATGGCTTTACAATATTGTGTTAGCTTCTGCTCCACAACAAAGTGAATTAGGTATATGTGTGTGTGTGTATACATATATATATATATATATATATATATATATATATATATATCCCCCTCCCTCTTGATCTTACCTCCCAACTCCCCCTACCCCATCACACCCCTCTAGGTCATCACATAACATCAAGTTGAGCTCCCTGAGCTATACAGCAGCTTCCCACTAGCTATCTATTTTACACATGGTACATATCAGTGCTAGTTTCTCAGTTCATCCCATCCTCCCCTTTCCCCTTCTATGTCCTGAAGTCCATTCTCTATGTCTATATCTTTATTCTTGCTCTACAAATATGTCAATCAGTACCAATTTTTTAGATTCCATATATATGCATTAATATATTATTGATATTCATTTTTTTTCTTTCTGACTTACTTTGCTCTGTATAGCAGACTCAAGGTTCATCCACATCACTATAAATGACCCATCTTGGTTCCTTTTTATGGCTGAGTAATATTCCATTGTATATATGTACCACATATTCTTTTTATTTTATTTTTAATTGGAGGACAATCACTTTACAATGTTCTATTGGTTTTTGCTATACAACAACATGAATCAACTGTTAAGTATACATATGTCCCCTCCCTCTTGATCCTCCCTCCCACTGCCCACACCATTCCACCCCTCTATGCTGTCACAGAGCACCAGATTGAGTTCTCTGTGTTATACAGCAACTTCTTATTAGCTATCTACTTTACATATGGTAATGTATATATTTCAATGCTACTCTTTCAATTCATCCCACCCTCTCCTTCCCTTGCTGTGTCCATAAGTCTGTTCTCTAATATCTGCATCTCTATTCCTGCCTTACAAATAGGTTCATCAGTATCATTATGTCCACATCTTTATCCATTCATCTGCCGATGGACATTCCTTAAAAAACTAAAAATAGAACTATCATATGACCAGCAATCTCACTGTTGGGCATATACCCTGAGAAAACCATAATTCAAAAACATACATGCACCCCAACGTTCATTGCGGCACTGTTTACAATAGCCAGGACATGGTAACTAACAACCTAGATACTCCTTTTCTGTTCCCTTATTCCCAGTACACAAAATCTAACACTAAATCAGTGTGTTTTTAACTGTGGTCATAATATTAGTTTATCAAGAAATTAATAAATGGCCCCTTAAAAGGAAAACAACAGTGTTCTTGCTATAACTGGGAAATCTGTATATTATGTCTCAGAGATTTACAGTGACCATAAGAATGTTAAAGACCTGGAGAACTCCTTCAACCATGGAATCTGTTTGTTTACACTGGTTCAATCATTTTCCAGGAAATATCTGTTAACCTCTAAAGAAACAACACTCTTCAATCAAGGTTTCTGATGCATTGGCTTAAATACTACTGTTTCTAGAGGTTTCTAACATCATAGTTCTGTATTAGGAGAAGACAAGACACATACATAATGCATGCCCTAAACAATGAATCTGTTTTCCTGAAATGCTCAGGGAAGTCAACCATAGGTGCTTTATGTCTTAGCTAAGGCCAATAACATACTTAACTCTAATTTCTCTTAACATGTACAAACATAACCAAAATACTTTTGGAAGCATCATTTTTCATTTAGAGACCTGGATTCTGCCCCTAAGTCATGGTGTGGCATAAACCAGAAGGACACATGACCCCTAGAACTGAGTGGTCCTAGATTTCACATCTAGGACTGTCACTGACTTGTCTGATGTTAAGCTCCTTAATCTCTCTGAGACTTTATCCATCACTTGATAAACTGTACAGTCATTCTAATGTCTGAAGCTCCAAGAAATTTTATGAATTTTGAACTCAAAGGTACAAAGTTCGTTAAAAATCTTAAATGTTCCTGCCTTAGTCAGAGGCTCTATTTTAAAATGTACCAGGAGACAGATCATTAAAAGGCATTTTAAGTATAGGAAGTTATTTGAAAACAGAGAACAGAGACAGAAGGAAAGCCAGAGATAACTCAAAGCATATGGCCACGTGGAACGATTACAGGTGATTTCAAGTTTGTTCTAACCTATCTGTGGTTTCTAATGTTTTTGCAATGAACAGGTATTATTGTTGCAATAAAAAATAGACCAAAAAGAATTTAATTTTTGTTTTTAAGTCTTTCAGGTCCTTAACCAAGCTTCTACTGATTTGAAAAGCCTTATTGTAGATGGCTAATCAAACACTCTAGACTAAATGTGCAAACCAAAATCATCAATATTTGGTATAAGCAGGAATATGCCCTAGAAGGGCATCCACAGGTAGATAATCAAACACATGGTAGGAATTTGAGTGTAAATCTCTTAAAGAACCACTTTTAAAAATTGGGGAAAGAAAAGAAGGAACAGAAAGAGGAAGGAAGGGAAGGGGAATGGGGGAAATGAAAGCACTGCTGCCCCTCAATCCAAAATTTTAGCATCATTACTTGGATTCCTGGTTTTCTGGAGTCCCTGCTAAATGCAAAGACCCCTGGGACATATTAAACCTTATCAGCTCCATGCCTATTAAGAGTGTGACCCTTTAAAAATCAGTTCAAAGAAAGGCAGGTTGAAAAAAATTTCAGCAAGAAATGATATCCATGCAAATAGTTCAGCTGTGGTTCTCAATCCTGGAGACACAGAGACATCACCTGGGGATCTTTGACCTGGTTGATGCTCAGGCCCCATCACAGATCAACTGAATTAGAATTTCCATGGATGGGGCCCGCAGGTTCGGAGCTTCTGAAGTTCCCTGGGGGATGCTAATGCATATCCAGGATTCAGAAACATACAGGGTAGGTGAAACACAGGAAATACAAGCAAATCTTACTGACTTTTCAATTTTGCTGAATGCTTATCAGAAACAAGAGTGGTTTTATTTTCTGGACTGAATGAAAATATTCAGATTATAACTGATTGAGGGTGAAACTGAGTACAATCACCCTTACTGTTGAACATTGTCCTAAAACGCCCACTTCTCCCTTACCTAGTAAATGAGGAGGTGGAGGAAATGGTGTCTTTCTTTAATGAGTGAGGCTCACCTATGCAGCCTTGGATCTTCACAAGATTTGAGGACAAAAATGGAGAAGGTGTCAGTGATGGGCCCAATCAGGAGAGAGACTAGACTTTCCTGGACAGTTGCTCTTAATCTGAGAATCCATGACCAACATATTTTGCTGTATTTTGACTCTTTCTAGAACTTAGTGCAGCGATTAGGGTTCTGCTGTGTGTGTATGCTTAGTCGCTGAGTCATGTCCAACTCTCTGAGGCCCCATGAACTTTAGCCCACCAGGCATCTTTGCCCAGAGGATTTTTCAGGCAAGCATACTGGAGTGGGTTGCCATTTTTCTCCTCCAGGGAATCTTCCCGACCCAGGGATCAAATCTTTGCCTCCTTAATTACTTGAGACTCTACCATAAATATTCAACAAGATAATCTACATGTTCATATCTGTCTTGTTTGTTTACTTATTTGGCTGTGTCGTTGCAGAGCATGGGTTCTTTAGTTGTGGTACATGGGCTTAGTTGCTTTGCCACGTGTGAGAATTGTAGTTCCCCAGCCAGGGACTGAACCTGAGGCCCCTGCATTGCAAGGCTGATTCTTAACCACTGGACCCCCAGGGAAGTCCCTGTCTTGTTCCTTTTCTGAAAAGATAAGATGAAATGGTTAACTCTATATTGCTCCTGTCTCCCTGGGCTTCCTTGGTAGCTCAGCTGATAAAGAATCCACCTGCAATGCAGGACACCCCATTTCGATTCCTGGGTCAGGAAGATCCTCCTGAGAAGGGATAGGCTACCCACTCCAGTATTCCTGTGTTTCCCTGGTGGCTAAGATGGTAAAGAATCTGCCTGCAATGAGGGAGACCTGGGTTCAATCCCTGGGTTGGGAAGATGCCCTGGAGGAGGGAACAGGCCTCCAGGAGGCCTGGAGAATCCTATGGACAGAGGAGCCTGACTGGCTACAGTTCATGGGGCCACAAAGAGTTGAACAGGACTGAACGACTTTCACTCTCTCCTGTCTCCCTGGAAGAATGGGCAAGCCAAGAGGGTCCTTCTTAGTTATACATTGTCTCCATCCCCACCCTAACTTGCCCCCTCTCCTACCACCATCTACACAAGTTAATAGCAATATTGGATTTTTAAAACTGAGCTAAAAAAAACTTCCCACCCACACATTTGTTTAAAAGATCAGGAGTCATCAAAGGATCCTCAAACTGAAGTTACCCCAGAGTGGGAGGAGAAAGAAGGGAGAGGCCTGACTGATGGGGTAGGAAAGGAAGAATTATTCCACCAGTGACTTTCCCCCAACTAACAAACATCCTCCTCATATTCCAGGAGGTATTAAAGCATCTGTGCATATATGAAATTCTGCAAAAACCTGTATGTAATCTGGTACGAATGAAGTGTATACTTCCCACATGGGTCTCGAATAAAAGAAATAAATTATACACTGAGAAACTTGCTTCTAGACTCCCATAAGACCCTTAGAACTCTATGGAAGGAGCCAGCAATATGTATTTGCCTTAGAAAAATAAAGTCTAGTGATAATCCAGCTAATGATCTTCATGGAGTAGGCACATACCACTCACACATATTACCCAAGAGTTTTTTCAGAGGGAAGAGGAATAGATTGACTCTGAAGGAATTTGGTTCACTTGAGAAATACACTACAGGAGAAAAACTATACCAAGGTCTCTTGATTGTTGGAGAACAAAATTTAGACTACCAACCTTTCCTTCCTAAAATATTCAACTACGTGAACAATAAAAATGACACCAAGCACAGAGATAAGATCTACCATTTAACTGAAAGCACACTTAACATCTATCTATTTTCAGCAATGTCTCTGATTTTGGTAGTGAACATATTCATGATGGTCATAATTCTCTTCAGACTTAACATTGAAAAAAGTTGGGAATTTTTGAGTGCATGTTAAGGGAAGTTAGTGCAATCAGAATACATTTGCCTTTTTTTTTTTTTTTTTTAATGAGAAAAATCCTGTTTCCCCTGAAAGAACCCTAAGGAAGAAATTCTTTTCTATTCATTTTTTTAAAAAATTTTCACCAAAGAACAGGAATAAAGACAAAAGGAAAATATATACTGACAGGCCTTTAAAATTACATATAACTGGATTCTCACTTGTTATGAATCTGTGTCACTTTTAGAATTCCCAGATATTTTCACAAGTTCGGAGTCCAACAGTTTTAAGTGTCCTGCTGTAAGGGTTTTAAGTCTAAATGACATAATTTCCAATGTGCCATTCTCCTTTAAAAAAAAAAACAAACCCTACATATTTTTTATTTCAATTAATTTGATAAAATTTCCAAGTGAATCAAAGAAAACTAGAAGCCAAAGAAAATGCTTGACAAGAATCAAATACAAACACACACACACACATACAGAGAGAATGTTTGCACTCATGATTATATGGGGCATTTATTGGAGGACAGGTCCAAGATCATGTCCCAGAATACAGTCTATCACTCTGAGTAGCTCAATGTAATGAGCACATCACATTTGTACACTCTGCAGGCTATTTCCAAGACAGTGTGTTTCTACCCGTAGTCCTTAGTTGGCTGCACTATACTTACCTGGATCACTTTCTAAAAATACAGATTCCTACACCTCATTTGAGATATACTGAATTAGACTGTCTTGGGAGGAGGGAGGACTTAGGAATACTCATTTTTCAAATTTCTTAGGAACTGTAATGTTAGAAAATTCTGTTCTAAGTGCAACATAGATTCTAAAAGAAAGTCAAGAATGCTTCAGTGGTGCTGTGATAGCAAAACACCACGTTCCTCTGTTCAAGGGATTTTCCAGGCAAGAATACTGGAGTGGGTTGACATTTCCTACTCCAGAGGATCTTCCTGACCCAGGGATCAAACCTACATTTCTTGCATCTCCTGCATTGGCAGGCAGATTCTTTACCACTGCACCACCTGGGAAATCCACCACCACAAACTATCTTACTCAACAAACTGGGACAAGTCCACACCTCTCCTGATTCTGAAAGCTCTTTCTATTAGATCATGGGTGTTGGCTTTGTTTCCCCAAGCAAACAATAAATGGTAAAGGAGCTCACTTAATCCTTTTCTGTTTCCTTTTCAATTCACGGCTCATAGATGGTGCTCAACAAATATTTTTTGACTGACTGATAGAAAAAAGGAATAAATGGTAACCTGAAAAATTAATTTCCTCATTCTGTCAGTCTGAATTAATCCTATTATGGGTTGAAAATTATACCTTGCTCTCCATTGAAAAACCTGCCTACGCAACTGGGAAGAAGGAGGCCAGTTCAGCCTCCATTACTGTCTTCTGATCCTATAAAAGCAGGTGATATTTCTCTGAATCAACACTAAAGAACGTCACTTGTGTACACACAGACTCAAGGCACGATTAAGTAAACTTCCGTTCCATGGGAAGACTGTCTTTGTTTCATCAAACAATACTTCTGGACTACAAATTTACTTTTTCCCCAGCTGTGGAACCCAAAGGAAGATTAAAACAGGTGAATAGGTAAGAGGAAAAATGTGGGCTTGAGTTGCTTACTGTGGGCCTCTGTCATTATCAGCCTCAGGTGGGTATTACAGAAGGTGCTGACAGAGAGAAATGGAAATTTGTGACCCTGTCAGAGCTAGGGTCACTCTGTTTTCTGTTCTGAGCTACCTGGAGACTAATTAATAAGAGAAAATAAGATGTGGATAATGGCAAATATGATGTGAGCCCTTGTCTGGGTCTTTCTCTGAAGCCACTCATAGTTCTGTTTTATTTGGCAAGGGGAGAGGTTTCAAGACTGAAACTCATTAAATTCTTCTCTTGTCTTCCAGAGGAAGGGGAAGGTTTTAGGATCTTCATTAAGCAGACAGAAAACAGAGAGAAAAAAGGAAAAGAGAGAGTGGATTCATGGCTTGGAATTCTAACATCAATGGATCGTCCTCTTGTCCTAAGAGGGTGACACATGGGAGCTCCTTGGAAACAGGAGAAATACACATATTAAGAAGTAAAAGCAAAATGTAGTCAGGGTTCCCACTGAAGTAGGGGTTAGTGCATGTGCTGAGGGGGTTCAAGTTACGAGAACTTTCACTGCATGGCTCATGTTTGGTCTGGAGTCTTCAGCATTTATACTACAGTCCTGTCATTCTGATGGGGCTTCCTGTGTGGTCTGATGGCTAAGTGCTAAAACAAACAAGATGATAAATAAAATCTATTGCTCCATCTCCAGATCTCCTTCAGAGAAGTGCACATCAATAAACTGGGAGCTACGAGAGATGGACTCATTAATGCCCTCTGACCATATCACAAAACTGTCCCACTAAGGGAGCCTGAAGGAAGATGACTAGAAAGGCTGAGGCTTAAGGTGTTGACTGAAGAGTGGAGGAGATATGCAAGGATGGACCATATAAAGACATGCCTATTTATTTGCTTTTTAGAGAAAAAAAAAATTGTGATATTTGCTAACCTTTAACAAACTTCTGCAGGCTACTAGTCCTCTTGCAGTCAGTCTTTGGGCAGAAATATGCAAGAGAAAGAAAACACCATCTTCCTCCCTGAAGATAGCCTGCATGACTTCTGTCTCCCTTTTGTCCTTAATCAGCAATGATATGTATTCTTGTTGGTCCTGGCTCATTCTCTGGCTGATGATTTAACTAAAACAGGCATAGCTCTGACCTACCCTTCTAGATTAACAGCAACAATGTCAAAAAAGAATATTAGAAATAGTAAAAATAACCACAATGATGATGATGATAAAGTTTACAGGGCACAAACTAGTCACCAAAAATGATTCTATGAATTTACATGATATTTTCCACCTTTTCCTCTCTAAAGCCTGTGAAGCCAATATTATTATCCTCATATTGCAGGGGAGGAAGCTGAGGGACAAAGAGAAAAAGCAGGTTGCCCAAAGTCACACAACCAGTAAGCAATGGCTTTGGAAGTTGAACTTGGGCAGTTCAATGCTGTTGCATAGAAATTAACATAGTGTACAAATGTCTCCTTCCTAGGGAAATGTGTTTTCATTTTCAGCTTTCTGTCAAAGAGAGATTAAGTCTGCCACACGCCATGCTATTAGGCAAAGAACACTGACTTCAGAGCATAATAGAGGACAGATAATCAAGATGCTGGAGTAACAGGCAACTATTTCCTTACCTTGTAAAGAAGCAAAGCAACTTGCTGGAAGTAGTTTCCAATTCAGGCATGACCATGGTTTAAAATCTGACTCTACCACTTAGTGGATGTGTGAACTCACCCACCCCTTAGAAGAGTGTCTTGATCTACTGAGGTCTTAGTTTCCCTATCCTGGGAAACTGCAACTTATGTCCTAATAAGATTTATTGCAAAGATTAAATGCAATAATACACAAAAAGCACCAAGCCTAAGATCTACCATGTAGTCAACACTCAATAATTGCAAATAGTGTCATTAGCATCTAATTGAAGGGGAGCCAATGTTACATCAAAGAGGGTGAAGATGCCTTTGACTAAGCACAAAAGTTTCAGCTACAATGCTCAGTGACTGATAATTGGAACTTTGAATGAGGAACTGAGAAATTCTAGCACTGATGGAGTGACCAAAGGGGGTTACTCAAACAGATAGCCAAAGGAGCTCATCAAAATCCTGGATATACATAAATTCATACACACTGATTGAGGCTATTAGCAGTTTCTATAAAAGAAGAAATGCAGATTGGCATATAGGCTACCATATAGTCTTTAGAGTTTGATGGATGTGTGACTGAGACAAAACAAGACATTAAATATAGATATTTACTACCTTTCCCACTCTCTCACCTTCCAATATGGATGCTGCTTCGATATGGACACAGAGCAATAAGATGCAGAAAGAATCTGAAGAAGCCATGAGCAAATAGAATATTAATATAAAGACCCAAAGGTCAGGGATTTCAGTGGTGATCCAGTGGTTAAGAATCTGCCTTGCAATGTGGGGGACCCAGGATTGATCTCTGCTCAGAGCACTGGGATCCCATATGCCTTGAAGCAACTAAGTCCATGCACCACAACTACTGAACCTACGTGCCACAACTAGAGAGCCTGCATGATGCAACTACGATCATGTGTTCCGCAACTAAGACCTGATGCAGCCACATAAATAAATACATAAATAAATATGTTTTAAAAAGATACAAAAGTCAGAAGAGAGAAGAAAGGGGAGTGGGAAAAAAGGTTGGGCTGGGGTCCTGACTATAATAATAACAGCTCATAATTCATTAAAACTTTCTACATGTCATGTCCTGCTCTAGGTTTATTATATACCAGTTAGCTCATTACCACAACCACCTTACCATTATTTCCACTGTACATACAAGCAAATGAGTTCACAGTCCAAATGACTTAAGGACAGCACAGCTGTCCTTAACAAGTGGTAGAACCAAAATTCAAGCCAGGTAACTGAAATTCCATGTCTGGCTTTAGTCACTATGTCATATCAGGAGAGCTAGGAGCAGTGCACAGAAAAAGGACATTTAAGGAAAAAAAGCATGTATTAAAATGTTTTTTAAATATTTACTTGGCTGCACTGGGTCTTAGTTGTGGCATGTGGGATCTTCACTGGGCCATGTAAGATCTAGTTGCCTGGCCAGGGATCGAACCTGGGTCCCCTGCATTGGGAGTGTGGAGTCTTAGCCACTGGACCACCAGGGAAGTCCTCTGAAGAGATTTTTAAAGCAAATGTTGCCTGTGGCGGATTCATTTTGATATTTGGTAAAACTAATACAATTATGTAAAGTTTAAAAATAAAATAAAATTAGAAAAAAAAATAAAGCAAATGTTGGCTGTGTAAACCCCTCTTCTCCTTAATTACCCTCAGTTAAAACTTCAGTGCAGGGCTTCCCTGGTGGCTCCATGGTAAAGAATCTGCCTGCCAATGCAGGATGCATGAGTCCAATCCCTGATCCTGGAAGACCTCACATCCCACATTCTACGGAAAAACCAAGCCCATGCACAATTATTGAGCCTGTGCTCTAGAGCTTGGGACCCACAACTACTGAAGCCCATGCACCCTAGAGTCTGTGCTCCTCAAGAGAAGCCACTACAATAAGAAGCCCCACACTACAACTAGAGAGAAGTCTGCACAGCAACGAAGACCCAGCACAGACAAAATAAATGTTTAAAAAAAAAAAAACAACTTCACTGTAGATTTGTGTATTCCTCAAGGATTTTTGAGGTAGGTCTATGCTTCCAGTGTTCTTGCCTGAAGAATTCCATGGACAGAGGAGCCTGGCAGGCTACAGTCCATGGGGTCACAAGAGTTGGACACAACTTAGGACTAAACCACCAATTTAATTTATACTTCTTTGGGGATATGTCACCCCTACAGAGATTGGTTTTAGAGCCAGACCAAAAGTCCCCTTTATATTTGGGTTACAAATGCAAATATAAACTACCTGTCTCTGTCTTTGCAGATTAAGGATTTAGTCATGTTCAAAAATATATACTTTTTGGACATCCCTAAAAACCTAAGCTTAAATATAGATATCTAGGTTCCTCCACCCCCAGTGTGGCTAAAGACAGGTAAGAGTCTTCACGGAAAAAAAAGGCAGAATTAGCTAAGCCCATTTCTGCCTGACCTACCATCTGGTCTCATTTCTGCCCTAGAAAAAGAGCTCACATGGGCACATCTAGCTCTGCAGTGCTGCTGACTGAGTTCTCTATTTCTTGCTTCTTCCAAATCAAGCCTTTGAGACCTGCTTGTCCACTCTCATCTTACCTGATCCAGAGGCTCAAATTATTTCCTGTGTGACCTTTCACACCCATTTGGCCTTCCCAGTTATATCTCAATTTCTTAACTAAGACCACTACTTACCTAACCTATGATATTTGTCAGGCTTTTCTACCCTCATGAGCCCTTCTTAGGAGATGGAGGAAAAGTACTTGAGACGAAGAGCACTATCATGAAAAGATTCCCACCAAATTATCTATAGAAGGAATGTATGTCAACATACTAAAGGCCATATATGACATGCCCACAGCTAATATTACATATAGTGGTAAAAAAAAAAAATTAAAAACCTTTCTTTTAAGACCAGAAATAAGACAAGGATGTCTGCTTTTACCACCTCTATTCAACATAGTCCTGAAAGTCCTAGCTATAATAGATAAGAATAAGAAATAAAAGGAATTAAAAATGAAAGCAAGAAACAAAATTATCTATGTTTGCAGATGACATGATCTTATATATAAGAAACCCTAATGTTTTCACCAAATAACTGTCATAACTACTAAATGAATTCAATAAAGTTGCAGGATACAAAACCAACATACAAAAACCAGTTGCATTCTACACAATAACAATAAAATGTCTTAAAGAGTAATTAAGAAAGCCAGAGCTGGAGGAATCAGATTCCCTGACTTCAGACTATACTATAAAAGTACAGTCATCAAAACAGGACAATACTGGACAAAAACAGGGATATGGATTAATGGAACAGGATAAAAAGCCCAGAAATAAGTCCAGGTACCTACAGGCAATTAGTCTGTGACAAAGAATTCAAGAATACACAATGGAGAAAAGACAGTCTTTTCAATAAATGGTACTAGGAAAACTGGTCACCTACACATAAATGAATGAAATTAGAACATTCTCTAATACTATACACAAAAACAAACAAATTGGGATTAAAGGCCTAAATGTAAGACTGGATACTATAAAACTCTTAGAGGAAAACATAGACAGAACACTCTTTGACATAAATCACAGCAAGATTTTTTCCAAGCCATCTCCTAGAATAATGGAAATAAAAACAGAAACAAACAAAGGGGACCTAACTAAGCTTGAAAGCTTTTGCACAGCAAAGGAAGCCATAAACAAAATGAAAAGATAACTTGTTGACTGGGGGAAAAAATATTTGCAAACAATGTGACTTATCAGGGATTAATCTCTAAAATACACAAATAACTCATATAACTTAATATCAAAACAAACAAATAACCCAATCAAAAAATGGGCAGAGACCTAAATAGACAATTCTCAGAAGACAAGCAGATGGCCAAAAAGCACATGATGTTCAACATTGTTAAATATTAGAGAAATGCAAATCAAACTAAATAAGATGTCACTTCACACTAGTCAGAATGGCCATCAACAAAAAGTCTATAAGCAATAAATGCAGAAGAGGGTATGGAGAAAAGAGAACCCTCCTACACTGTTGGTGGGAATGTAAATCAGTACAGCCACTATGGAGAACAGTATGGAGATTCCTTAAAAAACAGTGGACAGATTTACCATATGATTCAGCAATCCCACTCTTGGTCATGTATCTTGATAAAACCATAATTCAAAAAGATACATGCACCCCTATGCCCACTGCAGCATGTTTTACAATAGCCAAGACACAGAAGCAACCTGAATGTCCATTAACAGAGAAATGGATAAAAATGTGGTACATACATGCAAACAGATTAACCATGAAAAAGCATGAAATGTTATTTGAAGCAACATGGATGGATCTAGAGATTATCATACTAAGGGAAGGAAGTCAGAGAGAGGAAGAAAAAAATGTATAGCATAATTTACATGTGGAATCCAAAAAGAAGAGCCACTTTCATTGAAACAGAATAGAATGGTTACTGACAGAGACTTGTGGAGATAGTGAAATGTTAGTCAAAGGACATAAGATTCAGTTATAAGAACAGGTTCCGAGGATCCAGTAAACATACAGCATAGCAACTAGAGTTAACAATAGGCATTGTGTACCTGAAAGTTGCTTTTAAGTGTTCTCACCACACACGCAAAAAGATCTAACTATGTGATGGATATGTTCATTATCTTGATCTTGATAATCATTCTGCAGTGTATATCACAGCATCATATGTACACTTGAAATATATACAATTATATTTGCGAATAATTCCTCAATGAAGTTGAACAAAATAGAAGGCTTTGGGAGTTCCTGTATACCCAAACTGCATGGGAGAAGAGGACTGGCTTTCTCTTAGTTCCATATTGTCAGTTTTTAGAAGTGAAGGCCAATGCCCACTGTTCTTTCTAATTGTTCCACGAATGCTAAGGTTCTAAGAAAATATTTGCAGTTTGTTTGGTAATTTCAATGCTTCAACCAATGTTCAAGTGGAAGGAAGGTTCAGTGGAAAAACTGCTAAACACCAAAATCACTCTTTTTTATCAGATTTAACTCAAATGTCAAGATCTCACCATAGCCTCTTCTGGTAACTCTAAAATTGCAGTTTCCTACTCCCCATCTTCCTTATAGCAGTACATTTTCTTTTTCCATGGCACTTTCCACCCTCTAAATATTAAATAAGTTACATATTTATTTTGTCTAACATTTGTTGTCTATCTTCTATTATTACAATTAATTCCCCAAGGGTGGAGAGCTCTATTTTGTTTACTGATGCATCTCACATGTTCAGAACAGTGTCTGGCACATAGTAGGCAGTCCATTAATATTGGCTGAATGGAATTGAAATTAGGATGATGGAAATTTGGACTTGAGAATCATGTCTATTACCAATCGGCAGTGTGGATTTCTTGGGAAAGCAATTTGCCTTATCTTCCTCAGTGGGCTTTTCATAGAATCAGATGTATAATGATGAAAGTGTTTTTGAAAAATATTAAAATGCGATACAAACAGTAGATGTTTTGTCTAGTACAACTGCATACAATGCTTCAGTTATTCATGTGACTTCTACCTTTTTTGCAAATATCTTAACATTAGAATTCACTGGTAGAAATGAAAAATAAATTGATCATGAAATTTTCCTGACATTCTTTGTTGCTAGGGTAAATCACTAGCTATAATAAGATACCCTGGCTGCAGTTCATGCAGCTGGCAAAAGGCCCAAAAGTAGTCAAGGAATTATTTAGACTTGGGAGACTCTAGCTCATAATTACAAGATGGATTCAATATCATTATTGGCCTCACTTTCTACCCCTATTGTGTTTACTCATACAATTTTCAGTGAATATTTTATTATCAAAAAGAGGAAAACATTTCAAAAATATGTATTTCTCAATCAGCAGTGGCAATGGCCTGAATCAGAGAACAGCAGCTGCTCCAGCTAGGAAATGATATTCCCAGACGGAGGACAGGAGGCAGTGGTCAGCATAATAACCATCCTTCACCCATCTCTGAGCCCTTTTTAGCAAAAAGGCTCTAGTGTGGTTTTTCAGCTGTTTAGAGTATACCTTCAAAAGAGGTCTTTCAGGTTGCAAGTTGAGTACCTTGTCATTGATGAGCAAGAAATGTATGATGGGGAAAAAACAAAACAATGACTTCACAGGCTAGGAATTACTGATGAATCCTGGAAGAAAAAATATGACCACTGGTGAACAAATTACAGCAGAGCAAAAATCTAACACTAGTCTGTTTCAGGTTCATAAGGAAATGGATGGAATGACGGATACCACAAGATTATGACTGACTACACCAGCCTAAACCACACTTAGAAAGTTTTCAGGAATTTCCTTATGAAGTCAGTCTTCTCTGCATAACATACATAGAAAAGTTAAGATTTTTTAAGGTATAAAAATCCCTGTCAGAGAAAAAAATTACTACTGATGAACAAGACCACTATAAAATTCATGTCTGAAGTAGGCTTAAAAATGGGTGAAAATTAAAACACACATTCTTCAAAATAGACATACAAAAGTAAGTATTCTGCCTTCTTTTTTTTTCCTTAAAGAAAGCCAGTTAATATCTCTTATGAACTGAACAGTACCCGTCTGCCAAATTCATATGTTGAAACCCTAACCCTGGTACTTCAGCCTATGAATACGTCCTTATAAGAAGAATTTGGACATACAAGAGAGCACCAGGGACATGCACGCACAAAGGAGAGACCATGTGAGGAGACAAGGAGAAGGCGGCTGTCTGCAAGCCAACGAGAGAGGCCTCAGGAGAAACCAAACCTGCTAGCACCTTGATCTTGAACGTCCAGGTCCCAGAACTGCAAGAACATATATTTCTGCTGTTTAAGTCACCCAATCTGTGGTATTTTATGTCAGTCCTAGCAAATGAATATAGTACCTACATCTTAGAATTGTCCACATTTTATCAAACAAATTTAGAATAAATGCCCAGGAAAAATAAAATTGCCAACTAAATAAACAATTAGGCTTGGGAAATAAGCTTTGACTTAATGGTAATCATGCACTTCTGGACTGCCTTTGACAAGGTAATTTGGAAGTTAATAGCATTGAGCAAACTGACTGCTATGACATTTGAAAATTTATCCATATTTTAGCATTAAAAGTAATAAGGTCCATTCAAACTAATCACCCCAAACATTACTTCCGTCATGTCAGTCCCTTCAATTGTTTTCTAACCAAATCTGAATTGCAAAATGTCTGGGATTGTAGCGTCTCATCAGCCCCCAAGGCTTGATATTATAATTTGGGATTTCCAAGGTGCCTTTCTCAGTGGCCATGAGCCTTGTGGATCTCTAAAAAGTGGCTATAAGTAGATTCCCAATATGCATTTGAGGCCATACTCCTATTTTTCCAGAAAGCATCTCATGGAGACACACACTAGAAAACGATTTCTCTAGGTGGCTCTGTGGCACAATGGATAGTGCTTTGGACTTCTAGTGACGAAAACGATGTCTCTTATGCTAGAACTGCACAAACTTGAAAGTCATGGGACTCGGGAATACTGTTAAAATGCAGACTGAGGTCAGGCGTGGAGCCTGAGATTCTGCATTGTCAACAAGATCCCAAGAAAAACAGATGCTGTTGGTCCAGGGGCGACACTTTGAGCAGCTAGGTCTTGGGCTTTCTGTAACCAGTATCTACAAACCTTGGGGAGTTGAGTCTGTTCAAGGCCAGTGATGGTGACCTAGGAATGGTGGCGTTCTTCCTGCCTTTGTGTACTGAGCTCACCTTGAATGTGACTTACAATGTGGCACTAGATTCACAACACATATTTCCCCTTAACTGCTTGTAATGTATCTTGCATTCTTCTGATCTTTTCATTTAGAAATAAAGCAAGAGATGATAAAGAAAGAGATGACTAGGCAGAGAAATGGGAAGACACTCCTGGTTGAGCAAATGGCAAAAGTTAAAGCTCTGAGGAAGCAAGTTTGAGGTATGTCAGGGCTGCAAGGAAAGTTGTTAAATGCAGAAACGTTTGACATATTTCTTTTCTTTTAAAGGAATTATTAGAAAGTCATACTGCAAAGGTAGACCAGGAGGTACCAAAGGAGATCAGGTCAATTGAAGAAATTCCAACCCCAATTTAACTCTCAATTAATAAGCATTTAGCCAATAAGCACTGAGCATGTGAGATGTCTGTCCTGTAGTCAGTCTCATGTAATAACTAGTCCAGAACGTTACTGGTAATGAGGGTGGAGTTTAGCATCTACCTTTCTCTTCATTGTGCACATATCTCCCAATTTATTATCGACCTTCCTTCTTCTCCAACACCTGCCCCTGTCCTCCTTCCTCAGAGCCTTAGTTTCAGCTTTGCCTGGGTTAAAAAGAAATCAGTGAGACCATCCTAATTAAATACTTCTATTTGAATAACAGTTAAGTATCCCCTCCTGGAAGTCCTTTCAGAATATTAAGACATTCTTTAAATAATGAGATTTTAGGGACCATTAAAGATCACAGGGGAATCATTTGGGGACCAGGAGTTTTCACCAAATTACTTATAAGAGAAACTGGTGAGTTTTGAGTAATTGCAATTTCAGAGATAACTTCAATAAAGAAATAGAATGTCATCTATTTCTTCTGTTATCTTGTCACTTCTTCATATCAAATAATGTTTCTTACAAATTAACCAATGAGGTACAGGGCATTGAGTACACATAATTTAAATTTTATGAGATATATATATTAAAGAGAAGTGACTTCAACTAGGAAGAATTTTGTGCCCTAGTGAATCTTTGGAAGTTTCAGTACCATTTTTGGTTGTCACAATTTGGGTGCATGGTACCATTGACATCTGATGGGATGTCAAGTATGCAGCTAAACATGCTACAGCGAACAGGACAGTGCCCACAACAAAGAATTATGAGCCTAAAATGTTCCTCAGGAGGAGGCTGAGAAACCCTGTTGTAAAGCAATTATATTTTCTTTATTAAATACTCTGATCTTCATAATCTCTACCCATGTACCAAATTCCATTCAATGCCCAGGAGAGATCAGCTCTTTTGAAATCCTGACCACCCACCATGTTACTCCAGAATGAAAAGCAATCACAAGTACAGCTTCAAGTACACCACTGTAACAGCTGAGAGTCCATTAAAGTTCTGCAAAACAGTAAATTTCTTTGAACAACCAAGAGTTGACTCCTTTGAAAGCTACTGTGGAAAATAAGTTATTGTTATCTTAATAATCTAAGGAATTGTGCCTAAAAACTGACAAGCAATCATGTGAAAATGAAAACCTCAATTAACTTCTTCCTTCTAGGAAAACTTCTGATGAAAACAGGCATTTCATACTGAACTGAAGTTCACCAAGATAGGCTGAAGAAAAAGTAGCTTCAATGCTCTCTTTGTGGATTGATACTTGGACTTTACAGGGCAAGAAAATCACTTGCACAAAATGTCGTTAGTACTTTTTGATCGTGAGAAACTATTCAGAATTCTGAGGCAGCCATTTATGAATGGTATCTGAGCAAAAGTTCTTTCTCCAAAATGCGAGCTAAGCAACTGGCACAATGGATGAATTGTTTTCATTTTGAGAAAAGCAACTGTTACCCTCAGAATTCCAGGAAAATATCTAACAAAGAGAACTCATTGGATGTTAGATTTCCCCCCCACCAAAAAAAAAAAAAAACACAATCGGGGAAATAATGGGCAATTATATAACCAGTATTTGTGGAAACACAAGGCACTGAAACCTACAAATATACTGAATGCCAATTTGAAAGGTTTCTGGTGATAGAAAAACCATAGGAAGAAATAAGACAGAGCCTGTATAGTTAGTAAAAGGGGAAAATGACCCTCAAGACAAAATTCAAGGGCAGAGAAACAGCAAGGGTCTAACTTGCAAATTAGAACCATACCAGTAGAATACTTAGCAGAGGCAGCCAGATTTCCCCACCTGTCAGATCTTTCTCTTCCCACTTGCCTCCAACAGGAACTCTCCAATCCAATCTTGCTTCCCAAAGCTTCGTGTCTCGACTTGGCAGCCTGAAACACAGCGTCTGCACTCTTCCTGACTACGTTTCCACATCCTCCTCAAGAAAGTGTCCTGTCCTTAACTCCTATCGTTATTTTTCAGTCTCTAAGTCATGCCTGACTCTTTTGTAACCCCATGGACTGTAGCCCACCAGGCTCCTCTGTCCATGGGATTTCACAGGCAAGAATACTGAAGTGGCTTGCCATTTCCTTCTCCAGGGGATCTTCTCGACCTAGGATTCAAACCCATGTCTCCTGCATTGGCAGGTGGATTCTTAACCTCTGAGCCACCTTAATTCCTGACTGCCCCCACGAAATGAGTTTCACTTTCTCAACTTTGGACTTTACCTGGATGATTGACCCTCCACAATGGGCAGTGGAGGGAGGGTGGACATCTAAGGTTTTCCCCCCAAATGGATGTGAGGTAAAGATGTTACAGGTCTTCTGATGGGGAAATGGGTCTTCTGGTGTCACATTTATAAAATGGGCACATGAAAAATATACCAATTTGAATGTAAATTTGCAAAAAAAGTTTTAAGCTCTGTGTAACAGAAATACTTGAAGGCACCTACTTGAAAAGACTTGACTTTTTGAGATACTTGATTATGGGGATCCAAACAGCCTCTTTAGTTGAGTGTTGCATTAGGATAGGTCAAATCACCGCCTATTTTTAGTTTGTAAAACTACTGATCCATAGAAAATTTGGCTGCTCCCATACCTTTAACAACCTCCAAGTCTTCAGGCTCCAGAAAGAAACTGTCATGACATTTTACAGAAAACATGTAGCCTTGTTCTTCACACAGGGAGCCTGAATGCATTTCTGCTGCTACATTACAGGCTTCACCATCAAAGCATCTTGTGTCTTAAAATTGTTACAAACCAATCTTTTAGAATACGTAAAATAAGAAAAAAAATTAAAAAGCTTTGTGGTTGAGGGAAGATGGTGGCTCTGATGTCTTGGATTCTTTCACATAGAACTTGGTCAGGGAATCATTCATTTGGAATGTTATACAGATTTGGGGGGTGAGGGGGATATGTATTTGTGTTTTCAGTCTTGTAAGAAAATGTTTAGGAAAGACAAGCCCTGGGCTTCTATTGTTTTAGCCGAAAAAATAACAACTTGTCAGTCTAAGCAAGTAACTTTATTTTGGTAGCAACTGGCATTACGTGAAAATATTGACTTGATTTCCAGGCATCTTGGACATATGATACTCACACTCTTTGGCAGCTCCAAACATCTGAATAGGAGCAATGGAGGGTAGCAGTCTGATTGGAATTTATAGTTGGAAATTCTGGGAGGTGCATTTGCACGACAAACAGTTTTCATTTAGATTTTACATTAAAGGTTAATTGAAACATCACATTTTTTCTAAAGATGCTCATATTGTATTTGACATATGATTGAGAAAATCTTAGTGCTTTAGATTTAAAAATGTGTACACAAGTGTAACATACATACCCCCACACTCACATGTAATATAGGGGCTTTGAGTGATGGAGAATGCTCTCTGGAGACTGGAGTAAATGTGCTAAAGCAAGGGTCCCCAACTCCTGGGTTCCTGTTAGGAACTAGGTCACATAGCAGGAGGTGAGCAGTGGGCAACTGACTGAAGCTTCATCTGTATTTACAGCCACTCCCCATTGCTCACATTACTGCCTGAGCTACGCCTCCTGTCAGATGAGTGGTGGCATGATGAATGCAACGTGCTTGAATCATCCTAAACCATCCCCCTCACCATCCTCAGAAAAAACTGTCTTCCACAAAACCAGTCCCTGGTGCCAAAAAGCTTGGGGACAACTAAAGAATGCCACATCACCTGTCACCCTAGGCTTGGCAGCCATTCACAGCTATTGGCTTCACCAGCAGGTACTAGTGAGCTTGCAGAAAAAGAAAAGAACATGGGAGCTCTTAAATCATATAGATAAATTATCTTAGTTAATAATTTAGCTAATATGTAGATTTTTCTCTATGGCAGGATTGACCTCTATTCTCTCTTTGCTTTTCATGTATATAAACACCAAGGTGATTAAGAAGCATTCAAACCTGTCTTTCTGACATTAGTCAGTCACAGACCAAAGCCATAGCAGTACAATAAATAGTGATAGGGTCTATATTTTTGGTCACTTTATGGTCTGGAACAGCTTTGCCACCAACTATACCCCAAGTCGGAGAAGGCAACGGCACCCTACTCCAGTACTCTTGCCTGGAAAATCCCATGGACAGAGGAGCCTGGTAGGCTGCAGTCCATGGGGTCGCAAAGAGTCGGACATGACTGAATGACTTCATTTTCACTTTTCACTTTCATGCATTGGAGAAGGAAATGGCAACCCACTCCAGCGTTCTTGCCTGGAGAATCCCAGGGACGGGGGAGCCTGATGGGCTGCCACCTATGGGGTCGCACAGAGTCGAACACTACTGAAGTGACTTAGCAGCAGCAGAAGCAGCAGCAAACCCCAAGTTTCAGCTCCTGTTCATGTGAGGTACGAGGGCACAAGGAACTGCTGTTGTGACTTGTCTTTCTTGCCGTTCCCAAATTTCAGTTCCAACCCCAAATGCATTCTAGAACATGACAGTTATTTGAGTCTTCTCTTTTCCTAGAATCCAAAGTAGGCAAGACTCTTAGAATAAAGAAGTTCAGGGATGGTCAGCACTTAAACAATAATGTGCCAGATGCAAAATCTGAGGGTCAGAGGATTGAAGCAATTTGTTCATTCACACAGCCATGGGGTAGTTCATTATAACATCAACAAAATCCCAGTCACTGGGTCCAAAAGACCCAGTGCTGTTTTCTAAGGTAAGGATTGAAAGTACATGTACACTGAGCCTCAGGCCAGCCATGGGGCTCTATGAAGTTGAAATCTATTCCCTTCTAAAACTGATGGAGTCAAGGTCATCGGAAAACTTGTTTATAGTTCAAAAGAAAAATATCCCAACACACCATCCCTCTAAAACTATAGCTTCAGGCTGGCTAGGGGGCTTTCTGATATAATAACCCTACAGATAACAAAGATTGAACACATGAGCATCAAAGGATTTTTTTCCTCTACAATTAAAAACTTCTTGCTCTTGAACAAACCCCATCATTTTTAATGGGGCTTGGTTTTTCATGTTTGTATTGAAGAGATCTGACCTTACAGATGTAAGGTTATACTACATAGAAAAGTTTGTGAGTTTGTTGGACTAAAGTATACATACCTTCAAACAGTCACAGAAAACACAAACCATGGGGGAAAATGGACATATACATACAGGGATCAGTCACTGCCCATGCAGATGATGAAAAAGTAAAACTTACTTTTCAGTATAACAAAAGACTAACTTTGTCTTGTTTCTCTGCAGAAGCAACAGTGAACACTGAATGCAAACTCTAAAGCCTGATTAGGCAGCACCACAAGAACAGGTGCTTAGAACCCAGGTACCTTGCAATCTTTATAACACACACAATTCTTCAGCTTCAAAGAGTAGACTGACATAACATTAACAGAGTGCTGGATTATAATTTTATTGTGGTGAAGGTAAACTGTTAAGAAGTATATAAGGCTAATACATATAAATGTAAATATAAATATATACAGAAATAGAGGAAGAAAAAGGAAGAGAGAAAAAGAGGTGAGGGAAGGAGAAAGGAAAGGAGGGAAGGAGAATGCATGGGCTAGCAGAGAGAACATGAACCCTAAGGCATCTGAATTCTAGCTCCATCACTCACCCATCAGCTATGATTTTGGTCAGGCTACTTTTAGTTTCCTTGGGCCTCAGTTTCCTGTTGGTACTAGTGATAAAGAGCCCACCTGCCAATGCAGAAGAAGTAAGAGACTCAGGTTCGATCCTTGGGTTAGGAAGATGCCCTAGAGGGGGAAATGGCAACCCACTACAGTATTTTTGCCTGGAGAATCCCATGGACAGAGGATCCTGGAAGGCTACAGGCCATGGGGTTGCAAAGAGTTGAATGTGACTGAAGTGATTTAGCATGCACAGGTCTTGGTTTCTTAATCTGCAAAATTATGATGATTAAAGAACTTACCAGCTAAAAGGATTAAAAGACAAAAAATATGGAAGATATTATAATATCTAGAAAAGAGAACAAACTAAGTGTTATGTATCTTTCCTCTTCTGAGATGAGGGCAACAGAGTTAACTATCCTCTCTCTTCTGGATGCTTCTTCAGTGCATGTGTGTGCATGCTAAATCACTTCAGTCATGTCTGACTCTTTGCAACCCTAAGAACTGTAGCCCACCAGGCTCCTCTGCCCATGGGATTCTCCAGGCAAGAGTACTGGAGTGAGCTGCCATATACTCCTCCAGGGGATCTTCCGGACCCAGGGATCAAACCCAAGTCTCTTATGTCTCCTGCTTTGGCAGGCAGGTTCTTTACCTGTAGCACCCAGAAGTGTACCTAATTTACCTATTGGGTGAGTTATAGGGGTAGGTCAGGGTGGGGTAAGTTTTTATCCAAATACCAGCAAATTTTTGTGGAAATAAATAGTCCTTCTTACATCTAAAAAAGAACTGATTTCTGGACTTGCCTGGTGGTTCAGTGGTTAAGAACACAGCATCCAACACAGGGGAAGCAGGTTTGCTCCCTGGCTGAGGAACTAAGATCCCAGACATGCTGCTTGTGTGCTTAGTCACTTAGTCACGTCCAACTCTTTGTGACCCCCCACCCCATGGACTCTAGCCCACTTGGCCTCTCTGTCCATGGGATTTCCCAAGCAACAATACTGGAGCTAATTGCCATTTTCTTCCCCAGGGAGTCTTTCTGACCCAGGGATTGAACTCACGTCTCCTGCATTGATGGGCAGATTCTTTACAACTAAGCCACCAGGGAAGACCCACTATACCCAAATACAAAATAAAAAGTAAAAAAAAAAAAAAAAAAAAAATACTGATACATATACACAATGGAATATTGCCAAGCCATAAAAAGGAACACATTTGAATCAGTTCTAATGAGGTGGATGAATCTAGAACCTATTATACAGAGTGAAGTAAGTCAGAAAGAGAAAGATAAATATCATATTCTAATGCATATATATGGAATCTAGAAAAATGGTACTGGAGAATTTATTTACAAGGCAGCAATGGAGAAACAGACATAGAGAACAGACTTATGGACATGGGGAGAGGGGACGAGAGGGTGAGATATATGGAAAGAGTAACATGAAAAGTTACATTACCATATGTAAAATAGATAGCCAACTCAAATTTGCTGTATAGCTCAGGAAACTCAAATAGGGGTTCTGTATCAACCTAGAGGAGTGGGATGGGGAGGGAGATGAGAGGGAGGTTCAAAAGGGAGGGGATATATGTATACCTATGGCCTTGGAAGGAAAGTTATAACCAACCTAGACAGCATATTAAAAAGCAAAGATATTACTTTGCCAACAAAGGTCCATCTAGTCAAGGCTATGGTTTTTCCTGTGGTCATGTATGGGTGTGAGAGTTGGACTGTGAAGAAAGCTGAGTGCCGAAGAATTGATGCTTTTGAACTGTAGTGTTGAAGAAGACTCTTGAGGGTCCCTTGGACTGCAAGGAGATCCAACCAATCCATTCTAAAGGAGATCAGTCCTGGGCGTTATTGGAAGGACTTATGCTAAAGCTGAAACTCCAATACTTTGGCCACCTCATGCGAAGAGTTGACTCATTGGAAGAGACTCTGATGCTGGGAGGGATTGGGAGCAGGAGGAGAAGGGGATGACAGAGGAGGAAAAGGGGACGACAGAGGAGGAGAAGGGGACAACAGAGGAGGAGATGGCTGGATGGCATCACCGACTCGATGGTCATGAGTTTGAGTGAACTCCAGGAATTGGTGATGGACGGGGAGGCCTGGTGTGCTGCGATTCATGGGGTTGCAAAGAGTCGGACAAGACTGAGCGACTGAACTGAACTGAAATGATGGCTGATTAATGCTGAGGTTTGATCAAAAACAACAATATTCTATAAAGCAATTATCCCTCAATAAAAAACCAAATTAATTTAAAAGAGTAATGGCTACTTCATATGGTTGCCAAAAGCATTTTAAACAAGGTAATAAGTAATAAAGAGCTTATAAAGAACCCTGGCTCTATATTCAAATAGTTACTAACAGCCTAAAGTAAATCCTTGAACTTCTTTAAATCTTTTTTTGTATGTTATAGGAAAAATTATAAAATATGGTAGAGTTTAGGTACTTCCCTGGCACCTCAGATGGTAAAAAATCTGCCTGCAATGCTGGAGACCTAGATGATAACTTAGGTTTGACCCCTGGATTGGGAAGATTCCTTGGAGAAGGAAATGACAACCTACTCCAGTATTCTTGCCTGGAGAATTTCACGGACAGAGGAGCCAGGTGGGCTAAAGTTCATAGGGTCACAAAAAGTTGGACACAGCTGAGCAACTAATACTAAGGAACTAGAGAATTTGAGGAAGAGAGGCATTCAAATCTATACTTAAAGAACAGAAAGAAAACTTTTAAGTTTAACATATGCTTGACCTGAACAAAATAGTTCTTTGTAAAATATTATGATTTACAGGTTCGTTATGACAATTACTTGAGAAATTCCAATAATTCATTTCCAGTTCAAGTAGGTTAACTGAACTGGGAAGGAAACATTGAGGGAAAGATGAGAATGTTCAGTTTTTACTTTTTAAACTGGAGATCCAGTTCCATCCTTATTGTTTTTAATGCAGTTTTTCTAGATTTTCTTTTTCATGCATGATTTGAATCAAGACCCTGGAAAGGACAAAGCTTTCTCATGTTTATTTCAACTCAAGACATATGTGTAGCATTTACAGAATCACACCTAACAAACAGCTACAGCTACAGCTAATCAAGAAATAATCTCAGAATGAAGGCTCTTTTTAAAAAATTCCAAGTGATTTCACCACTGGAGCAGGTCAAGGTGGAGCCACCCCAGACTTTGTCTCTTATCCTAACATCAATTATGTCAGCCCTAAAGCCAACCACTTCCTCCCACCTCCATTGCTTCTATTCTGGCCATAGTATTAATCTGTTGCTGGAACACTGGAACATCCTTCCATCTATTCTTGTCTTCTCCTTTTATCACTCTACTGTCTATTTTCCATAAAGCCATAGAATGACTCTTTCAATATAGAAATTAGATCACACTGTACTTTATATTCAAATATCTAAGTAGAATACAAAATCCTTGCACCCAGCCCTCAATTTTATCTCTGGAATTTTCCCTCTCATGCTCAACTACAGTCACACTGGTCTCTCTGTTCTTTATCAAACATGCCAAGCACACTGCTGCCTTGAGGGTATTTGCCCTTTCTGTTGCACAGTTTGGAATATTCTTCACTTCCTTTAAATCCATGCCTAATAGTCATCTTCAGAGACATGCTAAACATCATTCTCCACCCCCCTACCCTGCTTCACTTTGCTCTACAGCAGAGTCCCACCGTTACATTTTATACATTTATCTCACTCTATCTTTTCCAACACAATATTTGCCCCATGAGAGCAGGAAATGTATCAGCTTGGTTCATTGTTTATTGCCAGCAACTGTCAGCACATGGTAACCACCTAGTAAACACTTGTGACTAAATGAATCTTCTGTGCAAGCAGAGGGATTGATGGAGAAAAGCAACTTACTCAAGGCTGAAATTAAGGCAGTCTGTGCTTCACTGATGATCCCATTCCTCATTCTGAATATGAGACTCTGTGCCTTAATTTCAAAACGCATTTTCTAACGGACGCAGCTTCCTACCCTGCATGGGGAGCCTCTACCAAAAGTAACAAAGTCAACATGATGAAGCAGAGAATCAAGATTGCCTTGTGTAGCTCTATGGCTACACGTCACTGCTATGGCCTCAGTGACGTGCTTCAATTTGTCGGAGAAAACCAATTCCCTTTCTTGCATCCTCTGTAACCAAGAATAAGGACAACTGCATGCTTGTAAGGCAAATGCAGGGAAGAAATAATAGGCATTAACTCAAGAGTTAATTCAACTTCTCACAGTCTCCAAAAGCAAAGACTTTCTACTGTATAGAAATGGGAGTATAAGCTCTCGGATTCACAATTCCTCCTTGGTAGTACATTGGGGAAGTAAATAAGCCCAACGAATGTTTATTGATCCAAGAAATACCTATTCAGGGTTCTGCAGCCATGCTGGTAATATCCTAGGCCTCACTTATTTCATTCATTCTTCAGGCAGTATCTGTTTATTAAGTACCTCTTCTATGCTAGGCACTCATATCTGTTAAGTAGTTAGGAATCAATGAGACATGGTCCTTTTCTCAAAGAAATTGCTAATTTAGCAAGAGAAACAGCAGATAGGCTAAGAGGTGGATGTGTGCAAATCAAAAGTAAGTAGGATTCTCATCAAAAGGAAAAAAATGGTTTTCGTTTCTTTAACTGTGTATCTATATGAGATGATGGATGTTCACTTAACTTTTTCTGGTAATCACTTCAGAAGTATATATATCAAATCATCATTCAGTATACCTTAAGCTTATACAGAGCTGTGTATCAAATATTGGACTTCCCAGGTGGTAAAGAATCTGCCTTCCAAGCAGGAGGTGCTGGGTCGGGAAGATCCCATGGAGGAGGGCATGGCAATCCACTCTAGTATTCTTGCCTGGAAAATCCCATAGGCAGAGGAGCAGTACATGGGATTGCAAAAGAGTCAGACACGACTTAGAGAATAAACAACACAACAACACATCAAATATATCTGAATAAAATAAGAAGAAAAATAAAGGAAAAAATGTATACAGTGATGTGTGTAAATTATATCTCAGTAAAACTAGGGGAAAAGATTTTCAGAAAATCTTTGAGATCACAAATACTTGGTTTTTGTTTTGTTTTGTTTTTTAAAAAAGGAAATAGGGTTTCATGAGAGTGAAAAACATGAGGAACTGATCCCACTCAGGGACATGATGTTTGTGCTAAAAGCTGAACAATCAGAAATGACAGGAAGGGGTAGAGCAGGGAGACTGTCAGGAAAGGGTCAATATAAGAAAGCACAGGCCCAGGCGGAGGCAGCCTATCACTTTCTTTTTTTTTTTTTTGTCATAATACATGTATTTTTATTTTTATTTATTATTATTTTTTAATTTTATTTTATTTTTAAACTTTACATAATTGTATTAGTTTTGCCAAATATCAAAATGAATCCGCCACAGGTATACATGTGTTCCCCATCCCGAACCCTCCTCCCTCCTCCCTCCCCATATCATCCCTCTATCACTTTCAACAAACAGAAAGTAGCCTGTCTGATGCCTGCCAGGTAGGAAGTGGGAGAGGACAGAAAGATGAGCCTGGAGGCTGTAGAGACGGCCAGATTCTGCAGATCTTGCAGACTTCCTTAAAACCTTGATCTTCAACCTGAGAACAAGAGGAAACCGCTGAATGCCTCAGGCAGGGCAGTTGTGCAATCTGATTTGCATTCTCAGAATTTCACTCTGGCTGCTGCAGCAGAAGGACCAGGCATATGAGAGAGGCCTGTTGGGAGGACCCAGCATTTCCCCAGACTACAGGGTATGCAATTTGCACTGGAGCTTTTATGGTAAAGATGGGGAATTAGAAAGAAGAGCAGGAGATACACTGAAGGCAAAGCCATGGAAGAAATGTTCCAGTCTGGAGGCTCTGAAACAGCTGTATTGATTTTACGTGTTATTTTCCAGATTCAGTTTTATTTATTTTTTGCTGCAATGCATATTTTGCCCCACTTTACATCCACTTCACCCTCTCCCAGATCATGTTACTTTGGTTGTAACTGAGTTGTCATAAGTTGCATTGTATTTCTCCAGAAAGCCTAGGAATGAGATAGAGCAGGTGTGCTTGGATCAGATCAGCACTCCTTCAGAGTCAGCCCTGCCCTGAAGCCCTGAGCTCACCCTCAGAAGAAAGGAATTAGCTGGAATCTGGAGATGGGGGGAAATGACCTCTGGTAGTACTTCCTATAGTGGCTGATGCTACAGTTCATGAAGCATCACTGCTGATCCGGTAAGTTCTCTCAAATCAACAAATACTAGGGTATAAATTCACCTATGTTTTTACTAAATGTGACAAACACTATAGGGGAAAAAGCCTCAAATTTTCACTTGCTAAGGCAATTATGAAAATTCAAATTATTCTTGTCTATTCATATTTTGTTAATATTTTATTTTCACTTATACTGTCTTTGTTGAAGATTGTCTAAAAACTGACATTATATAAAAGGTTGTGATGCCTTCCATCATCTCTGAATGGCAAATATCAAACTAGGAGAAAATGGTACACAAATATAAGAAAAAAAGCACATAAAAATAGGTGAAAACGGAATATAAAATAATGAAACTCTATAACGCGCCGGCTGAGACAGACGGCGCAGAAGTGTGGCTGAGAGGAGCTACCCCTAGCCCAAGGTCAGGGGTGGTGAAGTGCCAGGCTGCGTAGGCACAGGAGCGGCGGAGAGGAGCTACCCCACGTCCTAAATCAGGGTCGGCGGCCAAGAGGAGCTACGCCACGCCCGAGGTCAGGGGTGGCAGCCGAGAGGAACAACCCCACGTCCAAGGTGAGTTTTCATTCCAATCCCAAACAAAAGCAATGCCAAAGAATGCTCAAACTACTGCACAATTGTACTCATCTGACACGCTAGTAAAGTAATGCTCAAAATTCTCCAAGCCAGGCTTCAGCAGTACGTGAACAGTGAACTTTCAGATGTTGAAGCTGGTTTTAGAAAAAGCAGAAGAACAAGAGATCAAATTGCCAACATCCACTGTATCATCGAAAAAGCAAGAGAGTTCCAGAAAAATATCTATTTCTGCTTTATTGACTATGCCAAAGCCTTTGACTGTGTGGATCACAAGAAACTGTGGAAAATTCTAAAAGAGGTGGGACTACCAGACCACCTGACCTGCCTCTTGAGAAACTTATATGCAGGTCAGGAAGCAACAGTTAGAACTGGACATAGAACAATAGACTGGTTCCAAATAGGAAAAGGAGTACGTCAAGGCTGTATGTTGTCACCCTGCTTATTTAACTTATATGCAGAGTACATCATGAGAAACGCTGGGCTGGAGGAAGCACAAGCTGGAATCAAGATTGCCAGGAGAAATATCAATAACTTCAGATATGCAGATGACACCACCATTATGGCAGAAAGTAAAGAGGAACTAAAGAGCCTCTTGATGAAAGTTAAAGAGGAGAATGAAAAAGTTGGCTTAAAGCTCAACATTCAGAAAACTAAGATCATGGCATCTGGTCCCATCACTTCATGGCGGATAGATGGGGAAACAGTGGAAACAGTGTCAAACTTTATTGTTTTGCTCCAAAATCACGGCAGATGGTGATTGCAGCCATGAAATTAAAAGAAGCTTACTCCTTGGAAGGAAAGTTATGACCAACCTAGATAGCATATTAAAAAGCAGAGATATTACTTTGCCAACAAAGGTCCGTCTAGTCAAGGCTATGGTTTTTCCAGTGGTCATGTATGGATGTGACAGTTGGATTGTGAAGAAAGCTGAGTGCTGAAGAATTGATGCTTTTGAACTGTGGTGTTGAAGAAGACTCTTGAGAGTCCCTTGGACTGCAAGGAGATCCAATCAGTCCATTCTAAAGGAGATCAGTCCTGGGTGTTCTTTGGAAGGACTGAGATGCTGAAGCTGAAACTCCATTACTTTGGCCACCTCATGCGAAGAGTTGACTCATTGGAAAAGACTCAGATGCTGGGAGGGATTGTGGGCAGGAGGAGAAGGGGATGGCAGAGGGGCTGGATGGCATCACTGACTCGATGGACATGAGTTTGAGGGAACTCCGGGAGTTGGTAATGGACAGGGAGGCCTGGCGTGCTGTGATTCATGGGGTTGCAAAGAGTTGGACACAACTGAGTGACTGAACTGAACTGATAAGCAAAGGTAAAAGTGAAAGTTAAAGTTGTTCAGTTCTTTCCAACTCTTTGCAACCCCATGGACTATATAGTCCATGGGATTCTCTAGGCCAGAATACAGCCCCACCCATCAATGGAAAATTGGATTAAAGATTTATTGAGCATGGCCCTGCCCATCAAAGCAAGACCCAGATTCCCCCACAGCCAGTCCCTCCCCTCAGGAAGCTTCCACAAGCCTCTTATCCTTGTCCATCAGAGGGCAGACAGAATGGAAACTACAATCACAGAAAACTAACCAATCTGATCACTTGAATCACAGCCTTGTCTAACTCAATGAATCTATGAGCCATGTTGTGTAGGGCCACCCAAGATGGATGGGTCATAGTGGAGACTTCTGACAGAACATAGTCCACTGGAGAAGGAAATGTGGTTTACATCAGTATTCTTGCCTTGAGAACCCTATGAACAATATGAAAAGTCAAAAAGACACTGAAAGATGATCTCTCCAGGTCAGTAGGTGCTCAGTATGCTACTGGAGAACAGTGGAGAAACAGCTCCAGAAAGACTAAAGAGGTTGAATCAAAGTGAAAAAAATGCTCAGTTGTGGACATGACTGGTGATGAAAGTAAAGTCTGATGTTATAATGAACAATACTGCATAGGAACCTGGAATGTTCAGTCCATGAATCAAGGCAAATTGGAAATGGTCAAACAGGAGATGAAAAGAGTGAACATCGACATTTTAGGAATCAGTGAACTAAAATGGACCAGAATGGGCGAATTTAATTCAGATGACCATTATATCTACTACTGTAGGCAAGAATCCCTTAGAAGAAATGGAGTAGCCCTCATAGACAACAAAAGAGTCTGAAATGCAGTACTTGGGTGCAATCTCAAAAACAACAGAATGATCTCTGTTCATTTCCAAGGCAAACGATTCAATATCACAGTAATCCAAATCTATGCCCCAATGACTAATGCCAAAGAAGCTGAAGTTTAACAGTTCTATGAAGACTTTCAAGACCTTCAACAAGAACTAACAACAAAAAAAGATGTCCTTTTCATCATAGGGGAATGGAATGCAAAAGTAGGAAGTCAAGAGATACGCAGAGTAATAGGTAAGTTTGGTCTTGAGAGTACAAAATAAAGCAGGGCAAAGGTTAATAGAGTTTGGCAAAGAGAACACACTGGTCATAGCAATCACCCTCATCCAAAAACACAAGAGATGACACTACACATGGACCTCACCAGATGATCAATGCTGAAATCACTGACTATATTCTTTGCAGCTAGAAATGAAGACGCTCTATACAGTCAGCAAAAACAAAACCAGGAGTTGACTGGGGTTCAGATCATGAACTCCTTATTGCCAAATTCAAACTTAAATTGAGGAAAGTAGGGAAAACCACTAGACCATTCAGGTATGACCTAAATCAAATCCCTTATGATTACACAGTGGAAGTGTAAATTAATTCAACGGATTAGATCTGATAGAGTGTCTGAAGAACTATGGAAGAAGGTTTATAACATTGAACAGGAGGCAGTAATTAAAAACATCCCCAAGAAGAAGAAATGCAAAAAGGCAAAATGGTTGTGTGAGGAGGCCTTACAACTAGCTGGAAAAAAAAAAAAAAAAAGAAGAAGCAAAAAGCAAAGCAGAAAAGGAAAGATATATCCATCTGAATGCAGAGTTCCAAAGACTAGCAAGGAGAGATTAGAAAGCCTTCTTAAGTGAAGAATGCAAAAAAACAAAGGGAAACAATAGAATGGGAAAGACTAGAGATCTCTTCAAGAAAAGCACAGATACCAAGGAAACATTTCATGCAAAGATGGGCTCAATAAAGGACAGAGATGATATGGACCTAACATAAGCAGAAGACATTAAGAAGAGGTGGCAAGAATACACAGAAGAACTATACAAAAAAGATCTTCAAGACCCAGATAATCATGATGGTGTGATCACCCACCCAGACATAGACATTGTGGAATGCAAAGTCAAGTGGGCCTTAGGAAGCATCATTATGAACAAAGCTAGTAGACGTGATGGAATTCTGAGCTATTTGAAATCCTAAGAGATGATGCTGTTAAAGTGCTGCACTCAATATGCCAGCAAATTTGGAAAACTCAGCAGTGGCCATAGGACTGGAAAAGGTCAGTTTTCATTCCAACCCCAAAGAAAGGCAATGCGAAAGAAAGTTCAAACAGCCACACAATTGTACTCATCTCACACACTAGCAAAGTAATGCTCAAAATTCTTCAAGTTAGGCTTTAACGGTATGTGAACTGAGAACTTCCAGATGTCCAAGCTGGATTTACAAAAGGCAGAGGAACCAGAGATCAAATTGCCAACAACTGTTGGATCATAGAAAAAGCAATAAAAGTCCAGAAGAACATCTACTGCTGCTTCATTGACTACCGTAAAATCTTTGACTGTGTAGATCACAACAAACTGGAAAATTCTTAAAGAGATGGGAATACCAGACCACTTTACCTGCCCCCTGAGAAATCTGTATGCAGGTCAAGAAGCAACAGTTAGAACTGGATGTGGAACAACAGACTGGTTTCAAATTGGGAAAGGATTACATTGTGTCTGTATATTGTCATCCTGTTTCTTTAACCTATATGCAGATTCAGTTCAGTTCAGTTCAGTCACTCAGTCATGTCCAACTCTTTGTGACCCCATGAACTAAAGCACACCAGGCCTCCCTGTCCATCACCAACTCCCGGAGTTCACCCAAACCCACATCCATCGAGTCGGTGATACCATCCAACCATCTAATCCTCTGTCGTCCCCTTCTCCTCCTGCCCTCAATCTTTCCCAGCATCAGGATCTTTTCAAATGAGTCAGCTCTTCGCATCAGGTGGCCAAAGTATTGGAGTTTCAGCTTCAACATCAGTCCCTCCAATGAACACCCAGGACTGATCTCCTTTGGGATGGACTGGTTGGGTCTCCTTGCAGTCCAAAGGACTCTCAAGAATCTTCTCAACACCACAGTTCAAAAGCATCAATTCTTTGGTGCTCAGCTTTCTTTAAAGTCCAACTCTCACATCCATACATGACCACTGGAAAAACCATAGCCTTGATTAGACGGACCTTTGTTGGCAAAGTAATATCTCTGCTTTTCAGTATGCTATCTAGGTTGGTCATAAATTTCCTTCCAAGGAGGGTCTCTTAATTTCATGGATGCAATCACCATCTGCAGTGATTTTGGAGCCCAGATAAATAAAGTCTGTCACTGTTTCCATTGTTTCCCTATCTATTTCCCATGAAGTGATGGGACCAGATGCCATGATCTTAGTTTTCTGAATGTTGAGCTTTAAGCCAACTTTTTCATTCTCCTCTTTCACTTTCATCAAGAGGCTCTTTAGGTCTTGACTGTCTGCCATAAGGGTGGTGTCATCTGCATATCTGAGGTTATTGATATTTCTCCTGGCAATCTTGGTTCCAGCTTGTGCTTCCTTCCAGCCCAGCATTTCTCATGATGTACTATGCATATAAGCTAAATAAGCAGGGTAACAATATACAGCCTTGACGTACTCCTTTTCCTATTTGGAACCAGTCTGTTGTTCCATGTCCAGTTCTAACTGTTGCTTCCTGACCTGCATATAGGTTTCTCAAGAGGCAGGTCAGGTGGTCTGGTTTACATCATGAGAAATGCCAGGCTGGATGAAACATGAGCTGGAATCAAGATTGCCGGGAGAAATATCAATAACCTCAGATATGCAGATGACACCACCCTTATGGAAGAAAGTGAAGAGGAACTAAGAAGCCTCTTGATGAAAGTGAAAAAGGAGAGTGAAAAAGTTGGCTTAAAGCTCAATATTCAAAAAACTATGATCATGGCATCCAGTCCCATCACTTAATGGAAAACAGATGGGGAAACAATGAAAACAGTGACAGACTTTATTTTCTTGAGCTCCAAAATCACTGCAGGTAGTAATTGCAGCCATGAAATTAAAAGACACTTGCTCCTTAGAAGAAAAACTATGACAAACCTAGACAGCATGTTAAAAAGCAGAGACATTACTCTGCCAACAAAGGTCCATCTAGTCAAAGCTGTGGTTTTTCCAGTAGTCACGTACGGTTGTGATCGTTGGACTTTAAAGAAAGCTGAGCACCAAAGAATTGATGCTTTTGAATTGTGGTGTTGGAGCAGACTCTTGACAGTCCATTGGACTGCAAGGAGTTCCAACCAGTCCATCCTACAGGTTAGTCCTGAGTGTTCATTGGAAGGACTGATGCAGACGCTGAAACTCCAATACTTTGGCCACCTGATGCGAAGAGCTGGCTCATTTCAAAAGACCCTGATGCTGGGCAAGATTGAAGGTGGGAGGAGAAGGGGACGACAGAGGATGAGATGGTTGGATGGCATCACCGACTCAGTGGACATGAGTTTGAGCAAGCTCTGGGGGTTGGTGATGGACGGGGAAGCTGGTGTGCTGTTGTCCCCCATGGGGTTGCAAAGAGTCAGACATGCCTGAGTGACTGAACTGAACTGAACTGATAGTCAGAGATTGATTATTCATTCATTCTTTCTTCAAAATTCCCTAATATATAATTCCTATGTGATTTACATTAATGGGGCTTCCCAGATGACACCATTGGTAAAGAATATACCTGCCAGTGAAGGAGATATAGGAGATGCAGGTTCGATTCCTGATTCAGGAAGATCCCTTGGAGAAGGAAATGGCAACCCATTTCAGTACTGAATAGACGAGGGTGTTGGAACCCACTCCAGTATTCTTGCCTGGAGAATCCCCATGGACAGAGGAGCCTGGTGGACTACAGTCCCTGGGGTCACAAAGAGTTGGACATGACTGAGGGACTAAGCACGGCACATTCCATTGAATAAAAAAATCTCTGACTAAAAGTATTAACAACAAAAATCATCTCACAAATGTATCCCAACCAGTTCTCTCAGGAATTTCCACTTCCAGTCATGAAAAAGAATCTTGTAAGAGACTCATCTCACTTTCCTGATGAGAACAACTAGAAATGCAGAAATAAAAGAATTTGCTTCAAAGCATGAGACATCAGCCAAAGGAGTCAAAACTTAGACTAGCTCAAAAGAGATGCTCATTGAAGGGGGCCCAGCTTTCCGCATTTCACTTTTCCTCCCAGGGATTTGAAAATCTTACTATGGAAAGAGAAACTGAGATACAAATAGAAGGCTGCTGCTGAGAGGAAAATGATTCTTTAAGAGTTTTCAGCAACCTCCTAGGGTTGGGGAGGCAAAAACTGGACAGGATGGCCAAGGAAGCAAAGGCTTGGAACTAAGGTGCCATAACAAAGGGACATTCAAAAATAAGCTTTTTTTTTTTTTCTTTTGAAAATGCTTTCTCCCACCGTTTTTGTCTATTAAGTTACAAATAACAAGAGCCAAGTAGTCCCTTGAAGCATACAAAAACAAATCAAAGTTTACACGTATCACGATGATGAGAAAACAAAAACTGGAGTAAATGCTTCATAGATGAGGTGGGATACTAGGTACTACATTTGATTCTCTTTTGGCATCTGGGATGACCATTCCATAGGACTAGGATAGAAAGGTAGACTATACCTTAGGTAATCATAAACTAGCCTCAAATCAGAGAAGTCTCAAGTCTTTGATTAGACTGAGGTGGTTTGCCTCTCTGCTGCATGTCAGAGGACAGGATGAATTCTCTTTGGAGAGAAAAATCATCCACATTGCTATGGTCTGAATGTTTGTGTCCTCCCAAGATTCATACTTTCAAATCCTAATGCTGCATGTGATGGTTAGGAGGTGAGGTCTTGAGAGTGTCATACATTATGAAAGTGAAGTCTTTATAAATGGGATTACTGTTTTTATGAAAAGGAACCCCACAGTCATCCATCTCCCCTTCCAGCATGTGAGAACACAGTGAGAAGCTATGAACAAGGAAGAGGGCCTTCACAGAACACACCTTTTCAGGAAATTTGGTCTTGGACTTCCCAGCCTCGAGAACTGTGTGAAATAAATTTCTGTTGTTTACAGGCCACTGAATGTGTAGTACTTTGTTATAGCAGCCTGGATTGACTAAGACACAGACTCTTTATATTTATTCATGAGAATGTCTACCATTCAATCAAAAATTAACCAATATACGAGAAAGAAATAAAGAATCATCAAGATAAAATCAAATAGCAAACAGTCACCATTCAGTTCAGTTCAGTTCAGTCACTCAGTCGTGTCCAACTCTTTGTGACCCCATGAATCGCAGCACGCCAGGCCTCCCTGTCCATCACCATCTCCCGGAGTTCACGCAAACTCACGTCCATCGAGTCGGTGATGCCATCCAGCCATCTCATCCTCTGTTGTCCCCTTCTCCCCCTGCCCCCAATCCCTCCCAGCATCAGAGACTTTTCCAATGAGTCAACTCTTCGCATGAGGTGGCCAAAGTACTGGAGTTTCATACATATAACTAAAGTCTCCATTTTGAAAGCCTCATAGAGCTACATGACCATTTACTTAAACAAGTACAAATTCAATTAAATGAAACATGGCATATTCTAGTCATCAGGCAAATACCAGAGATTAATTATAATTAAGAGTCTTAAATCCATTTTGAATGTTTGGCTCCTGACAGTGTTTAAGCCTCACTCTTCCCCCTTTCCCTCTGGCTACAAACTGGGCAAACTGATAGGAAGGCCCACCTTTTTTCCTATGCCAAAGGGAAGTCTGAAGCAACATTTAAACTCCAGCCCCTACATGGAGATCTTGACTCCAGACCCCAAAGCCTGATAAAAACAAAAAGCACTTGTCTCTGTTGAAGCCACTGTGGACTGGCTTGAACCACTCTATAGGGCAACCACAAAACATAAACAAAATTGATTCAAATACTGGAGTTTTATGACTTGGATTTTTAAAATAATTCTAATTAATATCTTTTAAAGGAGATGACCTGAAAATGAATAATATCAGAAACTGGAATCATTAAAAAGAAAAAAAAAAAAAGAATTAACTAGAAATTCTTAAATAAAAATGGAACTCAATAGATCAGTATCAAGCATATTGGACACAGATGGAGACAGGATGAGTGAGCTAAAAATTAGGTCAGCAGAAAATAACCAGACACATGTATAGTTTAGGAAGAAATTTATAGTCTCAAACATGTATATTACTAAAATAAAAAAGGATAAAAATCAATGATAGGATTATTCATTTCAAAAAGTTAGAAAAAACACCCCAGTAAGTTATAACAGAAGAGAGCAGAAAAAAGAAATACAAAGATAAGAGCATTCTTGTATAAGAGAAATACAAAGATAAGAAATACAAAGATAAGTCTTAAATAAAACTTAAAAATTCTACAAAACTGAAAGCTATGTTTTAGAAAAGATTATTAAATTGGTCAACCTCTTACAAAACTAATCATTGAAAAAGAAAGAAGACACAATTAGGCACATGAGGGATGAATGGGAAAAAAAAAAAGAAAGAGTAGTGCAGATTCTAATACATTTTTTAAAAATGGTAGAAGACATGAGCAATTTTATGTCAAAAATTTAGAAAATTAAATGAAAATAACAAATTCCTAGACTACAACTTACCAAAGCTGACCCAAAAGAAGCTGAAAATTTAAACAGTCTTATGCTTTAAAAATTTAATCTGCAATTTTTTAACTCTTCCTCAAATAAATACCCAGGCTCAGATTGTTATATCAGTGAATTTCTCCAAATATTAAAAAAATATATAATGCCATTCTCACACATTCACTTCCAGAAAACAGAAAGAAAATATAATTTCTAACTTATTTTCTGAGGGAAAGCATATTTTTGATACCTCTGAAGGAGAATAAAGAAGACAAAAATTATGCAATAGTCTCAGAAATATGACATAATTCTATATATATTCATAAATTTTAAAAATCTTAAAAACGGAGTAACAGAAGACAAATAATCTAATAACAATATCCACAAGAAATCTAGAGCTAATGATATAATACATGGTAAAATACTAAAATTTCCTCATTGAGATCTAAAGGTAAGAAAAATATCTATTACCATACTTCTAAGTTGAAGGTTTGGCTAGTGCAATAATACAAGGAAAAAAGAAAACACGGGATTGGAAAACAAGAAATATAACTCATAATTTGCAGATAACATGATTATATACATAGGAAATCCTACAGGATACAGTCAAAACTTGGCATTAGGAAGTGAATTTAACAAGGTAATAGATATGAAAATCAATATAACAACCAAATTTTTTATATTACAGACAGAAACTAAGGCCCAGAAAAGTACCCAGGTCCATATAGACACTTTCAAATTGGAAAAAGTGTGACTCTTAGCCCAGTGGTCAAGTTTTCTGACATGTGTGCATTAGCAGTGATGCACTTGTTTGAAGCACAGAAGATGCAGAAATGTTTTCAAGTCCAGCTCATGTCTAATCAAACAGAGGCCAGTGTACACCCTTGTCCTGGCACCTCCCAGGCATCAGGACATTCCAAAATGCTGCTGGCTGCAGGGACCACACAGGTAGAAGGAAAGGAATAACTAAGGGGAGCAAGTTAGCAACAGTCTGAAATGTGGCGTCTGAATGACCTGGATCTTCTGCTGCTGGCACAAGTTGTGAATCAAGAGTCACCCAGAGTGACTAGATTCCCCTACAGTGAAATATACAGATGGGATGAGGGGAAATGATGGCTGTGTCCAGGGCCAATAAGATAGGAAAAAAGAATAGGGAGCTATTTAGCCCTGGCCTCATATTTACCCAGGACATCAAATTTGAACTTCAAACATGATCCGCAAATGAGGCTGTACACAGAATTACAGAAAGACACTGGCAGAATTGAAAGTAGGAGATGTTTATCATAGGACTTTAAACTCATGTCCCTGTCTTTATTGATAATAGCTACAACACATCATTAATTAATGTTCTCTATAAATTCTGCAACTATCATGTAAATACTAGAATTATATATATTGGGATGATGCATCTGTATGCTAATATTATTGTTTATTGCATATTAATATTTTTAACTTTTGTAGCACTCATTTCACATTCTTCCTTTCCTCTTCTTCCTCTCCTTGTCACTCCAATCCCACTCCTTCTTCAGCTGTTCTTTCTTTAAAGTTGAAAGTGGCAGAACTTCCAAGGTGAACCTTGGAAAGACTTTGGGTTCTGCAATGGCTAACTTGGAATTGAAGCCAAATCTTGGAATCTGTAGGTAGAATGTGAGGGGTGATGGGGTATTTGCCCCATATTTGGGAACAGAGCCAGAAAGATTGTCATAATATTATAAGCATGACTCTATTTTCAGCTTCTTTAGTCTAATGTCACCTCAAGACACTGGGGCTACAGTAGGAAGTTCAAGGGTTTTAGTCAAACAGTACAATTTCGCATTTATAAAGCAACTCCTACAGATGTCTCTAACACAGAGAATATACCTAGGACCTGAACTTACACTCCTACTACTGTCCCAAGAGTCTTTACCAAGAGTCCAAACATCTCTTTTAGGGAGGGGAGACTAATTTTTACAATGTTCATAATGTGGCCAGCTAATTCAGGTTTAGGTGGGTGAGTAGAAATGGGAAAGAAAAGGGAACTGTGTCTAAATCTCCATTTGGAAGTTTTAATTCTACTTCTTCAAATCAAAGCTGGTCTTCAGCACTTGGACTGTCCCTTCTATTGCTCCTGTTTCTGCCTCTGCTTACTGTTAAGGAAAATTAGCAGATACATTTCAGAATCTGTTTAGAATTGTGTAATAGAGAGAGGAGAGATTACTGAAAACCTGTGTCCTTTACAAAGGATGGAGTCACCAGAAGATAAAAGAAAGATCCAGGAAAATCACAGGAGCCTGGTTTGTTGAAATTCCAGGAGCCATTTATAGAGATTAAACATACTGATACAAATTCTAGTCTCGAGCCTCTCTTGACTTACCTCTACCAGCTTGTTGGCGTGCTCACGGAAAACTTGGGCATATTCCTTCACTTCCTTCTCATTCCCACTTTTTGCAGCCTCAATGAGAACTAGCAAAGGAACGTTGGTTTCCAAGAAAGAATCTGATATGTGATCCATCACTGCTTTCCGAAGCTACAGTAGAAAAAAAAAAAATAGAATTAAGGGACAGAGGAACTATTTGACTGCATTACTCTTTAAGTCATATGAATTAAATCACTTCCTAGGAATAGTTTTTCTAAAGCCCCAGTTCTCATGGTTCACAGACATAATGTTACAACTCTCTTTTTAATCTTCCTGGTGCTTATCATATCAAAGGAAGGCAAAGAGCTATGACCAAGAATGATTCTGAATTATCTGTATTATATGTCAACTTAGAAGTTACACACATGACTTGTAGCTCAATACATTATAGACTGTCCTTATCAAAGTTCTGCTCACATCCTTCATTGGCCAAGTGTCTCCCTTCAGGTTTTGAGTCCTGATTCAGCTTAAGAACTCAGGCTTTTTAGAAAAAGAAGAAATGTAAGCATCAATCAACAGGTGGGGAGAACTTTAGATGATGAACTAGGCCTTGAAGTGACCCGAAAATCTTATCTCTCTACTGTCTCCAGTCCTTTCTACATCCATTGTTTGTATTTGATGGAGCGAGAAACATGAAACACCCAACAATTTAAAAAATGTATCTGCCAGGTGCTATGATGACATAGTTGGTATGCTCCAGAAAGAAGTACTGACAATTATTCTTCAAGGTAATTTAGAATGCTGCTGCTGCTAAGTCACTTCAGTCATGTCCGACTCTGTGCAACCCCATAGACGGCAGCCCAACAGGCTCCCCGCCCCTGGGATTCTCCAGGCAAAACACTGGAGTGGGTTGCCATTTCCTTCTCCAATGCATGAAAGTGAAAAGTGAAAGTGAAGTTGCTCAGTCATGTGCGACTCTTTTCGACCCCATAGACTGCAGCCTACCAGGCTCCTCCGTCCATGGGATTTTCCAGGCAAGAGTACTGGAGTGGCGTGCCATTGCCTTCTCCAAATTTAGAATAAACATATCCAAATTTCTAATAATGCATAATTACACATCATTCCCACATTGTTTCAATGGGAAGTAGGACAGCCACATTAAAATGAAATGGAACTGTACTGAACAATTACCTTAGTGCTGCTTTGTTCATAATTATCAGAATGTGTGCAAGGAGAAAACACCCCAAATACAAATAAACAGAAGAGAAGATGATAAACAGTGTGTATATTTTCCAAGCAAATATTCCTATTCAGGGGTATTCAGGCAAATCTTTTGATAGTATGATACATACACATTTATCATTGATCAGAAGAAGGGAAATGTACAAATCTCAGTTCCTTTTTGCACTAATTACCAAAGGGTATCCCTGTGTGTATGTGTAGTTTAGTTTAACTCTGGATTGAGTTGGACATTTTACCATATAAAACATAACAGATTTGTGGAAAATTAACATTAATTAGTTACTCATTAGCAAGGTGCGTTATATTTCTGCTTGGGAATAATACTTTTATTGGTGAGCTCATACATTCTGGGCATATGTGATGTGCCAGACAACTTAGATCAACCAAGATTTTTTTATGTTGTATCACTTAATCCCCATGACAATACTATAAGATAGGGACTATTCTTATACCACCAGTTTTTCAGATGAAGAAAATGAGACTTGGAAAAGTTAAATAACCTGCCTGCCCTCATAAGGTGGCAAAGAGCAGAGCCCTCTAATAAAGTCCGAAGGGGACAGTGCAGAGGACACTTGAAGCTGACCTGGCTTGGCTCTCCTCCAGGATAGAAACCCTCATGAAGGAGAAGCTATTAAATGTAATCAAAGTTGAACTGGCTGGGGACAACAGAGATAAAAGAAAGAGAAGATCTAGATAAAGTGGGGGCAATGGTCAGAACTAAGCTATCTCACCAATCAAGACACTGTTTGATTTTTATATCTTAGGAAAATTTTATTTTTGAAAAATATATATAACATAAAAGTTTTTCACTTTAAGTGTATAATTCAGTGGCATTAATTACATTCACAATGTTGTAAAGCCATCACCAACATACACTTCCAAAATATTTCCATCACCCCAGAGACTCTATAAACATTAGGCAAGAATTTTCTGTGGTACACTTCTCCCAGACCTAATAAATCTACTTTATGTCTCTATGAATTTGTCTATGCTAGATCATTTATACAAGTGAAATCATACAATATTTGTCATTTTGTGTCTAACCTACTGTATTTTAAAGTATTACATAAAATAAGAGAAGTGAGAGCTCTGTGAAGCTAGAAGAATTATCTGCTCTTCTAGACTTTTTCCAAGCCTTCAGGAAGATTGAGTTCTCATTAAGTATGAGCAACTTGAAATCAGCAAGGTCAAAATTCACATAAAACTATTATAAGAAAAACATGTCATCTCTACACAAACTGAAAGCATCCCAGAAAGATATGCCTGTAAAACAAATTAAAACTGTAATCTACTATTTCAAACACATTAAAATGCACTAAAAATGATGCAAGATATGAAAGAACATAAATTAGAAGAAGAAGAAATTCAAGGATGAAGTCATGAAACTTAGAAAAGAATTATAAGTAAAAGAAAAATCATTTGAAAAAGACTAAATAAGAATGAATAAACACAGTAGCAAATGCCTCAAAAGAAATAGAGAAAAGAAGGAAAAAATTTTAAATGCAAAATAAAATTTTTTAAAGAGATTTTAAAAATTTGAGAAAAGGTAACAAATACTGAAGACAAGCAAAGAAATTTCAATATATGGCTACCAGAGGTCCCTAAAGAGGAAAATCAAAGCAAGAAAATGGAAAGAAAATGAAGTACAGTAATTCATGAATATTTTCCTGAAGATATATATAATTTTAAAGTGCTATTATATAAATATAATTACTTATATAATTATTTATTTAATATAATTATTAAAATATAGAAATTATATTCTATATACATTATACATAGACATATATTTGATATAGAAATATATATTATACACATAATATATAAACAATTTTCTAAAAAAGCATTTCATGCACTTGAGAAAGGAAACCTATACTATCAACCAAGAAAATTGGATTCTAAAGAAAAAAGGGGTAAATCCTTATGTATTTAGGCAAAGAAAGGAAAGGAAATTATTTATAGATGATCACTAGACTTTTCAACAGCAAAGTTTTATGCCAGAAGAAAATAAAATATTACATTTAAGACCCTCAAGGAAATAAAATGTGAGCTAAGAATTTTATAACCAGCAGAACTGACTTTCAAGGATTTAAACCACAGACAAAATTTGATCAACATGCAAGAACTCAGAGAATATCATTTTTATGAGACAGAGAAACTGTTAAAGGATGAACTTTACCTGGCAAAAGAACTAGAAAAACATCAACTAATAACTCAAAAAGCATAACATAAGTACTGGCAGTGAACATTCAGTATATTCTTATTTATAAAACTAAGAACAGCATAGTCAAATGGGAGAGAGTATAATATAAAATGTATTTAAGCTCTGACAATGAAGATGTAAACATGAAAAGAAAAAGGGAATAGGATCTTTTGTAAAAAAGATCTTAACTATTTTATGTGATTTTAATTATAATGGTAGCATGAATATTGTTATTCTAACACTACTGTGTTTAAAGGTAGGCTCAGTGGTAAAGAATCTGCCTGCCAGTGCTGGAGCCACAGGAGATGAGGGTTCGATCCCTGTGTCAGGAAAATCCCCTGGAGGAGGAAATGGCAACCCACTCCAATAGACCTGGTGGGATAATTTCACGGACAGAGAAGCCTGGTGGGCTACAGGCCATAGGGTCGCAAGGGGTCAGACATGACTGAGTGAGCATGTACACAAAGCAAACAGTTATGAAATTTCATTTCTCATCTCCTGTGTCCTTGCTAACCAGAAGTGTTAGTGTGGAAGAAAGACAATGTAATATAAAAGAGACTTTTTTTTAAAAGAGAGATTACGGAAAAACCCTATTATTCTAGACCTGAAGTAGAAATACCATTATGAACAAATGAGATTTTTAAGTAAACACACACACATATAGTTTCCAGTTCTGTCCAACAGTGGCCAGTCCAGTAATAATGAACATTTTTGAAATACAATTTTACCATAAAACAAACTAAAGCTTCTTGGGGAAATGGTTGATTCCAAGTTCTTTGAGGCTAGAAATATATAAATAAGCCTGAAATATCTTATTATGCATACGTGCTAAGTCACTTCAGTTGTGTCTGATTCTGTGAGATTCTACGGACTACAGCAGGTCAGGTCCCTTCTGTCCATAGGATTCTTCATGCAAGAATACTGGAGTGGGTTGCTGTGCCCTCCTTCCCACTGCCCTCCTGCCAGGGGATCTTTCTGGCCTAGGGATTGAACTCAAATCTCTTACATCTAACCTGCATTGGCAGGTGAATTCTTTAGCGCCACCTAGGAAGCACACATTTTATTATACTAGATCAGTCAAGTCAGTTCAGTCACTCAGTCGTGTTCAACTCTTTGCAGCTCCATGGACTGAAGCGTGCCAGGCTTCCCTGTCCATCATCAACTCCCGGAGCTTGCTCAAACTCATGTCCAGTGAGTTGGCAGTGCCATCCAACCATCTCATCCTCTGTTGTCCCCTTCTCCTGCGTTCAATCTTTTGCAGCATCAGGGTCTTTTCCAATGAGTCAGTTCTTCACATCAGATGGCCAAAGTATTGGAGCTTCAGCTTCATCATCAGTCCTTTCAATGAATATTCAGGACTGATTTCCTTTAGGATTGACTGCTTAGATCTCCTGCAGTCCAAGGGACTGTCAAGAATCCTCTCCAACACCTCAGTGCAGAAGCATCAATTCTTCAGCACTCAGCTTTCTTTACAGTCCAATAGCAAAGGGTTATTAAAGATCTCTGTGTCTGTGTGTGCTCAGTAGTGTCTAGCTCTGTGACCCCATGGACTGTAGCCCACCAGGCTCCTCTGTCCATGGAATTTCCCAGGCAAGAACATTGGAATGGGTTGTCATTTCCTACTCCAGGGGATCTACTCAGGGATGGAGCCTGCATCTCTTGTGTCTCCTGCATTGGCAGGCAGATTCTTTACCAACTGTGCTACTTAGGAAGCCCATTAGAGACTACTAGACAATTTAGACAATTTAAACTTCTCAAACAATAAAAATTCCAGTGGCCTGAAACCGATAAAATAACTTTAAATTAGTGTATAAGGACTAAAAAATAATAATGATGAATTGGTCACCTTAAAAGGACAACAAGGAACCAATTTCACTTATCTTGGGAAAATCAAGAATATGTCTTGCCTTTCCTATGTGAACTGAAATTTATTGTAATAAAAGAAATATCTGACTCTAAATTTAGTCCACTTAATAAATTGAAAACAAAATGATAGAATATCACCATTTTCCAACCAATAATGAATTAAAATGTCTTCATTCTAGATAATGAACAACAGTGTTTGAAAAATCACTAAAAAATACAGCTGTTTAAGAATTGTGAATCACTATATTGTACATCTGTAAATTATATAATATTGTTTATCAACTATACTTCAATTTTAAAAAGAGAGAAAGAATCACGTACTATGTGCCTTCTGATGAAATTGCACAATCCCAACCATAGTGATGTCAAAGGGATCAAACCTGAATATGGTGGAGGCTCTGGATCCCCTTGGTGATTTGCAGAAAGTACAAAAGACAGAACAACATACAGGACATATGGCACCACACATGTGTATTCAGCAAAATGCAAAAACTTACAATACTAACCATCCGTGTTCTCCAACAGATGGAGTATAAGCAAAAGAAAGGGAATGAAGTGGATGCAATAGATTAATAGACTAAAAGATAAATCCCAAAATGTGGGCAAAACCAAATGATGTCATCTGAAGATGCACATCAGGATGATAAAACCACAAAAACACACAAGGAAGTGAGCACTCTAAAGTCAGAATAATGATTACTTTTGGATTACATAAGAGGGCTTCTAGGGAGGCTGGCAAAGTTCCGTTTCTTGACCTAGGTAGTGGTTACAAGAGTGTTTGCATAATACTTATTATGTGTGGATTCCTACACCCATGCTTTATATTTTAAAATTTCAAAAACTGAAATATTTCTCATATGCTTTTCCATTTTTATCTGGATAAAATACAGACGTGACACCAGGATGACCTGGGAAGCCATGAGTTTAAGATGGTGGACAATCCCTCCTCCCCCCAATCAACCCACACCTTAGTGCATGGAGGAATGCTGCCAGGGTAACCTCACCCAGGGTAACAATATTAGTCCAGTACTGTTACATGATTAAGAATGCAATTCTATCTTACTGGACCTGTTGCCCATTTTGAAGTTTATTAGTTATAACAGTTGGTCTGCTATAACTTAACTAAAACACATTGAAATGGATCTTTTTTTTCCCCTTGTCAATTCTATCTTCCTTCAGGTTCCCTTTTCTTTCCTTGATCCTTTTTACTTAAAAGATGGACCACAGGCCAGTATCATCTATCACTGCCATTTCCTGGGAATTTGTTAGAAAAGCAAGCCCTGGCCACATTCCAGACCTCCATTTCAATCAGAATGTGCACTTTAATAAAAAGTCTAAGTGATTCCTATGCACAATACAGTTTGAGGAGCTCTGCCTTAGAAGACCTGTTGTATCAGTTAAGTTCTTAGTTGCAAGCATTAGAGACTAATTCTGGAAGATTTAAGCAGAAAAGCTCTCCTATTAGTTGAAAGAAGGAAAAGAACTCAGAATGTTAACACTGTGTTTTTCTGTCATTAGCTTCTGATTCAAAGTCTTAGGCAAATGCACCTGATTTTTATCCAGGCAAAATACAGACCCTAACTGTGGTTCATGTGTCAACATTTAGTTGCAAGGATGAAGGAGGAAGGTTTTTTGAGGAATGTTTTGTAAAATCAAGTGTTCTTGCCATTTTAGCTTCCTATATCAAAATTCATATAATGAGGAATTCCCCCAAGATAGGAAAGGAACTCAGAGGCTTAATCAAAACCAAAAAAATGGCCAATAAAGAATAGGTCTGATAAAGCAATGATTCAAGTACTCAAGCATGGGTGGAAGGTTGAAACAATAAAAACATTTATAGAAAAAAATTAAAGGTGAAGGGCTGTTTATAAGAAACAAGATCAGAAACTATGAACTGGGTGGGACAGGAATGGCAAACATGCTCCCTCGTTTCCTTTCTATGCCTACACCAGACACAACTAATCAATCCTGGCATTCTTTTATCCTGGGCTCAAATACTCTTTCATAACCCTTCTCAGGTCAGTGTTCCAGGTCACTACTGTCAATAAATCCTATTTCTCCTGCAGAAGGAAAGCTTTCTTTCTTTGTTGAACCTTACGTTTAATTAAAGAGTTTTTGCACATCAACCTTTAGGTGGAATGGTTTCTGTGCATCAGAGCAATCCAGGGCCATCTCGATTTTCAGAAATAAATATTAACACCCAAATCTAGGCTGCCCTGATGATATTTAACAAATGGCTGGCTGTTTTAAGATGTCTTGCCATTTAGACAGATGTTTAGGAAAATCTTGTTAAGAATAATAGTATTAATTTCTTCACTACAATGATGTAAGAGGGTGATTTTTAAATGGGTTCAAAACTTTGAACCTTAAGTCTTCCCTAGGATACAGCTGCTCTGGGCTCTTCACAATCACTGACATATTTTACCATATTTCCTTAAGCTTTGGGGTGTAATTGTTATTAAACATGAAAAATCAAAGCAACAAAGTGTCTGGGCCGGGAGCCATCTAGCCTCGGGGCTTGACAAAAATTGAACCTCATTAAGTCAGGCAAATTTTAGCCAGTCTGAAGGTCAATTAAGGTAATCAGTCAGTGCAGTAATCTACCCAAAGCCACTTTAATAAGCTAAGGTGCCACCAATGCACAGTCCAACAGTAATGACAGCACTGCTCCGAGTTTGGGCTGGGGGTGGGGACAGATATGGGGGGAGTAGAGACGTATTTATGAAGCTTGTGTAAGAGCACTTAGAGAATAATCACTGTTTCTACTTTATTTTGTTTTTCTTTTTTAATGAGAAACACACAAAATCCTTTGGTCATTCTATTCATTATCCGGATGGCACTGACTATCTTCTATGAAGCAAAATCATTTTAATTAGTGTGCTAGCTTCTTTCTTTAGGAAAACCAATTATTTCTTTAAAAAAGAAAAAAAGAAGAGTTCATCAGGCTTCACGCTTCTCTCCATATACCCCTCTTCCCAATTCAGGCCCTACTGGATCAATTCAAAGCACAACTGTCATTGTTAGAAACACCAAAGCATGGCTCCAAATAGCAAACATGTGATGGTTTAGTTTAGCCAGATAAACAGTCCTTGCCCTCTAGATTTTTTCTCTAAGAGTACTTATGCAGTCAAGATAAAAGCTGATAAATATCTTGCTGATGAAGTAAGAAGCACTGAGTAGATAATTGCAGTAGAATTGTTATATGAATGACTCCATTCTCCACTGCCTCTCAAACCCATTGCCATGTAACTCTGTATTGTCTGCCTTCTCTGGCTCTGGGCTGGGCCATGTGGCATGCCTAAGGTCAATGGATATTGGCCATTATGGTGCATGCAGGGGTGGGCTTGCTTGGTCAAGTGGACTTGCTTGGTTTGGTTCTCTGCCAATTTCATGAGAAGGATATGCCCAGGCTAGAATGCTTGTTCCAGGAGGAAGGAGACAAACACATGGAATAGAACTAGGTCCCCTCAGTCATCTCCATCAAGACTGTCTTGGGTCAGTCAAGAGCAAGCAAACCCATACACGTGAGAGGACTTGACCAAGGTGACCACTCCAGACTAGAGATAAGCAAATGCTATTATTGCATGCTGCTTAAATGTTATACTGTACTACTGTGACAATAGATAACTGATAATATACACATTTAACTAGAATAAGTTTTTGTGGTCACTAAACCATATTTTCAGGAAAACACCATCAAAATAAATTTCTGATCAATCAATTGATGGATTGACATTATTTCAATTCAGTTCTTTGGCCAAAAGCATTGGTTTAACAGTAGTCTGCTCTATGTGGACCACTATAAATCCTGGGCTATGTTTAAAAATAACACAGCTGCAATTATTTACTTGTATAGATTTAACCTGTATGCAGGTCAGGAAGTAACAGTTACAACTGGACATGGAACAACAGACTGGTTCCAAATAGGAAACGGAGTATGTCAAGGCTGTATATTGTCACCCTGTTTATTTAACTTATATGCAGAGTACATCATGAGAAACACTGGGCTGGACGAAACACAAGCTGGAATCAAGATTGCTGGGAGAAATATCAAGAACCTCATATATGCAGATGATACCACCCTTATGGCAGAAAGTGAAGAAGAACTAAACTGTCTCTTGATGAAGGTGAAAGAGGTAAGTGAAAAAGTTGGCTTAAAGCTCAACATTCAGAAAACTAAGATCATGGCATCTGGTCCCATCACTTCATGGCAAATGGGACAACAGTGGAAACAGTGCCTGACTTTATTTTTCTGGGCTCCAAAATCACTGCAGATGGTGACTGCAGCCATGAAATTAAAAGACACTTACTCCTTGGAAGGAAAGTTATAACCAACCTAGACAGCACATTAAAAAGCAGAGACATTACTTTGTCAACAAAGGTCGGTCTAGTCAAGGCTATGGTTTTTCCAGTGTTCATGTATGGATGTGACAGTTAGACTATAAAGAAAGCTGAGCACCGAAGACTTGATGCTTTTGAACTATGGTGTTGGAGAAGACTCTTGAGAGTCCCTTGGACTGCAAGGAGATCTAACCAGTCCATCCTAAAGGAGATCAGTCTTGGGTGTTCATTGGAAGGACTGATGCTGAAGCTGAAACTCTGATACTTTGGCTACCTGATGCGAAGGGCTGACTCATTTGAAAAGACCCTGATGCTGGGAAAGATTGAGGGTGGGAGGAGGAGGGGATAGCAGAGGAAGAGATGGTTGGATGGCATCACTGACTCAATGGACATGGGTTTGGGTGGACTCCAGGGGTTGGTGATGGACAGGGAGGCCAGGTGTGCTGTGGTTCATGGGGTGGCAAAGAGTCGGACATGACTGAGCGACTGAACTGAACTGATAGATTTAACAAACTCTAGTTCAAAATAGGGGGCTTCCCTGATGGCTCAATGGTAAAGAATCTGCCTGTAATGCAGGAGACACAAGAGATGCGGGTTTGATCCCTGGGTTGGGAAGATTCCCTGGAGGAGGAAATGGCAACCTGCTCCAGTATTCTTGCCTGAAAAATCCCATGGAAAGAGGATCTTGGCAGCTTGCAGTCCATGGGGTTGCAGTGTTGGACATGACTGAGCAACTGAGAACTTGAGCATTTAGCTCAAAACTGTACTGACAAGTCATGGGGACTAGGACAGGGAAGGCTTGGTCAGGGATCACCCTGAAGAACAGCAGTAGGTGTTTGGCTCCTTCTGCTGGCTCCCTGTTTTGCCCCAGTACACATGACTGTACTAAAATACCCATCTCCCTCCACAATAGGCGGGGACAATTGCTTCCATGGGGAGAGAGAAAGTGAAATATTGCCTTAGGATGCTAGGCTGTGCTGGATCATCATGGATCTCCAGGTGGTCTCAGTCCAGCAGCTTTCCTTGGTGATGGTAAAACTGTGAGCAGAACATGGAGCCCATAAGCGCTGGAGGCAATATAAGGAAGTATAGGAGAGGCTGGCGGAATGGAGGGTGTATGCAGAAGGCAGAGTTGCAGTGACAGGGCACGGAGAAAAGTGGCAAAAAGGAGAGCAGGAAAGAACTGGGGGAAACTAGTATTTTGTATTAACACACTTTATTTAATGCTATTTTGTGTCAGGCACTGTTCTAAATGCTTTCAATAATATTTATTTCTCTGAATAGAGCTGGGTACATTTTATCCATTTTATAGGTGAGGAAACTGAGGCAAATGAATGTTACTTGTCCACATTCACATGGATGATAAGTGGCAGTGGCAGAATTTGAACCCAAGCTGGCCCCAGAGTTCATGTGCTAAACTACTAATATATGTAACCTCTCATATGACTGACCTCCACCAGCTCTGCATACAATATCGAGCAAAAGCAATGTGTGTGTGTGTGTGTATAATTCTGGAAAAACACACGGCCCAGATTTCTGGATGATGAGTACAGTGCATAAAGAATTCTGAAAGCTTCCTCCAAGATAATAAGAACAAAAAGAAGAAAACCCCAGTAGAGAGGGTGGGAAAACAGACCCAGGAGCAGATGGACACCCCTAGAGGGAATCAGTTGTCCCTCCAGAGGCAGAACTGATGCAGAGTCTTAATGAATTTCCATTCCAGTAGCTGAAAGGAGCCTGATGGATACTCACTAGAGACTCTCTGATTTTCAGGGGCTTTAGGAGTCTGTGAAGAAAAAAAAAAAAAATGGAGGACTCATGGGTCAAGATATGTCTACTGCAAAAACCTGTCAGTGGGTCATACTTGCCTTTATGTAACTATCTTATAAATTACTGGTCAAAGTGTTTCAAAACAGTAGATTTTCAGATTCTTAACGAAGACTCGTAGCAGTGGAAGTGTGGAAGTGATAGTTCTTCCAGAAAGGATCAAATCTACTTTCCATGCTTTTAGATGATAATTATAGTATGTATGAAAATCTATTAGCCTGGTGATGACACAGGTTATAAGGGATCTGTCTTATCATAGAGACATCTCTGAAAGGTGCAGATGAAGTTTAGGACTGTGACAACCTAGCATTCTAGGGTTTTTTTTTTTTTAATCATTTTTGAGAATTTTAGGATTAAATCATATTCATCCTAAGTACATAGTCCATGAGCATAGGCATATCCAAAACTGAGAGCCCGAGTCCCAAGCAGACAGGGCCAGGGACACCTTGAACTTGGTACCATCCAGCAAGTGCAGGGACTCATAAATACTGCCTTCATTAGCTCATGAGTCCTGTGACTTGTGTCTCTGATGAATAGGGGCACATTCTTTGACCCCTCTGGTAAACAAGCAATGTAATTCCTCTGTAAATTGACTATTAGAATAGTTTAAATGCCCTTGCCTACAAGCTGAAAGACATAGTTAACACTTTTTACATAAGCTAGAAGACCAAAATTTAGCTATCAATCAACTAGGGCAGAAAGGAATGACTTGACAAAATCATTCGTTAAGTCTGACAGGAGTCAAGAACACAAGGCTTTCTTCCAACTGTTTAAATGTATGTGTGACAAGGGAATATTAATGGCCTAAGACAAGACATTTAAAGGTATTAGCTCAGCACTACCAGTCTATTTTACCCAATTAGGGCTATTAATCAATGTAAATAAGTACATTTTCTTCAGCAAACCAAAGGAAAACAGTTGATGTATCATAATTGTTCTTACAGTTCACTTTCATGAGAGGGCAGAGTGATAAAAAGATAGAGTTTAACTGACAAAACTCAAGAAGAAGAATAAACTGTTAAAATGACCAAAATGGTCTGCCTATAGGACGGGCCATAAGGAATGCATGATGCGTACTGGGTCACTTTCAAATAGATATAGCAAAAATATTTTGCACAAACTTTAAAAGTCTGCAACCATTTGATGAATATGAAAGTTTTCTGAAGAAGATGGTTCAAGAAAAAATGGCTCTCCCAGCCAACAAGAATCATAGAACCTCAAACTTGGATGAGACTTTAAAGGTTGTAAGCCCAATTTTAATCTAACCAATGAAAGAACATCTCTGCAAATCTTTTTAATGGATAGACATTCATTCTTTCTCTAATTTCAGTTTTATTGAGACAAAATTGTGTTTGAAATAAAACTGTAAGATATTTAAAGTGTATGTCATGGTGATTTGATATACATATACACTGTGAAAAGATTCCTCCCATCTCGCTAATTAATATATCCATCACCTAGCATACTTCTTTTTTGGTCAGAATTTTAAGTTCTACTGTCTTAGAAAATTTCAGTTTCACGACAATGCTATCAACTCTAGTCACTTTGTTTTACGTGAGACCCTCAGACCTTATTCCGCTCAAAGCTTAAAGTCTATACCCATTTACCAACCTCCCCCCATTCCCTCATTCTTGCTACCACTTTTCTATTCACCATATTTATAAATATGACTTTTTTCTTTAATATTCTACATATAAGTGATATCATGAAGTATTTGTCTTTCTCTGTTTGGCTTATGTCACTTAACATAATGCTCTTAAGGCTTATCCATATTGTCACAAATGGCAGAATTTCCTTCTTTCTTATGGCTAAATAATATTACATTATGTGCATGTATTATATATATATATGTTTGTGCATATGGTAAGTTGCTTCAGGCATGTCCGACTCTTTGAGACCCTATGAACCATAGCCCGCCAGGCTCCTCTGTCCATGGGACTCTCCAGGCAAGAATACTGGAGAGGGTTGCTGTGTCTTTCTCCAGAGGATCTTCCTGACCCAGGGATCAAACCTGCATCTCTTACATCTCTGGTGTTGGAGTTACCACTAGTGCCACCTGGGAAGCCATATCTATATCTATATCTATATATGTTACATATTCTTTATTTATTCAATATCCATGATGGACACTTAGTTTGTTTGCATGTTTTGACTATTTTCAATAATGTTGCACTGCTGCTGCTGCTGCTGCTAAGTCGCTTCAGTCGTATCCGACTCTGTGCGACCCCATAGACGGCAGCCCACCAGGCTCCGCCGTCCCCAGGATTCTCCAGGCAAGAACACTGGAGTGGGTTGCCATTTCCTTCTCCAATGCATGAAAGTGAAAAGTGAAAGCGAAGTCGCTCAGTTGTGTCCGACCCTCAGCGACCCCATGGACTGCAGTTTTCCAGGCTCCTCCATCCATGGGATTTTCCAGGCAGGAGTACTGGAGTGGGGTGCCATTGCCTTCTCCAATGTTGCACAGACATAGGCGTTTAATTTGTCTTCGGTTGTGCACTTCAATATCTTTTCTGATCTCACAGAGGAAAAAGTATCCATAAAGAAAAATCTTCACAAAGCCACATTAGTATCAAAGACATTTAAACATTGCACCAAATAAGAGAAATGAGAGTAAATGCATAAAAATAAAATGGGGAAGGCAGTAATGCAATTGGGCTTCCCTGGTAGCTCAGCTGGTAAAGAATCCACCTGCAATGCAGGAGATCCAGGTTGGATTCCTGGGTCAGGAAGATCCCCTGAAGAAGGGATAGGCTACCCACTCCAGTATTCTTGGGCTTCCCTGGTGGCTCAGACAGTAAAGAATCCACCTGCACAGTGGGAGATCTGGGTTCGATCCCTGAGTTGGGAGGTTCCCCTGGAGGAAGGCATGGCAACCCACACCAGTGTTCTTGCCTGGAGAGTCCCCACGGACAGAGAAGCCTGGCGGGCTACAGTCCATGGGATCTCAGAGTTGGACACTACTTAGTGACTAAGCACAGCACAGCACACAGTAATGCAATTAGCTCAAAGGAAGCAGGGAAGTTATTGCAAGAAGTTCAGAGAGAAAAAATATGCTTTATCTCTTTTTATTCTACTCTTTCTCAATAACTGGTGTTCACTCATTTAGTCCTTCTCTGAGAATTGAAGCATTCCAGGTATACGAAGCACTATGTTTGACCAGGGACACGAAGAAAAATAAGACAAACCATCAACTCTCACTCATTGCTAAAATCCCCTCTACTATCTCAATTTCTAGCTACTAATAAAGCTACCGCGATCAACTTGAGCTCATATCTTGAGTGGCCTCATAAATGATGCTTCTCAGAGGCAAGCAGGAGTGCCTCCTGTTCAGTGTGTTGACGTAGGAAACACCATGCTGCTGCTAAGTCACTTCAGTCATGTCCGACTCTGTGTGACCCCATAGACGGCAGCCCACCAAGCTCCCCCGTCCCTGGGATTCTCCAGGCAAGAACACTGGAGTGGGTTGCCATTTCCTTCTCCAATGCATGGAAGTGAAAAGTGAAAGTGAAGTTGCTCAGTCGTGTCCGACTTAGCGACCCCATGGACTGCAGCCTACCAGGCCCCTCCATCCATGGGGTTTTCCAGGCAAGAGTACTGGAGTGGGGTGCCATTGCCTTCTCCAAGGAAACACCATAAACAAGTCCAGATTTGTTAATTTTCTTAGATTATGTTAGTAGACTTCTTTTTCTCACTTAGAAAGGTCCTCCCAGGACTTCTCCACCTCTCCGTTCAAACAGACATACTTTCAAATATCCAGTTTGTTAGCCCAGAAGATTTGACATTTCAAAAGCATGGAATTTTAGGTAGCATAGGTGAAGGTGAAAAAGATATTTGGAGAATAAACACCTTGGTCAGAACCCTAAACCCACACTAAAAAACAGATTGATTCTTCTGTGTATTCTGAAGGCCTACTCAGTTTCTGACTGCTTATTGCCCTTAATATTAATCCTGTGCATGTTCATTTTTATAGCTTGCAGAGAACTTCCCTAGACATTATTTCATTTGACTTTCTTTATAATGTCACAGTAAGGGTGAAAGATGTAGTTTGCAGGGCCAGCATGATTTTCTTTGTTGCATAAATGAGGAAAGGGATGGTTCACTGGTTACGTATAGAAAATGCCAGAGTCAGGTCTTCCGGTTCCAAGATTAGTGCTATTTTACTTAAGGTCCAAGTGTTTATGAATCTGGCTGTTCAAATTCACAAATCACAATTGGATAAAGATGATCTTTTATTCCATCCTTTACTCCCACACCGAGTCAGCCACTTATCCCCAGCATTGTATCCTCTCAGACACTGTTTACCACAAAAGATCTGTTTAGACTCCTGAATATTTCATTCTGAGTACCACTGATTAACTGGCATTGAATGGGCATAAACTGTTTGAATCCAATGGAAGAGAGTCAAAAGTTATGTAAGGATTTCCTTGGTGGCCAGTGGTTAAGAATTCACTGACAAGGCAGGGGACAGGGGTTTGATCCCCAGGAAGATCTCACCTGCCACAGGTCAACTAAGCCCGTGTGCCTCATCTACTGAGCCTGCACTTTAGGGCCTGAGAACTGCGACTACTGAAACCCACGTGCCTTAGAGCCTGTAAAAAGAGAAACCACTGCAATTAGGAGACCTTGTCCGCAGCTAGAGAGTGATCCCTACTCATTGCAACTAGAGAAAGCTCATGCACAGCAGTGAAGACCCAGCACAGACAAAACATAAATAAACAGAGTTATATCAGATAAGTTAACTCTAGCAAGGACACTTAGGAAGCTTATGAAATATTTCTCAAAGAAAGATTTGACACTACCACTCGCCAATGTAGCTGCATTGGAGAAAGAAATGGCAACTCAGTCCAATATTCTGTCCTGGGAAATCTCATGGACAGAGGAGCCTCATGGGCTAGAGTCCACGGGGTCATAGAATGGGACACAACTTAGCAACTAACCAACAACAAACAACAACCCCAACTGCATTGTCAGTTGGGAGAGATAATCATTGACTGAATGGTTTGAGAGCATGTTAGCAGTAGAAGCTTATTTTAAAATGTATGAAGAACTAGATGCAGAGGAGAACGACTCTCTAAAATCATCTTTCTGGTGGAGTCAGTTCTACACACCTGCCACAGTGTGGCAGGATTTGTACCAGACAGAGTCATCTGGCCCCATACTTCCATATTTCTGGCCATTCCACATTACATCACAAGTCTTCTGGGTCTCAGAAGAATCCCCATTGTAAAAATGAGAGACTCTGGAAGGACCCCATTGAAAACTTATCAGTTTGTACTCTGGGTATCAGATAAGTGACGCTTCACTTGAGCAGAATGGGAAACTTGGGGAGATAAGATGCTGCTGGATTAGGGAAGATGGATGATGGGCACTTACTGTTGGTACAGATGTCACTTGTAAATGAACTTCTAAAGCTTATGACTATTTTTGGTCATTAAAGAGCCCATTGCATTTTCTAAAACAGAAACCCTTTCCCCATGCTCCCCAGCTCTATTCCAATTGTAGATAACTGCGTACCTCTGAACTAACCTCTCTGCCCAAAGTTCTGCCACCATATGCTATACTTTTTCACTCCCTGTCTGTAACTATTGCATAGTGGTGCATTTCCAACAGCTGCTGAATTTTTCCTCGAGGGGATTCATTTCATACAGAGGCCTAATGATGACTCCACATTTCTAAGTCTGTGGAAATCCCATAATATGACTGGCGCTATTACTGTTTAGGGAAATGCAGGTGACAGTCAGATTTCAGATCCTTCAGTTTTACAGAAGACCTGGACTCTTACATGGTATTTATTTCATTTCAAGTAGATCCTTACTTCTAGAGCATGGGCTTCTCTACTTTTCCTATAAAAGGCCAGACAGTATATGATTTAGTTTTTGTAGCCAGTTGGTCTCTGCCGCAACTACTCAACTCTGCCATCATAGAACAAAAACTAACAGTACAACTTATTTTCAAAACAGGCACAAGGGCAGATGTGGGCCACTGATTTGCAGGCACCTGATTTATATAGTTTCATCTGTGGAATTTAAGTCTTACAACCCTATCACCCTGTCCATGTCACTCTGTTGCTTTACTACTTCAAATCCCAGGCTATTTCAAGTTCCTTTCACCCACTCTTTACTTAGAACCTAGCATCTTCAGTATGCAGCAGTTATCTGCATAAGAAGAAAATTGAGAAGACTAGAGATGACCTCAAGAGGCCTCAAGGGTCCAGTCTGACTGCTTTACTTGACCAAGATGATGTTTATTCTCTTTGCCTCACATCCTGTTAGAAAACATAGTTTATCTCAGTGGTACCTAAGCAATTCCTTTTCTAGTAGAAGCTTCAAGGCAGAGAACAAAGAGGAATGGTTAGATGTAAAAGCAGAAGCTGTTGACTTTTCCTAAAACTTCTGTGGACTAGAAGGGTATCTGGTTGGGTTGCCCAACCTGCTCAATATAGGTGTTCTGACCTAGACTGGACTCCAAGTCCTGATTATTTCCTCCTAATTTGGCAAAAAAATATTGAGAGTCCTTCCACAGACTGGACAAATACACAGAGAATGCACCTAAAGAGCACGAGGCAAGCTTGTTGCTATGGTAATATACAGACACAATGAAAGTCACAAGGGATCTACTTTCACCCGTTATTCCGGCATCTATGGATATAGCCTCAGGGCAACACTGATCTAAGCCTTCAGATTTCAAAGGAGGAGCTGTGGGAAATCTGCTCAGTCAGGCATGGTCAGTGCTGCCTTCTTCCTGCCCCTGTGACTCTGAGCCCTCCCTTGCCCACGGTCAGTGCCCGGACCACCCAGCTCGCCGTAACCAGAGGTGCTCTTCAACTTCTCTGTCACCCTCTTCATGTAGCTGCAACTCCGATTGCAGCTATTTAAAAACAGCTTGATCTTCACTGAAATTGAAGGAATCAAATAAAGATATAGAAGTCCTGCCCTTAAGAGTTAACAGGATTGATGCACTCCTGAAAAAAAAAAAAAAAAACTGGTTTGAGAGAAGAGGGGGCTGAGATTGGTTATCCACCAAACTTCTGACAAGCACTTATGGTTGGATCAGATGGAAAATCCCCTCCTGTCACCAAAGTCCTCAGGACAAATGGTTCTTCTCTGATCCTGGAACACTGGGGCAAAAATTCATCCATGTCTTTCTTACTGAATATACCAGGCAAGTTGGCTAGTCTCTCTGTCTGCATTTAATCAGCCATCCCCCACTCCAGCTAAGATAAAAGTCCTTTACTTTTCCCTCTTATGATTAATTAGGAAAGTAATTATCAAAATCTCTTTCATGGTTCAGTGTCTTGCATGGGGTTGGCCACAGATATGGGTGGTTTAAAGAAGAAAAAAATCAGGGATGTTAAACATGAAGGCTATTATTTTGATTATTATTGAGGATCTCAAGACATTATGAATTGATATTTACCTTATAGCCTTCCCAGTAATGGAATTTTAATAAAAGCTATAAAATAAGTCCAAAGTGTATCAACTTGAACAACTGTAGTCATTAAAAGGACAGGCTTCAGAATTAGCTCACTTGGATTCACTAACTTGCCAGCTTTATATTGGTAAGAAATGTAAGCTCACTGTCAGAATTTCAAAATGCTACTCTGTAAAAATAAAATCTTTTTGATAATGACAGATTTTAGAATCAAATTATAACACATCAAACAGAGAATGGACACTAGCTAAAGAAATGTCAAACAGTATCTGTGGGTTCAACTTTGCTTTCCTGACCTTCATATACACCCAGGTGTATAGGAGCAATGGATCAGATGGCTACTTCAGCTCTCAATGATAGGATAGCAGCAGCTGCCCAGTTTCTAAGCCTAACCACTTCTAGCACTCAGAGCTACAGAAAGGCAAGCCAAGTGACTGTGAAGCCACAAATTCATGTGTAATGATAGTCACTAATTTGTAGGTTTTTGGAACTCTATTTAAATAGAATTCTTTACTAAAGCTCCCCCCACCTTTACAGCATACAAATTATGTTTTTTAATTTTTAATTTAGATTTATTTATTTGCTTGTCTACAGCAGGTCTTAGTTGCAGCGCATGGAAACTTCTTTGGTCTTCATTGCAACATGCGGGATCCTTTCATTTTGGCATGCAAACTCTTAGATGTGGCATGTGGGATCTAGTTCCTTAAACAAGGATAGAATCTGGGCCACCAGCATTGGGAGCGTGAAGTCTTGGCCACTGAACCATCAGGGAAGTCTTTTACTGAAATTTTTATTTGGGCCTTAAGCTAGACAAAGTAGAAAAAAATTAGTTTTGGAGCACAAACCCAACAATTTGATAATTACAAAATCACTGATCTTAATTCAATTTGCTAGCTACTAAAATTGCCCAGTAATTGTACCAGATGCTGGGTAAAGGGATAATCTCCCATTTCTAAAGCAGAGGCTGCTATTGCAGGGGGTCTTTGGATGCTAAAGGAAGAAATTCTGCCCTGAGAAAAGATCTCTGAGGTCCCTTCTACTTTATGAGTAGAGTTTATGAGTCTATGACCTCCACTGAATCCATCTTTTTTTCTTCCAAGAGAAAAGCTGGTTGAGAAATAAGCCCAGAAGACACTATTGCTTTTCTTTCCTGTCACTCCTTTCCCCCTCCTCCTACCCCCCTTTGATTCTGGGGGTAACTATAAATCTTTATACACATATAATCACCATTCAACTTTTAAAATAATCATTTAAAGAGACTGTATCCTTCTTTCTGAAATTAAAGATGGGTGTGATTTCTCTTCCTCTCATTGGGGGACATTCTTTGTTCAGATGATTAAATTTCTGAGCTGTTTTTCTGTACATGAAGGAAATTTTCCATGCTCCAGTCTGACAAAAATACCTGTTTTGGGTACAGTTTCCTGAAATGTGGCACCATATGTGCATCAGTAAACATTATGTGTAGAGTAAATTAAGCTGAGCCTTATAATTAGGCAGTAAGGAAATTACTGTAGACCTGAAAAAGTAAATCAGCAGTATTAAAATGCTCTCCATTTTCTCTGAAGCACTTCAGAGTGTCATTAAAAAAAAACCAAAAAACGTCATGTCACGGTGATAAACATAGAAAAAAAATGCATTTGGAGCAAGGCAACCTAAAAGACACCACAATTCAAATAAGTCTTCAGATCTGGAGTCCAGGGTGTCATCTCATCGTAAAATTTAAAAGTCAGCCCTTTTGCCACTAACAGGAGAAAAAGAAAACCACCTGACTTTGAGACTTTGGGAGGAAACTTTCTCATACAGCAGGTGCAGTAAAGACATTAAGAGCTAGAAGCTCTGGAGCAGAGCCAAGACTAAGGAGAGTCACCCATTATAAACAAAATAGCAACACTGTAAATAAAAACAAGATCAGTATTGCTAGTTTTCTCTTTTGCTTCAGGTTTTAGTAAAGCTCAGCACTGCCCTATTACTGATCCTGTGTTAATTTACAATGTTGGTAAGTTACTCATCATGAATTTTTTTGCATTAATTTCGATTTTCTAAAATACTGCATAAAAATATTATTTATCTTGATTACTTAGTTTTTTGGTTCTTCCTGAAATTATGTGCTGTAGGCCACTACTGCCTCATTCCTCTCCCCCTCCTCCTGGCCCTGCCCCAGAAAGCACAGATCTTGCCAAGCCCTTCAACACAGCACAGTGAACAATCAGACCATCCATTTCTAATCCTGGCCTACGGGAAGAAGAGGCTCAAGTATGTATTCTCCCTCCCTCAAAACAGGTATTGTATCTATGAAGTGCTGATGACTAAAAGATGCCAAATGGAGACAGGTTGCAGGGCTTCACGAATCTTCACGCAAATCTTCCAAAGAATGATGGTGAGACATAAAAGTTCCCCCCACCAGAAATAAAAGCAGTGGAATTCAAACTTGCCAGAATATCACAATTATCTGGAAAGCTTATTGCAATATAGCATTTAACTTGCCACTGCTACATGAACTTAGAATCTCAAGATGAAGCCATATACGGGTTTCTCTCACTATCCGAATGTACAGATGCTCATGAAACCTTTTGCAAGATGACATGCTGTAGAATGAAGAAGCAATCACCTTATGAGGTATCTTACTAGTGGATGCCCAAAACACATCAGGATAAAAGCACAAATGCTCACAAACACAGTTTAAAACTTTGGTGGCTGGATGCTGAGATGTTGAGTGTAGTTTCCAGGGAAGGAGCTTGGTGGCGCTACTCTTGCCGCTTCCAGTGCCCACTGCCTGTGTAAGAGTTGGCTGTAAAATGCTGGACAGATCTTTACATTCACCTTTCTTTGTAAAAGCAAAAATCCTCCAAATTCCTTTCAGCTAGCAAAAACAGAAACCAATGTAGGTTTTTCATAAAAGGCATAAACAGACTTTTGAAAAACAGGAGATACCTGGTATCTGCATTTTGGTAGGTTCTTAAGCTGAACTTTTCTAAAGTCAGCCCAGCAATAGGAAACATCTGGGTTAAAGCATAGAAACTCTCTCTTAAAATGGAGAAAGCTATTATCACAGTAAAAATGGACTTGTTAAGTTAACAAATCTTGCTCTTCAAACAAAAGAACCAAAGACATGAGAGTTTAGAACAGAGGAAAGTTGATGATTGGGATACTTCTAGGCTGGCTGGATACAGATTCTCCATCCTTTCATCACTTGTGTGGTGGCAACTTACTTTATTTTGGGCACTAAGATATGCCTTGAGGAAACAAAGAACATTAGGTCATGGGCATAGGCAAAAATAAACAAACAACTTAAATCTACAGCAAAAAGTGTCATAATAAAGGTATTTAAAATGCTTTAGGAGCCTACTGGATAAACCCTGTTTATAAGAATTGAATAAAGTTGTGATGATCAGGTGACATTTAAGCTAAGCCTTGTAGGAAAAATTGCAAATTTTCCTAAAAGGAAAAAAAAAAAAAAAGAGGGAGGGAGGGCATTTGGAAAAATTGTGAGTTTTCATGGAAAAAGAAGATAAATGAAGGAAAGGGGCATTCTAAGCAGAAGTAACATCAAGTGCAAAGCAATGAAGATGTGGGAAGACTGGTCTAAAAGACTGCTGGAGCTACACTGAACTGAAGGCAGGGAGCCTGGGGTCAAGTCACTGATTGTGAGGCTGTGATGATCGTTTTTTGAAAAGCAACTAAGCAGTGCCAATGGTAATGGAGAAGGAGTGCACTCAAAACACAGTTAGTGGGGATCTAGGGAAAGATAATGGAAGAAATTACACAAGGCAAGAACTTTCTTGAAAAGCTGATTATAGTGGGGAGCACACAGGTATATAGGGTGGAGGAAGGGTAAGGATTTAATTTTAACATACTCTGGAAATTTCATTCAGAAAAGAAGGAAGACGAAGATTGGTTAAGAACATACAAAGTAAATGGATGAATATTACAACCAACATCACCTTCATGAAATTGAGCAGGACCCTGTTGGGGCTCTTGGGCTCAGAAGTCTTTCTGTGTCCTGTTTCTTGTTTAGGCTTCAGCTTCTAAGACTTTCCTTGAGTTCCAGTGGCAAGTTCAGTTCAGTTCAGTTCAGTTCAGTCACTCAGTTGTGTCCAACTCTTTGCGACCCCATGGGCTGCAGCACTTCAGGCCTCCCTGTCCATCACCAACTCCCAGAGCCTACTCAAACTCATGTCCATAGAGTCAGTGATGCCATCCAACCATCTCATCCTCTGTTGTCCCCTTCTCTTCCTGCCTTCAATCTTGCCCAGCATGGGGGTCTTTTCCAATGAGCTAGTTCTTTGCATCAGGTGGCCAAAATATTGGAGTTTCAGCTTCAGCATCAGTCCTTCCAAAGAACACCCAGGACTGATCTCCTTTAGGATGGACTGGTTGGATCTTCTTGCAGTCCAAGGGACTCTCAAGAGTCTTCTCCAAAACCACAGTTCAAAAGCATAAATTCTTCGGTGTTCAGCTTTCTTTATGGTCCAACTCTCACATCCATACATGACCAATGGAAAAACCATAGCTTTGACTAGATGGACCTTTGTTGGCAAAGTAATGCCTGCTTTTTAATATGCTGTCTAGGTTGGTCATAGCTGTTCTTCCAAGGAGCAAACGTCTTTTAATTTCATGGCTGCAGTTACCATCTGCAGTGATTTTGGAGCCCCCAAAAATAAAAAGTTTGTCACTGTTTCCATTGTTTCCCCATCTATTTGCCATGAAGTGATGGAACTGGATGCTATAACCTTGGTTTTCTCAATGTTGAGTTGTTTTTTTTTTTTAAACTTTACATAATTGTATTATTTTTGCCAAATATCAAAATGAATCCGCCACAGGTATACATGTGCTGATGTATAGAACAGTCTTATGGACTCAATGTTGAATTTTAAGCCAACTTTTCCACTCTCCTTTTTCACTTTCATCAAGAGGCTCTTTAGTTCCTCTTTGCTTTCTGCCATAAGGGTGGTGTCATCTGCATATCTGAGGTTATTGATATTTCTCCCGGCAATCTTGATTTCAGCTTGTGCCTCATCAAGCCCAGCATTTCTCATGATGTACTCTGCATGTAAGTTAAATAAGCAGGGTGACTGTATACAGCCTTAACCTACTCCTTTCCTGATTTGAAACCAGTCTGTTGTCCCATATCCAGTTCTAACTGTTGCTTCTTGACCTGCATACAGATTTCCCAGAAGGCAGGTCAGGTGGTCTGGTATTCCCATCTCTTTCAGAATTTTCCAGTTTGTTGTGATCCACACAGTCAAAGGCTTTGGGGTAGTCAATATAGCAGAAGTAGATGTTTTTCTGGAACTCTCTTGTTTTTTTCATCGAAAAAGCAAGAGAGTTTTTTTTTTTTTTTGGATGGCAAGTTCAAACTGCTGCTAATAAGAGAAGGGATGAGAATGCAAACAAGGAAGGAACAATCAACAAACAATAGTGTAGCCTTGGGGCAGGATCCTGGTTCCACCTCAAGGGATATACAACAATATCTTTGAGCTCTTCTGCAGAAGTAAGTGAAAGTGGAGTTGCTCAGTCGTGTCCCTGACTCTTTGCGACCCCATGGACTGTAGCCTATTAGGGTCCTCTGTCCATGGGATTCTCCAGGCAAGAATACTGGAGTGGGTTGCCATTTCCTTCTCCAGGGGATCTTCCCAACCCAGGGATCGAACCCTGGTCTCCTGCATTGCAGGCGGGCGCTTTGTCATCTGAGCCACCAGGGAAGCCCCTTAGTAAATAGAAGATGTTATTAACTACTTGATGAGCATTCTTCATTCCAGAGAGAAGGCCACAATTTGATAACCTTGAGAACCACAGAAGCTCATCAGGAGACCATCTGAGGCCAAATTAAAAAAATGCAGGCCCTTCACACACCTTGATCCTTATCAGCAGCCCTGACCTTGAACTATTGCTATAAAGTGAAAGTGAAAGTGAAGTTGCTCAGTCGTGTCTGACTCTTTGCGACCCCATGGACTGTAGCATACCACACTCCTCCGTCCATGGGATTTTCCAGGCAAGAGTACTGGAGTGGGTTGCCATTTCCTTCTCCAGAGGATCTTCCTGATCCAGGGATCGAACCCAGGTCTCCCACACTGTAGGCAGACACTTTACCATCTGAGAAAACTCCTCCCCAAATACCACAGGTTGGGACACAGTTTTTTGAGGGCAGGAGCTCGCTGTGTCCCCCTTTGCCTGACAAAGGAATAAAGCTATTTTTTTCTACTTCACTCAAAGCTCTATCTCCAAGACTTATTCAGCACCAGTGCACACAGGCTGAGTTTTCAGCATCATTCATCACAATTTCCTGCCCAAGCAAAGAGGAATGGTGAATTCCCTCAAACATCCTCTGTGATATCCCCGGAAGCCAGGAAGGTACAAAGTGCTTAGATCCTACAGTAAACCAGGGCTTCCACCACTTTCCAAATCTCAAATTCATCCAGCCCCCTTGGGAAATAGGAAGATTAAAAAAAAAAATCAGCTGTCCTGATGGAAATTTCCCCTGAGAAAAGGATGCCAGGAGCCATTTCAAGTAATAAAAGGTGACCTCAGCAAGGAGAGGTCAAATGGAACAAGATATATTTGACCAAAAGCTGGCTGCAAAGATCCACTAAATACATTGTCAGAATCAAGGCGATTAGCTGCTATCATCAGCTCCCCAAAAAGCTCAATTCAGGCCATAGTGGCAAACTCCTGCAGAACACATTTGAAAATTATCTCCCTTTTAGTGTCTGTTTTGGATAGAAAACTTCAGCCTAAACGTAGCCTCCAACAATATATATGGACCAACCTCACTCACTCAGGTTTGGTGTTCTGAAATGTTTTGGTAAGCTTAAAGGACATTCTTTAAAAAAAGAGAGAGAGAGAGAAAAGAAAAGAAAAATCCTTATTTGACCCACCATTTTTGAAAATTTTCCAAATTTCCCTGCTTAGGTATTTCATCCTGGAAAATATGATAGAACTTTTTTTATAATCCTATAGTGGATCTTCCAGTGTCAGGATTAAGATTCTGCCTAGGAGATTTCCTGGTGGTCCAGTGGTAAAGAATTCATCTGCTAGTATAGGGGACATGGGTTTGATCTCTGATTGGGGAAGATACCACATACTGCAGGCAACTAAGCCTGTGTACCACAACTATGGAACCCATAAGCCATAACTACTGAAGCCCGTGCACCCCAGAGCCCGTGCTCCCCAACAAAAGAAGCCACTGCAATGAGAAGCCCATGCTTCGCAACTAGAGAAAATTTGAACAGTGACAAAGACCCAATGGAGCCAAAAACAAATTTAAAAAAATAATAATTAAAAATAAAATTCAGCTTAAAATTTTTTTTTTTTTTCGGCCTGGCACTCTTATTGCCTAGAACAGCGGGTGTCCAAAATAAAACCAAAATCACACATTCTCTTGAATGTTTTGAGACTCAGGCAATGCTATGTATCCTTCTCCATCCAACTTTTCCTTGACTTCTGGGGCATGAAGAAATCAGCAGAAGCGAATAAATCAGAAGTTGAAGCTTCCACTTAATTGAGCAGTTTCCTATTCATACATGTGTTACAGATTCCTCTGCACAGTGCGTTATTTGATTAATCAATATTGATCAAGCTATTGGACTCTTCCTGTGATCTGGACTCACTGGTGAGAAAGAGGTCAAGCTTGGCATCCTCCCCAAGACTGTATTCATGTGTGACCCATCAACCACATGCTGGCTCACAGGAGTCAATTAATCCATGATTTGAACAGTGTCTTTATAAGGGAAGAGATTGCCGATAGTGATATTTTAAGAACTATTTGCAACAGATAAAATCATGTACCTTGAACCTGGCCTAATGAGTGTTTTCCAGGAGACAAATAAGTACGTAGTGGCCTGACATTCAGGGCTGCTGTAATGGGATTTTCCTAAATTAGAGAGAGCTTGAGTATACAACCTGTGATCAAAGGGCTTGTCCAGAGACAGCCTTTCAGAGTGCTCATGCCCTCCCCTTCCTCTGCCCTTCTCCTTCTGGTCTCTTTGATTCTGATTTTGGTGTTTCTGATGCCATTTGTGTTCAGCTGTCCCAGAATTGCTTATGTTCTGTATTTCAAACACCAATTGCTGTATGATCATTTTCTGGTCTCTACATGTTTACAGAAGCAAGGCAATCTGACCAGGATTATTAGCTCTGACATAGGTTTTCAGTGTGAAGAACACAAACCTTAAGGTTTGGAGGAAATCAATATTTTGTTTCATAATTTTTAAATTGTAGCCATATAGATAGCCTCAAATCCTTATGAGGAAAAGCAGCTTCAGGTCTGGAAATAAATGATTTCAAAATGTTTTCTTACAATGAATCTAAAAATAATTGGCCCCATCATGAACAGATGTGAGAAAAAGAATTGAATGCCTTAAAATTCCTTTTTTCTGTAAATGTTTTGGAACATCTATAATTCATGCTTTGAGAAGCCAGCTACCTAAACATAATAGCAGTTTTTAAAAAGATCCAGTGAACCATAACAGCTGGAGACCTGAGAGATGATAACCTATCACAAACTAGAACCCTATTCTCAACATGCAGTGCAGATGTTTTTTCTGTCTGAATTACATATATGTCACCCAACCCTGGTGGCTCAGACAGTAAAGAATCTGCCTGCAATGCAGGGGACCTGGGTTCAATCCCTGGGTCAGGAAGATCCCCTGGAGAAGGGAATGGCTACCCACTCCAGTATTCTTGCCTAGAGAATTCCATGGATAGAGGAGCCTGGCAGGGGCGTTCACAGGGTCACAACGGCTGAGCGACTAAAACTTTCATTATTTCTTCAGCCATTCCCAACCCCACAATAGTAAAGGTGCTGTTGAAAACCACAAAGCATCTCTACATATCATGTGAACCGTCTTTGTTCCCCACTGCCTCCCCCAGAGGAGAATAGCATATGGGAGACCCAACTGCATCTGCTAGTTCTTTGGATTGCTAGGATGGAGAAGGGCTAAGAGCCAAGACCCCATAGCTAGACTGCCTGGACAGGGACCTCCAGGCATCCCCACTTGGTGTCACCCTGGGTTCATTACCTGGTTTCATGTCCTCATCTGTAAAATGGGCATGGTGACAGCCTATTCTATCTCATAGAGCTGAATGAGGATTACATGCAGTCCATTTATAGAAAGAACTTCGAACAGTGCCTGATACAATGTAAAGACTCCATACATGTCAGCTATAATTTAGTTTACATTTTCATGGACAGTGATTTTACAAACTTGGGCTGATGACAGCCCACCTTTAGCCACAGTTTTTACATAAGGAACTGGGTCACAAAAGGGACAGCTGAGGAGTCTTTAGCTGTAATTATTTCTTATTAATCTAGTGAGCTTTTTCTGAAGTCCTATCTGGAGGCAGGGTGTTGATAAATCGACCTTTAACAAACCATCCAGTGACAAGTTTTGCTCATTTGTTTTTAATCCTTTGTTGTATAATCCATTCTATTAAGTTTGCATTCCAGTGTAAAAGCATTCTATGCATGTTTTGATTGTGACAGCAAAACTGACACTTTTCTCAAGTTGACACTGCATCTCATTGCTGGAATTATTGTGATGACTATTAAGGGTGACGGAATAAGAATTAGGCCATTGATTGGTTTGAGGAATAAGAGAGAGCTGCTAAGTTTAGCAACACACTAACATGTTATGATTACTATTTATTAGCTTCTCATAGGAAAACATTTGAGTCCCGATTTGTTTATCAACTTAGGGGGAGAGAAAGACTAACACGAGGACCACAGTAACAATCAGGATAAACCAACATCACTATAAGCATAAGGAAAACCAAGAGGCCATGCCTAGAATAGTTCACAGGTGGCATATAGAAGGGGGGCATGAGGAGCAGCTGGCAGACACCAACTGGGCCCTCTCTATGGGATAAATAGACCATGTGGGCTACTAGGTACTCAAGCAGGGACTCAGCCAAAAGCTTTTGTTTTTACAATGGGCTGATTCCAGAAACACAGCAGTGACAATAGCTCAGACATGGGGCATACTGTGCCCACAGCTCTAAAATTAAAACATAATGCTTAAAGCTGGCAGTTATATTCCCCTAAATCCATTTTTAACTCCAAACAAAATACTCCTAAAAGGATTCTGTTCTACCACTGCCCACTCTCTTGGGGTTAATTGGCAACATGGATCTATGCCAATCAGTTAAAATAATGCCCCTGGGTTCCTGCAACCTTTCTCACAATTTACGACTCTCCAGTTCCCTGGGACATACTGCCTGGGGAAAAAAAAAAAATAAGGAGCTCTACTTACTAGAAAATTCTACCTAAAACAGAAATCCTTTTTATTCAATTACTTGATTTTTTTTTCACATGTCTACAAATTTAAGTCCACTTTCTTTCATTAGGCAAGTCCAAGATAATGATCATAATCGACTTTATTTCTTTTTAATTTGGTGACTAGAACTTTGCAAGCCCAGGGTCACCTTCTGAAGAACACTGCCCAACCTTGGGGCTATGAGGAAAAGAGAGGAGGCCCAAAGGGTGGGAACTTATGAAAGTGATTAGAAATATTTTTCTTTGATTTCAGCCTGTGATTTTATTTCTCTAAATATTGTATAAAGGAATATAGGTTTACAGGTAACTAGAGTTGGATCGCTGAGGGTTTTCACTTAGAATCTTTTCTAACAAAGGCCTGTCCATAATTAAAGGAACAGAAAATGTTTCAGTTTTCATTTGAACCACTAGCATTCATTGTGTGTGTATTTAGTTGCTCAGTCGTGGTTAACTCTTTGCAACCCTATGGACTATAGCCCACCAGGATCTGTCCATGGAATTCTCTAGTTAAGAATATCGAAGGGGTTGCCATTCCCTTCTCCAGGGGATCCTCCTGTCCCAGGGATGGAACCCTTGTCACCTGCATTGCAGGCAGATTTTTTTTTTTTCTGTTTGAGCCACCAGGGAGGCCCTGGGCCATCACATACCAGAGACTCAGATCAAATTTTGTTAATCCAATTAACTAGCTGCTACTGCTAAGTCACTTCAGTCGTGTCTGACTCTGTGCGACCCCATAGACAGCAGCCCACCAGGCTCCCCTGTCCCCGGGATTCTCCAGGCGAGAACACTGGAGTGGGTTGCCATTTCCTTCTCCAATGCATGAAAGTGAACAGTGAAAGTGAAGTCGCTCAGTCGTGTCCGACCCTCAGCGACCCCATGGACTGCAGTTTTCCAGGCTCCTCCATCCATGGGATTTTCCAGGCAGGAGTACTGGAGTGGGGTGCCATCGCCTTCTCCGAATTAACTAGCTACCCACATCTACGCACATCTAAATTGAACATCTACCTGAGCCAAGCTAATCAGATTCCTTGCATATTCTACCTGCAGAAATACTAGGCAGCTTCTGTTCAGCTCAGGCAAGGTTTGTACCAGTACAGGTGTGCATGGAGAAACAGAAGAGATGGGGAAAAGAGGTTAAAATATTCCAACATATGGATTGGGATAGAACTGACAGATGGAGACCATCTTAGCTCTATAAAGGCATATTGGGGAAGAGAAGGCTGTTTGAGCCAAATTCAGGGATGCGGTATGAAATTATGCCATAACTGTTGGATCTGATTATCAGAAAACAACTCTCTCTCACCCTTAGTCCTCTCAATCTCTAGGAAAGGTGAGCAGAAAAAAAAATGTTATACATGGAATGATTTGAGGGCATGACATATTCCTTCCAATGCCACCATAAAGGAAGCTCTTCAAAGATCTTGTCACCAAAGCATTTACAATTCCTGTACCATGAAGTCCATCTTCAAATTTCACTGCTGTCCAAAGTTAAAAAGAGTCAACACTTTTCTGAGAATTGTAGCATCAAGGTAAAAACTACTGTATCAATTCCTTCCTAGTAGGACAAAAAAAATTCTTGTGACAGGCCATGAGTGAAGAGAACTTAAGTGTTGGTTCCAGAATGTAAAAGAATTGTCCCTATTAAGACCTAGAGAGGGAGGTAAGAAGACTCATTTCATGAACTTTGCCTGGTCGACAACCTGTATGCCTATGTGCTAAGTTGCTTCAGCTGTGTCCAACTCTTTGTGACACTATGGACTATAGCCCCCCAGACTCCTTTGTCAAAAATGCTGGCAAAATACAGGCAAGAATTCTGGAGTGGGTTGCCGTGCCCTCCTCCAGGAGATCATCCAAACCCAGGGATCAAACCCACATCTCTTACATCTCCTACACTGGCAGGTAGGTTCTTTATCACTAGCACCACCTGGGAAGCCTGGTTGACAATCCAGCCAAAGGCAAACCCTAGAGAAGCCTGTTCTCTTCCCATCACTTTTAAAACCTGTGAGTATCAGGCATTAGGACTTCTGGCAGAGGAAATAAATGGACTCATTCAAAGAGTTTATAGACCTAGTTTGGCTTCTTATTTTACAGGTAAGAGGAGACCAAGAGATGAAGGATCCACAGTCACAAGGTCAGTTTAGTGGCAGAGCTAAACTAAAACCCTGAGCTCCAGACACCTGACTCACTGTTGTCTACTATCTCCAATCCCAATTCTTACTACCAATATCATTTCCTATCAGATGGGGACTTTGTATGGGAAGATAGTCTAAGAAGGCAAGGAGAAGCAGACCTGGTCATACTCTCTCTTAATATTACCTACTAATGCCTAAGAAGACAATGTTTTATTCTCCCTTATTTCAAGATAAAATAAAAAGAAAACACTTTCCTCTAAAGGTTTATTGGGCTTCCCTGGTGGCTCAGATGGTAAAGAATCAACCTGCAATGCACGAGACCAGGATTCGATCCCTGGGTCAGGAAAGATCCCCTGGAGAAGGAAAGGGTTACCCACTCCAGTATTCTTGCCTACAGAATTCCATGGACAGAGGTGCCTGGTGGGCTACAGTCCATTGGGGTTACAAAGAGTCTGAGAGACTAATACTTTCACTTTCAAAGAGCTTAATTAGCTTATTAACTAATTGTGATACCTTCTAGAGAACACCAGATCAGTGTGTCTGTACTTTCTGGTGATAACCTGAAAACAGCCCAGAGAAGCTCCACAGCAGTGATCTGAAGCAGTGTCTTCCTTTCCTTCAAACCATTTTTTAAGATGCTCCTTGGCCATTCTTGCCCAGAAAGTTTGCTAATCTCTGTACTTGACATGCTTCAGGGATGAGAATTATTGATAGATGATGCAGCCCTGACAGTTCAGCTTTCACAGATACAGAAAGTAAAGCAGGTGTTGCCTCAGAGCAGAGGTTGGTCCCAGATGACCAACACTTAATGAACGAGATGGATATATGTAGAAGCTATCAGCAAGAGATAAGGCCTCTGAGGCAGAAATCACGAAGGAGTTCCTTAATGGATGGTACCATTTCTTCCAGGAAAAGAACACTACAGAAGACAGTGGAGCTCACCATAGCAACACAGAAAATAAGATGTACTAGAAACGGGTACTTGTGTTCATGCAGCATTTTCAAAATGAAAAGGGACCCTGACTAGATTCCTTCCCCCTCCCCCAACATGGACCCTTCAGGCTAATGATGCCCTTAGCCATTTAAATCATCCAGCTACCTTTCCTTGCTTGGTTTCCCTGCTTCCCAAACAACCATCTGATAAGCAAATTTTCCCCTAGATTTATGTCCCCAAGGAAATACACTGGGTCAGAGACCTTAATTAGCCCATCAGATTAAGAGTTATGTTTCACATTAACCATTGGGCACTCTTGTTTATTCATTGATTGCCTTGGGAGTTTTAGTAAGAACTAGCAGAAATTAGAGACTGGTTCTTCACATCCCTAGGTCTGAAAAGCTGAAGACTATATGTAAAGGGCAGAAATTTTACCACCTAGGAAGATTGTGTCTGGTCAGTGTGAGGGTTTCCCCTCGTTGTCTGCCACTCCTGACTTAGGGGTTGTTTTCATCACCACCACTATTGTACTTGTTATATCTGTTTGCTCAGCAGACTGATTTGTTGATGAAAAGCTTCTGTGTATATGTAGATATTATAAAGAACAGCAAGCTAAGTATTAGGTCTGAAAAAGGACATTCTTAGACACCACCACTAAGTATTAATACCAGGCACTTATAAAGCAAAACAGTACCTGTCTCCTTAGATCTCTTGTTTTCTTGGTCATCTTATCAATTGCAATGTTTAGAGGATCTCCTTTTTCTTTTCTTCCAGTCTATTAAGAAAAAAAAAAAAAAATTCAGATTTAGAAAAATTCAATGTTAGTGACATTAAAGGTTAAAAAAAATTAAGAAACACACTTGAGTTGTAGAGTTCAAGCCATTAAAAAAAAAAAAAAAGGAGTCTTTTCAATACCCACTTAATATAACTTGATCTCTAAAGTTAATCTCTCTGAAATAAAGATTAAAAGTTGATGAAAATCAATACATTCTCAAGATGGTTACACATATGTCTGTTCAACTCCATGCAGATTTATGTTTTATTCCTTTCTCCAGACATTCAACAATTAAGTAGATACAAGGATGTTTTTGTTATTACCTTCAAATACAAGTGGGTTTTTTTCCATTATATATTTCTTCTGAATAGAAAACTATTGAGATAATAAAACAAAACTAGAAAAAGAATAATCAGAATTTTATACTAATGTATCATAAGTCTTTTTGTAATTTCTGTATCAAAATAAAAAGAGGTGCTTTAGTAGAAAACATAGTGTTTTAATCTCTGTTCTGCCATGCACTGGAATGCTAAACATGATAAGAAGGAACCCACAGCTTGAGGCCAGAAGGAAAATTCCCCTTATGACTGTAACAAGCAGAGGCAAAAGCAAAAGATAATAGTAATGGTATTTGATAAATTGTTCACAGGAAGTTTGGAAGTTTAACTAGTTTCTATTCTTTCCACTCCCTTGGTTTTTTTTTTTTTTTTTTCGAATTTTTATTTCTGTAGTAACACAAACCAAACCAAACAGAATCTCCATTATCTTTAAAAAAAAAAAAAAAACCACAGCAGCAACAACATTCCCATGGATAAAAAGCTAGGAAACCAGAAGGGAAAGAGACACGTGTACCCCAATGTTCATCGCAGCACTGTTTGTAATAGCCAGGACATGGAAGCAACCTAGATGCCCATCAGCAGATGAATGGATAAGAAAGCTGTGGTACATATACACAATGGAGTATTACTCAGACATTAAAAAGACTACATTTGAATCAGTTCTAATGAGGTGGATGAAACTGGAGCCTATTATACAGAGTGAAGTCAGCCAGAAGGAAAAACACCAATACAGTATACTAACGCATATATATGGAATTTAGAAAGATGGTAACAATAACCCTGTGTACGAGACAGCAAAAGAGACAGTGATATATAGAACAGTCTTATGGACTCTGTGGGAGAGGGAGAGGGTGGGAAGATTTGGGAGAATGGCATTGAAACATGTAAAATATCATGTATGAAACGAGATGCCAGTCCAGGTTCGATGCACGATACTGGATGCTTGGGGCTAGTGCACTGGGACGACCCAGAGGGATGGTATGGGGAGGGAGGAGGGAGGAGGGTTCAGGATGGGGAACACACGTATACCTGTGGTGGATTCATTTTGATATTTGGCAAAACTAATACAATTATGTAAAGTTTAAAAATTAAATCAAATTAAAAAAAAAAAAAAAAAGCTCTGTATAACTTTATGGATGGCATTATCTTCCTTTGAAGAGAAAATAGTCCCCCAAATCTTTGTCAAATCTATTAAATTATCTAAGCATTAGTCAAACACCTTAAAAATTTATTTATGTTCCCAGTGGTAGGCCAATTCCTATTTATACTCAGTTTCTGTAAAACCATGCAGGTCTCTGCAGCAACTTATGTATATGATGAAATGAGATCCCAGGTCATAAATTGTGCCTCACAGGATATGTTTTGAGGATCTACAGAAAATATCATCTGACAGATTTCTAGATGTTCTCTTTCATTGGCAAAATCCTGGATGTGCAAGGCTGAAACATACACATCCGATTCACATATACCTAGATTTTGGACATGAATTTGAGCAAGCTCCAGGAGATAGTAAAAGACAAGGAGCCTAGTCTGCTTCAGTTCATGGGGTTGCAAAGAGTCGGACATTACTTAGTGACTGAAAAACAACAGAATTAAATCAGTTACTCTTTTCTAAAACTTGCTTAATTACTTTTTTTCCTCTGAATGAATGGTTGGTTGATGTGTAATCCTATAGCATTTTCATGAAAAAGCCCAAACTAGGGCATATGTATACATTTTTAATCATTTAAAAATCCTACAAATTCCCATCACCATTTTCCACTCCTTGAACTCAAATGCTGACCTCTCAGATGTACACTCTGAAGTTTTATAAGTAGAAAGAGCTTAAAAGAAATGGACTAACATTTACAACTCTGAAATATCAGCATAATATTAGCTCCAAAGAAACAAAAGTATATGGAGAAAAACAATGTGCTGATTTATCATCTGAAGGCAGCTGTCACATAGTGCGTATAACTTCAGTGCTTGGTGAAGTTAGGTGAGACACTAACTTGCTAGCCAAAACTGCTTCTTTTCTCTTTGGTTTGCTCCTTGGAAATAGGATGTCTGCCTTCAAAATACAGGCACTTTTATGGAGGTCTGGACCATGATTCTGGAATCAGAGATTTCTTAAGCCTTTTCCATGCGTGAGAGTAACTAAGAATTTACTTTGAAAACTGAACAATTGTGAGGTGAAGAAAGTGGAGAAAACCACTACACCATTCAGGTATGACCTAAATTAAATTATGACTATATAGTGGAAGTGAGAAATAGATTTAAGGGACCAGATCTGACAGACAGACTGCCTGATGAACTATGGATGGAGGTTCGTGACATTGTACAGGAGACAGGAATCAAGACCATTCCCAAGAAAAAGAAATGTAAAAAAGCAAAATGGCTGTCTCAGGAGGCCTTACAAATAGCTGTGAAAAGAAGGGAAGCGAAAAGCAAAGGAGAAAAGTAAAGATATACCCATTTGAATGCAGAGTTCCAAAGAATAGCAAAGAGAGATGAGAAAGCCTTCCTCAGTGATCAATGCAAAGAAATAGAGGAAAACAATAGAATGGGAAAGACTAGAGATCTCTTTAAAATAATTAGAGATACCAAGGGAACATTTCATGCAAAGATGGGCTCAATAAAAGACAGAAATGGTATGGACCTAAGAGAAGCAGAAGATATTAAGAAGAGGTGGCAAGAATACACAGAAGAACTGTACAAAAAAGATCTTCACGACCCAGATAATCACGATGGTGTGATCATTCACCTAGAGCCAGGCATCCTGGAATGTGAAGTCAAGTGGGCCTTAGAAAACATCACTACGAACAAAGCTAGTAGAGGTGATGGAATCCCAATTGAGCTATTTCAAATCCTGAAAGATGATGCTGTGAAAGTGCTACACTCAATATGCCAGCAAATTTGGAAAACTCAGCAGTGGCCACAGGACTGGAAAAGGTCAGTTTTAATTCCAATCCCAAAAAAGGCAATGGCTCAAACTACTGCACAATTGCACTCATCTCACACGCTAGTAAAGTAATGCTCAAAATTCTCCAAGCCAGGCTTCAGCAATACATGAACTGTGAACTTACAGATGATCAAGCTGGTTTTAGAAAAGGCAGAGGAACCAGAGATCAAATTGCCAACATTTGCTGGATCATCAAAAAAGCAAAAGAGTTCCAGAAAAACATCTATTTCTGCTTTATTGACTATGCCAAAGCCTTTGACTGCATGGATCACAAGAAACTGGAAAATTCTTCAAGAGATGGGGATACCAGACCACCTACCTGCCTCTTGAGAAACCTGTATGCAGGTCAGAAAGCAACAGTTAGAACTAGACATGGAACAACAGACTGGTTCAAAATAGGAAAAGGAGTACATCAAGGTTGTATATTGTCACCCTGCTTATTTAACTTATATGCAGAGTACATCATGAGAAACACTGGGCTGGAAGAAACACAAGCTGGAATCAAGATTGCTGGGAGAAATATCAGTAACCTCAGATATGCAGATGACACCACCCTTATGGCAGAAAGTGAGGAAGAACTAAAGAGCCTCTTGATGAAAGTTAAAGAGGAGAGTGAAAAAGTTGGCTTAAAGTTCAACATTCAGAAAACTAAGATCAAGGCATCCAGTCCCATCACTTCATGGCAAATAGATGGGGAAACAGTGGAAACAGTGTCAGACTTTATCTTGGGGGGCTCCAAAATCACTGCAAATGGTGATTGCAGCCATGAAATTAAAAGACGCTTACTCCTTGGAAGGAAAGTTATGACTAACCTAGACAGCATATTAAAAAGCAGAGACATTACTTTGTCAACAAAGGTCCGTCTAGTCAAGGCTATGGTTTTTCCAGTGGTCATGTATGGATATGAGAGTTGGACTATAAAGAAAGCTGAGTGCCAAAGAATTGATGCTTTTGAACTGTGGTGTTGGAGAAGACTCTTGAGAGTTCCTTGGACTGCAAAGAGATCCAAGCAGTCCATTCTAAAGAAGATCAGTCCTGGGTGTTCATTGGTAGGACTGATTTTGAAGGTGAAACTCCAACACTTTGGCCACCTGATGCAAAGAAGTGACTCATTTGAAAAGACCCTGATAATGGGAAAAATTGAGGGTGGGAGGAGAAGGGGACGATAGAGAATGAGATGGTTGGATGGCATCACCGACTCAATGGACATGGGTTTGGGTGGACTCTGGGAGTTGGTGATGGACAGGGAGGCCTGGCGTTCTGCGGTTCATGGGATCACAAAGAGCTGGACATGACTGAGTGACTGAACTGAACTGAACTGAATGAGAAAAGCAGACCAGATCACTGAACTTTCCAATGTAAAAATAAAAGTCAAGACAGAATACATAATAGATAAACTAATACATAAGACAGAATACATAAAATAATCACTGAATAAACACTGTGTCAGACCCTGGGTTCACTATATTCTGCTGGTGACATAACCTTATCACTGTTGCACAAAGGAGACCATAAGGATTAGACCAGACCTAGGACCAGAGTGAGGGGAGTGAGGCACCTGCCTCAGGTATAAAGAGGAAGAGGTCATCAAAGAACTCAGGAATCAAGGTAAATAATAATTTAATGCATACTTTAGAAACTCAAAATTAATGCCAAAAAATCAGCATTGAACAAATATCAGAATTTGAAATAAAGTCAAGCTCTGATAGGACCAGGATTCAGGTGAAGCCAGTGAAGTGTCCTATGTACGTACAGGTCAGGTAACATTTTTACATTTTAAATCTTAGCAAATTAAAGGATGTATTTATACTTTTTAAAATGTCATTATTTACCTGAATTTCAAATTTAACCGGGTGTTCTGTAATTTTATGTGCTAAATCCAGCAACTCTATTGCCAGGGGTAATAGAGATGTTTAATATTGTAAGTAGGGTGGTTACAGACACACGTTTTGTGGGAGCGCATATTCTACCTGGCTTCAATAACGTGTAACTAAGCATATAGCACATGTTCCTAAGGTGTAAGGCACTATGTTGGTCACTGTGGAGGTGGTGAGGGGGGACACACAAAAAGCAAGTTACAGCCTTACACTCGAGGAGCTTCTAATCCAGTGAGTGATCCCAACATGCGACCAACAGCACTAACAACTAGGCAGAAAGACTAGCTCCCTACAGGGCTAAATGAGATGCTCAGAAGAAGAAAATGCTGCATTTGGGAAGTCAAGTAATATCACAGAGGGATGGGAGGATTTAGCCTCGCCTTAAGTCCTGGGCAAAATCTGAATAGGAAAACTCCTCTATCCATGGGATTCTCCAAGCAAGAATACTGGAGTGGGTATCCCTTCCCTTCTTCAGGGGATCTTTCCAACCCAGGGATCAAACCCAGGTCTTTGGCATTGCAGGCAGATTCTTTACTGTCTGAGCCACCAAGGAAGCCCAGATAGGAAAGAGGCAAGGTCAAAGCAGCACCAGGACAAGAAATACCAAGGCAGGTCCTGGGACAACAGTGGGTGGAATGGCCAGCCTTTTCTCTACCATGTGAATGGATCAGTTTGACTACCATGAAGACAAGTTATTTTTATAAGAACTTCCTTATAGGGTGATTATAGCAAACTATAGTTTGATCTGCAAGCTCAGAGGATTCCAGGGATGTTAGCATTTCCACCTTTGTGCGGTTGAGATTCTCTTTGTATATTTGCAATTTAGTATCTCCAGCTTTCAAATCTTTGGCTGAAGGCAATTCAAAAACTGCAGTTGACTTGGGTTTGTTTTCTTGGTTTAGAGCAGCTGGGGAATAGTAAAGGCAGGACTGGAAGTTAGGGAATTGGGGCCACCAGCTGAAATCATCCATTTGCTGACCCTTTGTTAGCACTGATTTCTTTAAATGTTACCAGTGTTGGGACAAGGATAATAATCCCTCAATGCTCAGATTTACATAGAAAATGGGGACAGTAGCCCATCACTCCATACTCCCCTATGCTCTGTTATGAACCCAAGTAGAAATACTTTTGGGAGAAGGCAGTGGCACCCCACTCCAGTACTCTTGCCTGGAAAATCCCATGGATGTAGGAGCCTGGTAGGCTGCGGTCCATGGGGTCGCAAAGAGTCGGACATGACTGAGGGACTTCACTTTCACTTTTTACTTTCATGCATTGGAGAAGGAAATGGCAACCCACTCCAGTGTTCTTGCCTGGAGAATCCCAGGGATGGGGGAGCCTGGTAGGCTGCTTTCTATGGGGTCGCACAGAATCGGACACAACTAAAGAGACTTAGCAGCAGCAGCAGAAATACTTTTGAATTATCAACCTAAATTGGACAAGAAGCCAATCACTGAGACAGGCCAAATAAACAAAAAAGACTCTTGCTTCATAGTGTCAGCCCTTTGTTATTAGGTTCTGTGATCTTGGACTAAAGATTTGCCCGTTTTTTATGTCTGAGTTCTCTCATAAGCACAATGGATAGCATGATATATGCCCTGTCTTCTTGACTGGGTTAGCAGGACAATCAATCCTGGTGTCAGTGTGCTGGAAACATTAAAAGGCATTAATAGTATTCAGCATAATTAGCAAAGTATTTCTACTGTGGGGAAAAAAATTAAAGTATTGCTTTGGAAAATACACAGAAACTATTTTTAGATCACCTGGACTTTGACTTTCTCTACTCAGGCAGATAATATATGAAAACCTTGCCAAAAACTAGAATTCTTAAAGGAAAAGTTACTTCTGTTTAAGGAAGGGATATTTGGGACAGTTCATTTTAAACAATTAGTCTGGGATACTGTAAGAGGCTAAATAAGGGACAGAAACACCAGATGAAAATCTTTTGCATAGTAGGTCCGTGGATATATTTTTAAATAACTAAAGATTTGGTCATCATGAGCAAATTGTAGTTTCCAGGGAATCAACCAGAAGCCTTACCCAACTCTCCCTCCCTAACCCTCCAGGCTCTATAAACTAAAAATAGTTTAACAAATTGAAGCGAAGGGAGAGTTCCATCTTCATTTTTACACCACTGCCTAGTAATTAAACCTAAGTGTGCGGTCTTCATCCATTTACTCCCTGTCTTAGCTGAATAAGAAGGAAACGAAAAGCAGTCATAAGCACTCTCTGCCAGCAACTACCTAGGTGATCTGGCAACTTCTCTGCACTCCAGACTTATCATCTGTCCAACGGAGGGAGCAGACATGAGTGACAGACCCCAGGAAATGCGGGAGCCCAAACCTGTCAAGAACTCATAACCACGTTTCCTTGTTGTGAGGATGTTCTCACTGCACTGCAGAAAGGGCTGGGACTGGCTGTCAGCCGGGGTTTTCTCATCTCTAAAATGTGAGTAAATAACTTGCTTTGGGGATTATTGTGAACCTAAAGAGACAGTATCTGGAGCAGGTGGCACAGCCCTAACTCAGCAAGAGCTATCTTAATCGATTTCTTCTTCTTCCTCACCCCTCCATTCCTCTCAAAGATGAAAAGAGCAAAACCCAGGAAGATGACATTACTGATTCTGATCATATGGCCTCAATATCGTCAGACCAGGACCTCTGGACTTCCAGCCCAGGGCCATTTCTATGCCATATATAAACCATCTCTCTCTCTTAAAATTCTAAGATTTTGTGATTTTATGGAGTTTCACATGTTTCTTTTCAAAGGCCATCAGAAGAAATCTTGGTTTGGGTTTATCTGCCCCATCACACGTTGCCTACAGACCTTGTGTACCTTTCTCAAAGTGCTCCCACTTGCCTTTACCTTTACCTGCAGAGGGTGAGTTTGCAATAGAGACAGTCATTTACTAAGTATTGTTGTTTAAAAAAAAATAAAAGAAGAGACAGGCTGGAGCATGCTCTCACAGCGCTTCAGGCAGCTTTCCTAGTTGCCATCTGTTGTGCTCGGGAGGTGCGTGTTTATTAAACTTTATTTGTTTTTGTCTTTGGGCTCTATTTTACAAAACACATTTGGGGCAAATCTGAGGTTGAACTTATGAGAGGAAAGGGAATGAATTTCCTGATTTGGCTTTTTATAGGGGGTCCTTTATTCTCCTAGCTTCTGGCTCTAAATTTAAGTCCAGTTTGCCAAAGTATCAGATGCTATCAAGAAAACTTCCTATTTTTAGTTCAATACTACACAAAAATGATTGGGGACATTAATTGAAATTTTGATTTTTCACAATCATGCTTCAGTAAAAAGACAATATCTTGGTTCATTTTTTAATAATACTGTCCTTTGTCCTATTGTGAAATAAAAGCCCCTCTTTCTCTCTCTTTTATTAAATATTCATCATTCCCTCTGAAACACTGAAGAGATATGCAAAATATTTAAATTCTATGCTGAACATTTCACAACTTTATAATTTATAAAACAAAAAAATAAAGAATAGTAATTTTTAAATTTCTGAAATTGACTGAATATTTGTTTAAAGGCCATTCCCCATTCCAGCCCCTCATTCTACCTTAAACACATAGTTTAGTACAAGGAGTCACTCATGGAGACCCCAAGAATATAAATCTACTATTTCAGTGCTTCCATCAGATCTGTGGTTTCATGTTAGTTTCAGGGCACGATATTAATATGTTGGAAATGGCTGTAAGAAGGCCAATGTCTCTCGCTTTGTTCTTTCTCTCAATGGTACCTGCAAACTTGATTGAATGTTTGAGAAATCTTCAAAATATTGTATAGTGGTGATTCTCATATATTGAATGTGTGGGCTAATCAAATGCCCACTCTTCAGATTGCTGTCATTTGAAAGAGATGGAAGTCAAAATCATCAGAATGGCAGAAAGCTATACTGCGCCATGCACTCCATCTCTAACACATTTTCCTGTCATTTAAACCTATGATTTAGACAACGGAAGGGAGGAGAAAAAATTATCTATTGATCTAGTGGTCACTCTATCCTGTTTGGAGGGTTGCCTATCTACCTTCAGACCCTGCATGTAGAAATGATATTCTTATTACAAATAGCACCATTATTTAAAGAACCTTGAACACTGTGTAAAACCTTTATATTATGTGTAAATCACAGTCTAAGAATGTGAACCTTTCTAAACATTTCCTTTTCACCACCTATGGACATTTCTCTTAGAAAAAAAATGGGCAATATCTCTTTAGAATGGATGAAAGTTTAGCATCAGCCGCAAATCAAACCCATGATCGGGATCCTTTAACCACATAAAATTCCAGCTTCCCTGGACTCTGAAATAGGGGTGGGAGGATAAAGATAGGGAAAAACATTATGATAATGTGTTAGGGCAAAAATGTATCTGATGCTTCTCTGCCAGGCATTATCAATACTCAAGGAAAAAATCATCACTAATAAGGTTAGAAAATCAGGATGGCTTTGTTTGTGAAACCCCCAGACCACACCTACTAGCATAGCAGTGTCAGTACACATATCAGGCAATGCACAGAGAAGGCCTGACTTGGAGAGTTCAGGGCACGTTGCTGTCGTTTCCATTTTCCCAGCAACTTCTCTTGGGTTCTTTTGGTAAACCCTCTAATTTTTCCTTCTGATTCTCAACCAAGGAGTTCTGGCCCAGGGATAAACTCATGATAACATCCAAACCAGTGAGATTCAGCCATAAAGTGGTTGGTAAAATTATTAATGAGGAGGCATATTTTTCTCCACTGGGATTGATAAACTGTCAGCAGATACACCTTGAGCTGGTTAAGGTGTCTTTGAAAATGGGTGTCACAAAAAAAGCATAGCTGGGGAGTAGAAAGAGGAGAAAAGGGAGGGGGAGGGAAGGGGAATAAGGAGAGGGAGAGAGGAAGAAGGAGAGAGATGAGAAATTAATTTGGGGCTGAAAAGAGATGAGATGCTAGGGAAAGGAAACAAAAGGGAATGCAAAAGAAGGGAAGAGAAGGGTAAGGGAAGTCAGCTTTTGGAGGCAAACCAGATTGGTTCATAGTTTTCATTATATACTAAACTTGTAAAATAAAACTCCATGAAGGTACAGTCTTTCCTTTATTTATCATTAAATCTTGGCAGCCTGGAGCTTTGCCTGGCAAATAATAGGCACTCAACAAATTTTATTATTATCAGTGAATGAAATGCATGGGTTCCTGAATCTAGCTGTACCTAAATCCATTAGTATCTACCAATGGATTTCCTAGTGTCATGAGTTAACAAATTCCCCCATGTTTGTTGATGTCGAATCTCTGTCCCTAACAACCAATAATGTCTGACTAAATCAGAGACCTTAAACTACCAGACCAAAATGATTTGAAGGTGGCATGTTAGAAAGGGAAAACCTCAGCAAGTTCCCCGTGGATGTAGCTCAGAGAACCAAAGGAGCTCAGACCTTGGTTTCACCTAGAGAGCTTTTCGCTGCACTAATCACTGTCAGAGCTCTAAATCCTAATATTGTATTCCTCCTCTAAATCCAGTCAGTCAGTAGATTTGAGAATTTATCCATCAAAGAGACCTTAGGAATCTTGCTGTTCCTCAAATCCTTCTGCCCATGACAACCAACCATGTGAATGTATTGGGTTGGCCAAAAAGTTCGTTCGGTTTTTTTCTATAACATCATATGGAAAAATATGAACAAACTTTTTGGCCAACTCAATACATTTCCAACACCACATTATTCTTAATATGACCTGTTGAGACCAAGCTTTCACTTCCTTGGCCCAGTGTACCTCTCAGTTTCCATTTAGTGCTTACTGCATCTCTACTTTCCAGTAAACTTTTGAGTCTATATTTTAAGACTTCATAAATGCTTTTCCTTCTTGTAACTGCCTGTATCTCTAGTCAATTTGTTCCTTCTCAACAACTCACACACCTTCTGCCTCATGTTGGTGCCTGGCTGAAAGGGGTTATTCTCCCTTTGACCTTTTGCCTAACCAGGTTCTACCCATGCTTCAAGGAACAGCTCCAAATCTTTCCCCCGGGAGTGTTTCTGTACTGAGCTAGTCCTTAAAGATCTTCCTCTCCTCTGACCATATCCTTCTATTAGGTACTGTGGCAAATAATACATATGCTAATGATAGACTGTCCTGCACTGTTTATCAAGTTTTCATATTTCAGCAAAAAGGAACCCAAGTTTTCTATGGATAGTGAATGCCCTGATTTTCTCCTGGAGTACTCAGCATAAAACCCCTAAGATTCCAAATATATGCATTAACATATGATATTTGTCTTTCTCTTTATGACTTACTTCACTCTGTACAATAGCCTCTAAGTTCATCCACATCACTTCAAATGACCCAATTCTGTTCCTTTTTATGGCTGAGTAATATTCCACATCTTTTCCATCCATTCATCTATTGATGGACACTTAGGTTGCTTCCATGTCTGGACTATTGTAAATAGTGCTATGATGAACATTGGGTACTTGTGTCTCTTTGAATTATGTTTTTCTTAGGGTAAATGTACAGCAGAAACTAATACAACATTGGAAAGCAATTATATGCCAATCAATAAAATCAAGAATAAAAAAAATAAAATGATGGTGATTAAAAAAACAAAAACAAAACAAAAGCCTCCTAAGAAGTGCTCCAGAAACACTCATTTGTGAATAGAAGGACAGAGGGTCCATGTAAGCACCTAGGGTTAGAAGGCAGGTATGGAAGGAGTGAATGATTTGGAAAATTTGGGGTCCTAAAAATAAATATCACCTACTTCATGATTTACTGATCAAAACCACAGGAAGTGGTTGGCACCTGTGTAATGTTACAATTCTTGCTCTTTGATTTATTTTATCACCACAGGTGTAGTCCCCAGTGATTATCTGTCAGGCAACCCTGCCCTAGAAGACAGTTTCCATCAGAGCCCCCCTTCCCCAGCTCCCAAGCTTGGATGATTGTTGAGAGCAATGGTAAATTAACCATATGCACCCTCAAAGCCTATGAGAGACAATGAACTGAGCAAACTGCTAAAAAAAAATGCCATTTTATCTTCAGAGTTGAGATGGAAGTAGTCAAGGCAAAGTGAAATTTCCATTGATTTTATACACACACACACACAAACCTGTATATACCCATACTACATAAATGATTTAAATTTCAATGAAATTTAAGCTTCTGCTTCATTTTTCTGTGCATATTCCCCAAACCACTCAGTTACTATTAAAGCTAACAACACCTAAAAGATCCCCAGACTCTGGCAATTTCCAGCATCTCAAAAATAAGATCAATAGTTGGGTCCACACTGCTGAGACTTCACAGAAATTGGAAAACAATCAGGCAGACGGTTACTTTGGTTTACGGAACGTCTATCTGGGTAGGGACCCCAAGCCTTGGTCTTCCTGTGCTTCATCTGCCCATAGATCAGAGGCCAGTTCATACTGTAATTCCTTCAACACACATCCCTGCCCAACCATCTCACAGCAACCCATCCTCCACTGAGTACCTATAGCCACCTGCATCATTTATTTGGTTGCCCGTTTCCACTCAGGCAACAGTTACATATGGTACAAATCTCTTGCATTGTTAATTGAATTTCAGATGTCACACTCTAAAACACAAATATATAAAATGCATAATTATAATCCTATACTATTCACAAACTTCTCATGACTCTATGTCACTTCTTCCCAATTAGAAGTACAGGAGTTTAAAGATAGTGTATTAGTCAGCTTGGGTTGACATAAGAAAATACCACCAACTGGATGGCTTAAACAAGAGACATTTATTTTCCTGTTATCCTGAAGGCTAGAAAGCCAAGCGCAAGGTCCTGCAGGGATGGTTTCTCTCTTTTTGGCTTACAGACATGGTGGAAAGAGAGGTCAAGTAAGCTTTCTAGCACCCTTCTTCTTATAAGGGCACTAAGCCTATAATGGAACTCTCCTGAGGGAATCATGTCGAAGATGTGGAATAGTGGGTTTGAAAGCTATAGCACCTCCTCTTTCGGGGGAGTCGGTGGGTACACACAGTCCCCTGGGGGCTTTGGATCTCTGACAGCTTCCCAGGCTGAAAAGAAATCCAGAGCTCAAGCTCAGCACATTGTACCCTGTACCATATCTCAGCTGCTTTCTGCTACTCTGGTTGATGAAGTATTCAGCATTGGAAATGTTGAGATTTCACAGGTCACTATTGTGGGGATTATCAGAAATGCAGAGAAAGCTACAACCAACATTGTTTACAAGACAGATGACATGACAGCTGCACCCATGGATGTTCGCCAGTGGGTTGACACAGATGATGCCAACAGTGATAACACTGTGGTCCCTCCAGAAACATATGTGAAAGTGGCTGGTCATCTGAGATCTTTCCAGAACAATAAAAGCCTGGTAGCCTTTAAGATCATGCCCCTGGAGGATATGAATGAGTTCACCACACATATTCTGGAAGTAGTCAATGCACACATGATGCTGAGCAAGTCGAACAGCCATCCTTCAGCAGGGAGAGCACCTATCAGCAATCCAGGAATGGGTGAAGCTGGAAACTTCGGTGGGAATAACTTAATACCAGCAAATGGCCTCACTGTGGCCCAGAACCAGGTGCTGAATTCGATCCAGGCTTGCCCAAGACCTGTACGATTGAACTTTCAGGATCTCAAGAACCAACTCCAACACATGTCTGTAGCCTCAATCAAGCTAGCTGTGGATTTTCTAAGCAACGAGGGACACATCTATTCCACTGTGGATGATGATCATTTTAAATTCACAGATGCAGAATAACTGGATCTAACTGGGTACCCGAGATATTTTCCAGTTGGACCTTTTTTTGCAGCCTCTTGTCTCCAGCTGTGCATATAATTGCCAAGGTGACTTCTAGGAAGTAGATTTCATCTATAACAGATCTCAACTGACATCCTTTTGAAACTTACTACTACTCTTCTGTGTTTTTGATGGACTTCCCTGGTAGCTCAGACGGTAAAGCGTCCGCCTACAATGCGGGAGACCCGGGTTCAATCCCTGGGTCAGGAAGACTCCCCTGGAGAAGGAAATGGCAACCCATTCCAGTATTCATGCCCGGAAAATCCCATGGACCGAGGAGTCTGGTGGGATACAATCCATGCGGTCGCAAAGAGTTGGACACGACTGAGCGACTTCTGTGTGTGTGTGTGTGTGTGTGTAAGCCTATAATGAGGGCCCCATTCTAATAACTTATCTAAACCTAATTACTCTAAGAAGCCCCATTTCCAAATACCATCACCTTGGGGGGGCTTCAACATAGGAATTTCGGAGGCAATCAATTCAGTCCATGTGTACATGCATGCATGTTAAGTCATTTCAGTCATATCGTACTCTTTGCAGTTCTGTGTACTGCAGCCTACCAGGCTCCTTGGTCCATGGTATTCTCCAGGCAAGAATACTGTAGTGGGTTGCCATGCCCTCATCCAGGGCATCTTCCCCACCCAGGGATCAAACCTGCGTCTCTTGTGGCTCCTGCATTGCAGGCAGATTCTTAATTGCTGAGTCACTGGTGAAGCCCCAAGCTTAAAGACACTAGATATTAAAAAAGGAATGGGTTTGGTAAAATGGCACTTTCAAGGGCTGAGCAAGGTCCTGACTGGAACAAACGGGCCATCCCAGAGAGCACCTGGGACCATTCTATTTGCCAACCTTACAGTAGAACAAAATGAAGAGGTTTCCCTGGTGACATTGGGAAAAGAAAATCCACAAATTGGGAGTGCCTGGCACTTCCTGCATGCCCAGGGGACCCCCAAAGAGATTACCTGGCACTCTTGAGAACCAACGCTTTTTCTTTTCCTGCCCAAATCAAATCTGACCTCTCTTGGTCCTTGGAAAACCTGTGAGAACCACTTTTCCCCATCCTCTCATCAACCCCACCTACAATCTATATCATGACACTTTCTTCTCCTTGTCACACTTCCCTCAAAAAGACCAGCACTATCTGGAAAGTAACCACATAGGTCCTGGTCACTTTAGTTCTTATCACTACAGGGGAACTAAGAGAGAATAACATTTCATTTTTAATTAAAATAACTAAAGAAATATTTTAACTACTTATAAATTAGCAAGCTCCAGTCTAGAGGTGCTAGCCTCATTGGTAACCCGTTTTCTCTTCAAGCCTTGGGCTCTAGCTCAACTTTTCAAACCCACCTGCAAGCCAGACTAGACAGCCAGGCTGCTCCCAGCCCCAGCACCAAAGTCCCAAGGCCTCTGCCACATGACCAAGGTCTAAGCACAAGGCACTCCTCAGGCTTAGGTGGGTCAGGGATCTCTCAGAGGCCCTTCTCCCTGAAAAGCTTGGAATTTCACCCATAAGGGAACCATCTCAGGGGGCCTTTGCTCACCCTTGGCACTGATGAAAACTTTATGAGGCAAATAGTACTTTTTTTTTTTTTTTTTTGTAGCACAACCGTTAAAAATTAAACTAAGTAGAAAGCAGGCCGAAACCCTGCAACACATGTCTCACATGGTCCCAAATATTCCTCACTGTGTGGCTCCCATAAACACCATCTGCTGTGTTAATTTGTAAAGAATTACAAGGTTCTTAAAATTACACTTTGCTCTCTGTAGCGTACACTGTGTCTATTAAGGCGGAGAGTTGAGAATATGCATCACGACTAGCCAGACACTGAGATCTTTTTCCTTCCTATGCTGGGATCCTACTGAAAGTTCGCTAAGTCTGCATTTAAGTCTGAATTTTAAAAAGTGCATCGTACTCTCTCTAGACGAGCTGTAGGAAAAAGATTCAAGACAAAATACACACAGCAAAATCTTGGCCTGGATTAGAATCCTAGCATCTCATACATTTTCAAGTTGTATGCGCATCCCTCCACTTCACTGAATCCTTCTGATGATGCAAAGTCCTTGAGTGTAAGTTAAAGACAGTACACAGCCAAAACTGAGAGAACTTCTTGGGTGAGACTTGCTCCTCCATCATGAAGTTCTGACCTCTAGGGGCCCTCAGAGCCCTTGGTTGGTGGCTGAGTCTTTCTCAATTGCTCATCCCTGTCTACTCACAGAGCCAGAAGGGCAGCATTATGTTGCCAAGCACATCTCTCTGACAATTCAGGGCTAAGGTGTCGGGCCACTAATGTAAGCTTTTAGGTGGATTAAATTCCAAAAGGGGTTGCTGGTTACATGATGGTAAATGGTGGCCAGAAATGAGAAGGGAACTAGGAGGGTCTTCGGCTGAATAACACAAGGCTGGAAACTGCCGATGTGACATAATTGTTACAAATGGAGCTCCCTAGGTTCCTCTACCAGGAGATTCAATTCTGTGGCTCAGGAGTAGGTTGGAAATCTGAGTGTTTAATAAACATTTAAAAAATTACAAAGTTCTGGAAATACAGGGATTGTTTTAGTGGGTCCCGACCTGATGAATCATTTTATTAATTAAAATATTTCTAATTAATACCTAGGAATCTACATTTCCATATTGCCATGTTCTGTTGCTCAGCCTAGTTTGGGATCAATGAGTTCTGCAACAGTTTCCTAGTAGTAAGCCTGAAGTCGAACCAAGGATCCACAATGAAGGCAAATCTGCTTAATTCCTGATGACTCAGTTACTGATGTCAAAAACATAAGTTTCATAACCAATTGACTTAAGTGGAAAGGAAAGCCATACTGCCTGAGGATCCAAACAAGATAAAGCAGACACAGCCTGCCACATCATGTCAGAAAAAGTCCCTGAAAAAGAAGATTAAACCAGCTCCCCCAAATTTCTTACGTGCCACAGTCACATCTACATGTAGACATTAAAATAAGGCCGCTTGATACAGTGGACACAGAAATAAACAAGGCATCTGATCTTACTAAAGCACAGAGAGATTTACAAATTTATGAGAGCACATACACAGAAAAACAGGATCCTGATCCAGGCAGTGTTTCAGAGTTTCTACTGGTAAACCCAAGTCTACACTGTGCTGATTTCTCAACATTTTCTGAAAATTTACTCCCAAATTCCTCTCCCTATGGCCCCAATCTCTCTATTCCCTTGTAAGTACATCCCAGTTCTTAGAGAAGTCTGTCTCTGAAAACCACGTAATAATGTCCCAGACACTAATTGTGCCTTTCCTCCCAACTCAATCATCCTCTACAGCCCAGGTCAAGCTCTGCCTGACCCCATACCCCACACAGAATTTCTCTTCTCTCAACCACAGCAGCAACTGGTACAGTCCTTTCTGATGTCAGGCCATAGCATCCCCCTTAGACAAATCTCTGAGCAGCCTTCTTCAGGAAAGCTGGCTCTGAGCTGTCTCCCCCCTACATCACTCATAGTCAGAGATCTGGCTAGAGCTACCCCTTGATTGCAGGCTGTCATGAAAAAAGGCAGGGATAGGATTAAATGTGGTTGCTTGAATTTTCTCTGTTCACTTAGAGTAAGCTGTACTGCATTGCTTCAAATTATATCGTCAATCTTACGAAAAAGCAGATTTTTAACACTGATTGTAAGGGGGAAAAAAACTACCAAACTGGGTTGGCATGCTAAGTTGCTTCAGTAGTGTGCAACTATTCACAACCCTATGGATTGTAGCGGATCAGACTCCTCTGTCCATGGGATTCTCCAGGCAAGAATACTGGAGTGGGCTGGCATGCCTTTCTTCAGGGGATCTTTCCGACCCAGGGCAGCAACACCCAAATTGTTTGATGATCCCTCTGTAAATTACATAACTAACACAATCATGTAAAATGAAAATGGTGTAATCATGTTTTATACATCAACGTGTGTGTGTGTATGTGTGTTGCAAGTTCACTCACTGCCATTATCTCTTTACTGTATGGTTACTGTTTCCACTAATAGAGTGTAAACTCTGTTGAGAGAAAGACCATATCCCCACTATGTCAAGTGCAATGCCCCAAAAGGAGTTTCCTTGCACACAATAAAGTGACAACTGCCATTCCCACAGGACAAGAGGAGTCAAAATATGTTATCACCAACCATCATTGGCTGAACTGCAACGAAGGACCACTGAGAAAGATGGAATCCAAAAATCCCAGTCCTTTCAGAATCTACTACTGACTTGTTTATTTGCATCCATGACTATCTATCTGGGCCACAGGCAATGATGGGAATGCATACTGCCAACTGCAAAGGTCATCCCAGTCTCCTGAGTGCTTCTGACACTAAGACTTGGGGCAAGTGAAGATGGATGCTTTGATAAAGAAATCAGTGTTCCCTCATTCTTAAATGAATGTAAATGTAATTCTTAAATGTAAAATGACAATGCAAATAAAAATTTCAGCCCATAACTACCACCTGCCCATCCTTCTGAGCATCTCCCAACCCTTCCCCTTCCTTCAAACAATTTTTGAAGCAGACACAAACAGTACTAAATTACATCTTGGTTCTGCTATCTAATAGCTGTGTGTGTGTATGTGCAAAGTCACTTCAGTCTTGTCCAACTCTTTGCGACCCTATGGACCATAGCCCACCAGGCTCCTCTGTCCATGGGTTTCCCCAGGCAAGAATACTGGAATGGGTTGCCATTTTGTACTCCAGGGGATCTTCCCAAACCAGGATTGAACCCGTGTCTCTTAGTCTCCTGCATTGGGAGGTGGGTTCTTTACCACTACAGCCACCTGGGAAGCCCCTTGGCAATTTACTTAAACTCGTTAAATCTCAATCCTCATCTGTAGAACAACAAAAAGGATGCTTAAACCTAGATTGGGGTGAGATGAATACAGGCAAAATGTCTGTCTCCAACTCTACCATGAAACTGGCATCCAAACAGCAGTTTACTGATTGTGATTTTTTTCCCCTTCTTGATAGTAAACCTCTTCAGGAGAGGCATCTGAAGCATGAACAGTGTCCAGCATCTGAAGCATGAACGGACGGATTTACTGTCTAGGAGAAAACATCGTTTTATAGATGAATTCAGGTTTACACAGACTTGCCATTTGAAAATCTTTTAACATCTGAGTGATATTTAAGACTCATGCAATTTTCACCATTTTAAAGTCTATTTATGTTGTTTAGTCACTAAGTTGTGTCTGACTCTTTGTGACCCCATGAACTGCAGCATGCCAGGCTTCTTTGTCCTTTACTATCTCCTGGAGTTTGCTCAAACTCATGTCGGTTGAGTCAGTGATGTTATCTAACCATCTTATCCTCTGTTGCCCACTTCTCCTCTTGCCATCCATCTTTTCTGGCATCAGGATCTTTTCTAATGAGCCACCTCTTCGCATCAGGTGGCCAAAGTATTGGAGTTTCAGCTTCAGCATCAGCCCTCTTTATAACATAATTCAAATACAAGGCCATGAAAAAGGAAAACCAGACACGGATCCTGAAACTTTACTAATAAAGCAGTGAAAAATTCAAAGCCAACAGCTGTGGTTTCCTATGCTAGTCAGAGAGATGGGGGGCAAGTGTGGGAGACAGACTCTTTCTTTCAGTCTTATGCATGGGTAATGAAATCAGTAGTGAACACACCTCACTAATGATTTTAATCAAACTGAGCGCCTAGAACTAACTGCCAGGAGAGGGAGATCCCCAAGCAGCATGAATGGTTTCTATTTCAGTCCCCTTCATTTGGCATGTCAAGGAAGGGAGGTCCTGGCTGAAATGAGGAAGCCAGATGCAGCAGACCTGCCATGTCTACCCCGCACTGATGGGGAGTCAGAGAGGAAAGATGCTAATTACTTATACACACTGACCTAAGAGGGGCCTCCAGAGATGGATCTGCAGCCAAAACATACCTCTTTTCTAAGTAAGCCTTTGACTCTGATGCAGAGTCTAGAGACCTATCATTAGAGTGTTATTTTAATTCTTCGTAGTGACTCTAGAAGTTCCCTGCTAAAATACTAATAAAATTGAGAAAGACCTTCAGTATGTAATGTGCTCACTGGTTGTTCATCTGTTTCTCCCATGAGACTTACACTTGTGGGATTAACTATTAATTTGTGGGTTATGGATTCAAGTTCTTTTGTTCTCTGTGCATAAGCCAGACTGATGCTAAGTTCAAAGTCACCTGGGTTAGGATTAGTGTTAGGGTGTCCCTCTCTCCCACCTACATGTAAACAAGCGTTAGACCAGGCTTACCACCACCTAAGTGGGCATCCAGCAGCCCCTCCCTTCCTAATCAGAGAGTTTCTCCTGGAAGAGCTTTCCCACTGGAAGCCCTTCTCCAGGGCTGTCCATATCCTCCCTTTGCCTTCTTTTCCTTGTGATTAATCAAACCTGCTGAGTGGAGAGCAAAGAAACAAAGAGAAGAACTAACAAATCAACCAGTGTTGGTAGTGGTGGTGGTTTAGCTGCTAAGACATGTTCAACTCTTGAGACCCCATGGACTTTAGCCTGCCAGGCTCCTTTATCCATGGGATTTCCCAGGCAAAAATGGTAGAGTTGGTTACCATTTCCTTCTCCAATATTAAATATAATCTAATTATCCCAACTTTGGCTTCTTAAACTCAGTGACTCCAGGGGCAAGGTCTTCAAGCACGGGACCAGGTTTCCATATGTGGTGGCCTGAGCCAGGGTAGACTTTGTAAGCTGAGAATCACACCAGCCAGGCTGACCTTTGTCTCTTTGTGCTCCGGGGTCAGCCACCACATCCTACTTCAAACAACAGCACAGGCTGTCAAAAAGCAAGTTTTTGTTGAGCACCTACTTGGTGTTAAGCCCTATAGGGATGTGATATGAGCAAATTTATGCCCTCCTCTCCCCAAAAAGAATTAATATGCTGGGGTGCTAACCTTGAGTGACTCAGAATGCGACTGTATTTGGAGACAGAATCTTTAAAGAAATAATTAAGGTTAACTGAAGTCATTAGGGTGGGCCCTAATCCATTATGACCAGTGTCTTTAAAAAAGAAGAAATTAGATATGGAAAAGCACAAGAAAGATTATGAGAGAGAAGAAGGCTGTTTATTTTACACAAGCCAGAGAGAATGGCCTCAGAACAAACTTAAGCTGCAGACACCTTGATCTCAGACTTTAAGTCTCCAGTACAGTGAGAAAATAAATTTCCATTGTTAAAACCCCAGTCTCTGGTACTTTCTTACAGCAGCCCTAACAAACTAACGCAAGGTGCAACAGGAAATACCAAAGTAATGATCTCATGCTGAGGTTTTCACTTCCTGTTGAAAGACAGAACTGACTCAGGTGAACAAAAAATCCAAGAGAGTTGAGATGAGGACAGGAAGGGAAGATGCAAAGATTTGTCTCCCAATATCCTAATTGATTTCTCAGCAAACTCTTCAGTTTTTCACAGCACACAGTGTATATCAGTTTGTCTGATTAAGGAAGGAGCCCCATCTCATCCAACAATTAGAAAATGGGTTTCCCAAATCTCAGAGCAGAATTCTTGCTTGGAATGCCAGGCTAGCTTTCGCAGTTTTTTTTTTTTTTTCCCCTCCCCCCAGCTCCTCAGAGTCCTATATTTCTCATTAAAAAGTGGCAGCTATCAGATGCAAAACAGATAAAGATAAATAGATAAACCACTTAACCCAATCTTACTGATATGCCCTCACACATTTCCATTTCACAAAACAGCCAAAGACAGTTTAATCTCACATTCTCTCACAGTTTAATTCAGGTAAAAATGCAATGTTTTGTCTGCTAAGTGAAAGTTAGCAGGTGCTTTTGATTAAGAAACCTAAATGAGATATTTAAGTATCTATATGATGTCTATCAGAGAAGGCAATGGCACCCCACTCCAGTACTCTTGCCTGGAAAATCCCACCGACGGAGGAGCCTGGTGGGCTGAAGTCCATGGGGTCGCTCGGAGTCGGACATGACTGGGCGACTTCATTTTCACTTTTCACTTTCATGCATTGGAGAGGGAAATGGCAACCCACTCCAGTGTTCTTGCCTGGAGAATCCCAGGGATGGGGGAGCCTGGTGGGCTGCCGTCTATGGGGTCGCACAGAGTCGGACACGACTGAAGCGACTTAGCAGCAGCAGCAGCAGCATGATGTCTATGCCCTTATGGCTAACTTTTTTCTGGTGTCCCTTTCAGAGTTCCAGTTTAACATACCTATTACTTCAGGCAGGTAGCTGGTAGCTATATACTTAAGATATCCCAACAGCAACCCACATGCTAACTAAAGAGAGTGATGAAATCCCTAAGAGATCATGGCTAAACTTTCAGTCCAGATTCATACATTCCACCAATTAACATCAAGATTCATATAACAACCACAGCACTAGACACTGGAGACAAAGCAGTGTGGTTGCTGCTGAAACTGAGCAGGTCCCTGTGAGGCTCCTGGGTGTGAAAGCCTTTCTGGGTCCCCTGTTTCTTGTTTGAAGGGACTAGCCTTCAGCCTGCACGATATTCCCTGAGTTCCGATGGGAGGGTTCAAACAGTTGCTAATTAGGGAAGGGAAGGGGTGCAGAGACAAAGGAGGAGCAGTCAAGAAAGGACAGTGGAGCCTTGGGGCGGAGTTCTGATTCTGACTCAGGAGATACACAGAATGAAATCCTTGAGCTCTTCTGAAGAAATAAAATGGAAGTGGAAAATGTTGACTACATGATGAAGCATTCTTCACTTCAGAGAGATTTGATAACCTTGAGAATCACAGAAGCTCATGAAGAGACCACCTGAGGCCAGATTAAAGGAATGCCCTGAACATAACTTGATCCTTTTCAAGAGCCCTGCCCTTGAACCATTCCTGTAAAGTGAAAGTGAAAGTGAAAGTGAAAGTGAAGCCGCTCAGTTTGTCTCTTTGGACTGTACCCTGACAGACTCCTTCATCCATGGGCTTTTCCAGGCAAGAATACTGGAGCAGGTTGCCATTTCCTTCTCCAGGGGATATTCCTGACCCAGGGATCGAACCCAGGCCTCCTACATTGCAGGCAGACTCTTTACCTATAAAACTAGGTATATAGTTTATACATATATATACCTATGAAGTGAAGTGAAGTGAAGTGAAGTCGCTCAGTCCTGTCTGACTCTTTGCGACCTCGTGGACTGTAGCCCACCAGGCTTCTCAGACCATGGGATTCTCCAGGCAAGAATACTAGAGTAGGTTGCCATTTCCTTCTCCAGGGGATCTTCCCAACCCAGGGACTGAACCCAGGTCTCCCGCATTACAGGCGGATGCTTTAACTGCTGAGTTACTAGGGAAGCCCATATATACCTATGCTGCTGCTGCTAAGTCGCCCCAGTTGTGTCCGACTCTGTGCGACCCCAGAGACGGTAGCCCACCAGGCTTCCCCGTCCCTGGGATTCTCCAAGCAAGAACACAGGAGTGGGTTGCCATTTCCTTCTCCAATGTATGAAAGTGAAAACTGAAAGTGAAGTCGCTCAGTCGTGTCCAACTCTAGCGACCCCATGGACTGCAGCCTACCAGGCTCCTCTGTCCATGGGATTTTCTAGGCAAAAGTACTGGAGTGGGGTGCCATTGCCTTCTCTGATATAAATTCCTATAAAACTCCTCATGAAATCCCCTGAGTTGGGCCACACGGTTTTTGAGAGCATGAGTCCACCGTGTCCCTCATTGTCTGGCAAAGCAATAAAGCTATTCTTGCCTAATGCTAATGCCACACAAAACCCACAATGTGTGTGTGTGTGAGATCAGTCGTGTCCAATTCTTTGTGACCCCATGGACTGTAGGCCTCCAGGCTCCTATGTCTGTGGAATTCTCCAGGCAAGAATACTGGAGTGGGTTGCCATTTCCTACTCCAGGAGATCTTCCCAACTTAGGGATCAAACTGGTGTCTCTTGCATTGGCTGGTGGATCCTTTACCAATGAGCCATCTGGGAAGCCCCAGAATACTATGCATTGGCTGGAAAATGAACCCAGGTCAATTGCTTGGAAGGCAGCTATGTTCACCAGTATACCACCAATACTGCACATTCTTGTCTACTTCACCCAAAACTCTGTCTCTGAGATTCAATTTGGCACCAGTGCACAGAGACTGAGATTTTGGCATCACTATCTGCTTCTTTGGTGGCTCGGACAGTAAAGAATCTGCCTACAATGTGGGAGACCGGGGTTCAATTCTTGGGCCAGGAAGATCCCCTGGAGAAAGAAATGGCAACCCACTCTAGTATTCTTGCCTGGATAATCTTATGGACAGAGGAACCTGACGGGCTATAGTCCACAGAGTCACAAAGAATCGAACATGCCTGAGCAACTAACACTTTCTGCAGAGTTTGAGTCTAAAGCATAGTTTCCTACTGGAAGCACCACTAACACCTTAGGGCAGTATTCTTTGTCACAGAGGCTGCCCTGTGCTTTGTAGAGCACCTTGCAGCATCCCTGGCCTCTACCACTTAGATGCCAGAAGCGCCACTTTTGTCCTTTCAGTCTCTTGATATTGGCACCCTGGGAATGGAGGTGCAAAATAACACCCACTTGAGAATTACTGGCCTAGTAAGTAAGATAATTTTAACAGCAACTATAATGCAAAAAGATAAGTGCTACAGTACAGATACAATGCACGTGCTTAGTCGCTCAGTTGTGCCCGACTCTGCGACACCATGAACTGTAGCCTGCCAGGCTCCTCTGTCCGTGGGGATTCTCCAGGCAAGATTACTGAGGTAGGTTGCCATTCCCTCCCCACAATGCATGTGAAGGGAATCAAATCAACTGAGGGGTGGTTATAAAAGCAAAAAACCAAAACTGCTTTCTCAATGAAGAGACATAAAATAAAGACACAATAGCTACTTACTTGGTTTCTACCATGTGTTAAACACTAAACTTTGCTCACTTGTTTAATCTCTACAAAATGTCCTTATGTTAGCCACACTACAGATGTGCTCAAAGACAGAAATAAGATAATTCAACATGCACAGACTGAGGGATGGACCCAGCATGTAACCTGTTACATGTAACCATGTAACTTGGGTTACAAACTTAAGTCTGGCTAATTCTTTAGGAATGGGGAAATTTTAAGGGAAAAAAAAAAAAAAAAAACGGTACATGAGAGCTTAAGAACTCACAAATCAAAACAATAACAACAGAACACTTCTCTAAATATAGGGCTTGCACAGCATTTTAGGACACTAAGTAAATGCATCTTTGAAATAATTTAATTGGAAATCGATTTATAGCTATGAATAGAGAGGGTCTACTGGACAGGCTCTGGGATTCTACAGCATCCATCCTACATTCATCAATCCATGAGCAGGCCAGGCATCCAGGGATCCCTAAATACTTACCTGGGCCAACTAATTACCATCCACAGGACTGATCATCTCACAGGAAGTGTGATGACAGCTTCCAATTTGCCTCCATTGTCCCAGCATAATTAATAAAAATGCCTCGTTTTACTCTCAAAAGTCCCCCAATTTATATTATATGTTTTATGATCCTCTTATTATTAGTCTAATTAAGTCTTGAGCTGAAAAAATTACTAGGCCAGCTATTTCATGTCTTTTATGTTATCAGATCCACTGTGTGAAAACCCAACCCATTATTTGATTACTATATTTAATAATACACATGTTACTTTCTAAAATCTTCTAATGTCAATCTAACACCTATAAGATTATGTCCAAGAAGTTCTGGCCCATTTGACCTCTGTGTGGCCCTCCAATTTATCTCCTACCCCTACCACAACCTCATGTGTAAGTCACTGTTCCTGGAAGAGATCATGCTTTTGTGCCTCTAGGTTCTTCCACATGGCCTTCTTGATGCCTACTGATCACTACGGTAGACCCTGCAACATTCTCCCCTTCACTCCTCACCTGCTTATGGAGGATACGTTCAAATGTCATCTCCTCTAAAGAAGAGACGATTTCCTCAGATATCAGTTCCTCCTCTCTACTTGTGCCTACATTTACTTTGTCCGTCCTTCCATTATGGTCCTTTTCATCCTACAATTTCAGGTTCATACGTCTATGCCCTTCATACCACTAGAAAGTCATCCTTATCATTATATCACCAGCATCTTGTACTACCTGGTACTCAGGGACATTTGATGAGTATCTGCTGATTAATGACTACTCCTGGTGACTGCTGAAATCAGAATTGGCCATATTTTGGACAATCAGTAGGACTTTGCTGGGTGCCTACCATGTATCAAGCATATGGCTTTTACTTTGTGAAGTATAGTGAAAAGCCAGATGTTTCCCATTTTGCTTCTTTGTCTTTCTGTGAGACTAGGCAAGTCACTGAATTAGATCTCAGGTTTCTTACCTCTTAAGCAAAATATTAGAAGTAAACAATTTTTAAGCACCACCACCCCAACTACAAGTTATTCTTGGTCAACGTAATATACCAAAATTTTCTGACTAGTCCTTAGTGAATGAGCAATGACTGGACCATATCTTTTTTAAAATTAACATTATTATGGTTATATTTTTATTCAATATATTTATAAACAGTTTTTTAAATTATAATTTAATATGTATTAAATATTTTGAATAATTCTCAAGTAAATAACATAAAATATGGAAGCCTCCCTCATGCACACACACACAGCCCTGGATTACCAGAAACTACTGGTAATAATATTTTGCCAGTTTTACCACCATCACTCCCCTTTCTAGAGTTGCTATATCAATATTATCCATCAATCTACCTATCTCCTCACCCTCCCCAAATCAGCCAAACATATCAGCCTGTCACAAATTCAAAACAGACTGCTAAGGGAAGTTCAGTGAAACTTGCAGTATACCCCTAAATTTGGAGTTTGATTTCAGAAAAGGAGAATCTGATATCTCCCAAGCTATCTGTACAATATAAGCACCTTAAGAACAAATTTGTGCAAAAGCCTTTCTGTTTACATTCACTTTTTATATCCAAATTAGCCTGGTTTCTAAACCAAAACAAAATGTTTAAAAAAGTAAAATCTGTGTATGGTGCTGCAAATTCTCCCATCTTAGCACATTCATATGAAAATTTATAGAAAGAAGATTATATGGTGGGGATTAGCATTACAGTGTCAGATGACCTCTGTCCTCCAAATGCATCCCATTTCTAGTAATAATTTAAAATCATACTAACAAAAGGTGTACAGCGTTTCATAGTTTATGACATACTTTTCTATGCATTATTTCATTTTAATACTTAGAACAACCCATAACTTTGGTAGTGGGTTATAATCTCTATTTACAGTTGCTAACGGTTCAAAGGAGTAGAGACCATGCCGACAGGATATGGAAAATGCAGGGCTTAAATGCAAATATATGCCAAGACAGTCTATCACACTATTATGACTTCTGAGGTTCAATCAAACTCTAAACTGATACTGAATGATATCTGCCCACAGGAACTTAGCTTTCCATGGGTGTGTTAAGTCTTTAGAAGTCAATTTTGCATGCATTTATTTGGTAAGATGGATTTCAAATTATGATGATAATCTGAGCAAGTTGATAAATACCTTGCAACTCAACTGCTAAAAGTCACATTTAAGCACAATTCCATTTCAAATAAACAAGTCAGTGGGAAACTCAATAGTAGAAACTACAATTTCCCATATCCTATTCAGTAGAATGATGGGAAAAAAAAAAAAACTCAGAGAAGAAGAGGATATGATTTCTGTTAGTTGAAGGAGTTGATTAATATTGAATATTTATTATTTTTAAAGAAATTATATCATTCCAGTGCCCTAAAACCTTTTTCACACTATCCCAAGTGGGATATAAAAGTGAAAAACAAAATCCCGTTAATCATAATGCTGGTTCTTACCAAGCATAAAGCTATTTGTAAACAGTTGAATGCGTAACTGACTTTTTCAATTTGCATCTAGATATTGGTCATAGTGTAGTTGCTGGCAAAGAAAATCTAATAAAGTTTTAAAAATCTTAAAATAATAATAACTGCTACCATTAAATGTATCTCTGCTATGGCCCAGGTGACTCACGTGGGTTATCTCTTTTCTCCATAATAACCCTAAACCAAGGTTCTTTGTAGCTCCCTTTTACTGATGCATAAATGGAGATTTAGAGACTGTATGAAATTTGCCTACATTCATGACTGGTCAGTAGAAGGTTCTAAACTTGGGAGAACATTTGGACTCCCTGGTTCATCAGGATGGCAGGCTCTAGAGCAGCAATGCACAGAGCAGAACAATGAGACAGTGAAGTGGGTCTGGATCTTCTGGCATTTCCTGTCAGGTACCTATGGGATTTGATATATGCCACCAGCAATAGTGGAGGTATCACCTGAAAACTGGATTCACTTCTTGCTGATTAAACCAAAGGTATAACAAAGCCAAAAATTAGAAGAAGGAAGGATTTATTACTTGCAGCAAGTAAGGGGAACACTGGAAATCTTTCCCAAAGCAGTGTCTCCCAGAACAGCTGAATGGGGAAGATTTAAGCTAAGGGAAAAAGTGTATTCATGAAGGGGCTTGGGCAGTCAACAGAATCCAAGCTTTAGTTGACTGAACTCAAGAGGGCTGGAAAAGGTCAACATCATCATATCTAAGGTTCCAGTTGATCTGGACATTGAGTGCTGAAGGCTTTTTTACCATTGGAATAGAACAGGGAGCCTCTAAATTGATGTATTATCATTGCTGATGTTACTTCCCTTGCCTGATAACAGTTAAGATCATTAATGACTGAGACCTGTTTAAGGGCAGCGTTGTGACCAGGCTTAGATCACAAAAGGCTTAGGCCAAAAATGGCTTCTCTTATGTCAAAAAAGCCATGCCTGGTTCTCTTTCTCCAGGAGCCCCCTTATCTATCTTTGTAAAGAAGGACAATGAAAGAGACTTGAAGAAATATTTTTAGTAAGGCTGATCCACCATCACTATAACTGGGGTTAGAGTCCTATCACCAAATAGCCACATGAAAGTCCTCACTGACTAGGTCTAAAAAATCTCAAAAAGTGGCCACGGGATACTATATCTTGAATATAGTATTTCTACCTCCAAAAAAATTCTCTAACACATTTGTGAAATACTTCATATCAAGCTCCCTCAAACACATCCACTGTACCACATTAAAAAAAAAAAAATTACAATGCAAGTATGAGGTCACTGACAGATACAATTAAAGAAACCTGTTTAACTTGGCTTAACCCTGTTTTTCAAACACCTATTGATCTACAAAAACATTTTTCCTCCTGTCATACTGAAACCAAGGAGGACCCTGTGGGGCTCCTGGTCATGAAAGTGTTTCTCATGTCTTGCTTTTAGGGAGCAGATTCCAGCCTCCATGACCTTAACAGTTGCTACTCAGGGAATGAAGAGGATACAGAGACAAGGGAGGGGTAGTCAAGAAACAATAGCGGATCTTTGGGGCAGGGTCTTGGCTCCACCTCAAGGGACACACACAATATCTTTGAGTTCTTCTTCAGAAATAAAACCCCAAAAAATGGAAGATGTTAACTACTTGATGAAGCATTCTTCATTCTAGAGAGAAGGCCACAGTTTGAGAACAAGAAAAGTTCATCAAGAACCCCCTTAAGGCCAGAGTAAGGAGTGCAGGTCCTACACACACCCTGATCCTTTATAGTAACCTGGTCTTGGAACTATTGCTATAAAACTCCTCTCTAAATCTCCCCAGGTTGGGACACAGTTTTTTGAGGGCCTTTGCCCACTGTGTCCCCCCTTTGCCTGGCAAAGCAATAAAGCTATTCTTTTCTACTTCACCCAAACCTCTGTCTCCAAGATTATTTTTGGAACTGATGTACAGAGGCCGAGTTTCAACATCAATAGCCATAAAATATCCAGAACAGCTGTTGAAAGAAGCACTCTGGGAACTCATCCACAAACAGGTTGTTCTCTGTGACCTTTCTAACTCAGGCATCCCACTGCCCCAGAGGTGGAGCCAGAACCCCGAAGACTTCGGGCCTTTTCTCTGCGAAGGGGTATTTGTTTGGGATGTTAAGTGCTCTGTGCAAGAAATGCCACACTCTAATCCTGTCACTTTTCAGATCAATGAGGTAACTGACAGCAGTTCGAGTTCCCTGTCAGCTTAATTAGAGGAAGTGAAACACAATTATAAGGCATTAGTGCAAGGCTGGTGCAGAGCAACAGAGGGCCCTGAGGGGGAGATCAAAACAGCAGACCACAGGGAAAAGCACTCTCCTCTCCTCCAACAGTTTCATTGAAAGTCTTAATTACAATGCTACTGTAGAGGGAAAATTGTTTTATAAATGCCATTACAAACACAGTCTGATTGCAGAAGTCTTTTCATCTAAAAACTAATTAAACCATTATTTCCTCTCAGATTATAATGGTAAAGTGTAAGTTTTTTATTTATGAAAACAGTTACACAATCTTATGTTCCTTATATTCAGAGAGCATCTTTTTTTTTTTTTTTTAAGTATGTACAGACCAAAATGATCTTAGAAATTAGGAGTGCTATGAAAAAGATAATAAATTAGATTTTTTTTAAAAAACAGACTATCGTGATGCAGACAAAAGACTCAATGACATATTTTGGCTAAAATGTGAAAATAGGAAGCTTATTTGTACCAGCTCAATCATTTTGATGATCACGCTTTTTAAAAAATTACATTAAAATATTTTTAAAAAAATCCTACTGCCAGGTTTGACCAAACACAATTATCTCACAACCACTAAAATGTAAGCTTTAGGAGGGCAAAGGATTCTGCTCTCTTCACAGATGTGTTGATAGCACATGAACAAAAGGTGCCTCCTACTTTACTCGTTGACAGTGAAACCAAGCAAGACCCTGTTGGCCTCCTGGACACCCAAGTCCTTCTGTGTCCTCTGTTTCTTCTTTGTAGGGAATAGACTCCAGCCTTCCTGACCCTTCCTGAGTTCTGAAGGGCAGACTGGGACAGCTACTAATGATGGAAGGGAGGAGATACAGAGTCAAAGGAGGAACAGTCAAGAAACAATAGAGTAGCTGTGGGGTAGGGTCCTGGTTCTGCCTTAAGGGATACACATAAAAATATCCTTGAGCTCTTCTGCAGAAATAAAACCCCCAACAAGTAGAAGATGTTGTTGCTTTTGAATCCTGGTGTTGGAGAAGACTCTTGAGAATCCCTTGGACTAGGAGGAGATCAAACAAGTCAATTCTAGAGGAAATCAATCCAGAGTATTCATTGGAGGGACTGATGCTGAAGCTGAAACTCCAATACTTTGGCCACCTGATGCAAAGAGCCAATTCATTGGAAAAGACCTTGATGCTGGGAAAGATTGAAGGCAGGAGGAGAAGGGGACGACAGAGGACAAGATGGTTTGATGGCATCACCAACTCAATGGATGTGAGTTTGAGCAAGCTCTGGGAGATGGTGAAGGAGAGGTAAGCCAGGTGAGCTGCAGTCCATGGAAGCAAGAAAGCCAACTCATTGGAAAAGACCTTGATGCTGAGAAAGATTGAAGGCATGAGAAATAGATGACAGAGGATAAGATGGTTGGATGGCATCACTGACTCAATGGACGGGAGTTTGATCAAGCTCTGGGAGACAGCAAAAGACAGGTAAGCCATAGTGTGCCGCAAAGAGCTGGACATGACTGAGCAACTGAACGACATTGATGAAGTATTCTTTCCAGAGAGAAGGTCACAGTCTGATAACCATGAGAACCATAGCATTTCATCAGGAGACCATGTGAGGCCAAATTAAAGGAATGCAGGCCCTATAGACACCTTGATCCTTATCAGCAACACCCCCACCCTCCGACTGCTATAAAACTCCTCAGTAAATCTCCCCAGGTCTAGGACACACAGTTTTTTAGGGCACAAGACCACTGTGTCCCTCTTTGCCTGGTAAATCAATAAAACCATTTCGCCCGAAACTCTCTGCGATGTTCCAGTGTACAGAGGGTGAGTTTTTGGCATCAACAGAAAGAAAGCTACTTTCCAATTGGCTTTGAAGTGATCCCTTAAATTTCATGTGTTAGAAACAATGGGCTAATTGAGTCAATTGGAATTTCATAGGTTTTCTTTGAACTATTGCATGTAGGTAGACAAAACAGAATATTAATTCTTAAATATAAATGGAAAAGATGAAAACAACCACCCAAAATGGATGCCATTTCCAATTATAGGGGTAATTGAAGAGACAAAAGACCATGTTTTCAAATAAAAAGGAAGAAATGATGCTATAAATAGGGTCAGCCACTCAGTTGTGTCTGATTCTTTGTGACCCCATGAACTACATAATCCATGGAATTCTCCAGGCCACAGTACTGAAGTGGGTAGCCTTTCCCTTCTCCAGGATATCGTCTCAACCCAGGGATCGAACCCAGGTCTCCTGCATTGCAGGCAGATTCTTTACCAACTGAGCTATAAGGGAAGCCATAAAGACAGTAAAACTTACAAATGTTTAGGAGCACGTTCAAGCCATTGCCTGGTAGCTCAGAGGTTAAAGCGTCTGCCTCCAATGCGGGAGACCCGGGTTCCATCCCTGGGTCTGATCCCTGGGTCAGGAAGATCCCCTGGAGCAGGAAATGGTAACCCACTCTAGTATTCTTGCCTGGAGAATCCCATGGATGGAGAAGTCTGGTAGGCTATAGTCCACGGACCCGCAAAGACTCGGACACGACTGAGCAACTTCACTATTCAAGCCATTGCCTTGAAATCAAACCATGACTATTGTACTTAACCCCATGCTAATTCTTCCCAGCTCTTAAATCTGAGCCCAACATTACTTCAAGTGGGTATTTCACCTACTTCGAAAAGATGAAACACTTTCTGCTTTAAGAAAAGGCAGATAGATTAAAATCTGTGCTGATGAAGCAGAGGTGATTATAAAAGGATTATTTGCTAAACAAAAGGATTCTCTGTAGGCTTATTTTAAATCCTGAGCTCCTTAAATGGCCCTTAAGTGTTTATTTACAGATCATCAATTATGCTGGGGGTGGGGAAGATAGGATGCTAGTGGAAAGTGAGGGAGAAGATACTTAAACTACTAAATGATTAGGAACCACTGACAAATGAGGATGAATCTGATAAGAAAATATTTTCTTTTCTCCCAAAAAATAATACAGGAGTCCAAGGAGAACTTAATATTCACATACAAATACTGAATTTACTTTCATATGTTTAGGAATAACTGAAACAAGGCTATGTACTATGTTTAATACTTGCAGAACTCACCATCTCTAATTTTGTAGAGAGCGAAAGAAGAGAATGAACAGTCCTGTTGCAAAAGCTTTAATTAAAAAATTAAACTGTCCCTCCCTCTTGAACTTGAAGTGATCAGGTGGATATAATTTATAAAACACACCATCTAAAGTTTATTTTCCAAAGTCTTTTCTCTCAGCGAGTCATAGGTAAAACAGCAAGACAAGAACAGTTATTTTTAGCCGTCTCAGTGGTACAGCTTTCTCCAGAGGCAAAACTTAAATCAGATAAGGGTCTCCAAGGACCTGAAAGGAAGGAAACCACCCACTTACTGTATTCAACTCAATGCTCGCCACACAAACTAAATTTTAAAAACCAAATGAGAAAACATGTTATGGAATATTTAAGGATGAGACAGTGCAGTAAGCACTAGAAACCACATTTCAACAACTGTTAGAGGCTATTACCAATGTCGTTGCACGCAAGAAAATTAGCTGTAATTGGGTAAGCGACACAAGCATAGCATAGGGATGGGAATTGAGCAGACACTTAATTAATGGTGTTGGGAAAAGGGAAATGGAATTAATGAATGGTTGATATAAATTCCATTCTGTTATTGGGTTAATCACTGGTCTCATGAAAATTTATTTCCTGGCTAAGATTTGTAACAGGGTTTTAAAATATTTTATTCTATTCTGAATAATTTCTAACTTGCATTGTAATTGTAATTTCTAGACTTTTTGGTGTGTATACCTACCCATTTGCCTTCATCATCAGAAAAATGTGGCAAGACCCAAGTCTTAGAACAGAACCCCTCATATGAATGAGAGAAGATAACTTGGATTTAGCACATTGTTTATATAATTTTGGTAGCTCAGCTGGTAAAGAATCCACCTGCAATGCAGGAGACCTGGGTTCGATCCCTGGTTTGGGAAGATCCCCTAGAGAAGGGAAAGGCTACCCACTCCAGCATTCTGGCCTGAAGAATTCCATAGACTGTACAGTCGGTCGCAAAGAGTCGGACACAACTGAGCGACTTTCACTTTATACAATTTTGGTCTCACCAATGATTTAATAACCAGGTGATAAGTTTGGTGTCAGAAGAACAAAGCCCCATATCAATGCTGTGTTTCAGTCAATGGAGCATTTCCCAGACATGCTTGAGATTCTTTGACTATTCAGTTTAATTCTTAGCATTATCATGGAGCTATTCTTAGTCATTTTTGCTTTGCTTATATTTTATCCCATGATATGTCAAATACGTCAAATTGAAGTAACTTTGGATTCAACTACTGACACCAGGGTATGTGTGTGTATGTGTGTGTGTGTATTTCTTTTCTTCCCCCCTCTTACTAATGTTTTTTAAAAGCACTTACTGGGAAATAAAATATTTCTTTGCTTGCTTCTCATCATATCTAAACTCTTTTCTTGTACTTATATTGATTTTTGTATTGAAATGTATCACAATATTTTTAAACCAAAATAATTACTGAGAATATATATATTTTAAAATATATTTTCTTAAAAATAGATTTATCTTGACAATTAACTTCATAGAGGTTAAACTGGCTTTACCTTTACTGAGATACTTATTTTTAACCACAAAATAGACACAATGATGACAAGAAAACTGGTGGGCAAAATTTATGAAATCTATTTTATGGATAAGACACACAAAGAGATAAAATGCTCATATCCAACACCTAAATGTGGAACTGATACATTTTTGTTTTAAAAGGATTCTTGGCCTTAAAGAGCATCTTTTAAAACTGTAAGTCCTCAATAAATATTAGATTAACTGCTTGATGTAATCTAATACCAGAAAAGATACGTAATTTCTACTAATTTCATCATTTATTATAAAACAACAAGTTTTGCACAGTTTCTTTGTAAGTGGGTTTCCATGCCCTCCTCCAGGGGATCTTCCCAACCCAGGGATCGAACCCAGGTCTCCAGCATGGCAGGTGGATTCTCTACTGTCTGAACCACCAGGGAAGCCTAATTCTATTCATTTCATCATTTATTACAAAATGAAAAGCTTTGCACAGTTCCTTTGTTTAAGCCCTTTGTGAAGAGAAATTACTATTGGTGTTATTATTCCCTTCTTCCAGGTGAGGAATCAGAGCTTCAGGGAGGTTGAGTGACTTCCCAAAGTGTGTCAAGGTATAAATACAATTTGCAAAGAAAAAAATCTCCCTGTTGAGAACAAAGGGAGAGATCCCCTCTACCACCCCTCAAAATGGGGTGTCCCTGGTGGCTCAGATGGTAAAGAATCCACATGCAATGTGGGAGACCTGGGATAGATCCCCGGGTCAGGAAAATTCCCTGGAGAAGGGAATGGCTACTGACTCCAGTATTCTTGCCTGGAGAATTTCATGAAAAGAGGAGATTGTTAGGCTACAGTCCATGGGGTTGCAAACTCTCACCCTTTTTCTTAGAGTATTTACTTCAGAAAACTTGTAAGTCTTTTTCTGCCTCTTTGAAACATAGATAAATCTTTTTAAAAGTGAATAAGCCTCTTGCCAGCTTTACAACCGAAGAGTGTCTTTCTCAAGGACCTAGGCATCATCTCTTTGTATTGCAAATATCAAGGAAGACACAGTTTCTGTGGCAGGGTAGGAGCCTAACTTCAGCCAGGTCCTCCCTCCAAGTTGCTCAGTTCTATCATGTTTTAAAGATTTGAGTTGATTTTTTCTTTGGAAAAAGCCGTGAGCTAATTAAGATCATATTCCCTATCACCAAGTGGATCTAGGATGGTCTGTGTGTGACACAGGGTCCTGTACCGTCCTCTTGCTTGAGCACTAGTGTTGTTCATCCTGAGAACAGGTATGGGGTAGGTGCTGCCTTCGACCACTGCCAGCAACATAAAACACATTCCTGTTTAACACTTCAATTCAGTTCAGTCACTCAGTCGTATCCGACTCTTTGTGACCCCAGGGACTGCAGCACTCCAGGCCTCCCTGCCCATCACCAAGTCCCAGAGTTTACCCAAACTCATGTCCATTGAGTCGGTGATGCCATCCAACCATCTCATCCTCTGTCATCCCCTTGTCCTCCTGCCCTCAATCTTTCCCAGCATCAGGGTCTTTTCCAATGAGTCAGTTCTTCGCTTATCCAACAATAAAACTATTTTCTTTCTCTTCTACCTTTGTGGAGAGGTTTTCTGATTGGGGAGGAGATCTTGTTTTTTAATTATATTCCCCCAACAGGAAATAGATGGGGAAACAGTGGAAACAGTGTCAGACTTTATTTTTTTGGGCTCCAAAATCACTGCAGATGGTGATTGCAGCCATGAAATTAAAAGACGCTTACTTCTTGGAAGGAAAGTTATGACCAACCTAGATAGTGTATTGAAAAGCAGAGATATTACTTTGCCAACAAAGGTCCATCTAGTCAAGGCTATAGTTTTTCCAGTGGTCATGTATGGAAGTGAGAGTTGGACTGTGAAGAAAGCTGAGCGCCAAAGAATTGATGCTTTTGAACTGTGGCATTGGAGAAGACTCTTGAGAGTCCCTTGGATTGCAAGGAGATCCAACCAGTCCATTCTAAAGGAGATCAGTCCTGAGTGTTCATTGGAGGGACTGATGCTGAAGATGGAGCTCCAATACTTTGGCCATCTCATGCGAAGAGCTGACTCATTGGAAAAGACCCTGATGCCGGGAGGGATTGGGGGCAGGAGGAGAAGGGGACAACAGAAGATGAGATGGCAGGATGGCATCACTGACATGAGTTTGAGTGAACTCCGGGAGTTGGTGATGGACAGGGAGGCCTGGCGTACGGTGATTCATGGGGTCGCAAAGAGTCGGACATGACTGGGCAACTGAACTGAACTGAACTGAACAGGTGACATATATAATAAATAACAGAATAGGGATTCAAGCCAGGCCCCTGAATCCATCTGTTGCATCTGCCTGCACATCACAATTATTTATCATGTGTATTCTTCTGTTTGTGCCCATGTCATACTGTTGCAAAGAAGCCAATTCTGACTCCACGCTGAAACTGTTTCTTTGACTTGCTTTTCGTTGCTTTTGTTATTATAATCATACACAATGGCCTGCCTCAGAGAATTCTGCCCCTCTGCCTGACTGTTAAACTAAACTGCCTTTGTTAAGAACCCTGTCCACCCAGAAACGCAGGAAGGAAGAAATTAACGTGTCCCCTGTCAGAGGCTTGCCATTCTGGGAGATGTTTGCAAGATAAACGGCCTTTTTACTTTGCTTCCTCACCTTCCCCTAATGTCTGAACTATAAATGAACCTGGCATCCAGACTCCCAGAAGATGGTTGAGATGCTAGCCTGCCATCTTCTCAGTTAGCCGAGTCCCCAGTTAAAGTCTCTTCCTTGCCTCAACCCCCTCGCCTCTCAAGTTCATCGGCCAGTTAAACAGTGAGTGAGCAGAGAGAGCTTGGACTAGGTAACAATATCATTACTTTGAAAATGTCTTTCTTTGATACATGGCCCTATTGTGTCAACTGAATGGAAGTGGAACTATTAATGTGTGATTTTAGGAAAAAGAATAAACTTTAACAGAAATTGTCTTATTCTCACCCATTTTGGACATTTTGAGGTGTAAAAATTTCTGGTATGCTATAATAAGGGAGAATGATTTTAATTAAACTATCATAAATTCACTTACATCTCCCTAAATATATATTTTCAAGAAATACACTTTGTTTCATAGTTATTCATCATGAGTTATGCTGTTATTTTGATAAGCTATGTGTTAATAATTGTTGAAATAATAGCACAATCCAGGATAAATGTTAGGGTTCATCAATTTAAATATTTTGGGAAGAGTGGGAGGGACAAATTAGGAGAATGGGATGAACATATACAAACTACTACATATAAAATAAATAACCAACAAGGACCTACTATACAACACGGGGAGCTATATTCAATATTTTTAATAGCCTATAAGGGAAAAGAATATGAAAAATATATATGTATGCATAATTGAATCATTGTGCTATACATCTGAAACTAATACAACAGTGTATATCAACTATACTTTGATTAATATGCATATTTTATATATTAACATAATTTTAATTAGATTGTATTATTTTATATGCTTTAAATTATTTTTATATTATTATTTATATAATTTTTGAGTGTTAAGAAAAAAATCTTAAAGGCCAGCTTGAAGAAAAATTCTTTTTTCTACTGTCTTCTCTAATAGCTTCAAAAGTATCACATACATATAAAGAATAAATTTAATGAAAGACATTTAAGACCACTACTCTAAAAACTATAAAACTTGGAGAGACATCTGATGTTCATAGACAAGAAAATTCAATCTTGTTAAGATAATCAGATCTCCCCAAATTTATCTATAAATTGAATACAATCACAATCAAAATCACAGCAATTTGTTGTTGTTGGTGGTGATTTTGGTAGAAATTGGTAATTTGAATCTAAACTTACACATGCCAATACAAAGAAATAGAAGCACCAAGATTATTTTAAAGAATAAAGTTGAAAGACTTACGCTATATGGTTTCAAAACTTACTGTAAAACTATAGTACTTAAGACAGTGTGGTATTGGCATAAATATAGAAGGAAAAATCAACAGAACCAAGTAAGCAAGCAGATACTGACCTATGTAATATATAGAAAAAGAGTTCTTTTCAATAAGTGGTCATAGAGTAACTTGGGGTTAAAAAACCTGTTAAAAATTTCAAGCCTAAAAATAAATTGTTATCCTATCAATTTCTGTGACAGGACAGAATAGGAATCCCAGTCCAAAGAAGAAAAGAAATGGTTAAACATGTGAAAATGTTATGAAATGAAATGTTATTTTAAAAATCTAAAAATTCTCTATTTGTATTTTTAACAGATGATAGTGATATTTTGGTTTCATCAGATATACTTAAAAGAGTGATGCCAAGAGTTTATTTTAAAACATCAACAAACGTACAAACGTAAGACACTAGAAACATCACGCTTTTCAATAACTGATTAGACTTAGGATAAACATTTTAGATATCTATGTTAAAGATACAGAAGGAAGCAAATACTTTTTCAAAAATGCTTGACGGGATCATAATCTAAACAAACAAACAAAAAAAAATGTGGAGGCCTACTGACAAAGTCCTCAGGCATATATATATCAAGAAAAATACTTTGTATACCTATTATGTGTCAGATAGAATGTAAGGCTGATATAATAGCAAGCAATAGTTAATGTTCATTAATGCTTACTACATGCCAGGCACTGTCCTTGGCACTTTGTAAGCATTAACTGAATTCCTTCTCATCTCACCCCTTTGGAATAGGTACCCATAAAGTCTGTGTTTCACAGATGAGAAAACTAAGGCAGGAAAGGTTCAACTATTTCCTCAGTTCATACAACTAAGGAATGAACAAGAAGGACACCATCTCTGCCCTCACAGAGCCTGCATCCGTGAAGATAAGGGATTAGGCAGGCCCATTTCTCTTTATCTATCTCTGAGTGTCATGTGCAAAGATAAGTTTCTCTTCTGCCCTCCCATGTCTTAAGAGTATCCTGTATTTCTGCAGGTCAATAAGAAAGTCAACTTTAGAGATGTCTTCTCCTAGCAGACTTCTGGGTCAGGCAGTCTACAGTCTTGAAGGTAAGTGCTTGATGGCATAACCTGTACAAATCTAAAGGATTATGAATCTGCCCACAGTTTGGAGACAGGAACCCCTAAGCCCTATCTTTGATTCTTTTTTTGCTTAAGTACAAAATGGGTGGATTTGACTAGAAGAATCATATTAGCTCTTCTGTCTTCAGTATGCAAGCATCAAGAAATAATAAGACCCTGAGATTATCCTGTTTCCTATATGCTGTCACATCTTCTGGTGTCACTTGGAGTTAGGGAGGAAAAGAGGCGTTGTCTCCATTCATCTGTCAATTCAGTCCTGTTTATAGAAGCATCCTTGTGCCCACCTTTAGGCTAAGGTACTGTGAGAGATAAATATATAAATAAGACTTTCTGCCCTTGGAGGACTCACAAAGTTGGGGGCGGGGCAGGGGCGGGGGTGCAATCTGATCTTAAATACCAAACACAGACAGGCTGTGAATTTGCTGAAATCTACCTACAGAATATCACGCTACCTTTCCCCATTCCTTTTCTTCCCCTTGTTCATCCTTCCTTCCTTCTTTCCTTCCTTGCCAAAAATGAGTTTCTCCAAATGCCTCCTTGCAAGGCAAATTTAAGGTGAATCTTCAGGGATCTGTGAATCTGCATGCTAGAAATGAAGTAAATGAAAACCACTATCTTTTACTATCACCTTTAACTGATCTTTCATTTGGCCACAATTTGTCCTCTTAAGGGGTACATGTGACTTCTGGGTCAGGCTTTGTTGCGGGGAATCAGTCAGCCTGTTTGAAGTTAAGCCTCCTAACTAATCTTCCAGTGAGCTTAGCTCTTTCCATAGTCTGTGACCTCTTGTTCTGCCTTCTAGCCTTTTGAGGAGGTCCAAAGCCCTTGCCTGGTTTATTTATTACTTTATATCCAAAAGCATTTTGATGCAGATCACCCTACTTATTTAACTTATATGCAGAGTACATCATGTGAAATGCCAGGCTAGATGAAGCACAAGCTGGAATCAAGATTGCTGGGAGAAATATCAATAACCTCAGATATGCAGATGATACCACCCTTATGGCAGAAAGTGAAGAGGAACTAAAGAGCCTCTTGATGAAAGTGAAAGTGGAGAGTGAAAAAGCTGGCTTAAAACTCCACATTTAAGAAATGAAGATCATGGCATCTGGTCCCATCACTTCATGGCAAATAGATGGGGAAACAATGGAAACAGTGGCAGACTATTTTCTTGGAATTTTCCAAAATTCCTGCAGATGGTGACTGTAGCCATGAAATTAAAAGATGCTTGCTCCTTGGAAGAAAAATTATAACCAACCTAGACAGCATATTAAAAAGCAGAGACATTACTTTACCAACAAAGGTCCATCTAGTCAAAGCTGTGGTTTTTCCAGTATTCATGTATGGATGTGAGAGTTGGACCATAAAGAAAACTGAGCACAAAAGAATTGATGCTTTTGAACTGTGGTTTTGGAGAAGATTCTTGAGAGTCCCTTGGGCTGCAAGGAGATTAAACTAGTCAATCCTAAAGAAAATCAGTCCTGAATATTCATTGGAAGGATGGATGCTGAAGCTGAAGCTGCAATACTTTGGGCACCTGATGCAAAGAGCCAACTCACTGGAAAAGATTCTGATACTGGGAAAAATTGAAAGCAGTAGGAGAAGCAGATGACAGAGGACAAGATGGTTGGATGGCATCATGGACTCAATGGATATTAGTTTGAGCAAGCTCTGGAAGATGGTGAAGGACAGGGAAGCCTGGCATGCTGCAGTCCATGGAGTTACAAAGAGTCAAACATGACTGAGTGAACAACAGTTCAGTCATGAACAATAGTCATGATTTAGCACGTGCATAAGTACCTATTAAGTGTTCTCAACCTAATTGAGAAGACAATAAAAACGCTCATAAAGAATTTACTAATATAGGTGACTGATTACAGTGCTGAATATGATACTAACAACAATGTTTTAGGATCAACGATGTATGGTGGAATCAACGATGTATGCAGTGGTCCAAGAAGGCTTCAGTGAAGATGCGAAATCTAGGCATATTTTAGTTCATGGTTCTACTTCCCGCGTTTGTCTCATCCTTTTCCCTCACGGCTGTCTTCCTTCTGTTCTCTACCATTCTCTGGACTCAAACTTGGGTGACTTATTTCTGTATTGTTCCCTAATGCATCTCCATCACTGGGATAAAGCCTGACCCATCATTGGTCTGAGCTGGAATAAATCTTAGAGACCATTCCTTTCATGAGTGGGTCCTGGAGAGGCTAAGACATTGACCTAGGACCATACCCCTTGCAGGAATAGCAGGTGAAATCAGCAGGCTAGAGGCCCTGTCACCTGACTCTGGGCATGTCTGCACCATGTTCTACTGTCCTCTTCCTGTGCACAAGTCATCTCTGTACCCATGTGAGGCTAGACCCACTTACCTGGCTTTTAGCTTCTGCAATGAGACAACTCCTTTTATCACTATCCAGTAGCCAAAGCTATTTTGGAGAAGAAAATCAGGCCCAGCAGGCATGTTCCATATCTTATTGCTCTGCAGGCTGCTTTGCACAGGAAAAAGAAGCAAAGTGAAACAAAAGCCAAAAAGGGCCAAACTATTACATAATTGACATAAGAGAGTTACTAAGGATAAAGAGCGCTCCAGCAGGGGACAGGGATTATTTTGAAGACCTAAATGGATGGACTAAGAAATGGACTCATTTGGGGGAGAAAAAGTGAACAATGTGACTGTACTATTTACACAGTATTATAGACCTTGTAAGCAAATATTCATTTTTGGGGATGTCATTTAACTTCAGGACAGTGCCAATTGTTCTTCCTAATTAGAAATGTCAGTTTAATATTCACTGAAAACAAGACTTAGGGAAAAAAGGTCATATGGAGTTCAAAAAAGAAAGGAAAAATGTACAATGCAAAAATAAAATGTCCACCATCATATGTAAGGGAGCATCTTTGATGATGATAACTTGGACATTGAGTTGCTAAAACTTAAGCATCATGCAGTGGAAACCCATCTAAGATTAACATAGGAAGTCTGAGGTTTATGCTTCTCACACAGAAAGAAGTTGTTTAGGAGACTGTTCAGGACTAGAACAGCAGCTCAAGGAAGTCATAGTCTCTATAATACTCAAAATGTAGCTCTAGTCTTCATTATCATAAGGGAGCTGCTGAACCTCCAGACACTGTGTCTGTATTCCAGGCAAGAAGGGAAAAGGGAAGAGCAAAAAGAACATGCTGGATTTTTACCAGAAAAACAATACCTCTCCCAGAAGGTTTCTGCTTACATATTACTGGCCATAGATATGTCATGAGGCCACTCAAGCACCAGGAAAGTCTAGAAAGTCAACATTTGTTTTTTGAGATGAGTGTACAGACCACCTGGATAGTGTTACCAGTAAGGACCAAAGAGGGAATAGAGGGAATGGATTTGTGACAGGAGTATCTGCTACAGTTAGGAAGCATCTTTGCAAAATAACCTATATCTAATATGTAGAAACTAGAATGAGCTTCCCAGGTGGTGCTAGTGGTAAAGAATTCAACTACAAATGCAGAAGACATGCAATGTGAGTTTGATCCCTGAGTAGGGAAGATCCCCTGGAGGAGGGCATGGCAACCCACTTCATTAATCTTGCCTGGAGAATCCCAAGGACAGAAAAGCCTGGTGGGCTACAGTCTAAAGGGTTGAAAAGAATTGGACACAACTGAAGTGATTTAGCACGCACATGCAGAAACTAGAATGTCCCAAACCAAATAGCACATGGCCTTTCTCACATGTTAAATGAGAGCTTATTCTGTCCATATCAGTGCCCTGGTCACTTGGAGGTAAACAAGTAACAACATCAATCCCCCCACAAAATGTACTTTTTTGTGTTTTGAGGAAAATGTAGAGCCAGCAGCAACAGGAGACCTAAAGACAGGTCAACAAATAAACTTAATATATACTGAGACCCAGGGTAGTAGAGTTAGGCTTAGAGCTGAGAGAAACCTCTGAACTTCCCTGTCCACCTTCCCATCTAGTGCAGTAATCCCTGACTCACCCTTGGCAGCTGACACTCTTGCATAGAACTGAAGTCCTTCCATGGATGACAAGGGCTGGCTAGATAGACCCTCACAGCCCAGAGCATGGCCCCAGACCCTCACACCATCAGTGCCTGAGTCTGGGAAACACTGATGTATCCTTTACCACTTCCATAGAAGAGCTCTGTTTACTGGAATAGGTCTTCCATATGCTATCTTGGAAATAACATTTCCGTGAGATTCTACCCATGCTCAAGGTATAAGTTTAAATATTTGAGCTATAGAAATTCTATCCCCCTTAAGACTTCTTTTAAAAATTCTCCCAAGTAGCCCTTAGCCCATTTACCTTCACAGCCCCCACAACGTTGGGGACTGCGTTTTGTTGTACCTCTGCACCCTTAAAGTTCTGTGATAGAAATTCACACAGTACTAGAGGTGCACCTATTTGCAACAGTGAACAGGGAGGCATGAGACTCATGGCCTTTCCTAGTTGCACTCAGTAGATGAGTGGTTTGGTTGTGATACCATTGGACAAGAGGGCTTTTCAAGTCAATCACCATAATTAGACCCTTTCTCCTCCTCTTCTCTGTTATATACTCCTGTCCTCACCTACCCTGCCCTCCTCCCCACTCTCTTCATTCTAGAATTCTATCCTCTATATCCTCCAGTCGTGGCATTTTCATTCCTGTTTCTTTCAATCAATTGTTTTGGTAGCAATACTCCTTGAAGGAGGTTGCCACAAATTGAAGAGGTGGGCAGGACTCCTTTGTTCAAAGAGAGAAAGAGGAAGCCCCACAGGCAGCTCAGAGTGAGTGGTTATACGTTAAGAAACCCTTCTGCTCATCTCCCTTCTACCTGTCTGCCACCTCCCTCCTTCCTGGTCTGGAGCACAGAGAGATTGTCAGGCAGCGAACACTGCATGTGGACTGAAATTCTTTCACATGTAAGCAATTTCCTGAATTAGGCTCTTTGGGAAACTGTATTTAATTCAAGCTACTGAGATATTATTTAGTACCTTGCTGCTTCAGGACACTAAATAATGTCACATTTCCAAACCATAATGCCATTAGGGTTCATAAAGAATTTTCACAGAGGTTATCTCATCGGATCTTGGCAACTGCTCATGGCACCAGGTAGAGAATGTGCATAATCATTGTTTTGTGAGGATATGAATGCCCTGATCTGAAATCATCTCCTAACTATGTTATAAGGTAGAGATAGGCCTGGAACATGTGTCACCTAACCACTTATTCAGAGTCTTTTCCACTGTGACATGAAAAAAATAAAGAGTTCCAACACATGATCTTTATGCTATAGATAAATATTTTCAGTGAAATCAATTAAATGCAACTAGGCATACTGTGGGCGAAGGCAATGGCACCGCACTCCAGTACTCTTGTCTGGAAAATCCCATGGAGGGAGGAGCCTGGTAGGTGGTCCATGGGGTCTCGAAGAGTTGGACACGACTGAGCAACTTCACTTTCACTTTTCACTTTCGTGCATTGGGGAAGGAAATGGCAATCCACTCCAGTGTTCTTGCCTGGAGGATCCCAGGGACAGGGGAGCCTGGTGGGCTGCCGTCTATGGGGTTGCACAGGGTCGGACACGACTGAAGTGACTTAGCAGCAGCAGCAGCAGGCATACTGTAGCCCAACCTAGTATTAAACTATCCCAGAAAGGAGAGAACAATTAGTGAGATTCTAACCAGAGTGGAGTGTAAAATATTATGAAAAAGGAAGACAATTGTACTTTTACCAAACTGGCAAACTACCACATAATTCCATTAAGATAGAGAAAAGTAATACCTGCTGGGGTGTTTTGTCTGGTCTGAGGTTTTCATGGCTGAATTTTGTACCTTACTGCTTAAAAATGAAACCATTACTCCTGACTGCTTATTGTGCTCTTTATCAGAGTCTTGAGAATCTAAATGGAAAATGAGGGGAAATGCTAGAGCCTGATGAAAGGTGAACAATGCTGGCCATAATAAAGATACTTCAGGACCTTGGTGGAACAAGATGATCTAGATTCCACTGGGGAAGACACACTAACATTTAAACCTCTTGAACACTCATTTAGTAGATTGTATCTTTGCTAGCACTGATACATGTATTATCCTAATAGAAGTAGTGAAGCTATTTCTCCAAAGGAACACATTTGTTGGAATCTTAAAAAAAAAAAAAAAAAAAAACATCAGCTCTAGATCTGATATCACTTGTGGGAAATTGAAGTGGGGTAACATACATGTTTGAGAAGTTAAAAATATGCCATTGCCTAGTATTCCATGCAATACATCGACTGAAGATATGTTTGTCTTATAATAAACTCAAAACAGCTTAATTAGGTGAAGTACATAGTTCTCTTGAGATTTTTACAGTACTGATTGACTATCATTTCAAGAAATGGCATATTTCCATACCCTATTAAATAATAACTCATGACAGCATCCACTACATGTGCAAAGTGATTAAGAGAAGTTCTTTGCAGGGTGTGGGCCCAAAGCAAATATCCCTTTACAATTGTTATTAGAAAGGTGTCTACAGAGAGATCCCAGTGAAGAAATGTTTACTATTGAAAGAGCGGCCTTTTAAACCATTTACCACCAGCACAGTTAGAATTTAATTCAGGTTTACAGAGTCCAGGAGTTGCTAAACTTCAGATCCACTGCATTAATCAATGGCTTCTAGTAGTCAGCCATGACCAAGTAGAGATAATTTACATTTAGAGGTAAACTCCAAACAGTGACGATTATTTGGGTATTTAACAGATTACTTATCAGGGCAGACCTTTGGTTTAGACATTTTTAATATTCACTACATTTACCAGCCTCAAGCATATCAAATGATTCACTGATAGATCTCAGCTCTCTGGGTAGGTTCAAGACACTGATTCAATGGCAATAGTTTATCATGTTATTGTTACAGTACAGTTCAGTCACTCAGTCTTGTCCAACTCTCTGTGACCCCATGGACTGCAGCACGCCAAACTTCCCTGTCCATCACCAACTCCCAGAGCTTACTTAAACTCATGTCCATAGAATCAGTGATGCCATCCAACCATCTCATCTTCTGTCATCCCCTTCTCCTGCCTTCAATCTTTCCCAGCACCAGGGTCTTTTCCAATGAGTCAGTTCTTTGCATCAGGTGGCCAAAGTAATGAAGCTTCAGCTTCAGCATCAGTCCTTCCAATGAATATTCAGGACTGATTTCCTTTAGGATAGACTGGTTGGATCTCCTTGCAATCCAAGGGACTCTCAAGAGTCTTCTCCAAAACCACAGTTCAAAAGCGTAAATTCTTTGGTGCTCAGTTTTCTTTATGGTCCAACTCTCACATCCATTACATGACCACTGGAAAAACCATAGCTTTGACTAGGTGGACCTTTGTTGGCAAAGGAATGTCTCTGTTTTTTAATATGCTGTCTAGGTTGGTCATAGCTTTTCTTTCAAGGAGCAAATGTCTTAATTTCATGAATGCAGTCACCATGTGCAGTGATTCTGGAGCCCAAGAAAATAAAGTCTGCCATTGTTTCCATTGTTTCCCCATCTATTTCTCATAAAGTGATGGGACTGGATGCCATGATCTTAGTTTTCTGAATGTTGAGTTTTAAGCCAACTTTTTCACTCTCATCAACACGCTCTTTAGTTCTTCACTTTTTGCCACAAGGGTAGTGTCATCTGCATATCTGAGGTTATTGATGTTTCTCCCAGCAATCTTGATTCCAGCTTGTGCTTCATCCAGCCTGGCATTTTGCATGATGTACTCTACATATAAGTTAAATAAGTAGGGTGACAATATACAGCCTTGACATACTCCTTTCCCAATTTGGAACCAGTCTGTTTTTCTATGTTCAGTTCTAACTGTTGCTTCTTGACCTGCACAGATTTCTCAGGAGGCAGGCCAGGTGGTATAGTATTCCCATTTATTTAAGAATTTTTCAGAATTTGTTGTGATCCACACAGTCAACGGCTTTGACACAGTCAATAAAGCAGAAGTAGATGTTTTTCTGGAGCTCTCTCGCTTTTTCCATGATCCAATGGATGTTGGCAATTTGATCTCTGGTTCCTCTGCCTTTTTAAATCCAGCTTGAACATCTGGAAGTTCACAGTTCACATACAGTGTTATTGTTATCAGCCTACAAATTTTCAGCTTAGCCCAGCCTTAACTTAGTTTTATCAAATAAATAACTTGAAAGTGACATGCCTTTGAGGACCATCTTATTTTTTAAAATTTGGATCCCTGTACAGTAATTTTTTTATTACTTTTTATTTCTTTATGGCTGTGCTGGGTCTTCATTGCTGTGTGGGTTTTTCTCTAGTTGCAATGCACAGGCTTCTTATTGTTGTGGCCTCTCATTGCAGAGCACAGGCTCTCGGGCACACACGCTTCAGTAGTTGTGGCGCAGGGGCTCATTCGTTGTGGTTCCCAGGCTCTAGAGCACAGGCTCAGCAGTTGTGGCACATTGGTTTAGTTGCTCTATAGCATGTGGAATCTTCCTGGATCAGGGATTGAACCAGTGTCTCCTGCATTGGCAGGTGGATTCTTTACCACTGAGCCACCAGGGAAGCCCCCTATAGAGCACACTTTTTGAAATAGAGCCCTTGATCCCCAAATTCTCCCTTACAGCTAGACTCATTCAATGTGGATCAAGTTCCAATCAAGGAATATATGGGAGACAAACATGAAAGAAAAAGGTGAGAAGCCCTGGGAGAGGAGCTGTCCCCTGTACCCCTGAAAATATAGGAAATCAGAAGGGAAATGTCAGGAGATGGCAACTTTTCTCAGCTATAAAACTGGGAGCCTAATTGTGACGAATATTGACTAGATAATCAATTAAGTATGTGCCTAGTACATGGAAAGTGCTCAATTAATATGACTGTCAAGGTGAGAAAGAAGGAGAATCAAAAAGAAAAGAATAGTTAGTCTTGACTAGTAGACTGGAGAACTGAGTTTGGTCAGAGCATCATGCCTGTTTTGAAAAAGGGAAATGAAAGCAAACTCTTATATCAGTATTTTTAAGTTATTTCCAAAGTAATACAGAAACACTCCAATATGACATTACCACCTCTAAGCTTATCCCCCATGCATGTTAAAGCAAATTAAATTTCATGCCAAATCAACCAGGCAGTCAGTGAACAGCACACTTTCAATCTCTAGGATTCAAGCTGATTGCTCTGAAAACAGAATTCAGCAATTGGATAGCACTGGTATCAAACACAGTCCTCTTTAATAATTTCTCCTGACACCTTGTTTTTCCGGGAATGTGGCCCCTATGAACTGTAGGCTGACTCTTTGCAAGACAGTGAGGGATTTTATTCCCATCTTCAACCCAGACTCAGCAGAAAATCATAAACTGACCTGGTGAGGGAATGGATTCTTTCCCTTGGCTACAGGTTAGCATCATATTTAGGCTCTAGTCACCTGACAACAGGGGGTTCCCAGGTGGCTTCTGTGGTAAAGAACTCACCTGCCAATGCAGGAAACTCAGGTCGAGATCCCAACTCGGGTTCAATCCTGGGTAAGGAAGATCCCCTGGAGGAGGGCATGGCAACCCAATGAAGTATTCTTGCTGGACAGAGGAGACTGGTGGGCTACAGTTTATAGGGTTGCAAATAATCAGACATGACTGAAGTGACTGAGCATGTATGTATGCACCTGACTGACAACAAAATCATCTACCCAGGGAAATAAATCACTTTCGGTGTCCATTTTCATTAAATTTAACTACGTTTGCAATTGCGTTGTGTGAGTGTGTATGTTTCATTTTTGACCTTAATTCCACTTGGTACAGTAGGAACTTCCTTTTATTCTTTAATCCTGTTCTCAACGGTTATATGGGTTCTAACAAAATGCATATTAACTGTTGGAGTTTAAGAAAAGATAATGATCTAACTCATTTTTCTCCCCTTCAGTTTAGGTTTCAGGTGATCCAAAGTGTGAGTTTAATCCTGCATTACACCATATTTAGAGATGTTTCCAGAAGCGTTGCTACATGAGACTTTTAACTATATTTAAGTTCCCTTGTACTGAAATGCAAAAGCCTTACATTTAAACATCTAGATGTTTGTCACACTTGAGGCCAATGTTAATGTTCACAGAGGGTCTCAAATTCCTAAATGTGAAACCACATCTCCTCATTGAGATGTGATTGCTGGAGCTCTGAGGATGGTGTCAGCAGTTACCTTTCAGATACCATCAAGACATGGCCAGTGTTCAAATTGGGTTCAAGTGCTTTTAGCACATTTACTTATCAATTTACATGGAAATTCTAAGGTGGAAAACTATTCTTTATAAGTTACTACAGGGTAAAAACTGTGGGACTTGCTTAGCTGGTTCAGTGTAAGAATGGGAGAATAGAATCTATGTAATCAAGACAGGTTCTTTTGTTTTTCAGTAGAATGATGAGATGCTCTATGGGCCATTTCCTGAATCAATAGTCTGGTATTTGATCTTCAACATAGAATATACAAACATATAATTATTTTACAATAACCATAAGAAATCTGTATTAATTATAAGGAGTATTCATCTAGATGATGGCACAGTTTTAGAGAACTTAATGAATAAGAATGCTACTGTATAATAAGCCTTCCTGTTTCATTTGGAAATCTGTGTGAATGCCCTTGGTTGCCAAAGGACTCTGTTGACTACTGGCATTTAGTGGGCAGGGCCAAGGATTCCAAAATTCCCGCAAAGCCCTTGCTGTCCCTCGTATTTATTTACCCATTCAAAATGCCAAAAGCGTACTCCCACTCCCAAAGCATTGCTAGTTTGAGTACCCTCCTTTTCCTTTGCAGTTATATCTAAATGATGCTCTTCATAGAGGATCCATTCATACTCTGTACTTTAAATATCCTCCTAGAATTCACTGTTGTTGTTAACGATGCATCTTGGCAAATCCTTTATAAATGCAAACTATATAAAAATAAACTCCAATTTAGCCCCTGGACTAGTCATCACAGTTTTAAGTAAGTAAACCTGGAAGAAAACTTCTTAATCAAAAAAGAATGGAGAAGAATGGTAATTCAATGTGGGGGAGGGGGAGGGTCAGGAGAGGGAAAAAAAAATGAACAGGAGAGTACAGTATGTAGGGATTTAATCAAGATGAGGTGATGATGATAAAGTCAAGGGCAAAGGAAGCTAGAGAAGTCAGGAAAAATTTAACGGGACTTGGGAAGCAGGAGAAAGCGTGGAGGTGGGGAGATCTCTGCTTCTATAGATTTTCGGTAACCATGGTGAATGAGAGGATAACGGGTGATTAGAATGTGGGGCAAGAGCTCACCTACCAGGATCAACTTTTTCTTTCCTAGGATATTAGTATAAGGTTAAGAATCTAACATGATGTCAGAAAACACTCATTCCCAATAAAGAAATGAATCAACAAATCAACAAAACTGCCTCTCTATTAACAACCTCCCAGCTACAATACTGTGGAAGCATGTGAAATCATTGAGAGCAAAACTGTTTTGAAGCTAAGCTCCTTCTTAGATGTATACAAATTCCATTTCTGAAAAGAATTCAAAAGAATAAGAAAAAGCAGCCCGCTGAAAGAATCTGTGTTTTTAGGCAGAGCAATTCCAGGCTCCATTAAGACAATAAGAACAGCCAGGGACCACGGATGGTATGTTCCTGAAGCTATCATCTAACCAGCTCGATGCTCTCCAAACTGATCCAAGTGCCTTTTACAGTGGCTATGAAGTGGACACCAAAAACCCTAGCAAATTCATGTGTTTGTCCTTTACATTGTCTCATCTGAGGCTCTGTATAAACTGAAAGACCTTGTTGGTGTTTTCTACAGCAACCCTTTCTCTTTCTTTGCTTAGAGCTTGTCTCTCCTCTGTCCCTTCCCTCCATCTGACCAGAACAGCAGCTTTCAGTGAAGCATCTGCTTCTTGGAAAAATGTTCCAGGACATCTAACAAACATCACAAAACCCTGTGCTATTCAACCACTCTCAATCCCCCACCTTGTTTATTTATTACTATTTTGAATCAGAGCCACAGGGCATATGCTGCCTTTACTCAGTGATGGTTAATAGAATGGCTTATGTGAAATTTTAAAAGCTACATATAAAAAAGGCTACACAAAAATAAAACCCTATTGCTTTTCAAAAGTTGCTATTAATCATATACATCTAGGTTCTGGGGGGAAATGAGCAGATGAAATAGAAAACTATGGGCTTTAAGAATTAGATAGAATTTATTCAAATGCCAAATTCAAAACCATGGCTTTTTAAGTGGCCAGTTGTCCAATTTGGACTACTACTTACACTTTAAAGTCACAGTTTTTGCTCCTAAGAGAGATGGGAACAACTACTGCATGGCATTGGTGGAAATCTTAAATGACAATCTATAGACTATAAGTAAGTAAGTAAGCGTACTTTCTCAGTTGTATCCAACTCTTTGCAACCCCATGGACTATATAGCTCACCAGACTCTTCTGTCCATGGAATTCTCTAGGCAAGAATACTGGAGTGGATTGCCATTCCCTTCTCCAGGGGATCTTCGCAGCTCAGGGACTGAACCTGGGTCTTCTGCACTGCAGGCAGATTCTTTACTGCCTGAGCCCCAAGGGAAGCCCCAAGGGAAAGCTACAGACTATACCTTCCTCTTAAAAAGCATATTAGAAAGTGAGATTCAAATTAAACAAACATTTTGACTATTCCAGAATAACCATATAGCGCAAAACAAGTCTGCCCATTTTCAAATGAGTAGCTAGATAGATAAGGTGGCAAACTAAAGAGATTATAACTTTTCTTTGATGATTCTCAAGATAACTAATATCATATAAATAGATAAAATTCAAATGGAAACTTGTGGCTGGTACAATGCCAGCTAACTTAGTCGCCCAGTTATGTCTGACTCTTTGCGACTCCATGGACTGTAGCCCCTCAGGCTCCTCTGTCCATGGAATTCTCCAGGCAAGAATACTGGAGTGGGTAGCCATTTCCTTCTTCAGGGGATCTTCCCAACTTAGGGATCAAACCCGGGTACCCTGTATTACAGGCAGATTCTTTATGTCTGAGCCACCAAGGAAGCCCTAATGCCAGGTAACTAACTGACAGTCTGTTGTAAATATCAACTCTTATTACTGACATGTGCTGGAGATGCCTTTTTGTTCTGCTCTAAACAAGGTACTATCAAACTGTTGTACATTATAACTACCGGGGCTGCTTTGAATGTCCTCCATGACCAAACTGAAACCCCTATATGATCAAAATCAGGTTGTCCGACAGTAGGACCCAGGTATCTACCAGTCTTTGTAAAGCTTCCCAGGTGATTCCAATACACAGTCATGTCTGGAAACCAGGGTTTTAACCAACCCTTTAAAAAAAAGGGGGGGGTGGTTAATGTACAAGTGAATCATCTGAGGGTCTTGTTAAACTGCAGATTCTAAGGCATTAGAAGGAGGGCAGTACTCTAGAAACTATATTCCAAAAATGCTCACAGGGAACTCTAGCCCCACTTTGAGTAGCAAGCTCTAAACCAAAATAGTGTTGACAGCTTAGTATATATGTGGATTTTAAGACACAGAGTGTTACCTATTTCTTTTATTCTTTAGGAGCTCAAAGAACACACACTTACTTTACTTACTATTAGCCTTCCCACCCCCTCCCAAATTTACCATTAAAAATAAGCAGGAATCTGAGACATATGATCAATTTCAAAGTCAAATATAAATGGATTAGGTTGGATTATTCCTGTGACTTTTTCTCTCCTGTGGAGCTGACATTTCCAGCTGTTAGTCACTCAGTCGTACCTGATTCTTTTCGACCCCATGGACTGCTGCCCTCCAGGATCCTGTCCATGGAATTCTCCAGGAAAGAATAGAGGAGTGTGTAGCCATTCCCCTCTCTAGGAGATATTCCCGACTCAGGGATTGAACCTGGATCTCTTGTACAGCAGGAGGATTCTTTACTGACTGAACCACCAGAGAAGCCATTGGCAGGTTCACACATGGAACTCAAACACTCTCTCTGCCAAGGTTGCCCCAGGCCAGTTTTCTAAGAAATCTGTACACTTATCCCAGGGTTTTAGCTGGATTTCCAGATAAATGATATAAGGGAGAGCTCAGAGAAATAAAACCATAGATGTTTGTTTTATAGTGTAAGGTGGGGGAAATGATCAGGTGTGTACATGAAGGAGCTAATGAATTTAGCATGCAACTCACCCCCTTGTCCTACATCTCTGATTTATGGTTCTGAGACCATTTCCAACAGAAGGCGCTAGCACCACAGAGGGCAGCATGCTGAATCAGCCACTGCAGCGCTCACTGATTGTTTTATAGCACAAGGCTTGGTTTATCTCTAGCAGGAAATATGAGTCCACTGATAGCAAAGACTATTTACTGTATCAGCTTCTCTGCAGCCCTTAATCAAGCCAGGATCCCAGCATGGTAAGTCCAGATCTTCAAATACTTCCAACAGAAACATGGGCACCCATAAATCCTAAATTCACAGAGGCTGCCTTCCTTGGGAAGTGCTAAGGGCAAGATTCTGCCATCACTGAACTCAGCAACAAATGCACCATTTTGTTCAGTACATGAGTGTCCCTAGTTAGGAGATGGATGCAGAGTTCTACATGGAAAAAATTTTGCAACCCCATGGACTGGAGCCCTCCAGGCTCTTCTACCCATGGGATTCTCCAGGCAAGAATACTGGAGTGGGTAGCCATTCCCTTCTCCAGGACATCTTCCCGACCCAGGGGTCAAACCCCGGTCTCCTGCCTTGCTAGCAGATTCTTTACCGTCTAAGCCACCAGGGAAGCCTAAATGGGAAAAGCAGAAATTAAAAGATCACTTCTGGCCCTTGTACATAAGCCTCCTCCCAATTATGATCTTGTAGTCACTTCCTCTTTAAGGTTTATAAAAGTGAAACACATTGGGAAGAGAGAAGAGAAAGAACAATGAGAGAACTCAGAATATGAAGAGTATGAGCAAAAGTTATGGAGATTTCTCAAAAAAATGACTGTCACCTTTCTAAAATTATACAAGCACAATAAGTATAAATGAGGATCCAATTGCAAAATGAACAAAGAGTACGTTTTGCTTGTTGCCCCTTTTTTTCTAGGCTAGAGATGATTAACAAGGAGTTTTGGGGCAGGAAAAGTGTCCCTAGGTGGATTTCAGGGGATATGTTAATCTCAGAATTTAGGTACCAGAATATTTTCTTTGGGGGTGGGGGGTAGTTTCCATAGGTTTCATTAAATCTTAGAATAGTTCATAAATCTATGGACTAGAAAAGTTTAAGAAGTATATAGCCATTCATTTCAAAATTTTTCCTCAATTCCTACTCTGTATCAGGCACTAAAGATATACCAGTGAACAAAACACAAATACCTCTATTTCCTAGAAGCTTACATTCTTGGTGGGGCCAGGGGGGTTGGGGGGGGTGGGGTGGAGTGTGGTGTACCAAAACATAATTAAAAAGTACCAATAACAATTAATAAGATAAGTTAAAGAGAGCATATTTGACGGCAATGTGTGCTACAGAGGAAAATAAAGTGGAGGAGACAGTGAAAGCCAGTGTTTCAGAGTCATAATTTAAAATCATTTTGGCAAGGTAGGCCTTACTTTGTTCAGTTGTTCAGTTGTGCCCAACTTTTGTGACCCCACAGACTGCAGCACACCCCATTTCCCTGTCCTTGACCATCTCCCAGAGCTTGCTCAAACTCATGTCCATTGAGCCGAAACTCAATTGTGTCCATTACCACACAATTGCTCTCATTTCACATGCTAGCAAAGTAATGCTCAAAATTCTCCAGGCCTTACTTAATGGGTGCCATTTGAGCGAAGTCTAGAGGGCTTAGGGAAACAAGCCACAGATGTATCTGGGATGAGAACCTTCCAGACAGACATAATTGCAGATATAAAAGACCCCGAGGCAAGAGCACACCTGACAAGTTCGAAGAGTGGCAAGGAGACCAGTGTGCCTGGAGCTGAATGAAGAAGACAGAGTGGAAAAGATTGCTTCAGAGAGATAGAGGGGATGGGGCCACAGTGAAGTGGCTGCAGTTCATTGTGATGATTTTGGCTTTTACTGTAGATAAGATGGAAAACCTCTGAAGGGTTTTAAGAAGGCGATGATTCACCTTCTTAAATGAATCACCTTCGATGCATTTTTTTTCAGGATCACCCTGGTTATTATGTGAGATTAGAACTGGAGAAAATTTGGCAAAGGCAGAGGCAGAGAGAGCCATTAGGAAGTTTTTGTAAAAATTCAGATGAGACATGATGGAAACTTAATAGTGATGGGAGATGGTGAGAAGCAGTTACTTCCTAGATATATTTTTAGTGTAGAACCAACAGGATTTGCTAATGGATCACATATAGAATGTGAGAAAAGAACTTCAAGATTTTTTAAATAAAGCACTAGCACAGGGTTGTCTTTGATGGATGTTGAAAAATTAGGAAGAGACGGCTGGGAAAGATTTCAGTTTTGAAATGGTAAGCTTGAGAAGCCAGTACAATAGTCAATATTGACATTCAGCATGTAGTTGGACATAGGAATATGAAGTTCAAGGGGAATGTTTGAGCTCAAGATACACATTTGGGAATCAACAAGTATACATATGATCTTTAAAGCCTGACCCTGGGTAAAACCAGTAAGGAAGTAGATGCAGATGTAAGTAAAGTCCAAAGACTGAGGCCAAAAGCACTTTAGAGTTAAATGATCAGGGAGATGAAAATGAATTAATAATATAAGTAGAAAAACTTTTTGAATAAATGTGTCATTATATTTTGGCTGTTAATTTCAGGATCATTCTAACTGCTTGCTCCCTGACAAAGCCAGTTTTGGCAATGCTGTCAATTAGCTCTTCTAGCGGCAGTTTCGTTTATCTACAAGGAGAGCTGACTCCAAGTGCTAGTTCACCAAGTTCCTTAGAGGGCAGAAGAGAATCAGTGTTGGAGACTTAATTTTAGATATACCTATCTATTGTCTGGATGACCGAACTCCAGGAGGTGGTCATCTGTTGTTGTATTTCTTAACATTTTTATAGTGATACAATTCATATACCATAAAATTCACCCAAACCCTACAATTCAATGTTTTTTAGCATATTCACAGGGTTATTTAACCATTAGCACAATCTAACTTGGTAACACTTTTACACCTCCAAAAGATACCCCTTTACCCAACAGCAGTCACACCTCATTTTCTCCCCTTGTCCCAGCCATAAGCAACTGCTAATCTTTCTGTCTCTAGATATGTCTCTTCTGGATATTTCATTTTAGGGGAATCATACCATATGTGGTCCTTTTTGACTAGAGCCTTTTTTTTCATTTTGCTTAATATTTTTAAGGTTCATTCATGTTGCAGCATGCATCAGTATTATTGACAAATAATACTCCATTGCATCGACATATCACATTTGTTTATCCTTCAGTTTATAGACATTTGTATTCTTCATAATTCTTGGTTATGGTTACCAATGCTGTTACAAACATCCAATTACAAGTTTTTTTATACAGACCTATATTTTCATTTCTCTTTAATTATATCTAGGTCACATATAAACTATATTTAGCAATATGAAGAACTACCAAACTCTTTTCTAAGGTAGCTGCACCATTTTACATTCCCATCAATAGTGAATGAGGATTCCACTTTGTTCACGTCCTTGCCAACACTTATTATACATCTTTTTGATTACACCCATCCTATTGGGTGTAAAACAGTATCTCACTGTGGTTCTCATTAATATTTATCTAGTGACTAGTGATGGTGAACATGTTTCCTGGTGCTTATACACCACTTTTAAGTTTTCTTGGACAAAGATCTATTCAAATTTGTGGTATTTGAATAAAAATGGTCTTTGGTTTTTGGCACACAGCTATTAAAACCCTTGGACTCTCTACAGTGATCAGGATCCCTGTAGGCAAATGAGATGACTGAAGGCTAGGAGCCCCTCAGTCCCTTCAGGATGGAGGATAATCCCAAGAAAACACCAAAGCATGATTAGAAAGTGGAAAATTTCAACTCAACTCCTGACCTCCTGAGAGGGGAAAGGGACTGAAGATTGAGTTCACAATGTTCACAGTGGTTTAATGAATCATGCCTATGTCATCCCTCTAACAATGAGGCTCAGAGAACTGCTGAGTTGACAAACACAGTTAAGTGCCAGGAGGGTGTTGTACCCCAACTACACAGAAGGATAGGAGCTCTTGGGCTCAGGACCCTTTGAGATCTTTTCCCATGGATCTCTTCAGTGAGTGAGTGAGTGAAAGTTGCTTAGCCATGTCCAACTCTTTGCAACCCCATGGGCTCCTCTGTCCCTGGAATTCTCCAGGCAAGTACACTGGAGTAGGTAGCTATTCCCTTCTCCAGGGGATCTCCCTGACCCTCTTCAACTGGTTGTTTATTTGCACCCTTTATATCAAACTGGCAAGTATAAACAAAGTGCCTTATTAAGTTATATGAGTCATTTTAGCAAATTACCAAATCTGAGGAGGGATCTGTGGGAATCCTCAATTTATAGCTGATCAGCCCGAACTATGAGTGGCTCAACTATTAGGGACATTTTGTAGGATTGGATCCTCAAGTTGTGGGATCTGGTGCTAACACCCTGTAGGTAGTTACTGAATTGATCTGAATTGTTGGACACCCGGTTGGCATCAGGGAGTTAGACATTTTCAACTTTCTAATCATGCCCTGGGGGCTTCCCAGGTGGCTCGAGTGGTAAAGAATATGCCTCCCAATGTAGGAGACATAGGAGACATGGGTTCTATCCCTGGGTCAGGAAGATCCCCTGGAGTAGGAAATGGAAATCCACTTCAGTATTTTTGTCTGGAGAATCCATGGACAGAGGAACCTGGTGGGCTATAGTGCATGGGGTAGCAAAGAGTCAGACACACCGAGCATACAATGTAACCGTGCTTTCATATTTTCTTGGGATTAGTCCCCATCCTGAAGCTATTGTTAGTGTTAGAAAACACCCCACAAAGTATTTGCTCATTTTATAACTGTGTTATTTGTCTTTTTATGGTTGAGTTTGTACAGTTCTTTATATATTCTAGATACAAGTCTATTATCAGATATATGATATGCAAATGTTTTCTCCCACTGTGTGGGCTGTCTCACTTTCTGGATGGCATCATTTAAAGTATAAAAATTCTCATTTTAATGAAGTCTAATTCATCTATTTTTTTTTTTTTTAGTCACTGTTGAGTAGTGGTTTGATTAATTTCAAAACCACTTGATTTTGACAAAGATAAAGTTTTCTTCTTTACATTTTATTTATTTATTTTCGGCAGCACCACTGTGTGGTCAAGTTCACGCCCCCTGCAGTGGAAACTCTGATTTTAAAACACTGTATCATATTTCATTCATTTCAATGAATGAAATCAACTATATATAGTCCTGAATATTCATTGGAAGGACTGATGCTGAAGCTGAAGCTCCAATACTTTGGCCACCTGAAGCAAAGGACTGACTCACTGGAAAAGACCCTGCTACTGGGAAAGACTGAAGGTGGGAAGAGAAGGGGACGACAGAGGATGAGATGGTTGGATGGCATCACTGACTCGATGGACATGAGTTTGAGCAAGCTCTGGGACTTGATGACAGACCAGAAAGCGTGGTGTGCTGCAGTTCATAGGGTTGCAAAGAGTCGAACATGACTGACTGACTGAATTGAACTGAACTGATAGCTGATTTACAATGATGAGTTAATTTCAGGTGTACAGCAAAATGAATCAGTTATATTATATATATATATATATATATATATATTCTTTTTCAAATTATTTTCCCATTTAGATCACTACAGAGTACTGAGAACAGCTGCTTATGCTTGTTGGTTTTCTATTTTGAATATAGCAGTGTGTACATGTCAATCCTAAACTTGAGAACTATTCCGTCCCTCCCCCTAACCCCCTGATAATCATAAGGTTCATTCTTGAAGTCTGTGAGTCTGTTTTAAAGTTGCTTTTAAAACGAAAGCTGTTTCCAAGAATGAAGTTTTTGTTTTGCTAGTGAAATTGAGTGTCAGGAGGTCATCGTCCATATTTGTGGTGCTACTATGGGGTATTGCTGGGGGCTTATTCGTGAGAACATAGGAAGGAGCAACTTCGGAGAGGGGACATTTATGCTATAAATGCAGAGTTTGTGAGGACTGTCCCAGAGCAAAGGATTTTTTGGACAAGGCTACCCTTTGCTCTCTGAAGAATGGGGGGTATTAGTTTCTCCTGAGGTAAAAGCAGTTCTTCTAGCAGCAGTAGCAAAAGCCATGCAGGTGCCCCTAGAAGATAATCTTGCCCACCAACACCAGCACTTTTGTTCCCTAGCAACATGCTCTAGCATCAAAGGACTTTTGTTATTGCAGGCAGTGGGAGGTCAGCTCTTGGTTACTTAAGAAGCAACTCAACTAGATTTGGACTTTCTCTCTTTCACCTTCACTTCTCTTGGAACAATAGTGTGATCAATCTATCATTGATATGAAAGTCTGTTATTTCTTTATTGCGTGCGTGTTAAGTGGATTCAGTTGTGTCTGACTCTTCGCAACCCTATGGAATGTAGCCCACCAGGCTCCTCTGTCCATGAAATTCTCCAGGCGAGAATACTGGAGTGAGGAGCCATTCCCTCCTTCAGGGGATCTTCCCAACCCAGGGATTGAACTTGGGTCTCCTGCATTGGCAGGTGGATTCTTTACTGTCTGAGCCACCAGAGAAGTCCACAATATATCACCTTAATACCTTCAACTTCTATTGATTTTCTTTCATAAGAGGTAAAAGGAGAAAAGATCCAGTTCTCCTCCTTCCAGGGAGGATCAAAGAAAATTATGAATATAAAAACCCTTTGAAAAATGAACCATTGTAAAAGTGTATTCACAATAATCAGAATTTTGCCAAAGGCCTCTCTGTTAAAACCACAAAGCTGCAGACAGCAAAATGCCACAAGGGACTTCACTGAAAGTTATCCTGACTGTTTCTTCTCTACGTGGCTCACAAAGATGAGCAGGTTCAAGCAGTTCCTTCCCTAGGAGATGCTGATGCAGAACCAGGCTTGGGAATCATAGGTTGTAGTGATCTAACCACAGGACTGCTTTGTGGATTATAGTTATTATCCATATTCATAAAGGATCTAACAAATACTGACAGGTGGAGCCTGACTTTAAATGACAAAGATTGCATGAAAGAGATGAAACTTGTCAATCAAAAGAAGAAGAAAAAGACCAAAATAAGTTAATCATTGTCTCTTAAATTGCCTGGGTGTTTGATGAAAAAGCATCATATAGTTTGTAAGCACAATATCTGACACTGACAAGAAGCTACATTAATAAATTGATGGAGGCCCAATGTTTAAAGGTATCATCCTTAATTAATAATGTTTAGAAACCAGCTCCCCAAAGATACAAAAGAGTCCCTGAAGATCATGCTGATAGAAAACAAGACCAAACATCTTAGACCTGTGTTCTGTGCTTGGTTGCTCAGTCATATCCAACTTTTTTTGACCCCATGGACTGTAGCCTGCCAGGTTCCTCTGTCCATGGGGATTCTCCAGACAAGAATACTGGAGTGTGTTGCCATGCCCTCCTCCAGGGAATCTTCCCAACCCAGGGATCAAACCTGGTCACCTACATTGTAGGGGGATTCTTCATCATCTGAGTGACCAGGGAAGCCCATCTTCGAGCTGCTCCCACCCAAATAACCTCCCCCAGCTCAAATCTATACTGTGTCTGAATCTTGATTTTTAGTAAAATAGTTTGTTTCTTACAGTTCCCTCTCATGTCCTTATAAAGATCATCAACTCTTTGAAGACAGAATCTAGGCTTCCTGTCCTCCTGCACCTCTAATGCCCATGAGAGGTATGTAATCGATCGGAGCTAACTAGTTGAAGAAGCAGGTGAAAATCTGGCTCATAGAACATTACATAAGGTTATTAAGGGTAACATGCAACTTCATTTTGGAAAAAACTGACTTCTAAATGCATATTGGAAGAGATAATTCTATTGCTATAGAGTGGAGATAAAATTTGTCAAGGTATTCACACCACCTTATGTAAAGCACATTTATGGAGCTGGTTTATGGTATTTTCTTCTTTATTCTCTGGTTGAGTCAAAGATACCCCCTCACTACCCAAACCCATCTCCAATAAAAATCAAGTACTCTGTCTGTTAAAACCTATGATCCAGGTCTCATGAACACTCCCTCTAGCTCAGTGCCATAGCCCACCTAGATATACCTCAGAGTTTCTAATCATGGTTTGGGGATGACTATCTGATCATAGGAGAAGGCAATGGCAACCTACTCCAGTACTCTTGCCTGGAAAATCCCATGGATGGATAGAGGCTTCCCAAGTGATGCTAGTGGTAAGAGCCTGCCTGCCAACACAAGAGATCTAAGAGACACAGGCTCAATCCCCTGGAAGAGTGCATGGAAACCCAATGCAGTATTCTTGCCTGGAGAATCCCATGGACAAGGTAGCCTGGCAGTGGCTACAGTCCTAGGGTCACAAAGAGTTGGACACGACTGAAGCGACTTAGCATACACACATCTGACCATAATATATCTTGTCCTTGCATTCTGAAAACAGATTTGATTAGTGAAACTCAGTTGATGTGGGCACACACACTGATTCACATACACAGGCATACACATTATGTGTAAAAGTGACTTTTCAAAAATTTTTATTGTATTTTAAAAATCTTTTAAATTTTCCATACAGTTTTTAAAGGCTACTTACCATTTATAGTTATTACAGAATATTGGCTATATTTCTCATACTGTACGATACAATCTTGAGCCTAACTTGCATCCAGTAGTTTGTGCCTCCCACTCCTCCACCTCTACATTGATTTGGCTTTTTGTATATGTGAAAAAATCTACCATATGTCAGCCCAACACACACCTCTATGGAGATTTAGCTCTCTCCAGCTAATGGCCAAGAGTGAGCAAATACCATTCACTGTACCATTCTGGTATAAAGTACAGTGAAGGAGACCTATCAGAAATACACCAAGAATAAAAAAGAAACACAGTAATAATAGCTAGCTCTGATGGTAATCAGGGAGAGAATGTGCATCCCTGTTCCTATTAAGGTTCTGTCTCATTTTTAAATTTTTTTCCTTTGTTGTTCTCAGGCTTTTGAACCTCACCTTACCCAAAACTAAGGGGTCTCCCTATCCTGCCGGGTAATTTGAATTCTAACCGCAAGCTTAGCTCTCTCAAATCATTAGGCAAACCGCCAGGACTGCAACAAGTTGGCATCACTCACTAGCTTCTGTTGGTTGATCATTTAGAGTTTTGATTAGGGCATTTGGACTTCTTCAGAAAAAAAGAATATTGCTTACACATCAGCCAGTGGTGAATGCCCATCTCTGGAGTTGTCTGGCTCAGAGGTCAAGAGACAAGGCCTGACTGCACTCCTGAAATGCAGGGCTGACACTGGTGGATCCCACTGAGCACCAACACTGCCACCCATGTATGTTGCCTCCACACTCAGCAACTTGGTTTTATTTGCACAGCTCCCCATTCCTTATTTTGTGCCATCTGCCTTGGCTGAAGGCCCAGTTGTTTCTGAAATGTTCTGTTTTTTTCCTAAAATGGTTTTCTGGATCTCCTACAGAAGGACTTCCAGAACCTTCTCTTTTCATTCTTTCTCCTTCTGCTGTCTCTGCTTTAAAAGCACGCTATAGTATCTTTCCAATTTTACTGCTGCCCATAAATTCTGCTCCATGACACCACCTGCGGAGCAGGCCTTTGACTTCTTGGACTTGCTACTGCCCTTTCTTCTGCCACAGACCTCCCATGGAGGGGAGGGAGTTCGGTTACTGTAAGGGGCTACACCAAGTCTTTCTGTGATTTGTCCCTACCTTTTGACACAGGGTTGGCAGTTACAATGCTTCAAGTTTCTCCCAGCTGTTGGTACCCAGGCTCCATCATGACTGGAGACATTATTGAACCACTAGCTACCTATAATTTCAGCCATCAAAAATGTCCTAATCATCCTTTGTCTCTTTAGTACAACTAGGAAGGGGTGTGTGTGTGTGTGTGTGTGTGAGAGAGAGAGAGAGAGAGAGAGAGAGAGAGAGAGAGAGAGGGAGAGAGGGAAAGAGAGAAGAGCAGGAATGTCTCACAAACCCACATATCCCACAGGATGTGGGAAGGGATCCAGGAAGACAGTGTGGAGTATCATTCTTTAGCATCTGTCTCTCCAAACTGCTCTAGTTTTTCTGATTTGTTCCCATAGGAGAAAAAAGGGAAGAAAATGTAGTCAAATAGAGCATCCCTGCAGCAGCAGCAAAAGAACTGATGACATTTGTTTGTCACTTTTCTTATGCCCACTCCCACCCAGTTGAAAATTTCCAGGTAACTTGCCTTTCTGAGAGTGTGGGGATGAGGGTAGGGGTACGCACAAGTAAATACTGAGCTGGGGACAATGCTACATTTTCTCCAGGGCTCTGTGACTCTCAAGTATTCTGTTGGAATATCTCCATTGCTCTTCCACTCCAGTGCGTTTTCTTGACTTCAAGACTGTCCCTCGTGAATTAAAATGAGCCTTACAGTTGCCTCCAAGCAACTACCTGAACATGGCACCTTATAAATCTTGATTTTAAAACTACAGCTTGATGATGTAATGAAACACAAATCCATTTCCTGTAAAAATGTTTTCTAAATAAGCAAGTACATCTTCTGAAGCAAATTATTTAAAAAGGATTATTTAAGCAAAATGTAACATGTTTTAAATCTTTGAAATGGAAAAAGCAACGCTCTAAGGGGGTTTGAGATACACAGGTGTAGGCATTTGTTAAGACATGTTCATTTCACTGTGTACAAATTTTACATAAAAATAATGGTAAACAAATATCAAACGCTAGATAATGATTTGCATGCTGAGGTATTCAAGGGTGATGTCTACTGATGTCTGTAACTTTGAAAAGCTTCAAAAATAGGATGAACAGATCTGTGATAAAGCAAATATAGCAAAATGGTAACTGTAAAATTTAGGTGGTGGGTATATAGGTGCTCAATTATTCTGTGTGTCAAAATGTTTTTATAATAAAATGCAGTTGTGGGAGCAGCAGGCAGGCACAGGACTTGGAATTGGGAGATTTAGGTCCAAGTCTCAGTGTGGCATGAATGAACTATAAAACCTGGCCAAGACTTTAAAATTCAATGGATTTTGGTTTTAGTCAACCACAATTGGCACCTGCCATTGGCACTTGCCACCCACCTCTATCAGGATTAAATCACGTGCCGCTGCAGCTGCTGACTTTCAATACCCCCTGAAAGGAGTTCAGAGGTGAAGAGCAGAAATGAAGCACCCTATGCTCAGGAAAGACTGGCAGGACAGGTCTTCAGATAGATATTTTCAGGAACTGATTTTATGAGCCCAATTCTTGTACCTCCTCATATCTAGAAAAGCACTAAAATCCTTCATGGTGATGATTGATTCTCATGACTAGCAAAAACCTTCTGCAAAAAAAAGTATGTGCTTGATTACATGTATTCCCTCTTCACCAAAATCACATACATACTGACTTTCCCGCCTGTCTCTTTGGCGCAGTTTCTCAGAGCTTTCTGAAGTGTTGTCTCCTGGGCTACAGTTCTCATTTTGCCCCAAATAAAATTTAACTCACAACTCTCATGTTGTATGTTTTTTTAAGTCAACATTTCCCCATAGACAAAATGAGAATTGCAAATGTGCTTTTGTGTCCAACAATCTATTATTTTATGAAACAAGCACAGATCCAATGGTCAGAAGGTGTCAATCCATAGAAATCTTGGGTTCTCATTTATTGAATTTATGTAGTCCAAAGGAAACATTGAAAATCATATTATCCAACATTTTACCAATTGGAAAGCTCTAATGGGCCTTTTTGATCATTTCATCTCTCCCAGTGCAAACTTTTCATCTGGTGCCAAGAGCAGATGCCAGAAACACAGTGGGTGGAAATAAACTCTCCAAAGCTGGGGCTAGTGATGATTGGTCTGGATAATTTGAGAGAGTAAGATTGGACTGCTGGCCCATGGTATTCTAACCAAACTATTTTGATGTGATTGCACATATCATTGCCCTGTCAGAGCCCACAGCCCTGGAGACTCACCTGTGGGCAGAACAGGTAGCCATCTCTGAGAAGAGTATTTGGGGCCACCTGAAGGTGGTTCAGTGGCAAAAGAATCCACCTGCCAATGCAGGAGATGTACGAGACATTAGCTCGATCCCTGGGTCAGGAAGATCCCCTAGAGGAGAAAATGGCAATCCACTCCAGTATTCTTGGAGAATCCCATGGACAGAGGAGCCAGGAGGGCTGCAGTCCATGGAGTCACAGGGAGTCAAACATGACTGAGCACAGTAGCAGCAGGAGGGCCTTCCTTCTCACTCCTCTTTTTACCCCTAAACCACACCCCCCATTCCCAGGCCAAAATATTAGCCATGTGAGTTAATCATCTGATTGAGGCTATGTTTATTATTAAAAATGCAACTACGGTTAGTGGGTAACACATTCAGCTATAGCAGCCATTCACACTGCACTGTTAATGACTCTCTCAGTCTGTCTGGCCTGCTACAAGATTAACTTAGACTGCTGCTGCTGCTGCTAAGTCACATCAGTCGTGTCCGACTCTGTGTGACCCCATAGACGGCAGTCCACCAGGCTCCCCCATCCCTGGGATTCTCCAGGCAAGAATACTGGAGTGGGTTGCCATTTCCTTCTCCAATGCATGAAAGTGAAAAGTGAAAGTGAAGTCGCTCAGTCGTGTCCAACCCTCAGTGACCCCATGGACTGCAGCCTACCAGGCTCCTCCATCCATGGGATTTTCCAGGCAAGAGTACTGGAGTGGGGTGCCATTGAGTGGCTTATAAACAAGAGAAATTTATTTCTCACAGTCCTGGAGGCTGTGAAGTCCAAAATCAAGGCACTGGAAGGTTCAGGGTCTGTTGAGACCTGCTTCCTGGTTTGTAGATGACCAACTTTTCCCTATGCCCTTATGTTGTGGAAGAGATAGGAGAGCTTTCTGGGGTCTCTTTTAAATGGGAATTAATCCCCTTCTTGAAGGCTCCACCCTCATGACTTAATCACTTCCCAAAGGCCCTGCCACCTCCTATGATCCTATTGGGCATTAGGATTTAACATATATTCTGGGGGTATGCATTCATTCACAGCAATGACCTTCAAATCCTTTCCAAATATGATTTAACAGCAGGAAAAGAACTATTGATGTTATGCGAGTTTTCTCCCCTCCCTTAGCACTGCTCTCCCAATATCACATTGCAGTTAAAACTCACCCTTTAGCCTGAAATGGAACCTACCAAAGTACCCTTGCTAAACTCATCTGAAAGCCACTTCTCTCCTCCTTTATTTTATCCCTTTCTTAATTCACTCAACCAGCTAAAGTTTATTAAGCATCTACAACTTATAGAGAACTATATGAGGTGCAGAGGATATTGTGTGAGAGATCCATTTAATGGAGATTTTACTGTGATCCAGGCCAGAGATAACCATGGTCTAGATTCTGGAGGAAGCATCAGCAATGGAGCTAAGCAGATAATTTAAAAAGGTATTTAGAAGGAATAATTGATAGAATTTGGTCTGATGGCTGAAGGGTCAAGGGAGTGGGGGAGTCAGGACTGCCACAATTGGCCAACCGAGCTGAACAGAAGAGCATGCAGGTTGTGCTGCAAGACAAGCAGTCTCAGCAGAGGCAGCGGAGAGGGACAATCAAAGATGGTGGCCAGCTTCCTCGCATGAGCCATTGGCTGGATGATGGGGATGGGGATGGGGAATCTAAAGAAGATTCAGAATCTCATGTCATCATTTCTGAAATACTCTCATGACATGTATCAATCCTTACCATTACTTTTGCCATGCATATCTCTTATTTATGTGCATGTTTTTTCTTGCTCTTCCCCAAGGCACCCTAACCAGACTATAAATCCTCAGTGAGCAGAAACCAGGCTGGATTCATTTCTTTTATCACCATAGAGCCTTGCACAAGACTGTCATGAGGTAATGCTTACAAACTCTCAGAAGAAAGTGAACAAATGATCAGAAGAAGGTGGACAAAGGGGCAGGTAGGTAAGGCAATTAGCTTCTGCAAAGACTAGACACAGGAGAGTGAGACTGGCAACAAGCTGTATAAACTAATTTCTAGTCCATGTGACTTCATATACCAATAAAGGGCCCGTAATAAATATTTCAGGCTTTGTGGGTTGTATGGCACCTGTTATAACTTGTCTTTTCTGCCATTTCAATGAGTGACCAACCACAGACAATGTGTAAATATATGGATGTGGCTGTGTTCCAAGGAAACTTTATTTATGGACCCTGAAATTTTAATTACATGGAGTTTTCACATCACCTAATACTATTATTCTTTTGATTTTTTCTAATCATTTAAAAACATAAAATCATTTGCTGCTTGCATGTAAGGTGCCAAATCCTGGGCTAATACCTCCACTTCCTTAAGTGGAGGACTGTGAGGCCTCCCATCAGACAAATCCTCATGCAGAATGAAGGACACACTCACCCCAAATGCCTTCCCTTTCTCTTTGTCTCAAGAACAAGGAAGATATTTACAAACCCATCATGCCTAGTCACTAGCTCATCTTTTACTTTATTTTTTTTTAATTTATTTATTTTAATTTGTGGGTAATTGTTTTACAATATTGTGCTGATTTCTGCCATACAACAGCATGAATCAGCTGTGGGCGTACATATGCCCCCTCCTTCTTGAACCTCTCTCCCACCTCCCATCCCATCTCACCCCTCTAGGCTGTTACAGTAGCTCGTCTTTTTAAAATGACTGATTTCTTAAACAGTTTCTTTCTCTTCAACCTTCTTTGGGGCCCTTTCTCTCTCTGTTTTCTCGTCCTAACTTTTTTTTAATTGTGCAAGTTTGTTCTCTCACTAATACATTTTACTTTCACTACCAGAAGCACTACTGGGTTTGACATTTTTAGTGAGGATGCTGGGATTTCCTCCAGTTTTTGTTTATCACTTGCCTTTTTATAACCACGGACAGCCACAGCCCCTCCTAAATGAAGGATTGATGCCTACACAGCAAGACCTACACCTGGAAATCTATTAACAATTAACAGCCAGTAAAACCAAACAACCCAAAGATTCAGGGACTGCTAGCTTCGTGGGTGGTAGGAGACAGATTAAAGTACTAACAATGCACACAGGATTTAATACATTAATGCCTGTCCAGCAGCATCTGAAACTCTACGTTGTTTTAAATACAATTTGTTTAAAGAGAAATACTGTTCTATATGCATGATCATTTCTAAAACTAAACTAAGTCATGCATGTGAGAAGGAGAGTGACAGTCATTCCTGCTTGTTTCATTAGAGAGCAATTAGACCACGGCTGGAAGTCCTCTCTTACAATCTTCTCCACAAATGTGTCTCTACAAAATGAACCTGTCTCCAGCAGCAAATGTACTCCTGCTTGGTGTATCTCTATAAGAGAACAGAACCACAAATCGGGAATATACACAGCTTAAAAAAAATGATAGAACATTTGACTCAACAAGCATAATTGGAATATCATTAGGGAAGCCACCTTTTTTCCAGGTCCAGGCAGGGTGTAATCTATAACAATTTATACCAAGATCTTTGGAAGACAGCAGCTCTTGATACTCTGAATGTAAAGGAGACTAAGAAAGAAAATGGGGACATTTCCTCTTTTCTCAAGTCAGTCCATTTTCAGCCTGTAGGGTTATCTACAGGGGGGTTTCCCAGATGGCGCTAGTGGTAAAGAACCCATCTGCCTGCCAGTCCAGGAGATGTGAGAGACGTGGGTTAGATCCCTGGGTTGGGATGGTCTCCTGGAGGAGAGCATGGCAACCCACTCCAGATTCTTCCCTGGAGAATCCCCATGGACAGAGGAGCCTGGCAGGGTATAGTCCTGCAAAGGTCTGTAGGGTCACAAAGAGTCAGACATGACTGAGCAACTTAGCAGAGAGAAGAGAGGGGTGTAGATATGCAGATTCCAATCCTTGTAATATCACAGGGTAGGGATGTCTCTATTCTTTTAGTCTTTGACATCAAAAAATAAGGTCACCATTGCTCTGAAATACAACTCTTTATGTGGGAGACAGCAAAAGTGGTAGGGGAGTTGAGATGGATGGGAGCAGAGTGGACATTGGGCAAAATCCCTTCTCCACCTTTTCCACCATAGCGAAGACCTGTGAAGATAACCAGTAGCTATGGTCCACTAACCAACCATCTAGGACTTCTGGGTATCTCTACTATGGGAAAACTATAGCTTGATGTACAGCCCAACTTCCTAAAAGACCCAGTTCTGCAACTGGCTTCTTTGGAATGCTGCAGGCCCAATTGGAGAGTTTTCTTTTAAGTCCCTTGACCAGGGATGGAATCCGTGCCCCCTGCATTGGCAACTCTGGGTCTTAGCCACTGGGTCGCCAGGGGAGTTCCACAATTGGTGAGTATTTAAATCCACCAATCTCACTCATGTTAAAATGAACCTTAGCAACCAAACTGAGGCACGTGGATTGAAAAAGCAGCAAGCGAAACCCTGCCCCTTGAGTGTGTCTGGTATGGTCCTGAATGCCCGTGGTGAGGATGGAGGATGCAAGCCTACGGTGTGTGGCACTCACAGCTGTGGCAGAACATTTGATTCGCCTCAGCTGTCACAGACTCAGACGTGTTAGATAAAGCGGCTGCACTTCTGTGTGCCCTTCACTGGTCCGTGGAAATGGACCATTTTCTCACACTGCTAATTCTGAAAGTCTTCAGTGGACAGAGCCGCAGGAAGGAACTTAAAAAAAAAGGTTTAAAGGCATGCGTTGAATTTGCTAATAGGCATGTGTGGTCCTTTTGGAACCCAAATAGAATTTTTGATGAAGTACCTTGTGGCAAATTTGAAATATTAGCCTGGGGGCCCCAACAAGACATACTTCACTCCACTGGTGAGAACAAATCTCATTTCCACATTCATTCCTCTAACTCATTACTGACCCAGGGGGAAAATGCTAGCCGGGAGCAAGTTTTAATAGAGACAGTGGCAGAGACTTCGCTATAGTACTAAATGTAGTAATGAGCAACACGTCACTTGGTGGCAATGGCCCCCTGGACCTATGGAGACCCTGGAAGGCAACTTCTGAAGGGCTTAACTCTCCATCGAGAGCAGAACAGGTCATCGAAGAAAAGATGTCATTATTTTATGTGATAATCTGTCACATAAGAACCACTTTAGCTTAAGGGGTCTGATTGTTAGCTTGCCTTCAAAAGAACCATTGCTGGAAACCCACTTTAAATCAATTGTGCTTAAAAACAAACAAACAAAAACCGGCAGATGCAATAGAGGAATTAAAAAAAATGATGATAACTTTGGGGTCAGAAATATTTAGATGCAAGTTTCAAATTCATAACAAATTTTATTCCCTCCTCAAGACTTAATCTCTGCCACTAGAATTATGCTTTCAGTGAACAGACTTTATCTGTGGGCAGGGTCCATGTCTTTGCTGTTTGATGCTACATTCTCACACATCTTATCATATAATACATGTTCTTTAAGTATGCATTAAGTGGATATACTTTCAAGGACTACTATAAAGATTAAGAGAGCTCAGATATATAATTCTTTTGGCACTTTGCTTGGCATGAGGTAGTTCACAACAAATTCAGAATAAATTAACTGCTGGTACAAGGCCACTAGTGGAACGGCCACAAGAAGAGCTTTTAATGAAAAATCCAACCAAACTGAAGAGGTCTGCCAGCTGTTGTGGTTCTGGCAGGAAGGGACCAGGTCCAGGGAAGTCAAAGGGAGACAGGACACCTTGAAAATACAAGTGGGAGTGGGGAGTAAGGGAGTAGAGGTGGGTGTTGAAAGTGAAAGTGTTAGTTGCTCAGTCCTGTCCAATTCTGCCACCCCATGAAATGTAGCCCACCAGGCTCCTCTGTCCCCGGGATTTTTCAGGCAAGAATACTGGACTGGCTTGCCATTTCCTCCTCCAGGGGATCTTCCTGACCCAGGGATCAAACCTCCATCTCCTGCACCTTAGGCAGATTCTTCACTGTCTGAGCCACTAGGGAAGCAAGGGTGGGGTAGAGGCATTTAAAAAGAGCCATTAATGCCAGTTAGGGAACTGTGCTGGCTAAAAATAATTCTTAGCTTTATCTAGCAGTGTGGACAATTCCTCTGGCTTTCCAAAGGATATCTGGGCTTCCCAGGTGGCACTAGTAGTAAAGAATTCACCTCCCAGTGCAGGAGACATAAGGGACATGGGTTGAGTGGGGAAGATGCCCTAAAAGAGGAAATGGAAACCCCCTTCAGTATGCCTGCCTGAAGAATCCCATGGCCAGAGGAGCCTGACTGGCTACAGTCCACAGGGTCTCAAAGAGTCAGACATGGTTGAAGTGACTGAGCACGCACCATCTACGTCTAGGCAGGTAAAGTCAAATAGGGAATAAAAGCATGTGTCTAGAGAATTCACCTAACCAGCTGTCAGGAGGGAAGCACAGATGAGTTTGGAGGGGCACTTGTCCTAACTTGTTCCTCCTCGCCCCTCACTGCCCTCACAGGCCCTTGCATTTCAGGCCAGCCCATCTGTCCCCAACATTCTCTGTGATCGTATGATGACTTTCTCATTCCCCTGTGCTTGCTTTTTTGAGCTTGTCTCTGCCCATCTAATGTCTACATGGCCTTTAATCCTGAAATAATCTATACAGCTTTCCTATTCACTATATGGGAGAGAGAAACAGAGAGAGAAGAGTAGTGCAATGGTACTCTTCCCCATCTCTTCTCAATCTTTATCACCCTGTCATTTGCTTCCATACTGTGAAGAATTCTCTTATTGTTGATAACATATATATCTTGTTTCCTGAAAGAAACATGACTTCTCCAAAATAGGAATGCCTCCCTGGTATATATCCTCCATGGGTTGGTTACTCACGCATATGACAAGATAAACACCTATCCAATACATGGTAAAAGGAAATCAGCGGGGACCCGGTTCACACTGTATTGACATGAGCAAATGGGTTTTGTGTGATTCTCTGTAACTTTCCACAAACATTTAGAGGAACTACGATATACAAGGGCTTCCCTGGTGGCTCAGATGGTAAAGAATCTGCCTGCAGTATAGGAGACCTGGGTTCAATCCCTGGGTCAGGAAGATCTTCTGGAGAAGGAAATGGCAACCCACTCCAGTATTCTTGCCTGGAGAATTCTTTCTTTCATGATATGCAAGGGATTCAGAAGGAATATCATGGAAAGAATGTCAACAGCATCTACGCATATACGTGTAAGCATATACATTAAATATACACACACGCATACACACAATGAGATTGTATCTTCACCTAGTCATTCTCAGAGGCAGGACTCCTAAGCAGGATCTGATTAAAATTCTGATCACAATCAATTCCTACAAACCAGGGCTGCCCACACCAGCAAAGCACTTTGGGAAAGAGCTTAAGAGTCTCTGTAGTAAGATCAATGCTGACCCACCCCCAACCCACAGCCACTAGTGCTGATTCTTGGGGCTAAGCGTTTCTCCAGTTGATTGTTCCCAACCTTTCCCCATCTACTCTGTTCCTTCTGCTCAGTGGTTTCAGTCTAGCCTCCCAGACCCACCATCCCCCTCATAGACAGGCACGTCCCTGCAACACACAAAGGAGCATCTCACTTTAAGCTCACACAACCTGAAATTGACAAAGTTTCCAGTTGTTGCCTCCTCTTTAGGGAAGAGAAAAGACAGAATGGATATTGGGACTTTAATAAGGAATTGATCATCCTTTCCTGAGAAAGGTACAGAATGAAAAAATAAAAAAAAAAGCAATCCTCTGCTTTCTGATTGCTGGGATGGAGATGTGGGTGAGACAGGGGACAGAGACAGCTAAGAGTCTGCTGTCACAAAGAGTGAAATGGAGATTTCAGAGAGTTCTCTTCTCTCCAGAATTACCCATTGATCATTTCCTATCATATTAACTGTGAAATGCATCCAAGAGTGGATGCCAGATAAGGGATCTATATCAGCAAGTAAACATTTCCTGGCATCATAAGTGTGATGAAACAGAGGGAGTAATAAAAGGATGAACCCACATATCCACATAGGAGGGAGGGTGACTTCTAGTGCAGATGGCTGCCCATGCCAAGTATGTGGACAAGTGATCATGAAAGTTGAAAGAAGCAAGTCTGGGGCATATGTTGCAGTGAAAGTCCAACAAGGGTGCTGACAAGACACCAGGATAGACAGTTAGAGAATTAATTAATTAAAGCCCTGCTTATGCTTCTATTGTCACTGCTAATTATTTGTTGGTTTGAGTAAGCTCCCCTGCCTTCATTAGAAGCTGTCAGTGAATAATGTACTTGGATTTGCACAAGTACCAGTTGTTCCCAAGGATTGTACTTGCAGCGTTAGCTCATATTCTCATGTAATGACATTAATAATTAAGGAGTATGTACTCACTGAAGCTAAAAATGCATTTTTTTTTTTTTTCAACAAGAGGCATGTTATTGTCCTTCCATTAGACTTGAGCCTTCTGTCTGGTTTTTGGTGCATCAAGGTAACAGGTTTCCTTCAACTTTGGAGAAGACAATGTTTAGTTTCTTTGGAAGAGGATGAGCTAGCAAGAGATCCCTCCATGAAGCATTTGCAGACCATCAAATCCATTTTGCAAACGACACCCCTTCTGTGTCCATCCTCTGTCCCCGCTCAGGTATTCTAATTCCAGCAACACTCTTGGCAGGAGACGTAATCTGGAAATCTTCCAATGAGGAACCAGTGATAGAACCAGTTTGATCATGCCTCTGATTAATGTCTACCTTGAACAAAAGAGTAGCTGCTATTCTGTTGATTTCTTATAGCTGTGCTCAGACTCATAAACAGACAGCAGCATGTGCTTTAACTTCCTCAGTCCTGTAAGAGGCTTTATGATCTATGCAGTAGGGGAAAGGGTGGGAATAGGGACAGAAATTGCAAGGAGATAAATCAAGATCTGTATCAGCAATGCCTTAGGAACATCCAGGGAGAGAGAAACCAGACTTCTAAAATGGAAAGATACAAGGAAGCTAGATTCATCAGTTTTGATTACTGAATGAAAGGGTGTGTGTAAATGGGAGGGGAAAATGGAAGCGACAAGACTGCTGGAGACTAGAAACATGTAGTCATGAGAAATCTGGTCCAATTTCTCTGTAGGGTGTTATTTTGGAGATATTTATAACTTTTTAACCAATAGCAAAAGAGAATCTAATCAAAACTATCCTCCTTTAAAAGATAGATCTGAAGAAATTGACTTTTTTTTTTTCCTTTTTAAGAAGTTACTTTGTTTCCTTAAATGGAAAGTTTTCTGTGGTATATCTTATTTTAGAATCTCTAACTTCATCTTCTTTTTCCTATTAAAAAAAATTAAACTGTTGGTAATTTGTGATTTTTGTTATTTCTGGGCACATTTAGCTTGCCCATTAGTGTCAAATGCTAAAGGTGGTAATTCCAAAAGAAAAGGAATAGAGGCACATGTCCCTATAACCCTTAGCAACACACAAAGATGAACTGAAGGAAAGGCAAGGGGGATGGGGTTGGAGGAGGACAAAATCTGACTGTAGAAGCAGATAAAATGACAGGAAGACTAGAGTTGCCATCTGCTGGACGATAGAAAGAATGACATTTGACACTCACTTTGCAAGAGCAAAGCTAAACTCATTAGTCAAAATAATAAATTTCCAAGTTCTGTGTACTGCCAGTTCAAGGATAAAAAATTGGGAAGGAGGTGTTATTATTTCAGCATGGCAGTTTTTGAATAATGTAGAAAATATATGGGGGAAGTAAAACAATAGCATCCCCGTTTCTTAACTTGTACCCCGCATACTCTTAAAAGGGATGATGAATATTGCTTTATATGCTTTCAAATGCCAGCATGTTCCTTCAAAGTGTACTTCTCACTTTTACCACTGCAACTTTGAATAGAAAATTGATGATGGAGTTTCTCCTATAAGTATGCCTAGTCATTGCTTCCAGATTTTTTAATGCTTATGTAACATGGCCATTCTAAAGGAGATCAACCCCGGGTGTTCTTTAGAAGGAATGATGCTAAAGCTGAAACTCCAGTCCTTTGGCCACCTCATGCAAAGAATTGACTCATTGGAAAAGACTCTAATGCTGGGAGGGATTGGGGGCAGGAGGAAAAGGGGACAACAGAAGATGAGATGGCTGGATGGCATCACCGACTCAATGGACATGAGTTTGAGTGAACTCCGGGAGATGGTGATGGACAGGGAGGCCTGGAGGGCTGCAATTCATGGGGTCGCAAAGAGTCGGACACGACTGAGCGACTGAACTGAACTGAACTGAACTGAACATGGCCAAATGCATGAAGCTCACTTAAATTCAATATAGAGAGCACTGGACTGGGAGTCAGGGTGGACAGGTGGATAATCTCAGTTTGTCTACCAGCTACCAATGTAACTGTGAGCCAATCACTTTATTCCTCTGGGCCTTGGTAGTTTAAGCTGTAAAATTATAAATGTTATGGAGGATGGGCTGCAGAGTTTAAATGATCTCTGAAGTCCTTTTTAGCTCTCAAATTCTGTGAATCTATAAGCATTCCAAACTCATGTAGCACTTATAACATGAATATTCAATCTAAATTCTCAACATTGCTTCTACAGAATACAGCAAAACAGTATCTAATGTCTTGATTAATCAGCCAAAACTATCTTCCTTACGAATGAAGGGAAAGATGTTTTTCCCCGTCTCATACTGCAGAGGAGTCAGTTATTTAAACCTGTTCTCTCTGACACTGTTCTTGCTGTAGCAAACGCCATAGAAAGTTCCCGGGGAGGGGGAATAAACTAGGAGGCTGGGATTAATATATACGCACTGCTGCTGCTGCTAAGTCGCTTCAGTCGTATACGCACTCTTATGTATCAAATAGATAACCAACAAGGACCTACCACATAGCACAGGGAACCATACCATGTAATGCTATGTGTATGTAATAACCTATAAGAGAAAAAAATCTGAAAAAGTATATATATATAGGAGAAGGCAATGGCACCCCACTCCAGTACTTTTGCCTGGAAAATCCCATGGACGGAGGAGCCTGGTAGGCTGCAGTCCATGGGGTGGCTAGAGTCGGACACGACTGAGCAACTTCACTTTCACTTTTCACTTTCATGCACTGGAGAAGGAAATGGCAACCCACTCCAGTGTTCTTGCCTGGAGAATCCCAGGGACGGGGAAGCCTGGTGGGCTGCCGTTTATGGGATCGCACAGAGTCGGACACGACCGAAGCAACTTAGCAGCAGCAGCATAGAATGGCTATGCCGCACACCTGAAATTTACATGGTCTTGTAAATCAATTATGTGTGTGCTGTGTGCTAAGTTGTTTCAGTCATATCCAGCTCTTTATGACCCATGAACTGTAGCCTGCCAGGCTCCTCTGTCCATGGAATTCTCCAGGCAAGAATACTGGAGTGGGTTATGATGCCCTCGTCCAGGGGATCTTCCTGACCCAGGGATCAAACCCACATCTCTTATGCCTCCTGCATTGGCAGGCAGGTTCTTCATCACTAGTGCTACCAGAGCAGTCCTAAGTCAACTATACTTCAATTTAAAAAAAAAAATAAAGAAAAAGTGATGAGGAAAAAAATATCCAAAAACACTTTAAGAACCACAGATTTAGAACAGCAAGCAACCTCGAAGATCAGAAGTGGAAACTGAGGTTAAGGGACTCATCCAACTGGTTTGGGAACAAAATGGATTGTATCATTTAATTGCCAAATTCTTCCTTACTGAAACAAACCCATCCTTCTTTCTGAAGCTCTACATTCTGCATACCTACAGCATCCAAGTCAAGTGACCCATCCTTTCTAACCAATTCTTCAGCCCAGAGTGAATTCTCCTGTTTCTGGAAACATGGGTGTTTAATATTTGAATCCCTCACTTAGCAATGAACACAGACTGCTTTTTATTCATTTATTCATTTGACAAGTATTTAATGAACACGTTTTTGATAACTTGCATTCTTCCAGATGAAACATCTAAGACCTGTTTTCATGAAGCTTATATTTTAATGGGAGATAGGGAGAAATGTACATAAATAGGAAAATATCTAATAGTAGCATGTGCCATGGCAGATCATTAAAGCAGGGTGGTATGAAAATTATCTGGTACCTTTTTTAGATTGAGTGTCAAGAAGACTTCTCAGAGAAAGCCTGCCAAGTGGGGAGTTGAATGACAAGGACATGGCTCTTCCTAAAACAGTGCAGATTGGCATATGGCGGGGGGAATCAAAGGAAGAAGTGAGGCTGAAATAAAGTCAACAAGGGGGATAGTGATGAAAGATGAGGTGAGGGAGGTAAGCAAGATGCAGCTGATTGGGGGCATCGAGGTCATGCTGAGAAATGGAGATTTTATTCTAAGCCTTCTGGGAAACTAAGCAAAGAATTGAGCTCTCTTTTCTTATAAGTCAGTCTTCCTGACCTCCACAGGTTAACATCTTACTTTTAAAATTATTTTTAAAATTTCTCATGACTCCTAGGCAGCCCATTCCTTTGTGCACAGAAGGCTCTTTAATAAACAGCTGCCGATTGGCCAACTGATTGGCTGTGGTGAGAGCTAAGCTGCATCAATTGTGTCTGATTCTTTGCGACCCCATGAATTGTAGCCTGCAGGCTCCTCTGTCCATGGGATTTTCCAGGCAAGAATACTGGGGTGGATTGCCATGCTCCAGGGGATCTTCCCAACCCAGGAATGGAACCCAGGTCTCCTGCATTGCAGGTGGATTCTTATCTACTGAGTCACCAAGGAAGCACCAACAGGTTGGCTATTAACATGAAATATTTAAATCAGTTAATATTTTAAGTAGGGGCTTCGCCCCTGGAGCAGTCAGAGGTCAGGATGATTGCAGTCCTCAACTTCAAATTCACAGGAAGGCTAAGGAAGTGAGCTCAGCATGGAGGCAGCTGCCTTCAGACACAGCATATGACTCGAAGCCCAGACATGTGACAATGCCTCACACTGCTCTGAGCAGCTCGGAATGAAGGGAGCATCTTTGTGGACTCCTCCAGAGCAAAGCAAATTCTCTAACTTTGAAAAGAGGTTCTCACTAGGTCTTTGTATTCATGTGTCACATGGCTATAACTGAAACTCTGCAACAGGTAAATCTAACAATTCATGGTATCTTTGTGTGAGACAGCAGCCTCAATAGCCAGAGGGAATTAATTCAGAGAGGTTATTCCGCATTTTCTCTTTTAATTCACGCCCGTATTTATATGCCTTTCTTTTGACTGGAGAGTCATCTTTAATTGCAGCTTTAAGGGAATCAAGTATAATAAAGAGGATGTTAAACATTCTGAAAACTAGAATGCTTCTCATGTTACTGAGAATAACCTGACTTATTTTTCACCCTGAGCTCTACAAAAGGCAAACCTCAAGCAATTAGCAAAAAAGAAAGAAAAAAAAAAAAAAGTGGTGGTGGGGGGGATCATTCTCCTTCTACCTGGCCACCTGTGGTCTAAAGAGGTCCTCTAAGTTATGATGGGAGGAATCTGTGCCTTCAAAACCGAGGTAGATGCCAGCATCTTTTTAATCCTATGTGACGTGTGGGAGTGCTAAGAAGTATATATATAAATTCACTAATAGAAAAGAAAAAGAAGGAAAGAAGGAAGAGAGTGAAAGGAGGAAGGGAAGAAGGGAGAGAAGAAAGAACAGAGCTGTCATGTGTGGAGAACTGCAAGAGAGAAGTCACTGATAGGAGACCACCAACGCTATATGGAGGCAGAGATCCTTACCTTCAAAGCTTGTAGGAAAGTGCCTGGCACACAAGGACGTGGGGTGTGGGGTTAGAGGAGTGAGAAAGAGAAACGTGGGAGGAAGGGAGGGAGAGAGGGAGAGGGGTGGGGAGAAGAGCGTGGGGAGAGAAAAGAATTGAATTTGAGAGACAGCAGGCAAGCCAGAGGAAAGAGAAATAAGACGGAAAGTTAGAAATGAAACGACAGAGACAAGATCTAGGCAATTATTCCCCAAATTTCCTGAGAATCAACCTGAGGTGATCTGCCTCTAACTGAAGATTCCCAGGCCGGATACCGGCTCCATTATAGCAGAAACTGGGGGTGATGGATTGTAGCTCTGGAATCTAATAAAAGTCAAACCCCAACACTACACAGGAGACGATGATGTGCAGTTAGATCTGGGAACATGCTAAGGAGACGGGAGAAAGATGCGGCCCTAGCGCAGTAGCGGGACGGGCACCCATTTGTCATTTTCAAGAACCAGAGTTTTCCACCTGTTAGGAGTGGTCCCCAGCTTCGCCTATCCCCACATGACGTGCCCTTCAATGGCGTTTGGAAGGGCAGGCGGCTGAGCACGAGGATAACGACATAGGAAGAGGTATTCTCCTTCGCCGGTTGCAGTTGCCACAGGCGGGGAAGCAGCCCTGGCTCCCCAACCCGCGCTGGGATCACCAGGGGGCCCCGGGTGCTTGTGGAATTTGGACACTGATTGGCACCAAGTGGTGAGAGAATCTCCCACATGCGGGAGGAACTAGCGAAAGTGACTCGGTCTTGGAAAACGGACCAGCGGCAGTGGCAAGCCATCTAGCCTGACACGCATTTCCGATCGTCATGGTAACGCGCTCAGCGGCCGGGATGCTGCGGGGGAAGCGCGGCTGCGCGGGGACCGGGAGGCGCGTGGGGCCACCGCCCCCTCTGCGCTGCGCGCGCGCCGCCTGAAGCCGCCGGAGCATGGGGGCGGCAGAAGCCGGCCGGGAGCACCGCCGCCCAGGCAAGGGAACAATTGCCTCTCGCGATGCTGGCGACGTGGGCCCGGATTGTGTGTTACTATGACAATGGTAAATAGGTTCACTGGCGTTCAGAGAAGTGGCTACGTGCGGTGTGAGCTGCAGAAGGCACGGTCTCCCTCCAGTTTCAGAACACACGTACCCATTCATGGGTTTGTTTTCATATAACAGAAAATGAGGGGCTTAGGGAAGAACACTTAGTTTTAGTCACTGGGCATTTTCCTGACAGTGACCTGCGCTGAGTTTGACTTGGTGGCTACAACTATTTTTTTAAGCCTGGTAGTAGAAAGAAGAGAATGAAGCTTGCTTCTCAGATGATATTTACTTCGCCTGGGAGGTGGGGTTGGAGGGAGTGGGGGGAGTGGGGGATAAACTGTTTTGATAAAGTGGTTCTGTGAAATTCTACACATACCAGGAATGTCTCAAACAGCACGTTTAAAAGAGACGACCACATATGAAATCGTGATTAGTTCTGTTGCTGCTTCCAAGTGGAATATCCTATCTTCTCTGAAACCTGTTAACACCTTTCAAAAAAGTAAACTAGAAAATGCAGAGCACTGTCAGAAGAGCTATAGCTTTTCCTAGAGTATAGATTACCTACTGTGTCAGAGCCAGTCTGTGAAACGTGTTTGCAGAAATAAGATATTGATTAACTACAGTCATAGTAAACACAGAACTTAACATTAATATTACCCACCACTGGTGATTTTGCATTTTATCATTCATCAGAGCCTACCAGTGCATGTATACACACATTCATAAGCAATAAACTCTGCCACAATTATCAGGATTTAGAATGTATAGCCTTTTATATTTAGAAAAGACAGATTTTTTAAAAGTCCACTATCATATGCAGAGGATGAGATGGTTAGATAGTATCACCGATCCACTCAATGGACGTGAATTTGAGCAAACTCTGGGAGATAGTGGAGGACAGAGGAGCCTGGCATGCTGCAGTCCATGAGGTTGCAAAGAGTTAAAGACACGAATGAACAACAATTATATGCTTATAAAAATAAAGTCCACAGCTATCCTTGGTTGCAGTTAATCTGCATAAATTTAACAAATTCATTATATACTACAAATTATTTTAAATATGCTCTTCAGTAAAGAAACATAGTCAAAGATATCACTGGTTGGTTCTAAAATACTTCTTCCACTTCATCTCTACATGCACTTTTCCCAGCATCTGTATTTTATCCCATTAATACTTCCCTGGGAGTATTTCTGTTCCCACCAGCCAGACTGCCTCCAAGACGTCCTCACCTCCAGTCATGCCTGGAGAATCATCTTAATATGTTTTCTCTTGTGCCATCTCCCCTACTCCTGCACTACATGGAATCACCAAACTCTTTCAATTCAAGTCACATTTTCTTGTTTGAGAGTCCCTTCCATTCTGTTTAACCATGGTAAATATTTACTTGGTAGGTTTCTGAATTTTTCCATATTACATCAGTTTTGAACTTATATTGTTTCTTTTATTCATTTTTATATGTGAGCATGTCAAAGAATCTACCATGCCATTTTATCTTTGTATCTGCCACAGTGGCTGACACATTAAAAAAAAAATGAATTGAATGAATATTGATGTTGGCACATTCCAGTTGCTTCAGCTGCTTAGAGGAATTCCTGTGGTTATTCTCACCTTCTCCCTCAAAGATATCACCTCCCTAATGGAATGAAATGTGGAGACGTGGTTTGGATCCTGATTCAAACAAATCTACTTCAAAAAAAAAAAAAAGAAAGAAAATTTGAAGGATAATAGGAGATACCTGAATATGGACTGTTTATCAGTAATTTTAAGGAATTACATTTGCAAAGTATTTTGCAGTCATTTGCAAAGGTATGATAATGGTATTATGGTTATTTAAAAGCTTATTTTTGAGATATATACTAAAAATGTTTAGGAGTAAAAGGTTAACAGATATGTGATTTACTTTAAAATACAAATGATAATGCAACAGTGGCAAGACATTAATAATTGTTAAGTTCATTGTGAATAATTAAGTCTAATCAAGTAATTTTTTGGCTGCCTCTCTTGATACCACACTTGATAAAAAATAAAATAATAATAATAAAGAATGAAAGTAAGTAAGGACTATACCTCCATATTGCAATTATCTGGGAGTGACTTTCAAATAGTCTATCTTTTCCTTACTTAACTACCCGGTAAGGCAAGCAGCTGACTGTATCACAATTCACAGAAGGTAAATCATGGTTCAGCACTAGAGGTAGGTACCAGGGCTGCAGTAATCCAAGGAAAAAAACAGCTAGTAAACTTCAGAACACTAAAGCTTTATTCCACTCTAAAACATCTCCCACTCTGTTGGGAAATAGCCCATTGCCCAAGAAGGAAATGATAACTGCTGAATGCTAGAAAAATGACAAAAATAATGAAAATACCTCCCAGGTATAGAAAGAGACTCTAAAACTAGTAAGTATGGGCAAGTTTATTTTTAAAAGCTGTTCCACAAAACAAGAACAGTAATCCCATTACTGAAGATGAAAACTCAGGTCCTTATAGTGTATACATTTATCCTTGGGCTGTTTAAAAAATATTAAATGAATGAAAAATAATCCCCAAGATTAAGACAGTAGCTAAATCTCAGAATCAAAACACAATCATTCCCTGACATTCTGACTATTACTTTAACATGCAATTCGGCCCTTATCTGTTCCTAAAACAGTGGGATGGAAAACCTTGCCTCATTTCTTACCAGCAGGCTACAGGAAGAGGAACACTCCCTGCTGCAGAAAAGAACCAGTTCAGGAGTTGTTGTCTTTTTACAGAACATCAAAAATTTCTAGAAGGCTTTTAAAATGTGTTTCATTTTAACCCTCCTGACACCACTGCAGTTAGGTGGGTGGTAAATGCCATGTAGTTTACTTCATACATCAAAAATGCTTATGAGAGCTGAGATGATGTTCTAGGTGGCAATGGAAACAGAGTAGACAGAATTCTGGAACTGGAGACCCAAATACAGTCTTACTATATCCACGTCACCAAAGTCACAAGGCACTGCTTTTCCTTTTTGGCCCTCAGGGATTCTGGAAGAGCAAAACCATCAAAGTAAAAAGTCGTTTGCTTTCCCATGGGTTGAATAATATCCTGAGTGGTACACTTGGATCTCAAAAAGATTTCTGAAGCCTTTGCAATGTTCATAACAATTATTGAAGAGATGTACTATTCACTATATTATATAATGAAACAAACTCTGGGCTCAAAGAGCTGTGGCAAGTTTGGCAATATGCCCATTTTATTTTGTGAAGCAACTATTTAGTTGTTTAAAACAAAAACAACAGTAAAATGGTTGGTATCCATTAGCTCTCGTTGGGCAATTATACTGAAAGAAAGTAATTGAATTCTATTAAAAATATTTTTTTCTATTAAAAAACATGTTTGTAAAATCCTCCAAACACCATTTATATTGAAATCAAGAAGACAATATTAAATTTTGTCAGAAAATTACCTGTCTTTAAAATGAGTACTTCTTATACAGGGTTATTACTACCTGAACATAGTTAACCTATGCATATGGTCAAAGGAACTCAAGATGACTGTTTGTTTAGAGAGGGCTATCATCTGCAATGGGATTCCCTGGTGGGTCAAATAGTAGAGTCTGCCTGCAGTGCAGGAGACTGGGATTAGATTCTTGGGTCGGGAAGATCCCCCGGAGAAGAAAATGGCAACCCACTCCAATATTCTTGCCTGGAAAATCCCATGGAGGATTTTCCTCCCAATGGAGGAGCCTGGCAGGCTACAGTCCATGGGGTCACAAAGAGTCAGATACAACGGAGCAACTTCACTTTCACCATCTGCAGTAGGGTTTGATGAAAGATGGGCTTCTCCCTTTGACATCAGCTCCCAAAGCATAGCACCAAACTCTTAACATCCAATCACCAGTTATGAACTGGTGATTTGACAAACATCCATCAACATGTCTTCCAAGACCATTCTGAACTGCTAATGTTGAATGTCCAGTGTAAGATGCAGTGACCCAATAAAGGTAGAAACAGGTATATCTCTTGTCTGTCTTGTTTTATGGACTGAAAAAGAATCCCTGCCTAGCTGAAGACACTGTTTTGACTGTTTTTGTTACTCTGTTTCAGTCTATAAGTGGGGGGCAAAGTTGCTTTACAGTTAGAAGACCATCCACCACATAAACAGGTTAGAACTAAAAGCCTCTGAAATAAACTGTAAACACTTTTATATTGAGTGTCACCTTCACTTTCCAACCCTTGTTATGCACTGTAGAATTTACTGATTTATGAATGTCAGAGCTGAAAGGGATCTTAGAAATCCTCCCAACCAACTTCCATTCTGTATATGCAGAAGAAATGTACCCTAAAATCACAGTGCTTCAGTTTAGTTCAGTTCAGTCACTCGGTTGTGTCCGACTCTTTGCGACCCCATGAACCGCAGTACTCCAGGCCTCCCTGTCCATCACCAACTCCCAGAGTCCACCCAAACCCATGTCCATCGAGTTACTGACGCCATCCAACCATCTCATCCTCTGTCTCCCGCTCTCAATCTTTCCCAGCATCAGGGTCTTTTCAAATGAGTCAGCTCTTAGCATCAGGTAGCCAAAGTATTGGAGTTTTAGCTTCAACATCAGTCCTTCCAATGAACACCCAGGACTGATCTCCTTTAGGATGGACTGGTTGGATCTCCTTGCAGTCCAAGGGACTCTCAAGAGTCTTCTCCAACACCACAGTTCAAAAACATCAATTCTTTGGCACTCAGCTTTCTTACTAGTCCAACTGTCACATCCATACATGACCACTGGAAAAACCATAGCATTGACTAGACAGACCTTCGTTGGCAGAGTAATGTCTCTGCTTTTTAATATGCTGTCTACGTTGGTCATAACTTTCCTTCCAAGGAATAAGCGTCTTTTAATTATACGGATGCAATCACCATCTGCAGTGATTCTGGAGCCCAGAAAAATAAAGTCAGCCACTGTTTCCCCATCTAGATCACAGTGCTAGTAAGTGACAAATCTAGAATTTAAACATGAATATTCCAACTCTGTGATCTGGACACAGCACTAAACCAGAAATATAATCTGGAGTTTGCTTTTGAGAAATTTCCATTTAGGCAATGTGGGAAAAAAATAGAGAAGGGGACTTAGAAACAACTAGAGAGCGATTTTAGACAGCATTTAACAGAGCACTTAGTTTTTAGATGAGTCATAATTCAAAGAAAGGAGGAATTAATGTGGACTTCTGGGACTGATTCCCCAATAAGAATGAAAACTTCAAAGAATAGAGTATCATCTAGAATATTTTATACATCCTCATACTTAGCATAGTTAATGAAACAGAGTAAGTACCGACAAAACATGGCTTTTGAATCCCTGGGTGGTGATATAGATTTGTGGTCAGAGAAGGCAATGGCAAGCCACTCCAGTACTCTTGCCTGGAAAATCCCATGGATGGAGGAGCCTGGTAGGCTGCAGTCCATGGGGTCGCTACGAGTCGGACGTGACTGAGCGACTTCACTTTCACTTTTCACTTTCACGCAATGGAGAAGGAAATGGCAACCCACTCCAGTGTTCTTGCCTGGAGAATCCCAGGGACGGGGGAGCCTGGTGGGCTGCTGTCTATGGGGTTGCACCGAGTCGGACACAACTGACGTGACTTAGCAGCAGCAGCAGCAAGTAAATAGTATGGCAAATAAGAGCCCATATAAAGGAAGTGGGATTTAATGGGTTAGAATAAGAGGGGTCTGGAGAAGGAAATGGCAACCCACTCCAGTATTATTGCCTGGAGAATCCCGTGGACAGAGGAGCCTGGTAGGCTGCTATCCATGGGGTCGCACAGAGTCGGATATGATTGAAGTGACTTAGCATGCATGCATGCATTGGAGGAGGAAATGGCAACCCACTCCAGTATTCTTGCCTGGAGAATCCCAGGGACAGAGGAGCCTGGTTGCTGCCGTCCATGGGGTCACACAGGGTCGGACATGACTGAAGCAGCAGCAGCAGCAGCAGAATAAGATGAACAGTGCAGAGACTATATAATATTGGAATTAGTATTATTTACTTGAAGGATGCTGAAAAACAACCTACTTAAGCCAAAGACATTTACTAGGAAGTAGCAGATGATGAATTTAGACTCTCCATCTCAGCATCACAAAGATGATCATCACCTATTTTCATGACTTCACTGGATTATGTTTAGACTGGTGTTGTAAGTGTAGGGAGAGTTTGAGAAACTTGTTAATGAATCCAGACTCCCACATACAAAATGAGATTTCTGAATGTGTGTGGTTGGTATCCTGTTCCGTTCTTTGTCTACGCAAATAGCAACAGATGGTTGAAGGGGGCTGGGAGGAGTGGGGTAATCTTGGAGGCAAGTTTAAATTGTCCCAGCTTCTCTTTTGCTGGATCTGCTCTGGATGACCCTTAGGGGAGAAGGAATATTGTACAAAAATCCAGTTCGGCTTTTATGTTGCCAAAAGGCTGGTGGCTCAGTTGGTAAAGAATCCACCTGCAATGCAGGAGACCTGGGTTTGATCCCTGGGTTGGTAAGATTCCCTGGAGAAGGAAATGGCTACCCACTCCAGTATTCTTGCCTGAAATATCTCATAGACAGAGGAATCTGGCGGGCTACAGCCCATGAGGTCACAAAGAGTCAGACATGACTCAGTGACTAAACCACTACCACCATCCAGTCCTCTTACTTGCCCCATACATGGATCTAGGGAATGCAGAAAAATCTCTTTTATCACCAACACCAACTGTGTTAAGGCAAGTGGCTTAGGTTTTTGATACCTTGATTTCAGCTATTGCAAAAAGTGGTAGAATATCATAGAACTTTAAGGCACAAATTGATTTAATATGTTAAAGTGCTTTATTTTAGTTCCTGTGATATCACTCTGTAAGGTTTGAAATAGAGCTGATGAGGATGCTGGTGAACATTTGTGAAGATTTAACAAAAGATACAATGACCCTTTAAGGAAATGTATCTTGTGTTCAGCAACCCCCTTGTGTGTCTTCAGTCCTATCACACGGTTCCAGCATGTTAGCTGTTTCACAGGTTCATGAACAAAGGTTTGTTTGGGCCTTAGGGCCTGGCACTTGCTGTTCCTTCTCCGTGGAATACTCATCTTCTGGAGCCTTAACGGGATGCCTTCTTCTCATTATTCAGGTTTCAACTCAAATATCACCTCCTCAAGGAAGCACTGCCTAACCTTAGATAAGGTAGGCCCCTTCCCTCAAATTTTCTATTCCACGGGTTTCTATGTTAACTTTCCCTAGCTTTTCAGGAGCTAAAAGTTATATGTCTGTTTGCTTATGAAATTACTGAGACTTATTCACAGACTAAGATATGCCTGCATATAGTAACTGCTCAACAGGTATTTGTTAAGTCCTGACTGGTAGACTGATTGATTGACAAGAACAGGGCATAAATGTTGAAAGCATAAATGTTGAAAACAGTACTAGTTATAGCTTCAGAAAAGAAGTTACCTTCTTCCAAAAAGGTAAATAACCAAAGCAAATTTCATATAGAATGACAGCACTAAGCTTTAATGCAAAATTTTTCTCTCTCTTTACTGTTCAGCCTTGAGGTGAAAGGCAAACTAAAGAAGTGTGTTGGTTACTGTAACCAGATTCCTTCACTTTAAGTCAAAAGTTGAGAAAGGTTCTGGGCCCTTTAGATGCCCATGTCTGTCCTCAGCCTGGTGAAATAAACTTGTCAAAAGCTTAGCCTCTCCTACCTACTCCTTTGCCTCCCTTCTAGGGTCTGAAATGAAGGAAATTCAACAAACAATAGTAATGCTTAATTTTTTAAATTTAGACCTGCACATGCCGGATGCGTAATAAGTTTTACTGGCCTTATTAGTTGCATAAAGGCCAAATAGTACCTAAAGACTTGGATGTTTCCTGGAAATATTTAACTTGTGGTCTTAGGATTGGGGCATCAATCTTTCAACCTTCAGAAAACCAAAGTCCAGCTTTAAGCAACTGCTTAGGAATATAAAAGGTTGGTTCATATGCCTAGCTGTTTCTACATTAAAAATTGTTCTAAAATCTAAATGGTTCTTCCTAGTTAAATACAATAATATTCTTTAATATTTATGTACTGTTATTTTAATTTTAAATTTCTATTTTTATAGGCAGAGGACAATTGAGCAGAAAAATGTTATACCCTCTCTCTCTAGCTATTCATGCTGTGAAGCAACCTGTTTTACTGTTTAAACCTGTGTTTGTTCTGTTTCAATTGTGCAGAGGAAACAGTTCTGGCACCTTGAAAAATCAAAGATCTATCACTCAACGGGAGAGCACAGCAACCTACAAAAGGGAATTATGAGGAATAGAGAAAAGATACAGAGTTTCTAAAACTTCACTGGGCTTATGAATCACCTGGGATCATGTTAAAATGGAGATTCTGATTCAAGTCTATCATAGGTGGAGTCTGAGAGTCTGCGTTTCTAACAAGCTTTAGGTGATGCTTCTGCTACTGGTCCTTAGTGTTTAAGGATGATGTCTGTTTGGGTCGCGTGGCTTGAGAAAAAAAATCACTTTAGAGCATTTAGTACCTACAGTTATAGTAATGTTGTTTACTCGCTAAGTCATGTCCGACTCTTTTGCGACCCCATGAACTGTAGCCCACCATCTCCTCTGTCCATGGGATTTCCCAGGCAAGAATACTTGGAGTGAGTTGTCATTTCCTTCTCCAGGAGATCTTCCCAACCCAGGGATCAAATCCACGTCTCCTTCATTGGCAGGTGGATTCTTTCCCACTGAGCCACCAGGGAAGCCCATAGTAATATTAAGCAAGTACTATTTTATTTAACCTGCAAAAACAACCACAAATACTTCCCTATCCATGCAGAGATACAGCCTCTTCCTCCTGTCCTTGCATTAGGATGACCGTGTGACTAGCTTTGGCCAAGAGACCACAGCGATTGGCTGGAAGCTGAGACCTGAAAAGCACATCTGCACTGCGACTTGCACTTTCTGCTGCTCTTAGAACCATTCAATCACCGCACCACATGCCAAAGCCAGCCTGCCAGGGGATGAAAGGCCACATACAATAGAGCAAGGCGCCCCAGCCGACAGCTGGCCAATCACAACTCCTTGAGGAAAGCCTTCCCAGTTCATCTGGTTTCCAGCTAATTCTCCAGTTAACCACAGACATCTGAGTGAGCACAGGCTGGTTTATACATATCTCCAGACATAACATGCAGGACCATAACCTAAATGACTGTTGTTTTAACCACCAAGGTTTTGGTTTGTTTGTTCCGCTTTTTTTTTTTTTTTCTGCAGCCTCTAAAATATGCACTGCGGTGCAGGAGCAGCTAGCAGTGGTTGGGAGGCACAGGAGCAGTAAGCGGCAGAGAGGATATACCCCATGTCCAAGGTCAGGAACGGCAGCTTTGCTGGAGCAGCCGTGAAGAGATATCCCATGTCCAAGGTAAGAGAACCCCAAGGAAGATGGTAGCTGCTGAGAGAGGGCATCAGAGGGCAGACAGACTGAAACCACAATCACAGAAAACTAGCCAATCTGATCACATGGACCACAGCCTTGTCTAACTCAATGAAACTTGGCCATGCCATGTGGGGCCACCCAAGACGGGTGGGTCATGGTGGAGAGATGTGACAGAATGTGGTCCACTGGAGAAGGGGATGGCAAACCACTTCAGTATTCTTGCCTTGAGAACCCCATGAACAGTATGAAAAGGCAAAATGATAGGATACTGAAAGAGGAACTCCCCAGGTCGGTAGGTGCCCAATATGCTACAGGAGATCAGTGGAGAAATAACTCCAGAAAGAATGAAGGGATGGAGCCAAAGCAAAAACAACACCCAGTTGTGGATGTGACTGGTGATAGAAGCAAGGTCTGATGCTGTAAAGAACAATATTGCATAGGAATCTGGAATGTCAGGTCCATGAATCAAGGCAAATTGGAAGTGGTCAAACAGGAGATGGCAAAACTGAACGTTGACATTCTAGGAATCAGTGAACTAAAATGGACTGGAATGGGTGAATATCTACTATTGTGGGCAGGAATCCCTTAGAAGAAATGGAGTAGCCATCATAGTCAACAAAAGAGTCCAAAATGCAGTACTTGGATGCAATCTCAAAATTGACAGAATGATCTCTGTTCGTTTCCAAGGCAAACCATTCAATATCACAATAATCCAAGTCTATGCCCTGACGCGTAATGCTGAAGAAGCTGAAGTTGAACAGATCTATGAAGACCTACAAGACCTTCTAGAACTAACACCCAAAAAAGATGCCCTTTTCATTATGGGGGGCTGGAATGCAAAAGTAGGAAGTCAAGAAACATCTGGAGGAACAGGCAAATTTGGCCTTGGAGAACAGAATGAAGCAGGGCAAAGGCTAATAGTTTTGCCAAGAGAATGCATTGGTCATAGCAAACATCCTCTTCCAACAACACAAGAGAAGATGCTACACATGGACATCACCAGATGGTCAACACCGAAATCAGATTGATTATACTCTTTGCAGCTAAAGATAGAGAAGCTCTACACAGTCAGCAAAAACAAGACTGGGAGCAGAATGTGGCTCAGATCATGAACTCCTTATTGCCAGATTCAGACTGAAATTGAAGAAAGTGGGGAAAACCACTAAAACATTCACATGTGACCTAAATCAAATCCCCTATGATTATACAGTGGAAGTAAGAAATAGATTTAAGGGACTAAATCTGATAGACAGAGTACCTGATGAACTATGGGCAGAGGTTCGTGATATTGTACAGGAGACAGAGATCAAGACCATCCTCAAGAAAAAGAAATGCAAAAAAGCAAAATGGTTGTCTGAGGAGGCCTTATAAATAGCTATGAAAAGAAGACAAGCAAAAAGCAAAGGAGAAAAAGGAAAAATATACCTACTTGAATGCAGAGTTCCAAAGAATAGCAAGGAGAGATAAGAAAGCCTTCCTCAGCGATCAGTGCAAAGAAATAGAGGAAAACAATAGAATGGGAAAGACTACAGATCTCTTCAAGAAAATTAGGGATACCAAGGGAACAAAGATAGACTCAATAAAGGACAGAAATGGTTATGGACCTAACAGAAGCAGAAGATATTAAGAAGAGGTGGCAAGAATATACAGAAGAACTGTACAAAAAAGATCTTCATGACCCAGATAACCACGATGGTGTGATCACTCACCTAGAGCCAGACATCCTGGAATGTGAAGTCAAGTGGGCCTTAGGAAGCATCACTACAAACAAAGCTAGTGGAGGTGATGGAATTCCAGTTGAGCTATTGCAAATCCTAAAAGATGATGCTGTGAAAGTGCTACACTCAATATGCCAGCAAATTTGGAAAACTCAGCAGATGCCACAGGACTGGAAAAGGTCAGTTTTCATTCCAATCCCAAGGAAAGGCAATGCCAAAGAATCCTCAAAGTACAGCACAATTGCACTCATTTCACATGCTAGTAAAGTAATGCTCAAAATTCTCCAATCCAGGGTTCAGCAATATGTGAAGCGTGAACTTCCAGGTATTCAAGCTGGTTTTAGAAAAGGCAGAACCAGAGATCAAATTGCCAACATCCCCTGGATCATCAAAAAAGCAAGAAAGTTCCGAAAAACATCTATTTCTGCTTTATTGACTATGCCAAAGCCTTGGATGGTGTGGATCAGAATACACTGTGGAAAATTCTGAAAGAGATGGGAATACCAGACCACCTGACCTGCCCCTTGAGAAACCTATATGCATGCCAGGAAGCAACAGTTAGAACTGGACATGGAACAACAGACTGGTTCCAAATAGGAAAAGAAGTATGTCAAGGTTGTATATTGTCACTGTGCTTATTCAACTTATATGCAAAGTACATCATGAGAAATGCTGGATTCGATGAAGCAGAAGCTGGAATCAAGGTTGGTGGGAGAAACATCAATAACCTCAGATATGCAGATAATAACACCTTTATGGCAGAAAGTGGAGAAGAACTAAAGAACCTCTTGATGAAAGTGAAAGAGGAGAGTGAAAAAGTTGGCTTAAAGCTCAACATTCAGAAAACTAAGATCATGGCATCTGGTCCCACCACTTCATGGCAAATAGATGGGGAAACAGTGGAAACAGTGTCAGACTTTATTTTTTTCGGCTCCAAAATCACTGCAGATGGTGATTGCAGCCATGAAATTAAAAGACGCTTACTCCTTGGAAGGAAAGTTATGACCAACCTAGATAGCATATCAAAAAGCAGAGACATTACTTTGCCCACAAAGGTCCATCTAGTCAAAGCTATAGTTTTTCCAGTGGTCATGTGTGGAGGTGAGAGTTGGAATATAAGGAAAGCTGAGCACAGAATTGATGCTTCTGAACTTGGTGTTGGAGTAGACTCTTGAGAGTCCCTTGGCCTGCAAGGAGATCCAACAGGTCCATCCTAAATGAGATCAGTCCTAGGTGTTCATTGGAAGGTCTGATGTTGAAGCTGAAACTCCAATACTTTGGCCACATGATGAGAAGAGCTGATTCATTTGAAAAGACCCTGATGCAGGGAAAGATTGAGGTCAGGAGGAGAAGGGGACAACAGAGGATGAGATGGTTGGATGGCATCACGGACTCAACGGACATGAGTTTGGGTAGGCTCCAGGAGTTGGTGGTGAACAGCGAGGCCTGGTGTGCTGCAGTTCATGGAGTCACAAAGAGTTGGACACGACTGAGTGACTGAACTGAACTGAACTGAACTGATTTAAGGAGTGGTAAGAGTAGAAGGCAATGGCACCCGACTCCAGTACTCTTGCCTGGAGAATCCCAGGGACAGGGAGCCTGGTGGGCTGCTGTCTATGGGGTCGCACAAAGTTGGACATGACTGAAACGACTTAGCAGCAGCAGCAGCAAGAGTTTAATTTAGAGGTTTAGACACTATTCCAGCTTATGACTCTTTTTCCATCCTGTCTTCCTTCTTTTATAATTTTGTTCTCATATAATAGAAATGAATATAACTAGTTACTGCAATAGAATTTGAATTATTTCTATTATTTATATCTTTTTATTTTAATTATATCTATTATTTATGTCTTTTATTTTACTATTTTGAATACTTCTGTTTGGAAACTAGTTGCTTGCTCAGGTCATGCAGCTTGTAAATGGCAGAATACTTCTCAGCCTAGAGTCAAAAATTTTAAAAGTTCCTTGTAGTAAGCTATTCAATGTCTCAGATTCTTCTGCTAAAACACAAATACAGAATTGCATTCTGAAGGACTTGATCTCTAGCCATCACCTTATTTCATGTTTGAGAAGGTAATGCAAGGTCCATTTACAGAGAAATGATCTTAGGCTGATATCAGTTGCCAATGGCAAACCCTCTTGGACAAAGGACTCAAAGTCAGTCAGTCCTTGACCCAGAGTCCGTAGACAGACAGCACTGGTCTTGCACTTCCTTGGTGACTCAGATGGCAAAGAATCTGCCTGCAATTCAGGATACCTGGGTTTGATCCCTGGATTGCAAAGATTCCCTGGAGAAGGGAATGGCAACCCTCTCCAACATTCTTGTCTGGAGAATTTCACTGAGAGAGGAGCCTGGTGGACTGCAGCACATAGGGTGGCAAAGAGTTGGAGATGATGGAGCAACTAACATGATGTCACACTAAAAATGTCACTTTGCAGCTTTACGAATTGTTGGGTAGCCTCTTCCAATATTGGTGGTCCTTGACCATTTGGGCTCTTCTCAAAACCTGTCGATCTCCTCCACATTTTTTCTTTTTCACAGCCAAGTGAGTTACTTATTACTCACAGCCTCAGGGCCATGCCTACTATTAGAAGCCATTCACTGCGGACTTGGGCAGTGTTCCTTACTTTGTTCCTCCTATTGAAGTGCTCTCCACCTCTTCTGCTCCCTCCTATTCTTCCATGTTGAGAACCATCACTTTAAAAGAAGCTTTCCAAACTAGTATTGCATAAGCTGAATAGAGTCTACAATATCACCTGTTTATAGAATGGAATTCTTAAAAATTAGAATTTGAAAGCCTTTAATCAAAACCGTGCACTTGCAGATAGCACAGGCCATATACTCCCCATCCACATTACCTCACCAGTCTGCAAAGTCTTCTGATTGTGCATTACGCGTGTGTACCCACTCAGCAGTGTCTGACTCTTTGCAACACTTTGGATTATAGCCTGCCAGGTTCCTCTGTCTATGGGATTTTTCAGGCAAGAATACTGGAGTGGGATGCCATTTTCCTCCTCCAGGGGATGTTCCCAACCCAGGGAGAAAACCTGCATCTTCTGTATCTCTTGAATTGCAGGTGAATTCTTTACTCCCTGAGCCATAGAGGAAGCTGATTGTCCATCAGCTGCGATTTAGTCTTTCTCACTGAGGATTTGTGTCTACTGCCACCACGGTAACTACTAAGCATGTTTCAGGGATTCCCTGGATCCTTATGTCCAGATGTAACCTTTGTTCACATCTTTAATTGCTTACTCTTATTTATTTACCTATTTATTTATTGAGCCATGCCTTGCAGCTTGCAGGATCTTAGTTCCCCAACCAGGGATTGAACCCAAGCCCTGGAATTCCCTTTAACTACTTACTCTTAGCTCTAAACATTGGAGTTTTGTCTCACATCTTACTCTTCCTTACCTTCCATCTATCCTTAATCAATCCATTCATTGGAGTCATCTTTAACTGTTTCTTAGAGAAACAAAGGATTGTGGATTCCACTACAAAACCATGTTTGTGCTTGTCCTGTCCTGTCCATCTCTCATGTAATATAGTCAGTCTTACATGATATCTCAGTGGGGCAGATACGGTAGCCTCCCAACTCCTCTCCCTGCTTTCAGTATCCTTTTCCCTGCTCTTCATGTTCAAGACAATCATCAGGATTTTATTCCTTGGACCCACATTTTATTTTTTTTATTTTTATTTTTTTCTCGATTTTTTAATTTTATTTTTTAACTTTACAATATTGTATTGGTTTTGCCATATATCAACATGAATCTGCCACAGGTATACACATGTTCCCCATCCTGAACCCTCCTCCCTCTTCCCTCCCCGTATCATCCCTCTGGGACCCACATTTTAGAAATCATAATCCTGATGGAAAGTATTTCTCAATCTGTCTCTAACACTCCAGTCTCATGTCTCCCCTTCCCTCCCTTTCATCCTGTGTTCCAGACACTGTAAACATATCAGAAGCACATATAGCATTTTCACAGACCTTGCCTACTGGCTGGAGTAGCTTTCCTTCCCTCTGGTCAACCCTCCTCCTTTTCTCCCAGCTCCTCTGTCCTTGCTCAGTTAACTACAGAAATCTCTCCAACCTCAATTTCTGTTTACATCTCTGCCATAGCATGAATCACATTGCTTTGTTACCATCACCTCCACTCCAGATTCAAGAATACCCAAGGCAGGGACCACATTTTATCTAACTTTATCTCAACAGCTAAACCTCCATTTGACTTAAACTAACAAAAACAAATAAGAACAGCAGCAGCATTGATACTGAATTATTAAAAAAGCATTCTCAAGGTGCCTGTGAAAGATTAAGAAGTGGTTCCAGAGAATGGGAGATGGCTGAATAAAGACATAAATGCATTCAACTGGCTAATTTACCACAGAAGGCTCACTGCTCATGGCTGGTGAGGGATTTCCCGCACAAACTAGATGTATGAAATGCGGCCACATATAAATGGCATTAATCTGTATGACTTCAAAAGCTTGGACCTTCCTGTGTTAACAATGTGTGCCTATATATCAATGTAATATAGTTTTTTTTTATATTTAACTCAGATTCCCCAGGCTATTGATTAAGCAAGAATTCAAGCCAGTTAATAAACATACTTCAGCAAGAAGCTCTAAAAAGCCAGCACTGTGCCAGATTGCACTAAGAGGAAAGGGGGCACATTTATCAGTGCAATGTGGAAAGTCCTATGCTCTTTATATATGGCTTCTCATAACTGATAGTCTTCCACACCTACAGGGGTAGATATTAGAGGATTCTAAAAGCTGCAAGGACAAAATTGGCAACATCTGGAAAATTCTATAAAACAAGATCATTAAATGTTAAGATGTATCACAGACAGAATTTACTACTGAATTAAATTGGTTCCATTATTTGTTTTGAGGAGAGGAGGTGAGACTTGTTAATATCAAGCAGAAGAACTGTAGTTGTCCAGTTATCCCCATAAATCCTTGGGACCTTGAGAAAAAAGAGATTTTTACACCAGCATCTTGTTATAGCATTTGAAATCCAAACTTTTAGAATCACTTCTTGGTATGGTGAGTGCCAAGTTAATGTCAAATACACCTGTCAGTTTACAATTAAATACATGTTTCTGAATCTGCTCTGGCACATTGGTTTGATGTTATGTGCTGTGCTTAGTTTCTCAGTCATGTACGACTCTTTGCGACCCCATGGACTGTAGCCTGCCAGGCTGCTCTGTCCATGGGGATTCTCCAGGCAAGAATACTGGAGTGGGTTGCCATGCCCTCCTCCAGGGGATCTTCTCAACCCAGGGATTGAACCCAGGTCTCTCATACTGCAGGCAGATTTTTTATCATCTGAGCCACCATGGAAGCCCAAGCATACTAGAGAGGGTAGACTATCCCTTCTCCAGGGGATCTTCCCAACCCAGGAATTGAACTGGGGGTCTCCTGCATTGCAGACAGATTCTTCACCAGCTGAGCTACCAGGGAAGCCCAGGTTTGATGTTATAGAATGTCCCAAATAAGTGGGTGAAGCCATGAAAAACAAGATTTTGCATGATTGAGATAATGTTTGTGAATCATAAACAACAGTGCAGAGTCTAGTTCATTTGACAAATATATTTAAACACTCTAACTTCCACAGAGCATTGTAAGTAGCAGTGCATTAAACTGTTTTCAGACATGAACACTTCTGTGGAAATAATCTGGCTGGCTAGTCACTTAATAGGATATGGGAATGAAACCCTCAGAAGCTCCCAGAAGGAACACTGAAGACCCCAAAACCCAAGGCTCCCTCTGCCTCTGCATAAAGGAGGGAGGGAATAGGAAGAAAGGATGGTTCCAAGTAACCAAGAACAGATTCCAACAGGGATCTCAGTGGGCACACCAGATGAAGGAAAGGGAAACAAAAAGGCTTCTATTTGTGGTGGAGTGTGTGTGTGTGTGTGGAGTATATAGAGGAAAACAATAAAGCAACAAAAGAGATATTAAGAGATACTGAGATTGAAATATGTACAACCATTCAGGAGGACAATCTGGCCTTAGGTATTGAAAGTTTTTTTTAAGGCCCCACCCTCTGAACCCAATCCTGAGGGCTTTAGTCTTGTGACTTAATAACCTCGGGCAGGCCCCACCTCCATATAACACCACATTGGGGATCAGGTTTCAATACATGAATTTGAGGGGATATAAACCATCAGTCTTTACTACTGTGTGAGATGAGTGCAATTGTGCGGTAGTTTGAGGATTCTTTGGCATTGCCTTTCTTTGGGATTGGAATGAAAACTGACCTTTTCCAGTCCTGTGGCATCTGCTGAGTTTTCCAAATATGCTGGCATATTGTGTGCAGCACTTTCATAGCATCATCTTTCAGGATTTGAAATAGCTCAACTGGAATTCCATCACCTCCACTAGCTTTGTTCGTAGTGATGCTTTCTAAGGCCCACTTGACTTCACATTCCAGGATGTCTGGCTCTAGGTGAATGATCACACCATCGTGATTATCTGGGTCATGAAGCTCTTTTTTATACAGTTCTTCTGTGTATTCTTGCCACCTCTTCTTAATACCTTCTGGTTCTGTTAGGCCCATACCATTTCTGTCCTTTATCGAGCCCTTCTTTGCATGAAATGTTCCCTTGGTATCTCTAATTTTCTTGAAGAGATCTCTAGTCTTTCCCATTCTGTTGTTTTCCTCTATTTCTTTGCATTGATTGCTGAGGAAGGCTTTTTTATCTCTCCTTGCTATTCTTCGGAATTCTGCATTCAGAGGCTTATATCTTTCCTTTTCTCCTTTGCTTTTCACTTCTCTTCTTTTCACAGCTATTTGTAAGGCCACCTCTGCTGAAGCTGAAACTCCAATACGTTGGCCACCTCATGCAAAGAGTTGACTCACTGGAAAATACCCTGATTCTGGGAGGGATTGGGGTCAGGAGGATAAGGGGACAACAGAGGATAAGATGGCTGGATGGCATCACCGACTTGATGGACATGAGTTTGAGTGAACCCTGGGAGTTGGTGATGGACAGGGAGGCCTGGCATGCTGTGATTCAGGGGGTCGAAAAGAGTCAGACACGACTGAGGGACTGAACTGAACTGAAACCATCAGTCTATTGTAGTGTATATATGAGGATGTTATCCCAATAAATTTATAATGGCTAAAAAACAGATGCTGCCTAACTGGTAAGAAAGAAGACATGGATAAATTTATTAGAATGGTTTGCAGTTATTGAGGATGATCCTATCAATTTGTATTCTGTCTATGGGAAAATGTCAACAATGAAAAAATCAGTTACAAAGTAGTATGTATTGGCAGAATGTTATTGTATTTTTATAAAATATAAATACATATAAAATAGACCAATTCTAGAAGAATATGTCCTCAACAATTAACAGTTTATCTCCAGGTGGTTAAATTTTAGGTGATAATCTTGATTTTAAATTTTATTTTTTCTTGTCTTTTTTCCTTTTCTTCATTCTTCTATAATAAAAAAGTCAAACTTAAACATCCAAGAGAAATACATACAGACTGACAGTGATAATAAAACAGGAATAATATAAGCCAGGGGTTGCATAAAACACATACAAGGGCTCTACAAATAGCTGTGAAAAGAAGAGAAGTGAAAAGCAAAGGAGAAAAGGAAAGATATAAGCATCTGAATGCAGAGTTCCAAAGAATAGCAAGGAGAGATAAAAAAGCCTTCCTCAGCAATCAATGCAAAGAAATAGAGGAAAACAACAGAATGGGAAAGACTAGAGATCTCTTCAAGAAAATTAGAGATACCAAGCGAACATTTCATGCAAAGATGGGCTACATAAAGGACAGAAATGGTATGGACCTAACAGAAGCAGAAGATATTAAGAAGAGGTGGCAAAAATACACAGAAGAACTGTACAAAAAAGAGCTTCATGACCCAGATAATCACAATGGTATGATCACTCACCTAGAGCTAGACATCCTGGAATGTGAAGTCAAGTGGGCCTTAGAAAGCATCACTATGAACAAAGCTAGTGGAGGTGATGGAATTCCAGTTGAGCTATTTCAAATCCTGAAAGATGATGCTGTGAAAGAGCTACACTCAATATGCCAGCAAATTTGGAAAACTCAGCCGTGGCCACAGGACTGGAAAAGGTCAGTTTTCATTCCAATCCCAAAGAAAGGCAACATCAAAGAATCCTCAAACTACTGCACAGTTGCACTCATCTCACATGCTAGTAAATTAATGCTCAAAAATCTCCAAATCAGGCTTCAGTAGTACATGAACTGTGAACTTCCAGATGTTCAAGCTGGTTTTAGAAAAGGCAGAGGAACCAGAGATCAAATTGCCAACATCTGCTGGATCATGGAAAAAGCAAGAGAGTTCCAGAAAAACATCTATTTCTGCTTTATTGACTATGCTAAAGCCTTTGACTGTGTGGATCACAATAAACTATGGAAAATTCTTCAAGAGATGGGAATACCAGACCACCTGACCTGCCTCTTGAGAAACCTATATGCAGGTCAGGAAGCAACAGTTAGAACTGGACATGGAACAACAGACTGGTTTGAAGTAGGAAAAGGAGTACGTCAAGACTGTATACTGTCACCCTTCTTATTTAACTTCTATGCAGAGTACATCATGAGAAACGCTGGGCTGGAAGAAGCACAAGCTGGAATCAAGATTGCCGGGAGAAATATCAATAACCTCAGATATGTAGATGACATCACCCTTATGGCAGAAAGTGAAGAGGAACTAGAAAGCCTCTTGAAGAAAGTGAAAGAGGAGAGTGAAAAAGTTGGCTTAAAGCTCAACATTCAGAAAACTAAGACCATGGCATCTGGTCCCATCACTTCATGGCAGATAGATGGGGAAAAAGTGGAAACAGTGTCAGACTATTTTTCTGGGCTCCAAAATCACTGCAGATGGTGATTGCAGCCATGAAATTAAAAGACGCTTACCCTTTGGAAGGAAAGTTATGACCAACCTAGATAGCATATTCAAAAGCAGAGACATTACTTTGCCAACAAAGGTTCGTCTAGTCAAGGCTATGGTTTTCCCAGTGGTCATGTATGGATGTGAGAGTTGGACTGTGAAGAGAGCTGAGCGCCAAAGAATTGATGCTTTTAAACTTGGTGTTGGAGAAGTCTCTTGAGAGTCCCTTGGACTGCAAGGAGATCCAACCAGTCCATTCTAAAGGAGATCAGTCCTGGGTGTTCACTGGAAGGACTGATGCTGAAGCTGGAACTCCAGTACTTTGGCCACCTCATGTGAAGAGTTGACTCACTGGAAAAGACCCTGATGCTGGGAGGGATTGGGGACAGGAGGAGAAGGGGATGACAGAGGATGAGATGGCTGGATGGCATCACTGACTCAATGGACATGAGTGAGTGAACTCCTGGAGTTGGTGATGGACAGGAAGGCCTGGCGTGCTGTGATTCATGGGGTCGCCGAGTCGGGCACAACTGAGCGACTGAACTGAACTGAACTGATACTTACTGCCACATGTACGTGTGTGTGTGTGTGCTCAGTCTTATCTGACTCTTTGCAACCCCATGGACTATAGCCCACTAGTCTCCTCTGTCCATGGAATTTTGTAACCAGGAAGACTAGAGTAGGTTGCCATTTCCTACTCCAAAGGATCTTCCCAACCCAGGGATCAAACCCACATCTCTTGCATTGACAGGCAAATTCTTTACCACTGTTCCATCTGGGAAGCAACCAACCTTTATTAAGAGCCCTACTAAGTGCTAAGTACTGAGATAGACACATACTTTGAATTCTGTGTTTGGAATTTAATAGAACAGAGAACAAGATTCAGAAAATGCAAGGTTTTTATCTGAATTCTTTTTATCACCAATAAAAAGAATACCAATCTTGGGCAATCACTTAACATTTCTGACCCTTCAACTCCTCAATTATAAAACTAGACATTAAAGATATCTGGGTTACTTTTTCAGGTTAGAATGTGAATACTTCTAATAGAATGTTCTAATAGAATGCTTTTCAAAATTTAATTTTAACCTGGAGTTAATGGTAAAGTGCAGATTTGATTCAACATATCTAGAAAGAAACCTAAACTTCTGCCTTTCTAACATGCTGTAAGGCTGCTAGTCCTAGGCTTACACTTTTGAGTTGCAAAACTCTAATACATGAGCTCATTGAATTTTCCCCAAGAATCCTTTAAGATAGCCATCCTTGTTCCTATTTCACTGATAATGGAGTGACCTGTGTAGGATCATACTAAGAGAGAATGGGAAAGCAGAAGTCTTTTTATTCCTAAGCTCCAAGATGTTTAATGTCGCATTCAGTTCTAAACTACTATAATTAGAAATGACTGCCACACTCATATAAAGTGAACAGCACCAGCAGCAGAATTGATAAAGGTAAGCTGTTAACAGAGTTCAGAAGAATGAGAGATCACTTTACATGGGAATCAATAAAGAAGACATAGAGGAAATTTAACATCAACCTTGAAGGATGGTGAGGATGAAGGTAAGCAAAGATAGAGAGAGTATATACAGCAGTTAGGTGTAATATGACATGATCAAAGCATATGGCAATGCAGAGGGAGCTTGCAGAGCGGGGCCTGGGATAGCAGAACAGGCCTCAGGAACTAACCCACGTATTTATTACAAGAGTCAAAGATAACTCGAATGTGTTCAGTCTTCGAGACTAGAAAGTGAAAGTGAAGTCACTCAGTCGTGTCTAACTCTTTGCGACCCTATAGACTATAGCCTACCAGGCTCCTCCGTCCTTGGAATTTTCCAGGCAAGAGTACTGTAGTGGGTTGCCATTTCCTTCAAAACTAGAAGGGTACAGCAAACTAAAAATTTCAGCATAGCATTGGAAGCCCTTTTAAAAAAAATAGAATTCATTTAATGGCAACTGCTGCTGCTGCTGCTGCTAAATCGTGTCAGTCGTGTCCGACTCTGTGCGACCCCATAGATGGCAGCCCAACAGGCTCCTCTGTCCCTGGGATTCTCCAGGCAAGAATACTGGAGTGGGTTGCCATTTCCTTCTCCAATACATGAAAGTGAAAAGTGAAAGTGAAGTCACTCGGTCGTGTCTGACTCTTAGTGACCCCATGGACTGCAGCCTACCAGGCTCTTCCGTCCATGGGATTCTCCAGGCAAGAGTACTGGAGTGGGGTGCCATTGCCTTCTCCCTGGTAATCATCAAATTAGCAATGGCCATCTTCAAAAGTTATTATACAAGCTATGCTGTCATTTCTCGAGGTTGATCCCATACATGAAGTCTCAGACATTTTCCACCTAAGGTGCATCATTTAAATCAGACTTAATTTATCACCAGTATTTGTCAAACCACACCTAGCTAAAGAACTAGCTCTGGGGACCAATACGTGGTCTTAATACAGGGAAGGTTTGGAAGCCCTTTCCCAACTTCCTTCCTCTCCCAAACTTCCTCTGTCTCTGTCCCTCTTCTTCCCTCTGAGAACTAGGGAATTAATCCACTCATCACAATGTAAGGCTTTCAGTTCCTTATCCTAGGTATGCTTTTATGATGCCACCCCTCAGGTCTGAGAGCCTACGTCTTGAGTCCGTACTCCATCAACTTTACTTTTTCAGTGAAGCTTTTTAGCATCGGTCCCATCTTACCTGTCAGCTCTTCTCATTTATGTGTTCTAGGGACATCTGCTGTCAAGCACTGGGCAATAAATAAATATTATCAGCAAAGTCCCTCAGTGTTTGCTTCTCTCTCTTACCTAAAGTTCCAGGAGGAAAGCACTGAGTCATTGCATTTCCTTGGTTTACTCCCATGATTTAACATCTTGCATTGAGCATAATAAGTACTGCTAGTGCTAGCCATATTACTACCTTGTTCTAAGGGGATAAAGTTAGATAAGAAAAATGACCTTCTTTTTTTTAAAAAATAAGCTCCTTTAAGTAGATCTCCTGAGAGAAGTCTTAAGTCCTTACCCTTTGGCTCCACATACATTTTCCAAAGCAGGTTGTAAAAGGCCAGTTGTATGTGGCCTGCCCATAGGAACAACAGAGTTAATTTTCTCCTTTTGAAATTGTGACTCCCACCCTCCTTTCCTACCTCTAAATGTTTCCTTTTAAAGAAAAGCCATGGCTCACTGCTATGGAAAATTAAAGATAATCACGTAAAGATCAAGGTCCAGGCTGGTCCAACCACTGAGAGAACATTAAAATCACGACTTGAATTTCTCTTGTCCTGAGCACTGCCAAGGACTCCTAATGGAAGGCTAGTCTTCAGAATGCATGCTTATATCAGACTTTTATTACTTGTACCTCTTGGTTCACAAACTATTTTGACTCAAACAAATTGGAAGTGGCCTTCAGTTGAGATGAAATGGGAGAGGTACAACATATTCATAGATACAACATATTCACTCCTGAGTATTCATTGGAAGGACTGATGCTGAAGCTGAAACTCCAGTACTTTGGCCACCTCATGCAAAGAACTGACTCATTGGAAAAGACCCTGATGCTGGGGAAGATTGAAGGTGGGAGAAGGGGGCGTTTTGAGATGGTTGGATGGCATCACTGACGTGATGGACATGAGTTTGAGTAGGCTCCAGGAGTTGGTGATAGATAGGGAAGCCCAGCATGCTGCAGTCCATGGGGTCGCAAAGAGTCAGACACAACTGAGCGACTGAACTGAACTGATATATATATACACACACACATTAAACTGTGTGTGACCACCCCCCACCCCTGACCCCATCACACCATCAAGTACCAAGAAAAAGCAGGAGAGTTTATTATGCAAAGTTTAATGTATAAGGCTTAAGAGAAGAAGAATTAATTACCTCTCCTTCCTCCAAGCTATACTTCTGGCCTCCCCAGCTGCATCAAACTCGCTCTTCCACCTCCTCTTAGTTCCAGATTGTGTTTTGGCAATCAAGACTCACACTTCACCTACCTCAGAGTTTCTTCCCATTTTCAGAAGCCTCAATTTCAAGATTCTTGTTCTTTCTTACCCCACTCCCCAATCACACATTGGCCTGATGGCTTGAGGTGGTTTTCTTGGTGCTCAACTACTACGGCCATTCAGGAAGGATGCTTAATCTTTTCCCCTGTACAAACATGGAAGTTATCAAGGGTGTTTTAAAGGGTAAAAAGTATCTCTCATCAACATCCAAGGCTCAAGAAGACATCTACCAACAGAAAGCTGTGTTAGCCCAGAAAAAGAGATTGATCATGTATACACACAACTGTCACATTAGAACCTAGCACATTAGATGTTCTCACAAGAGAGGTACAGAGATATTAGAGCTCAAACAAGAGGAACAAGAGAACTTTAGGTGAACTCTTTCCTTTTCTTACTTTTTAATTGTGTTGGACCCTAAGATGCACGAAATTAAAACTGGTGAAAACCAGCCACATCAACTTGCTGTGGTGACTCAAAAGTTGTCGTTTCTCAACTCAACTTTGCTGAAACACTTGATTCATGTTGTTCTTATTTAACCTAATTTGCATTGATTTAATCAGGGCTGGTATGCTTTAAATACATAATAAATTGGGATTCTGCAACTCAGATGACTTAGAATAGCTAAATTTCAATAAAGCTCATTTCAATCTGTTAATGTATACGGTTCTGCCAAGGGGTTTAAAACCGTAGAAAAGATGCAAACTTGCCACATTAGAAGTGGGAAAGGTTTAAAGATACCATCCAGATGAAATGATTTGGGGGATAATAATGTGAAAAGCAATATATATATGTACATACATATATTTTAATTACAGCCGAGACACATCTTCTACGTTTTAAGTAGTGTACTTAAAAGAAAACTCACATATAAATGCAGTGAATTTAATTTTATTCTCCTTCCTTCTTGCCAACACTCAACTCTTTTCTGCCTCTCTGTACCAGCTCTACAAATCAAGTGACATCCAAAGTGGGACCTCTTCTTGCCCATTTGGCAGGCTCTATCATGACTTTGCCAAGCTGCCTACATTAGGAGAATTTTCTTCCTAGCAGCCATGGGGATTGGGTGGCTTGTACTCAACAATACTTGCTGAATGGTTGGCCAATGTTTACCCCTGCCCGCCCCAGTCTCCCAACCCTTTATAGTTTATGGCTCAATCAGCCGGCTTGCTGTCAGGAATAATTGTCTTGGCAAGAGGTGAAAACACTTGATGGTGAAATTGTTTGTCTGTTAAAGTGTTCTGCAGCACCTTGAAGGTGCCAGGACAAAACCTGCAGGTGCTCAGCAGAGTTGAGAAAGAGGCAAGAGTGACAGAGAGGCAACCATCAAGATGGGAAGACCACCACTTTGATGTGGGAGAGGAGGAAAAAAAAAAAACTATCTGTGCCAGTAAGAAGCTGTGAGACCTTGAATAATCATCCAGTGAATCTTTGCTTGGGTTTTGTTATGTACAAAATTAAGGGGATTGATTTCTGAATGTCTTTTTTAGCTCCTAAGACAGCATGTGATGTCTAGGACATTTAGATTTGTTTTCCTTCCAATTAAATGATGCATCTCAGAGATGAATGACCAGGGCAGAGCTCAGAAGAATACAAAAATGGAATGATTCATGCCCTTGTTCGTATGACTTTTCCTGAAAAGTATCACCAGTCTTTGGTGACTTTGATTCCACTGGTTGGTGTCTTCAGCTTGGGTGTTAAGGCCCAGCCAAGTTACTTGTCCAAAGCAAGTCCAGTTCATTCTTATCAAATGTGAGTACAACTACAGATGATGCCTACTTGTTTTCAGTGCCTAACAGTCAGACATGATAGAAATGCAAAGTGAGGAGATGGGAATTCACATTTGATTCTCCCTGTCACCATTCTGGGCATCTTAGTCAAGACGGTAGGCTTATCCACTCACTTCTGGCAGGGCTTCTCTGTCATTCTTAAAAAAAAAAAAAAAAAAAAAAAGATCACCAACAGGTTCCTGACCATAGCAATGCAGACCCTTTCCAAACAAGCTGAGACAAGTTAGAGCTCATCACAAGCTGAAGGAGCCCATCCATAAATGATTGTTAATGGAAATAATCAGGCAAGGACATCTCTTCACACTCAAAAGACACAATTTAGTAACAGTGTCAAAGCTTAAGTAGAGGTGTGTATGGAAGTGGGTTTAAAGGACCCCTTCTCCGCTCATTCTCTGGCATATTCCTCTGGAGTGGAGTGTACTGCAGGGCTCTGTAATCACCGTGAGCAGCACGTCAGGGTCAGCCCTCCCGGTGTCAGGCAGTAAAATCTTTCTTTAATTCACCCGGGGGGACCTCACTGACATCTATGGAGACTAGTGAAGCCCCGGAGGGATCTTGGGCAAGAAAGACTCTCTGTACACAGATATACATACGGTTCAGCCACTCTGGGTCTCCTACCTTTGGACTGGGATGGCTTCCCAAATCGGCCGAGCTTGAAAAGCATTCCCCCCACCGCCTTACCCCATCCACCACCCAAAAGGGCTGGCTGACTGCAGAACTCCAGTCCCCGCAAGGAAAAAAAAAAAAAAAAAAACTCAGTCAAGTCCCCACAATCATTGCCTTCCTCTAGCTTCTCTCAAGTTGCTTTTCTAAAGCAAGGGACCAAATGTTGATTTCTCTACGGATTCCTACGTACCTCTTACACGTAGACAGCTTTAAAGCGGGAGGGGGGAACATTCCTCAAACGGAAAGGAGAGGGGGAGCATAACAGAGTATTTCAGTCTCCCACTTGGAAATATCTCAGTGGTTGATGATGCTTTCCCATACCTCCATCCCCCTCCTTTTTTTTGAAATATGGACCAAAAAGCTGAAAGTGTTTTCCTTTTCATCAAAGAACATATATTACTTTAGTGGTTCGGGAAAATGTTGGTTTTCTGCCCACCCCTTTTCAATCTGCCCATGTCTGAGGTGCTCCGGGAAGACGCACAATCGTGAGCAGCTTACGACACTCAGTGAGCAGTAGGTGCCGGTGCAAGCTCGCGCCGCACACAGCCTGGCGGAGGGAAGGAGCCGGGGCGCCGCTCCCTGCTCCCCGCGCCGCCTCCCGCACCTCCCCGCCGCCCGCAAAGGATGAGCGAGCCCGCTCTCCGCAGCCGCCCCGGGCTCGAATGGCAGGCGGTCTCCGCGGAGGAAAAGGTGGCGCCGGTCAGGGGTCCTTTCCAATGACGGACATTAACCAGACTGTCAAATCCTGGGGAGTCGCGAGCCCCGAGTTTGGAGTTTTTTTTTTCCCCCACAACGTCACAGTCCGAACTGCAGAGGGAAAGGACAGCGGCAGGAAGGCGAAGCCCCGGCTCCTCGCACGTAGTTGGGAAACTTGCAGGTCCTAGAAGTCGCCTCCCCGCCTCGCCGGCCGCCCTTGCAGCCCGGAGCCGAGCAGCAAAGTGAGACATTGTGCGCCTGCCAGATCCGCCGGCCGCGGACCGGGGCTGCCTCGGAAACACAGAGGGGTCTTCTCTCGCCCTGCATATAATTAGCCTGCACACAAAGGGAGCAGCTGAATGGAGGTTGTCACTCTCTGGAAAAGGGTGGGTAAGACACTTTTTAATTAAATTCTTTCCCGAAGATTTTTTTTTTTTTTCCTCCCTTTTCTTTGCTGCAGCATCTAACATGGACCAAATCACCATCTCTTTGATCTTTTTCCGTGGCTGTGAACTTTCTATGCTGCCCAGCTTTCTGCATGCTTAGAGGTGAACGTGTGGCTTTGGGGAGTAGGGGGGGGGGAAGTCCTGCTTTATTTCAATATATTTATTTGATTGTTGCCCTTTTCTCCCCCCTCCCCTGCTCCCCCTCCCTCGGAATAAAATATGATGTAGATTTCTGACCGAGCGCTTCCAATGGACATTCTCCAGCCTCTCTGGAAAGATTCTCGCTAATGGATTTCCTGCTGCTCGGTCTCTGTCTACACTGGCTGCTGAGGAGGCCCTCGGGGGTGGTCTTGTGTTTGCTGGGGGCCTGCTTTCAGATGCTGCCCGCCGCCCCCAGCGGGTGCCCGCAGCTGTGCCGGTGCGAGGGGCGGCTGCTGTACTGCGAGGCGCTCAACCTCACCGAGGCGCCCCACAACCTGTCCGGCCTGCTGGGCTTGTCCCTGCGCTACAACAGCCTCTCGGAGCTGCGCGCCGGCCAGTTCACGGGGTTAATGCAGCTCACGTGGCTCTATCTGGATCACAATCACATCTGCTCGGTGCAGGGGGACGCCTTTCAGAAACTGCGCCGAGTTAAGGAACTCACCCTGAGTTCCAACCAGATCACCCAGCTGGCCAATACCACCTTCCGGCCCATGCCCAACCTGCGCAGCGTGGACCTCTCGTACAACAAGCTGCAGGCGCTGGCGCCCGACCTCTTCCATGGGCTGCGGAAGCTCACTACGCTGCACATGCGGGCCAATGCCATCCAGTTCGTGCCCGTGCGCATCTTCCAGGACTGCCGCAGCCTCAAGTTTCTCGACATCGGATACAATCAGCTCAAGAGTCTGGCGCGCAACTCTTTCGCCGGCTTGTTCAAGCTCACCGAACTGCACCTGGAGCACAACGATTTGGTCAAGGTGAACTTCGCCCACTTCCCGCGCCTCATTTCCCTGCACTCGCTCTGCCTGAGGAGGAACAAGGTGGCCATTGTGGTCAGCTCGCTGGACTGGGTGTGGAACCTGGAGAAAATGGACCTGTCGGGCAACGAGATCGAGTACATGGAGCCCCACGTGTTCGAGACCGTGCCGCACCTCCAGTCCCTGCAGCTGGACTCCAACCGCCTCACCTACGTCGAGCCCCGGATCCTCAACTCCTGGAAGTCACTGACCAGCATCACCCTGGCCGGGAACCTCTGGGACTGTGGGCGCAACGTGTGCGCCCTGGCCTCCTGGCTCAGCAACTTCCAGGGGCGCTACGATGGCAACTTGCAGTGCGCCAGCCCCGAGTACGCGCAGGGCGAGGACGTCCTGGACGCCGTGTACGCGTTCCACCTGTGTGAGGAGGGAGCCGAGCCCACCAGCGGCCACCTGCTCTCGGCCGTCACCAACCGCAGCGACTTGGGGTCCCCCGCCGGCCCGGCCACCACACTCGCTGACGACAGGGAGGGGCAGCCCGACAGCACGCCCGAGCCTGTCACCGTGGCTCTCCCCGGCGAACACGCCGAGAATGCCGTGCAGATCCACAAGGTGGTCACCGGCACCATGGCCCTCATTTTCTCCTTCCTCATCGTGGTCTTGGTGCTCTATGTCTCCTGGAAGTGTTTCCCAGCCAGCCTCAGGCAGCTCAGACAGTGCTTTGTCACGCAGCGCAGGAAGCAAAAGCAGAAACAGACCATGCATCAGATGGCTGCCATGTCTGCCCAGGAATACTACGTTGATTACAAACCGAACCACATTGAGGGAGCCCTGGTCATCATCAACGAGTATGGCTCGTGTACCTGCCACCAGCAGCCCGCGAGAGAATGCGAGGTGTGATTGCCCTAGAGACTCTCAACCCGTGCGCTACCAAATATGCCTGGACAACCGGGGCGGGCCGGCGAGTGCCAGGCTGGGGTCTGTGCTCTGATACGCTCCTTGACTGAAACTGTAAGGGGATCACTCCCAGAGACTTGACATTTTAGCTTTATTGTGTCTTTAAAAAAAAAAAAAAAAATGAGATCAAACACAACAAAACCCCACCCCACAACCTTCAGGACAGTCTATCTTAAAATTTCATATGAAAACTCCTTCCTCCCTTTGAAGATCTGTCCATATTCAGGAATCTGAGAGTGTAAAAAGGTACCAATCATTGATTTTTTTTTTTTTGTAAACTTAAAATGTTTAAAATAAAATAGCATTTACAGTTTTTACAGACTGGTGTAACCTAAATGAATTGTTACCTGTGTTAAGAGAAGTAATAGTTACAATTTCCTACCTCTGTGTGTGTGTGTGGGTGGGTGTGTGCATGGGTGTGTGTGTAGGGGTGATCTAGTGACCAGAGGGAAAATCCAGAAATTCAAGAGCAAAGTAGCCAGGCTCATTTTGAGACATTAAGAAGGACAAACAGCTTATCAGGTGGATGTACCCCACATGATTAAGGACTGAAAAAAGTCAGACCCTCTATATTATGTTTGGGGGAGCACAGTGTAATTTAGCCACTTTAAAGCAAGGGAAAGGCGAACTGAGGACTGAGCATCCTTGATCAGCCTTGAAGGCAGAGATCATTGCAAATGCTTTTTAAAAGGCAGTGCCAGTTTTTCCTAAGAACAAGAAATGTTTTTGCACTTAATACAAAGCATCTTTCTAATCAATTCAAAACCTCACCCCCAAATGCCTCTGTTCTTCTATGCCTTTGATTTCACCAGTCTTGGTAGCATTTGTGCCCCTTTTCCATACTCTTCCAAGTGAAAGACCCTCAGCTCCTGCTCTCTTGTGGTTTGACTCAGGGAAATAAGGCAGAATCCAAATGCTTGGTGATGAAAGCTGTGCTTCCTGGAGCATATTGCTAAGACTGCAGCAGGCTGAGGCTCTCATGGGGACAACACACTCCTAGCTGCTGTGGGGAACACTGAAAGAGCCTACCTCGGGCTGAATGTCTACCTGGGTGCTGCCTGAAGCAGGAGACTTTACAGGCAGGCTCATATGGAAGTGATGGGGGTGGGAAAGATGAGCTTTTGAGCCTACCTTCCAATATTACTGAGATGGGAATAATTTGTTAACCCAGTATAGAAAAGCTGCCTCTCTTCAGCTAACCCTGTTGTGTAACGCTTGCTTTCCCTGTGATGTTTTAGTTTTTTTCTGTGTTGGGGTCAATGACTGCCCCTTGCCAACCTTCATAGGTTTCTAGGTCCATAGAGATGTAGGTTGTTTATTGAACTAAACTTAAGAGTGGTACCAGGTGGTGGGTGCAGGGCAGGAAAAGGGGAGGAGGTGTGGTGGATGGGAGGGGTCTTTCACTAGCTAGCAATTTAAGTAAATGTATGATTGAAATAAACTGTCACGAGTGAAAGCTGGCAAACTAATATTGTCTGGAGTCTAAAAGTCTTCCTCAAACTCAGGTACTTAACCTCTCTGAATGATCCTGCAGACAGGCATCTTTGTATTTTCCCTTTTCTTTTGAGAGAGAGAGAAGTCGGAATAGCACGAAGAGGGATTGGGGGGAGAAAATATACACCACCTTCTCCCCAAATGCAAATGCCTCCAGTCACCCATCTAAAGAGGCAAAGTCAGCTGTTTGAAATGCAGAATGGCATCACCAGGAGGTTTACTTAAGCTGAGGACTGAAGGTAGATTTCTCTTCTACCTATGGAGAAATTACTGTGTCTAAGAATACTGCTTCTAAGAGACTAAGAAGCTCTTTCAAGAGAAATATTTTGCAAATGTCTCTAAGATGTTAAGCTTTGTTAGATAGCTCCTTACATATATATATATATATATATATATATATATATATATATACACATACATACACACACACACACACACATGCATGCCATAAACTCATTCTTTCTGATCAGGAGACCTCATTTTATTTTGTTTATAATTAAAACATGACTTTATGATATATACCATGCATACAGCACCCATTTAGACTACTAATGTTCTAGAAGAGAGGTGCCTTGATAACTTCAAGGAGGGCGTTTTGGATTCAGTCTTTATGATCATTTGGGGATGCCATTGTAAATACCATCTTGGAGGGCAGGGGTTCCAGGGACATCTATAATGAAATTCCACTGAAAAGACCTTTAGAAGACAACTGATTTTTCTGGGAATAAAAAAAAAAATCCCCCAATTGTGCAACTGTAGGAGTCAATCCTTGGATTCCACTGATTTAATCTCCTCCTAAGAAGCCTACTGGGATCCAGTGCCAAAAGCTGCTCTGGCTTGGTGCATTAAGGGCCCTGTTGGTGTGCTTGTAGGGAAAGCTTCCAGAAGCAGAGCCTTTCTGGAAAACAGCAGAGGCAGAGATCCACCCCAACCCCTAGAAATGTGTATACTGGAGACTGGAGAATCTCCTATCCCGAAGACTTTTTTGTCCCCTTCATTCTTCTTTTTAAAATGTGGCCATGAGAAAAAATGAGAGAATAGTCATGCTTTGTTATATGCTGCTGACACCCCCACTCCTCCCCATATGACTAAACACCACGTATACAGAAGATCTGAAGTCCATATAAATCTAATGAAATACTGTTGAAGAGAGGACTGTCTACTCTGAGACCTGGAGAACTAACGATGGTCATACAAAGCTATGTTCTTACTTTGTGTGTGTGTGTGTGTGTGTGCATGTGTGCCTGTGTGTCTGCGTTGTGTCTTTGTAGGCAAGCAAATGTGTTTTCTACACAAACAGAGGAATTCAGCTCATTCCGTTTCATGCTCCTGCATTTCTTGCTTTGGAGAATAGAAGTGGGACGGGGGAGGCAAGAATGAGGCAAATCTGATAGTTTTAACTAAGGTTTTATGACACTTGAAATCTTTTCTTTCTTAAATTAATTGATCTTTAAGCTTCACCAAACTTGCTCTGACCCCCTCTAAGGAAACTACTGAGCATTTAAAAGAGAATCTGATTTTTAAAGGTGTAGCACCTTGTTTTGGGTTGTTGTTCTTCCCACAGAGGGTGCTAATCTCATTGTCCTGTGTTGTCTGGAAAGAATTTAAAGCCACGATTCACGTCTCTTCCTGGGCATTGTGATGGATTAACCCTCCATTTGCACTACCTTCCCAGCTGATTAAAGTTCAGCCCTGGTATAGAGGTTTCTTGAATATTTATATATGGAAAAAAAAAAGTCTTTTGAAATGACAAATGACACTCTCAGACCAGTCTTAGCCCTGGTAGGTTTTTTTTTAAGTGCTACCAGAGGGAGCAGGTTAAATGAACCCCTTTCTCTGGCCTTCACTCCCAGGAAAGGCAGCCCTTGGGACTCAGACTCCAGCTCTGAGAGTTGAAACCACCAGGTAGTTCAGGTTCTCAAGACTGCAAGGTTGCCATCACAGAGAAAGGTTATTCTGGTGAAAGGAAACTTTTAAAATCCTTTTTTCAATATTCTCTGAAGCTCTTCAAAGTCTAAGCATGCCTCACCTTCCTCTCTGCCTTCAGGAAGGAGACTTAGTATTAAACAACACACTCATGAGTACGTGTAGGTCTTTAGAGGGGCAGACACCACTTGTTACTTCTCCCACGTTTCCGGAGCAACTGCACACAGATCGCTGGAAGGTTTAGAGGCTTCCTATGTTCCTGGGCTGTAGTCACCAACCTGTCAGCAAGTTCAGTTTATGTTCTGTCTGGCGCAGCCATGCATTAGAGAAGAGGGCACTGGTGGATCACACACCCTGGGAAAATGAAAGGCATCAGATACCCTTCTCACACACAGCATTACTAAGAGACCAGAATTTACATCTCTTTTGGAAAATGGGTATTATAATGTTTTTGGGGGAGTCAAAATAAGCATCAGTTATTTCCTCTAGATAGATGGTTGCTGTTGGTTGATTTGGGCTTGCTGTGGATGGAATGCTAAATAGCAAGGAATTAACTGGAATATGACTATTACACAGGTGCCTGACGTATATTCTGGGAAAAGTTTAGGGATACACATATACATGTGCGTGCTAAGTTGCTTCAGTCGTGTCTGACTCTTTGCAACGCTATGGACCGTAGCCCGCCAGGCTCCTCTGTCCATGGGATTCTCCAGGCAAAAATAAAAAATACTGGAGTGGGTTGCTGTGCCCTCCTCCAGGGGATCTTCTCCACCCAGGGATGGAACTGGTGTCTCTTTTGTCTCCTACATTGGCAGGTGGGTGTTTTTTGTTTTTTTTTTTTTTTTTTACCACTAGTGCTACCTGGGAAGCCCACACACATGCATACTTATATGTAAATGACATAACATGACACAAAATAGCCACATATACATATTACATTGTCATATTTTTTTTATATATATATATCCACATGTATGATCACATACACATGATCACATTATATAACTATATCCCGCAGCATTAATTATACTCCTACTTTCTTCTTCCTACTTTCTTCTTCCATGATCAAACTTTAACTCAGGAAAGGATCTGATAAAATCAATCACAACGTGTAAAGGGCTGAGGTGGCTGATGGTATTTTCAGGCATTAGTTAATGAGCTGATAGAGGCTTTGCAGACTGGGGAATCTTCTGGGCTCCTCATGCCAGTGCCATAGGAGAGTGTACGCCTGCTACCTAGTGGTAAAAGCCAGCAAAGCATTCTTCTGAGAATATGCACCTAACTCAAAAGTTCCACCTCAGGGTTGCAAAACATTTCTACATTAATAAATGCTCTACTCTGACTTTTTTCCAGGGATTCTAGGAGGCAAAATTCTTTCTCCTGTAACTGGGCCCCATTTCCTGGCCTTCCTCAATTGAATGCCGTTTCTGGAATTATACTCAAAACAAAAGCCTGACTATAACTATTACTATTACTCTTATCCTTAATGCTGAGTTGGAGTTGTAAATGAGACGGAGGAAAAACACTTACTGAGTGGCTACTTGGTATAAGAATCTTTATCTGGACCTTATTTTTACATTAGGAACCTAAGGCTTAGAGAGGTTGAGTGCTTTTGTGGAAAGTCACCCAGCCAGTAACTGGAAGCACAGGGCATTCACTCTGGTGGCCTTTCACCTATGTTGTGATTGTTGTTGTTTAGTCACTGAGTTGTGTCTAACTCTTTTGCAACCTTAAGGACTATGTCCTGCCAGGCTCCTCTGTCCATGGGATTTCCCAGGCAAGAATACTGGAGCACGTTGCCATTTCCTTCTCCAGGGAATCTTCTCAACCCAGGGACTGAACCTGTGTTTCCTGCATTGGCAGGCAGATTCTTTACCACTGAGCCACCAGATAATCCATTATGAAAGGTCAGACTTTCAACTATAGCCTCTTTCTAATTTCCTTGAATGGGTGCCTTCTCTACTCCTCTAGCCAGCAAAGACCCTAGGACTGGCCTGGGCTAGGGTACATGCTCACCATATTCTTGGTAGATGACACGGGTGCAATGCTTGCCTCCAGGAATTTTCACCCTGACTTTGATTGCTCTGGCCTCTGGTTATCAGGTCATGCAGGACTCTGTCAACAGAGGAAACTTCTCACAGGCTTCCAGGAGCAGAAAGTTCAGTTAATCACCCTGTCTAGCCACTAACCAGATGACTTTGGACTCAGAGACACTAAAGTGTAGCACGCATCCAGTATCTGTATATTATTATTGGGGGTTTATTCACCTTCTCTTCTTGGTCATTACATGGACTATGTCTCGAAGGTGGTGGTTCTCAATCAGGAGCAAATCTGCCACCCAATTAATATAATGTCTGGAAACATTTGTGATTTTCATGCAGGCGGGTTGGATGCTACCAGCCTTTAATGAGTACAAGTCATGGATCCTGCTGAATACTCCACAGTATAGAGGAAGTTCCTTTTTAACAGAGAACCATTTACCCTAAAACGTCAAGGGTGCCTGAAGTTGAGAAACTCTGCTGCCTGGTATAGAGCAACAATGCCATCAACACCATTATGTTGCATTACAGCTTTGCTTGGAGTGGTTCACCTAGATCTATTGCCTTCTCATCTTGCTCTCTCTTGAGAAAGAACTGGAAATCTAAATGAAAACCCCTCAGGTTGGTTGCTAATCAGCACGAGGACCTGTAGTTAGCACATGCTTCTCAAAGAACATATGGCAAAACTTAAATTAACTGGGACAAAACTTGTCAGAGCCCTCCACTGACCCACTTTTTCTCTGGTAAGACTTCATTTAGGAAACAAGAAAAAAAATGTCAAGTTAACAGTGGATATTTAATTAACAAGAGGGAAAATGAGACACTTGATATTCCTTCCAGGAGGAGTTCTGCTGTCTGAATAAATTCAGCCCCTCTGCCTGGGCTTTTTTTTTGCTCCAACCAACCCTGGAATGTCTCCGAGGTATAAGTAGGCTTTCACTTTAAAAATCAAGGGGCTTACATGGAACCTTGCTCAATGTTATGTAGTAGCCTGGATGGGAGGGGACTTTGGGGGAGAATGGATACATGTATATGTATGGCCAAGTCCCTTTGCCCTTCACCTGAAACTATCACAACATTGTTAACTGGCTATACTCCAATACAAAATAAAAAGTTTATGAAAAAAAAAAATCAATGTGCTTAGCCTAGTGAGTGGTGGACCTATTAATCAGAGACCTGGTCTCAGAACCTAGAAGCATGAGGATCTAGAGATTCAAGCATCACAGACTGAAAGGCATTTGGGGCCAGGTGGGCCACACTGATGAGTGAAGTTCATAGGCCTATGGCATTAGGAGAACTAGAGAGTTGACTTAAAAGTATAATTTACTTATTTACTTATTGGCCATGCCCCGTGGCATGTGGGATCTTAGTTCTCTAGCTAGGGATGAACTCACCCTCCCCTGCTTTGGAAGCATGTAATCTTAACCAGTGGATCACTAGGAAAGTCCCCCCAAATGTAATTTACTTTCGATAGGTCCTGGTTAATCAAAAGTTCTGCAGGCCAAGTCAAGAGTGTGTTCTGGGAGAAACCCAGTCTTGAAGTCAGGAGAGATGATCTTTAGACTTGTTGCTGGTACTCACAGGCCTTGAGTCCCCGTTGTTCTCATCTTAATTGCAGTGAGCCTCTCTCTTTGCCTTCAGGTATTCCCTTAGGACCCTTCTGGTTCTGGGCTTCTATTTTATCATTTTCCCCAAACAATAAAACATAAAACAAAAGTAGTTTTCAAGCTAGTACCACTTAACCAGAAAATTAAAATTCCCCTGAACTCCCATTCCCCAGATATTCTGATTCATCAGGCTTGCCTGCATCCGAATGAGAAAAAGTAGATAAAAAATTACAAAGACGTGGGGCTTCAGAGGGGGAGGTGGGAACACCGGAAAACAGATGAGAAAGTGCAGGCATGTGTGGGTGGAAAATAGGGCTTTTAGAACGTGCGGGAAGATGAAAGGAAACCCCAGAGAGGAGGCAGGCACTCACACTCACCCACGCATGAGAAGGGGAGACACAGGGGTCTGCGCTGAAGCAGGACCAGCAAAAAGGCTGAAGAACACCGCTGTGGTGTGGGTAGGCCAGGGTGGGGGCAGGGAAGAAGTACAGGACCCTGGGAATAACTTAGTAGATTTGAGTAAGCAGCTATAGTTAATACTAGGAATTCAGAGTCATTTAATAAAATTAGAGGAAGGAGGAGGGATGGAGAAAGGGAGAGATCAGGGAAAAATAAAAGTCAAAGTTGTGGCAGGTGGAGAGGGGAAGAGAGAGGAAAAAAAGAGAGCAAGAAGGGAGTTTCAAGATTTGTGTTTTATGTTGATCAAATAATCATTGTATGTAGTTGTGATACACCAACCCTACTTCAAAACTTCTTTTAATTTCTTTCTTTATTCTGATCTACTGGGTTGGCTAGTTGCCTCTTCTCAATGTCTTGTTGGGAAGCCATTTTTCTCCTTGCTTTACAAGAAAAAAAAAAAAATTTCTAGCTGCATCTTTCTTTCTTTTGCTCAGCTAGGAAAATGCTTCTCAACCCTGGCGGCACACTGAAACCACTTGAGGGCATTAATAAATAGTAATGCCTAGGTCCCTCCCCCAGAGATTCAGGTTTAATTGATCCAGAGTGTGGTCTTGATGAGGAAATATTTCAAAACTTCCCAGGGCATTGTGAAATTCAGCCAAGGTTGAGAAACATCGAGCTAGAGGATCACAAGAATTGCCACATTTGTAGCTCAGCAGTGAGATTCACAGGTCTGACTAGAGCTCTGTAAGAAACCACCGTGAGCTGGTGGCAGCAGGGCCAGATGGGGGTCACTGTTAAGTGAGGAGGCCCTGGCCTCACTGACTCCCCCTGATGGAGCTGATTGTGAGAAAGAGGTATTCGCTTAGATGGGCTTGTCTTTTGTTTCTGAGTACTCCATAGTTTACTGCTGCTCCTAAGTCACTTCAGTCGTGTCCGACTCTGTGTGACCCCATAGATGGTAGCCCACCAGGCTCTTCCGTCCCTGGGATTCTCCAGGCAAGAACACTGGAGTGGGTTGCCATTGCCTTCCAATGCATGAAAGTGAAAAGTGAAAGTGAAGTCACTCAGTCTCTTCGCGACCCCATGGACTGCAGCTTACCAGGCTCCTCCGTCCATGGGATTTTCCAGGCAAGAGTACTGGAGTGGGTTGCCATTGCCTTCTGCGCATAGTTTACTGAGTACTCTTTTATTTATTTTAATTCTCCCAATAAGCAAAAAAGGCAGACACAACCTTGTGCCATCATTTAGACAAGAAGACTCAGATCAGGAAAGGTTAAGAAGCTTGCCGAAAGTCAAAGCCTAGCACCTGGAATTGCATCTTCTAAATTCTGTGCCCTCCTACCTCTATCATTTCCCTTTCCTCCTCTGCTTGGTTGTGATGAGGCAGGGCTGACCTTGCTCAAAATACTAAAGTCAGTAAGCCTTCTAGCAGGAGTCCTGGGGAACACACTGCACTCATACTCCTATACGCTCTCATTCTCTAGCCGGAGTCTGGGAGTCTGACAATGACAAAGTTTGGTGTCACAGGCTTGGTACTGCCCTTTGGTTCTTAACTTCCCCTCTCCTCCTAGCCTGACACTCTTTTCATTTTCATAGAAGCTTTCATGATACCTCAGAGAATTCCAAATAGATGCCAACTTTTCCCAAATATCCCCAAACATCAAAATGTTCCCTTTCCACTCAGCCCACTGCCATTAACTCTTTTATCAGCAATTCTTTAGAGAATGTGAAAACTAAATGCCAGTAGAAAATGGATAGATGGACGATGATACCAGTTTTGCCTAGAAATTCCTGCAGCTTAAAAAAGATCTTTTAGGGCAATAAGAAACATTGTTCTAATGCTAGAATTGCAGGTACTGAGACACCTTGGTGATGTGTATTTGGACAGGAGATCGTTTCTTGTTCCTCTCAAATGAAACAATGCAGGCAGTTGCTCATATGTAAGACCAGATTTGCCAACAATTTATAGGACTTAAAATAAAGCCAGGATAAATATCGAATCTTCCAGCATATTTATCTCCTTAAACCAATGCCCCCCTTTTTTTTTATTACTAGATGTCCACCATCAGTGTGTGTTTATCTTCAATTAAGCGTTCTCAGGATTGCAAACTCTGTGCGGCGGGGACCTCTCAGAGATACTGTAGGCAGCCTTGGATAAAAGTGAGACAGCTCAGTCAGTGGCAAGTGAGAGCTGGATTAGTCTGCCACAGAAAGGTCTGGAAAAGCCAAGCTCTACACAATTAATGGAACAATGCGACAATCTGTCTTCAGCTGGCCAAGGCAATCCTGTCATTTGTCCCTCAGCTGCAGGACAACCACTCACTCTGTGATTTCGTCTCACTGTCTGCTCCATGGTGATTGCATTTGCCGTGAAATCTATATTTCCCTGCAACTGAGTCTGTGTGTGCGTGCATGTGCTTTATTCTAAAAATAATGGTCCTTCTTGGAATTCAGCCTCACTCTTGCTTTCTGTCCAGGTCATTTTTATCTGAGTTTCTCATATTGATTCTTTTTTGCACACTATTTCAAAAATTGTAAAAGGTACAAAGAGAAAAGAGCAAACGTGCTGTAAGGAAGAAGGGGAGAAATTTTAATAATGGAAATGAAACTAAAGGTAACACATCGCTCAGTTTTTTTAGTTCTAACTGAATTGGTTAGCTCATTCAAAGTGACACAGCATTTCTTGTTCAGGGATTAAGTAAATTTTTGTTGAGTGAACAAGAGACCAATTTAACTTGAAGATGAGGCATTAGGAAGAAGACAGTGCTGAGTCTAGGTCCACCAGACACATGATGAGTATGTGAAAGAGAAGCTTCCACTTCAACCTGATCCATCTGTGAAAGGAAACCACCACCCTCCTGCCCCGCCCCCCAAGAGGAGTGTTTATTACATATTGTATTTACCAGATGCCTGGCAACCTGCTAAATCTTTAACATTTTCTCATTTAAAGTGAAAGTGTTAGTCCCCCAGTCATATCCGACTCTTTGTGACCTCATGGACTATAGCCCGCCAGGCTCATTTGTCCATGCAAGAATCCTGGAGTGGGTTGCCATTCCCTTTTCCAGGGGATCTTCCTGACCCAGGAATCGAACCCAGATCTCCTGCATTGCAGGCGGATTCTTTACCATTGAGCCACCAGGGAAGCCTTTGCCCAGAGAAGCATTCAATTTTGCAGATAGGTAAACTGACATTTAGAGATGTTCAGTGACTTGCCCAGCGTCACTTACCTTAATGGGGGTGGGGGAGGGGACAAGCACTGACTCTGGAGACACAGGGCTTGGCTTCAATTCTGGCTGAGTGACTTTGGCAACCTATTAATACTTAACCTTTTTGATACTTCATCTATAAAATGAAAGTAGGGATGTTAGGAGAATTAAATAGGTTATTACTGAAAATTAAATGAGATATTCTTTGTAAAGTGCTCAGAACAGTGCCTGGTATATGGTAGGTGCTAGATAAGTGGGTTCTGGGTTTGCTTGTTTTAAGAACAGATAAATATCATGTTGGCCAAAAAGTTTGTTTGGGTTTTTCTGTAAGATGGTGCAGAAAAACCCGAAAGAACTTTTTGGCTAACCCAATAAAACAACGTCACACAGCCGGGGGCGGGGCTCAGTCCAACAGGGTTCAGAGCCACACTACCCCCATTTCCTTCTGTGATAGGGTATTATCCAAAAATCTGAGTTCCTGAAAGCACTGGGTCTGGACAGAGAAGTAAAGGAGGCAGAGTGAGAAGTCAAGGAGTAGAAACACATGCTTCTCCCTTCACAGCTCTGAAATTTTCTCAGGCCTTAGCGTTGATACAACGTTTGACTTTTTCTGGTTCTTCATTGGCTTGACTTTGCCACTGATATCAGGTACCCTCGTGAATGTAGCCCACACTAGAATATGAGAGTGCGTGTGTGCCTGACATCCATATATTCATGCAGGTGTGGTCCCATCTTCTCCTTCCACACAAACCAAAGCCTGGTGGCCAGTTCAAGGAAACATCACTCATGTGGGTCTTTGGCATTACAGCAAAACTTATTCCCACATCTGAGCTATTTGCTGTCTGTAGTCAATTCCTGAAGGTGGAAAGCGATCCCACAGCCTGTGATTGTGATCCAGCTCCCAGACTCTTATTTAACATCGGCAATATTAAATCATGGGCTTCCCTGGTGGCTCAGACAGTAAAGAATCTGCCTGCAATGAGGGAGAGCTGGGTTCTATCCCTGGGTTGGGAAGATCCCCCGGAGGAGGGCATGGCAACCCGCTCCAGTTTACTTGCCTGGAGAATACCCACAGACAGAGGAGCCTGGCGGGCTACAGTCCATAGGGTCACAAAGAGTCAGACACGACTGAGTGACTAAGCACAGCACAATATTAAATCATACCGGCCCCTGAGACACTAAGCATACATCTTTGGCCATAACAGATGTGCTGGTGTTTATTTAAAGATATTTTTTCTCTGTGTACTAACAGCCACAGAGTGATGCTGCTCAAGTAAGTGTAACAAAAGAAGGACGTGTCTAGGGTGGATGCTCTTCTGGAAGAGAAGCTCATGTGTTAATATGTAGAATCCAAGTTCCAGGTTTACTACTTTGCTTCTCGCCTTTGGGCAAGTCAGGGCCGCCTGCCTGGCTTTTCCCTTCTTGTTTGTAGTAGTAACTTGGGGCATTTCTTCTAGTTCTCTTCTCTGCTAGGCAGGATCTGGAGGCAAGTAAGGTTGATTTCCAGGACATTCTCTACTGCTGTTTCTTATCAACAGGTAAAGTTAGGAATGCATTAAACCTCCCCCAAGGAAAGATCTCTCTCCACCTTAGAGACTTACCCAACACCACAAACAGATATCATGTTTGGTCAGAGGAAATGCTCTATTTTGCTCCTAGGAAATTAGCTCTTGAAAGGTGAGTCTGTTCCAAGGCCCCAACTGTTCCTTGTGATTTGATCACAGAATGACTGAAGAATGCTCTGCTCTGGCTTTGGACAGGTATATTGGAAAGACTTTGGCCGAAGTAAAATCCCAACACATGAATCTATGCTACCCGGGAAAGCTCTAACTACTGGGGAAATGAGAACCACTTTCGGTTCAGCGTTTTGTGTCTTTACTAACTTTTTTTTTTTTTTTGGTTGTGCAAGGTCCTAGCTGTGGCATGCAGGATCTTTTTTAGTTGCAGCCTGCAGGATCATTTCAGTTATGACATGCAAACTCTTATTTGTGGCATGTGGGATCTAGTTCCTGACCACGGGTCGAACCCAGGCCCCCTGCACTGGGAGCGCAGAGTCTTAGGCACTGGACTATCTGGGAAGTCTCCCCACTAACTTGTTACATTGTTTGTTGTTTGTTTTTTCTCTTCCCTCCTTTCCTTCTTTTCTTTCTTATTTCCTCCTCCTCTAATTTTTTTTTTTTTTTTTTTTACTGGATTCCTAGTTTTGAACTACACTATACATTCTTAACAGGGCTAATACTGAATTTAAGGAGTAAAACTTGGCTCTTAAGGGGATAAAAAGTCTTATTATTTGTATGTATAAAGCAGAGATACACCTATGGTATATAGTTGTTTTTGTTGTTTAGTCGCTAAGTCCTGTTTGACTCTTTTGCGACCCTGTGGTCTATAGCCCGCCTGGTTCCTCTGTCTATGGGATTTCTCAGGCAAAAATACTGGAGAGGGTTGCCATTTCTTTCTGCAGGGGATCTTCTCAATTCAGGGATTGAACCCATGTCTCCTGCATCGGTAGGCAGATTTTTTACTGCTGAGCCACCAGCGAAGCCCATGTTATATGGTGCATAAACACAATATATCTGTGGTATTAAAATTTCAGAGTGAGGTAGGGGAAAAGGTAAAAAAAAAAATCTCTTAAGGGGGAGATAATGAAAAAAGAAGTTTGAGAAATGCTGAGATAGACAGTGATGAACATGGGGAAGAGACAAAAGAGCAATAAGTTAAAGCATCCTGGCAGGTCATTGACTGAGATTTTGAGAGGGTCAAAGGAGGTCTGTGTTCTTCGATATTGAAAACTGGAATTCAGAGGTTATTTGAACAGCCAAGGTTTCAACTGGGGAATTTGGTCTTATCAGTCCCTCCTACACTCAACATCTCCCAGAGCAATCTTTACTTTTAAGTTTCATGATGTGTTAGAAAAAACTATTGGGGATGAAATTAATAGACCGAGCTCTGGTCCTGGCTCGGTCACTTACTGACTAAGATATATCACCTCCTCTGTGGACTTCAGTTCCCGCGTGTGTAAGATTCAGAAATTAATCCTTGCTCAGCTGTTTCCATAAGGATCTGGTAAGGCTCAAAGGAGAGAATGTAAGTGACACTTTAAGAGCTATGTAGTAGCATGCAAAGACTTAAAGCAATGGACGGAGGAGGGGGGTGGCATATGGGTGGCCACCCACAGTGTGACTTTGGAAGTCCACATGCTTCAAACTCTCCTCCACAGGGAGTGGAATTCCTGCTATTAGTCACTGCTCTGAATCAAGTCCCTCATGACTCTGTCAAGAGCACATGGAGAGGAGAAGCAACTAGACTGTTCTCTCCTTAAGGGACGGGCACTCCTTTCCCTTTCTCTCACCGTGGATCACAGGGTCTGTCCCAAGTGGGTCTAACAGTTTTTGGACAGGTCATCATTTGAGTTTAAGAACTGTGGCATGCTGCTGCTGCTGCTGCTAAGTCGCTGCAGTCGTGTCTGACTCTGTGTGACCCCATAGACGGCAGCCCACCAGGCTCCCCCATCCCTGGGACTCTCCAGGCAAGAGTACTGGAGTGGGGTGCCATTGCCTTCTCCGAGAACTGTGAGAACATTCACATCTCTAAAACAGACACACCAATGGTTGCCTTGTGGGTTCTTGAGAAGATATCAGAGATCACATATACTGAGTTGACCACAGTGCTAGCTGATAGTAAATTCTCAAATAATAGTAGCTCCCACCCTGTGTCACCAATGTTTATAGTTACGTGTTGTATTTCTAGAAACAGACTAGAGGAGCATTGAAAGGCATTAGGAACACTTAGTTTCTAGAAATAGATTCTAAGAAGTAGCTGTGAGAGGTTAATTGAAAGAGAACATTAGGGCTTCCCTGGTGGCTCTGTGGTAAAGAATCTACCTGCCAGTGCAGGGGACATGGGTTCAATCCCTGATCCCAGAGGATCCCACATGCCAAAGAACAACCGAGCCTGTGCACCACAACTATTGAGCCTACGCTCTAGAACCTGGGAGCCTCAACTCCTGAGGCCCTCGAGCACTAGGGCCCATGTTCCACAACAAGAGAAGCCACGGCAATGAGAAGTCCACACGCTACAACCAGAGAGTCGCTCCTGCTCAATGCAACTAGAGAGAAAGTGCACGCAGCAACAAAGACCTGGCACAACCAAAAATAAACAAATACAATTATTATTTTTTTTTTAAAAGAGAACATGAAATATTAGCAATATAAAAGTTACCTCCCTCGTAAGTTGGAAGAAAGAGACATCACCATCTCTGTTAGGCAAAACCAGCTGGACTACTTAGTTAAAGAGGTTACCGAGCTTCCTTCACATAGGTGTGCCAAGACTTGCTGCAGGTGACTGCCTTTATTTTTTCCCCAGTATAATGATTCTCTCCCGTTTCGTCAACAGATCCAGTCCCCAGACCTCTCTGAGCATACCTCTCCCCAGACCTGCTAGAATCTCCTAAGAAATTAAAATTGAGAGTTTTGGAAGAAGGAGAAACATCAGTCTACCCAGGTTCAATTAGAATCATTTATTGCATCATATCACCACCATCAGATTCAAAAGCACATGTGCTGCTGTTATGAGTGTTCAAGACAGACTCTGGCTGTGGTCCTGTTATCTATCGGCTGGTGAGACTCAGCAGCCCTGGGTACCACAGCCAGGCAGCCCTGGAATGCAGCAAAACCCAGCTACAGATACAGCAGCCTGCAACCTGCTGGGTTCCACTGGTTAATCCGGGGCTATCGACCCCAAAGAATTGGGAGGAAAGCAGATGGGGAAGAAGGAAAGGGTCTGTTTGTTTTGATTTTTTTTTTTTTTTTCTTTTTACCAGGCTCAGTTCTTCGGGAAAAAGAAAAGAATCTCGCTCTGAGCTGGTGCCCTGCCAAGCGTCCTCCCCTCCCTTGCTAGTCCAAGCACTCCACCGTCTGTGCAGACTGCAAAACAGCAATTTCTGGAAACACACTGGAAAGTCTGGGCCAGTCCAGAAGCAGTAGATTCTTGGTATCTGTATGGTAAGGTTTTAGGGAGTTTACTTTTCACCTTAATTCTTTTAAAAACCGCCAGCTCTCTGAAGCACATCTGTTATCCACAGCTTCTGTTTGTAAAATGAGGCTGAAGATATCCTCTCTAGAGAAATTCCCGAAACTTCTCTGTAGTTCAATGCTTCCACTGACAGTCTGGCTCACAGAGTACAATGGTGGTAAATATTAAAGAATGTTAATAAAAGTGAGATAAAACACCTAGGGGTCTTTTTTTTTTTTTTCTGAATTTTGCTTTGCTCACTACTAAAGTTTATCTTGACAGAAAATTTACTTCTCTGATCCACATCATTTCCCAAAGCAATTTTCCAACAGCAAATAAAAATTTGTGGTGATTGCAAAGAGGTTTTCAATCCCTGTGCTAAGGAGGCCAAGGGTTTTCATGGTTTGTCTCACCTTGAGGTAAATACCCCTCACTCAGGACACAGTCTCTGAGGGACCCTGGGTAGCATCTAGGGGCAAGAGCCTAAAAAATGAGCTCTCAGATTTCCAACATAAACAGGCTTGGTATGGGAGATGGTTTGAGTTTTAAGATCAAATCATGAGAAAGTAATTAAGTCATTAAGTAAGAAAATAATTGCCTAAGCCCACATAGCTGTGTTCTCAAATGAGGTGGAGCACTAAGCAAACGAAATGCCTTTACATTGCACTGAACTTTGCCCTGGTTAACACAGACTACATTTGTACCCCATCAGAAGTGTGCGTTTAAGTACATCATGAGAGGAAATTTGTGTTCTTCTCGTTGTTGTGTTTGCTTTGTTCTTAGCATTTAGGGCTCGATGTGATGAAATATGATTAAGCTTTGGAATAGAACACACCAAATTTGAGTCCCAGTTTTTCCACCATATGCCTGGTGAGTAACATGGGCCCAGCAACTCAGCCTCTATTAGTATCGAGATAGTTTTAAATGTCTGCCTTGTATTAGGAAAGAGTAGTATTAATCTAGGTAAAACACTATATAAACACTGGGCACATAGACAGTGCTTAATAAGTATGCTTAGTATTACTAGTACCCTTTACATCGTCTTCATTACTTTTGGTACAAAATGTTCCTATTACCACCGAAGTAGTTTTGACTTTGTACAAAAAAGTGAATCTTGTTTCCAATGCTATTGGCAACAGAGTGGAATTCAGTCTATGAATATCAATAGACAGAATCATGTAAATTGTGAGGTTTGATGAGAACATAAGCCACCAATAGGGGTTCTTCCTAATGTGTCCAAATCAATCCACAGATGCTGAAAAGTCATTTCTATCTCCATGGCCCTATGCCTATGACTTTTCTGTTTTCTCCTTTTCTTTCTTTTTTTTTTTCCCTAATAATTCACATTTTCATGATAACACAACACTCAGTTAAGGTTTCAAAGATATCTAAGAAGCCTTTTCAGCTCACATGGTTATCCCTCTCTCCCCAAGGTATTAGAACACTCACCGACCTTAGCAGCCATGTTTCCCAGTCTAGATTGCCCCAGGATAGCTCCTTTTCTTTGTCTCTATTATTACTCTACTTACATACTGTAAGGGAATAGCAATTAGTCAAGTGGTGGTGGGCAGCTCTCTTGCCCCACATTTTGTAAATACTGACTTTGCATGTTTATGTAACGGTGAGATCATTTAGAGCACGGTGCATGCACATCATGATGTACTCACTTGGCCAAGTGAACATCTTTATCCTGTGTACCTATGTAAGCACCACCTGAAAAGCTCTTGCAGTTGTGTTGTGGCAGCATCAGCCATTAGAGAAAAAAGCATGTCTGCTGTGCTGCTGCAAATAAAGAATGTCTGCAGTTCCTATGGCTCCTTGTATCTTTTTCCAGCTTCTTCCTATCCGTTTCCTAGTTTGTGCACTTGCCTACCCTGGGTTCAGCAATCAGTGGGACATGTACCATGCATACATGTTTGGTGTCCCATTATACACTATTCAGGATCAGGAGAGAACTCATTTCCATTAACTGCATTTAGTTACTTTCTAGGCACCATGGAAGCAAAGAGAACAAGACATGGCCATGTCTCAAATAGTTTTTGGTCAATAGGACAGGTACAATGCCTGCACATATAAGGACAACCCAAGGTGGACATGAATGCATACTATCAGAGAGGGGTATCAAATTCTTCTTGAGGACGGAGCAAGAAGAGAGGGTTTTCCGGATTCAGGAAATGGGTGAGAGGAGAGTGACTAAAGAGTTCTTGATAAAGAAGGTGGGTTGGTCTAGGCACTGGGTCTAGGTATGTGGGTAGGATTTGACAGGCAGAATGGAAGGCAAGGGTCTCTCAAGAAAACACTGCACTATGAACAATGGCATGGAGGCAGGCAAATGAAAGGGAGGTACGGGGCAAATGCACTGGCAAGGTGCCTACCAGCGTGTCATGACTAGATTTGTTATAAGCAGATACTTAAACAGCAGGAAAATCAAGAATCCAATTTTGTTCCATTTCAGTAAGGAAGGTGTCCTCCTCATAACAAGATGAGTTAGAGAGAAAAGAACTAACCACTCTGATAATGTACCCTTACACTAATTTTTAGAAGTAGAACAGAGTCCAAGAAAGTGTTTCTTAAGGCTTCCTGAAGGGAGGTATTGCAGAATCATCTCAAAGATTATTAAGCAGAAGGGAGTATTTGAAAAAATCACAGGAACATCCAGAGCAGAGAGAGGTTTTAGAGAATGTCTTCTGAAATTGGAAGGGTGACATGGTTGCAATCAGCAGACATCTGAGAAGGTGGTAGGATCCTATAGGGAATGATTATGAGGAGGCTTTTAAGGAGACTGGTCATGAGCACCAGTGGGTCCATCAGAAAAGACTTTGTGACCAAGCATGGCATGAAACATCAGATGTGACTGCCCTTGAGGAACAACAATATGGACATGGACAATGATCAGAGAAGTGGGTATCACGTGACCTGAAGATCAGTGAGTTCTGGACCAATTTAAGGCCTCCAGTACCACTGTATAATCAAGAAGGTTTGGTATGGTACAAGAATTCATACAGTAATTGACATTTAATTTCCCTGGTAAGAGAGAAGGCTTCAACTAGATTAGATGCAATTTTAAAAGGAAACAAAAAGCCAAGTGAAATATTTTCACTCTGTTGAGAAGTAAATTTCACATCCATTACACTGACTTATCACACAAGCCATACCTTCTCAGTAATATTTTATTCCTAGGGGGAAAAAAGTGATACGTAGAAGAAATTGTCTCTTTCTTTTGGCCCATGGACATGATTCTGAATCCTGCAAAAGCACACACAAGGAGTAGGTGAGGTAACAGAGCTGTGGAATGGAAGGGAGTTGGGTCTCAGCAAACACTACTGTGGCCCAGAGCCTAGCCTGGGGAATCTACCTCTGGACCTATGCTGTGTGAGATAATAAACCACCGTTTTTCAAATCATTGAAAAGTGAATGATTTTATTACTTGCAACCATAAGCATCTTAACTGACACAACAAAATTCTAGATGGACTGGGGTAGAGACTGGAAGCTTGAAAAGTTAAAACCATAAGGCTAATCTCTTCAGGAGTTAGAGAAAACAGTATCTTAAGAGTGGGTAGGGTTGAACCTTCCTATTTCTCTGTGAGGACTTTGAGGGATTCTCAGAGATGATGAGAAGAAAGTAACTGAAGATCAGAGATGATGGAAGGGATGGTGCTGATGGTTTCACAACAGTAGAGAGAGGAAGGACCACCACTTCTGTGCTGCTTGGGCTCAGCTGTGGGAAAGGAGAAGCTGGAGAAACTAAATAAGGTTCAGGGCTGAAAACCATTGCCAACAGCCTTGCGATTGTTAACTTCCTTCCACGACTGCCCCCCCTTAGGACTGAGTGGACTGTTGACACTTTTACCTTCAGAGTGGAGGATTCTACCATAACTCCCCAAGAAGGCAGCTTGCTATTTTCATTCAGTTGATAATTCTCCATTATCACCTACTGAAAAAATACAGTATTAAGACACTGAACTCATTCGATAAGAACCTGGGTGGTAAATTTGCAATGCCCCTTGCTATAACTGCTGTTGAAGCAGGAAGGCAGAATTCCTTCCACTTGTGTGGCCATGAATCAGATTATTCCATTCACACTAATTGTGCCATGGTCAGAGAAACTGAGATAATTCAAGTGCAAATACTTGGCCTGTAGCCTAGAATTCATCACTTAATAATTATTAACGGCCAGTCCTGTTTCCTTCCTGCCTCATTTTTCTTTCTTACTCCTTCCTTTCCTTCATCTTCCTTTCCCTTCCTCTCTCCTCTTTTATCCTTTCTTCTCACTGAATGCTTAGCACTCCACATTGGCAGGAGAAATACCCTTCATGCTACATGACTAGCTGTCCCTCTGGCTCTAGGAGGGCACAAGGACACACTTCCCAGCTGAAGTGAGGTGCAAGGGAAGGCTTATACAATCTGTCATCATCAGCTGTAACTTGTCAATCTTCCCACTGACGTAATGACATAAAGGGGGGTATTTCCTTAGGGTATCAAACTAGATTCATGGAAAATTCAGCTCAAACACCTGCAAGTTCCATTTCTGGGGTTGCATTTGCAAGGTTCCTCCCTTTGGATGGAGGTCTCATGGGTCAAGTTCATCTCATCATTTGCCCTTTGATTCTTTATGCCTATAGACACTGATGTACACTTTTAAGAAAATAAGTTCTTAAAACCACTTAATAACCTACACCTGTGATTAGAATCCTTACTCTTAAATCCTCCTGCTTAAAGACAACTTCGATATTTCAGGTTAAGGTCATCTGTAAGATGCTCATTCCCAGCCCTCATCCTTCATATCCTCAAAGACTGGAAGATTCCAGAGACTTGATTTCCACAGATTCACAAACTGCCCTTTAAAGAGCTCCAATGACTTAACAGTCTTGCATGTAACATGTTGCATGGACTTAGTTTTTGAATTTACAATGAGCTCATAACTCTGGCCTGGGTCTTGACAACGCACTGTCTTGGCAAAGCAGATCCTGAGTGAACACTGGGGAACATTTCTGAATATATCTCATGTATAATTATCTCTGGTCATCCTGGGATCCCAAATCCCCTTGGATCAGTGGAGCCAAGAGGCGGCATTTCAGTTAATAGCCAATCCCATTTTATGTCTCTCTTGAGAAGGCAAAGAGAAATGATGGGTTTCTGTGCAGCATTTCTGAAAGAAACCTTTCAACTCACCAAAGGAAATAAGCAGCACTATCTGTTCACCAAATGCCTTTCAGAGATATCTAAGAGTCCTTTGCCAATGAAAACTTGTTCTCTGTTTCAAGAGGTGAAAAGTAAGAGAGGGAGTAAGTCAGCACACGATTATAAAGGGCCAAGGCTAGGCACTCCACGGATATGCTAAATGGTGCTGCACTGCAATGTTTTATTTAAATGTATGCATCCCTACAGGGCTCCAATCCAGAGTATACGCCTATGTTTTGATTGCATTACTTAAGGCTCTGGAACTTAAGGTGGTATGTATGGCCCCACTTATATGTTGACCTCCTCAGGGGAGTGAGTGGACAAGTGAGCAGAAAGTAGCAGAGTACAAAATTCTAGTCTAGAGGCAAAGACCTGGGTCCTGGGTCCATCCCAAGGGCTCCCTCTAACACAGTTGGGTACCTCTGTGCAATGAAAACCTGGTACTTCCCAGCTCCTGGAGGATGGATTGATGCCAATAACCAGAATCCATTATTTGTGTTGTACTATAGAGTTACAAAGTGCTGTAGCCAGCACGCCAGATCCCATTTGATCAGCTCTGTAAAGGTGAAGGGAGGACAGGAAAACAAATACTGTTAGAAGTCATACAAAGAGATAGGTCCTGACCTTGGCATTTAGAGAATCTTACGTCGTTTACTCCTTGTAACATCAATACTGTAGGTAGGTACTGTTGAACTGATGAGAAAACTGAGATTCTGGGAGGATAAGTAAATGTCCAATAACCCACAGCTAATGCCATTCTTTCTATTCTAAATCTAACAAGCACATCCATTATAAAACAGGTGGAAGTAGAAAGGGAAGCTTACCTCTACCATACAGGGGGATAACCTCCCATTGTTGTCAAGCAAATCTCCCAGGAAAACAGGTCATGACACAGAAATCCCAGTGACTTGAACAATGCATCTCACTTGGGCAAGGATAAGCACAAGGTTCTTATGTGATAGGATGGAAGGGGCCATGAAAACCCTTTTTCCATAGAAATTGACTCTATTGATCCAGTTTTGGGGGGTCAGTATTCCATTCCACCCATTGGTGGATGTCATCAAAGCAGCAAGCTGGGAGCTGAAAAGTCTGGGAAAAAGATGTATAAATATTAAAAGGGGAAAGACAGAAATAGTGTAGTATTATAAAACTGCACAATATTAAAGCTGGAAGATATCTTTAAAATCACTAAATCTAATGGCTTCATTAAATTGATGAGAAAGCTGAAGCTAACATAAGCTATGAACTTTTGGGAGTGTCTATGATCCCAGGGAGAAAATAGAGCAGTCAGCATTCAACATCAGCTACACTCAAGCCAATACTTATTGTGGAGACAGTATTCAACATATACCTTCAGCATGAAGAGACAAGTGAAAGAACTCAAGCTCTCTGGACAAGTCTGGTACCCTTGATCTGCGTTACCTCACCAGGACCCAGAAGAGAGTGGAGGTGGTCAGGCCTAAGCTGGAGGTCTTTCTCCATTCCTCTTGCCTGGAGGGGACATAAGGCTACCAAGGCTGTTTGATTCAGTGACCATTTTCCAGGTTGGCCATCCCAGCTGCCTGTTAGTTTTCCATCTCCTTCTTCTCTTCATCTTTCTCTCTCTCTCTCTCTGTCTCTCTCTCTTATGCACACAAACACCCACCCACCCACAACCATCTACATATATGTATACAGGGAATGACTATCCACTCCAGTATTCTTGCCTGGAGAATTCCATGGACAGAAGAGCTTGGCTGGTTATAATCCATGGGCTCACAGAGTCAGACACGACTGAGCAACTAACACATTCACTTTTCAAAGTACACAGTCATTAATATGCCAAGAGATAGACACAATTCAGTCTCTAACAGGGTCATCTATCCTTCACTGCTGCGTTTAAAATGCTTTTTTAAATGGAGGACTTCAGGGTAGATGATAAGATTAGCCATAATTCTTTCTTCATCCACGACCTCTGGCATTGCTTTTCCACACCAACCCTGGACTTCCTTTGGCCGATTGGACCCCAGCAGACATGGCACAAGTGGAGACATTTAGAAAGCACCTGCACAACAGGACATGTCCGTTTGCTGCTCCTGGGAACCTTGAGGTTCTCACCATGTGAACTAGCCCAGGCTGGCCTGATGGATGACAAGAACATCTGGAAGCAACCACAGCCTGCAGCCAGCCCCCCACTAGACACAGGAGCGAGTCTAGTGTCCAGAGAGTTAGTTGAATCCAGCCCAAGTTGCCAGAAGACAGAATCAGGAAATAGTATGCTTAAAAAATATTAAGCTATTACACTTAAGGATTTCTGTTACTTTATTTTTTTAATAGCAAATGCTAACAGATATAGTACCCTAATAATAGGTTATATAAATTGAATACTCTATCAGATGCAGTGTCTTATTTAAATAATTTTCACCATCTCTGAAGAAGTTAAATATCCCTGCTTTACAGAAGAAACTGAGATTCAAAGAGATGAATTCATTTCCATGCCTCGTAAATGACAGGTAGCAATTCAAATCCCAATCTCTCTAATGTCACAATAGACTCTCAACCACTGCCCAACTCAGACACCTTGAGTGACAGAGACTCTCACTCAGAACCAGGTAGTCTGAAGAATGTGGGTAAGCTTGGGTTCATGTACTCTATGGAAAGGGCTTCTCAGGTGGTGTACTGGTAAAGAATCTGCCTGCCAATGCAGGAGACTCAGGTTCGATTCCTGGGTTGGGAAGATCTCCTGCAGAAGGAAATGGTGGCCCACTCCAATATTCTTGCCTGGGAAGTCCCATGGACAGAGGATCCTCCTGGGCTACAGTCCATGGGGTCTCAAAGAGTCACACACGACTGAAGCAACTTAGTGTGTGCACACACACACACACCCTATGAAAAAGCAGAGGCTCAGGGCTGGAGAGAAAGCTTCACTCTTCTGGAGACTAGTCCTACGGAGGGCAGAACTGAGAGCTCTGAGAACAAGCTATCACTTCCTGGCTGGTGGCAAGGGAGATGTTTGTACTGAGGAGTGCTTCAGAATGGAGCAGTGTGTTCAAGTAAGATGAGTCTGTGATAACCAGAGATATCCCAGGAAAGAAATTTAATCCACCCTTGAATACCTCAAACTTATTTCTCCCTCCCTTTACTCATTTTGTTCTTCTAATCAGGAAGGTACTCTGCTTTCTCCGCTTAGGAATCCATTTTCTACACACTCTTCAAGGCCTCAGTGAAGTCCAACCTTTCCCACAAAGTCTTCCCTGACTCCCCCCACCCTCACTGAGTTTCTTTTCTCTGAATCTGTAGCAACAGTACCAGTGCTCTTTACCTCTTGATACAACTCAGTTCCAATATAATGTGGATTGATGGAAAATTATAGTTTTGGAATTGGACAACCTGCATTTGAATCCAATAATGTGTTTTCATTTACATTTCTGGACTATATTTTATGAAGCTGTTATAAGGATACAATGAAAACAAATATGCAAAGTACTCAGCATGAGTAGTTCTTAATATCAGGGTGTTTCTCATGTTGAGCTGGTCTCCTGAAATAGACCTTTAGGCAGGCACTATGCCTTATACTGCCGTGATCCCATCTCCTGCCAAGGCTGGTGATAAAGCACATAGGAGATACCTGGAAAATATTACTTCAACTGATTTAATAACTACTCAAAAAGCCAAATCTGAGACATTTTTATAAAATACATCTGTGGTGCAATAAAAAACATATCTAATCTTTATCCCTGGTTTCTGGCTAAGGGCTTCACAAACCCTTGAATTTCTTTAGCAATAGGAGTGTCTTTTTATGTTAATGAGGCAACCCTTGGTGGGGCTCCCACATAATTTCAGGATGGGAGCTGGTGATGAGAAAGACTGTTCACATGATCAGAGGGTTGGAATTTGGGGCCATCTTGACCTCCAGGGAGGGAGTGGGTTGGAGGGGGACAGACTAGAGATTAGGTTCAATCACATGGCCAATGATGTAATCAATCATGTCTACATAATAAAATCCAAGTAAGAACTCTGGTCACCAAGAGCTTCCTGACTGGTGAACACAGTGGTGTGTTGGGAGAATGATGCATCCAGACCCTGGACAGGCATGAAGGCTCTGCATCCTCACCCTTCCCAGACCTTATCCTATGCGTTTCCTCCATTAGACTGTTCATGAGGTTTCTACTTCATGATAAAACCGCAATATTAAGTGTAGCAACTTTCAGTGAATCCTGTGAGTTGTTCTAGGAAATTTTTGCACCTGGTGAAGTATGGGAACACACGTTTTATTCCCTTGGTCAGAAGTGCAGGTGGCCCTGAGATTTGAAGCTGCTGTCTCAGTGACGGCAGTATTGTGAAGGACTTCACCCTCAGCTTGGGTCTACATTAACTCCAGGTAGTGTCAGAATGCAATGGAATTGCAGACTACTCAGTGTCAGAGAATTAAGTGTCAGACCTGAAAGCCAAATAGCCAAGCATTTCTTGGTTAAAAGACACTCTCTTCCTGGACTAGAAAACAAAAGTTCCAGTAAGCTATATTTAAAATATACACACTTATAATAGTCTTCCTTAAAAAAGAATCCCAACATTAATTGCCTAAAATTTTCTCCTCATTTCCAAGTTGGTATTCAGCATCCCAAAGGATGTTGCAGAAAAAAAAATCTCCTAATGAAATTCACAATGAAGAAAATATTGTGACATACAACTGAAAGTATCAATTCTCAATTTTAAAAAAGAGAGGAAAAATATATGCTATTAAATAAATTCTGATATTTCTACAACATGCCTTAATGTAGGCCATGTATTTTCACTAACTGATTAGTTTTGCTTGAGTGCTAAACTACAATTTAGAATTTCTACTTTAGAAGCTTACATATCCCTCTTCTTTCCCTCCTTCCCTCCCTCTCTTTTTCTTTCTCTCTCTCGAGCGCACTCTCACTCTTGCTCTTACTCTCGCCCTTTCTCTCTTTAAAGGAAAAATTTCGTAAAGAGTGACAGCCTAACATCCTCTGTAATTTCCCGGGGTAATGTTGCTGGGGTAAATGAGGTGTCAGGCTCCACGCTAATTCATCACTTATTAATTAACAATATCAACAACTCCTTTTTCATTACCGATAACACATTTTACTGACTACCAGAAGGACTTTTTATTACAAAACTTATCTCAAAGGCTCTTTCCTGTTATCTACTGCAATAATAAAAAAAAAAAATCATCATTCAATCATCATTTTAATGACGGATCATTTTTCCCCCTCACTAAAATTAAATCATAAAAGCCATTTAATTAAATTGAATGGTAATTGAATGACTTTAATCATGCAAAAAATTAAAATGAAGGATGCTTTCTCTCAAAGCCTGACAACACGTAATGACACTATTTGACCAATGTGGCAAATCTGAGAGGAAGCAGCAGGTCGATGTTATCTTCCCTTGTGGTATCATCAACAGAAGTGTTACCATGGAAAAAACCCTTTGCCCCTTCCAGCTGTGGGACAGGGTTCAACCAACACATCTGTACATGAACAAGAGGTCCTGGAGTTTGACTTGGGGGAGGTTCTCATGAACGACCAAGAAAAGCAAAGCCAGAGAACTAGGTATTCAGGAGCAAGACTAGGTTTCTTTGAAGCTTCCAAAGTAACTCATGTGTTACACATTTACCATATAGCTTCTATATGCTCTATTTGGTGGGAGAGACACAAAGATGCTGCCCCCCAATCTTCTGCGGGAGAGGATACACCAACAAGACATTATCACACAGTAAGTGCTGAGCCAGAGGTCTGTGTAAGGTGCTGCGAGATCCTAGAGGAAAACACTAATCAATGACTTCAGGAGAAATTTAAAAAATTCACTAAGGCAGCTGCTTGAGAGCCAAGTTTTGAGAACTGAGAAGTTCCCAAGGAAATGCAGGCCATTCTAGAGAGTGGTGAAGGGATGTGTGTACTGAGCAGAGGCTGTGGGTGGCTAGTCTGGAGGAAGAACTCAAGGGATGAAGAGAAGCAAGGATGGGGAAGCAGGCTGAGTGGGCCTCACCCCTGAAAGGGAGAAAACAGCAGTCTGAAAGCTGGCCAGTGATATGGCTTGATTTGTTTTTTACGAAGATCTTTCTGGAAGCAATGTTGTAAGAGGCCTGGGAACTGAGAAAAAGGAGCACAGAGGAGAAGGCAAGAGAGAGAAGTAGCATGGGAGGAAGACACTCAGGGGACTGGTGGTCATAGGACAATGTGGGAATGATCCCCATGGCCCAGAGGAGATCGGACTTTTAATGATCTTACTGTCTTCCCAGATCCTGGTGATGATACGGGAACCCCACAGTGGAGACTACTGATGCTTAGATATGAGACAAATGAATATTTTGGGATCCAATACTGCAAAATGTACATTACTTGGCCAAACTCTAAAGTGTCCCTATTACTTCCTCAGACATTCAAAGCCCTCATATTGACCTGCCTGTACATCTGTTCCCTTATTGTCTTGGTCTTTTCATGTCCTGCCATGGTGCCCTGGATCTTCTGCAAAATATGACCCTGCCATCACAACAGACCAGTCCTATAGCTCAGTCTCCTGTGATTATGCTATTTGCAGGTAGGTGTCTAATCCATAAAACAAATTCATCAAAAACTGTTAAGAGTTCATTCATTCATCCAACAAATACTTATAGAGTACTTTGCATGTGGCAGGCACCATGCACTGGGATACAGCTATGACCAAAAAAAAAAAAAAAGCAACAACATAAAATCTAGAAGCTTCAGAATTAACATTCTAGTGGGAAAGACATGCTGTCACAAAACAAACAAAGAAAAGGCAGAGTACAGTCAATGATGCATGCCATGAAGAAAAGAACAAAATAAGAAAGGGAGTGGGGAGAGTTAAAATGACTGTGAAGGAAACATTTCAGTGAAATCTTGAAGGAGCTGAGGGAGCAAACCAAGCAGATACTTGCTGCCAGCAGAGGGGACAGATGTAAAGTTTCCTTGGCAGGGGTTTACCTGACACAGTGGAGGACCAGTGTGGCAGGAAAGTGTGACAGGAGGCATTGTAGGAGTTGAGCTCAGAGTGGTACAATGAAGGAGCGCAGGACTGACCCTATAGGACACTGTCAGGACTCTACCTGGTGAGATGGAAAGCACTGAAGAGTTTGAGCAGGTTTCAACAAGATCAATCAGGATGCTGTGTGAGGAGTAAACTGAAAAGGGGAATGGCTGAAGCTCAGAGAAACCAGAGCAAGAGGCTACTGCAATACTTCGGTAAGACTTACAGGGGTGGGATTGGGGATGGTGGGAGGGAGGCTCAGGAGGGAGGGAAAATATGTATGTTTATGGCTGATTCGAGTTGTTGTATGCTAGGAACCAAGACCATATTGTAAAACAATTATCCTCCAGTTAAAAAAAAAAAAAAAAACTAGAGGGGGGATAAATTAGGAGTATGGGATTAATAGATACATACCACTATACACAAAACAGATAAACAAGGATTTACTCTATAGCACAGGGAACTATATCTAGTATCTTGTAACAGTCTGTAATGAAAACTAACCTGAAAAACATATATATGTATGTATAACTGAATCACATCACTATGCATCTGAAACTAAGACAACATTGTAAATCAACTATACTTCAATAAAAAAAATTTAAATAAAAAAAGGAATTATGGCATCCTAGACAAAACTAGAGGCTGTAGGAAGTGGACAGTCTCTGCCTTTATTTTTGAAGGTAGAGTTGACAACATTTACTATTAGATTAGATTTGGAATGTGAAAGAAATAGTCAAGAAGAGTTAAGAATCAAGAACGATTCCATGACTTTTGGCTGAGTAACCAAAAGCATCTGTTAGCAAGTTAGCCTTCTTCCCTCTCTGCTTACACTGTTGATATTTATGATTAAAATTTGAAAGTAGGGCATATTACTCAGCCAGTAAAAACAAATAAAGCCATTTGCAGCAACATGGATGTACCTAGAGAGTATCATGCTAAGTGAAGTAAGTCAGACAAAGACAAATACTATACGATATCACTTACATCTGGAATCTAAAAAAAAATGATACAAATGAACTTATTACAGAACAGAAACAGACTCACAGATTTAGAAAACAAACTTGTGGCTATCAAAGAGGAAAGGCGGGGAGAGGGATAAATTAGGAGTTTGGGACTAACATACACACCACTACGTATAAAATAGATAATCAACAAGGACCTACTGTACAGCACAGGGAACTGTGCTTAATATTCTGGGATAACTTATATGAGAAAGATTCAGAAAAAGAATAGATATAAGTGTATGTGTAACTTCCCCAGTGGCTCAGTGATAAAGAATCTGCCTGCAATGCAGGAGATGCAAGTTGGATCCCTAGGTCAGGAAGATCCCCTGGAGAAGGAAATGGCAATCCTCTCCAGTATTCCAGTCAGAAAATCCCATGGACAGAGGAGCCTGATGGGCTATCATCCACAGGGTCTCAAAGACTCCAACGCGACTGAAGCAACTACACAACAACAGTAGCAATATGTGTATAACTGAAGCACTTTGCTGGACACATGAAAGTAAACACAACATTGCAAATCAACTATAATAGAAAATAAAAATTAAATAAAAAATAGAAAATAAAATACAACACTTACTAGGTTTAATCTTATTTCCTTCCTCCCTCCCACTCTCTCTCCACCAGGCTTATGAGTACAAGGAATCAATGCCACCTCTATGTTCTAAACTTTGGTACCAAAGAAAGGCTTTCCCACCTGAAACATCTCTCTAACCATCTTTCAAATGTGCCCAAAGTACAACCAAAAGAGGTTCATTTTTGGAGATCTTGAAGAGTTTGGTCTTTAGGACTTTTCAATTAACATATCCATGACTTTGGAAACATATCTATGACTTTGAAACTATTTTTCAAACAAATATCTTGACAAAATAGTTGTCCTGGAGGTTGGGTTGCCAGATTTAGTAAATACAAACACAGAGCATCCAGCTAAATTTGAGTTTCAGATAAACAATGAAATGTTTTTAGTGTAAGTATGTCTCAAGTACTGCATGTGACATACACTAACAACTGTTGTTCATCTGAAATTCAAAGTTAACTGGGTGTCTGCATTTCTATCTGATCATCTGTTTGTAAGTGAGATAATGTGGAGTTGCTTGCAACTAGTTCAGGTTGCGAGGAGGGGCAGAGAAAAGGTGGAAAGCCAAAGGAGACCATAATTATTCCCATTGCCTGCTACACCTTAATCCTAACCCTAGAGCCTAACCTTTGGGTCCTTAAGAGAGAGTGGTTCTAAAACTGCAATTTTTAACCACCACTGATGGTCCTTGGAGGAAATAAACACAAAGATATTCAAATAAAATGTCTAGCCTTTAGAAATCACATTTTGAAAATGTAACCAACTCTGTAATTAAGTCCCAAATTATTTGGTGTAGTCAGTTTGGCTAACAGATGGAATGGTATTTTTGTTCATCCTTCATCTGCAGAGTTAGTTTCCAGAAATCCTGAGTGGGGCGTTTCAAGATTATTGCCTGAGCGAGAGTTACATGTGTCTAATAACTTACTAGAATCAATGGATTTCTTTAAATGAATTTGGTGAACTGTTATTTATATAGATATGAATAATACATGTATGAGAGGAAAAGAAGCAGTTGGGAAATACTTTTTAAAATGATGTATTTCAGTAAGATAAGTAATTATGCATCAACATACTACTTGCTGATAAGATGTAACCAATCTATTTCAAAAAGTCTTTTCTGCAGTGGTCCTCTGTGATTCACATTTCAGTGGAATTCAATCTAAAAGGGAAAGTCTTCCATTTACAAGGCAGAGAGCACGCACAAAATGACTCTCTTGTAGATCAGTCTGATACCAAACATTTGCCAGATGAGACCCTCCAAGGCTTTAAACCATTTTAATCTGATCCTTAAATGGGATTTTTCTCCCAGATACTCATTTAGTGTTAACTGTATACTCTTATGTTACTTACCACTCAAGACAACTCTCTGAAGTGGTTTTTCCTCATATCTCCACTTCATGAAAAAGGAAAGTGACATTCTGAGGATAAAGAAATGTGCTCATTGTCTTATAATCTGTGATCAGAAGACCACTCTTCTCAATATTACTTTATATAATTGGATCCAACTAACTGGGGACAGTTCTCAGTCTCACTATAAACATACATATGTCGTATCACTACCATTGCCACTGTATACTCTATCACCACTATATACTCCACAAATACATTTCTTAATCTTACATGGGCAAAGGAAGAATGGAGAGGCTCCCTTTCTGTCTGTTAGATATAAACCAATTTCCTGTGAAGTCAGTCAGTCAGAGAAGGAGAAATATCCTATGATACCCCTTATATGTGAAATCTAAAAAGAAATGATACAAACGAACTTACAGAACAGAAAGAGACTCACAGACTTAGAGAATGAACTTATGGTTGCCTGGGGATGGATGGGTGGAAGAGATAGGAGTTGGGGATGGACATGTACACACTGCTATATTTAAAATGGATAACCAACAAGGACTTACTGCACAGCACATGCGTATGTATGGCTGAGTTCTTTCACTGTTCACTTCAAACTGTCACAACGTTGTTAATTGGCTATACCCTGATGGTGGTCATGTATGGATGTGAGAGTTGGACTGTGAAGAAAGCTGAGTGCCGAAGAATTGATGCTTTTGAACTGTTGTGTTGGAGAAGACTCTTGAGAGCCCCTTGGACTGCAAGGAGATCCAACTAGTCCATTCTAAAGGAGATCAGTCCTGGGTATTCTTTGGAAGGACTGATGCTAAAGCTGAAGCTCCAATACTTTGGCCACCTCATGCAAAGAGTTGACTCATTGGAAAAGACTCTGATGCTGGGAGGGATTGGGGGCAGGAAGAGAAGGGGACAACAGAGGATGAGATGGCTGGATGGCATCACCGACTCAATGGACATGAGTTTGGGTGAACTCCGGGAGTTGGTGATGGACAGGGAGGCCTGGTGTACTGCAATTTATAGGGTTGCAAAGAGTCGGACACGACTGAGTGACTGAACTGACTGATACAAAATAGAAAAGTTTTTTCTTAAAAAAGATATAAACTAATTTCCCTAGATTTATGCTTTTCCTTCATATTGAAACCTATGTCATTCTACTGACAACAAAACAGTCCATGTCTACTAGAGGGGCACCTCAGATTTCAGCATAGATTGGATTGAGAGCTTGCAGGTCATTTTAAGCTTCTGTTTGTTGAGGGAGGGGACTTTATATTTTCAAAGATAATTTTTCTTGGCAGTAGCTTGCAAGTACATTTCTTTGCCCTCCACTTACCCACTCACTCCAATTTTCAAACTGCCAAAGCCTCATAAACAATCATCTAAATATACTAGGGTAGCTGACATTTAATTATTAAGTCCTTTGGTAAGCAGAGTTAACTACTGTCATGTCAATATTCCCTCCAGACTTTGTTCATTTTTTGATAAATTATATTTTCTTAAGGAAGCTCCTGTGTGAAAGACAGTTTACGTTTGTAGGCTGTATCGAGTTGTTGAAGGTTAGAATTATCTGGCGGAGAAGGCAATGGCACCCCACTCCAGTACTCTTGCCTGGAAAATCCCATGGACGGAGGAGCCTGGTAGGCTGCAGTTCATGGGGTTGCTAAAAGTCAGACACGACTGAGCGACTTCACTTTCACTTTTCACTTTCCTGCATTGGAGAAGGAAATGGCAACCCACTCCAGTGTTCTTGCCTGGAGAATCCCAGGGATGGGGGAGCCTGGTAGCTGCTGTCTATGGGGTCACACAGAGTCAGACATGACTGAAGTGACTTAGCAGCAGCAGCAGCAGAATTATCTGGGTCTTTAGGAACCAACTATTTCTTTTATTGCTGCATGGGAATACATAGATCTCTCACTTGTGTGCACTTTGCTACTTTAAAGATGGTCTAGAAAAGTCATACTTTTCAGCAAAGCATTACAGACTAGTTAAAGAGCCTCTGGTATTTCCAACATCTGGACTGCTTCTGGGTGTGTTTTTCAGTTTCTGGTAATGGACTAGTATAGTGATCAACAGTTTATATATATATATAAAAGCTGAAAATTGATTTTCTCTTTTTATTGTGATAGTCTAGCCTCCTAAGAGTTGTCATATGTATCCCATACCAATGATTCAGAGTACAATAAAACACACTTAATGGCTCTGAACTAAATTAAATCTTTCTTCGATGATTTACAAGGCAGCATGGGATTATTCTTGAGAATATAAATTTTCATTATATAGGAGTTGAGATGGTAGAGAATGTGTAAGAAATTAGACCAAATCTTGTCTTAAATTTGTCTTTCTGGACTTTCTGATTTCACTTTTCTTGCTATTTTTCTCTAAATGGAAGGTTTGAATCCTAATTAGAGTGTTACACTTGAATAAGAATCAGTGAGGAAAACTAAGTAATATGGTCTTGTGAATTTTGATAAGTTATTTAATTTTGCCATCATTTTTCCTCCTGTGAAAGGGAGATGATGTGTAGCTATCAAATGAAATAAAAAGAGGTAGAAAAGGTTTGCAAAGTTTAAAGAAAAATTTAAAAGGGAATTTATAAAAAGAAGAAGAGATCTCTTTAGAGCTGATAACATTCTATACCCATCCATCCACTTTCCATTCTTGGGTTGTAATTTTGCTTTAAAATTGTGCCAGTCTGTGCTTGCTTGTATTTGAGGGCCAGGGCTATAAGTAAAACTGCCTGGCATGGACACAATCATGGGCAACAGCTGCCACTCCAACTCACAGTGTGGTAGAAGTTTCCAGAAAAGCAAGAGCTGGGCTCTGTGGGCTTAGAGCTTTTGCACAGATGCTGGCTTACTGCCCATTTTTCAGTGCAGACTGCAGCCACTTCAAAGCATAAACTTAATTTTACATTTACCTGGGTTTGATGAGAAGTATTAAGACAGCCCCCTCAGCAGATTCCTTCTGGAATTTACACAAAAGGAAACAAAGAATCAAGCAACCTTGCCCTCCTTCCTACTTCTATTTGACTCTCACTGAAAAATCCACTTACTCAGGCTCCTGTTTATTCCCCTGGGAGTACTTTAACTTCCACTGTGATCCTCAGGTCTAGTGTGTATCTACTCATCCTGGAAGTCTCTCCTGAAATGGACCATCTTCAGGAAAGCTTTCCCATGCTCCCTTGACTATCCCAGGGCCCCCCTATTTTATGCTCTCACAGCAGCTAGCACATACTGTCATTTTGACATTGATAATGAAGTATTTGGGTGATCATTTGATGCAATGTTTCCCTGCTCAAATGCAAGCCTCATGAGGGCAGAGGCGTGTCTGTCCGCCTCAGTCTTACAGCCTCAGATGCCTGGCAGAATCCAATTAGGCCACTAGTTAGGAAGTGTGCCATAGATTTGTTGTTGTTGTTGTTTAGTGGCTAAGTCACGTTTGACTCTTTGCAACCCCGTGGACTGTAGCCCAGCAGGCTCCTTTGTCCGTGGGATTTCCCAGGCAAGAATACTGGAGTGGGTTGCCATTTCTTTCTTGAGGAGATCTTCCTGACCCAGGGATCGAGCCAGTGTCTTGTATGTGTCCTGCATTGGCAGGTGGATTCTTCACCGCTGAGCCATCTGAGAAGGCCCGTGTCATGTATCGGGTCTAACTTCTTGCTCTTTGTCAGTACAAGCCAGTCTTGTTCTCAATTCTTTCTCAGTCCTTTCCTTTAGTTTTCTTTTCTCTTTCTACTGTCCACCCTGCTAAACCTACCCTATTCTGGGAGTGCTATTCAAGGTCTCCTCCTTTCTTCACTGTACAGCCTCTGAGAACTTGAGGGAAGGTGTGGGGTTGTTGGGGGAGTGATGACGTTGGGGTGGGGAAGCAGGAAGGGATAAGGTGCCATTGGGAGGAGGAGTCCATGATTGTGAAAGCACCACAGTCCTCAGGGAATAATGTCCTAATGTGGTGTCCCTCAGGGCCCTGGGGAGCAGACATAGGTCTTTCTCAGCTAGGTTCCTCTTTGATCATCAGAACACATAAAGTGATTTGAGTGACTTTCAATTCTCCCAGGGATGGTTCATAAATAATATCATTCTAGAGTTACAGGGGAGAAATGAATTCCTTACATATTATAGATGCCTCAAGGTAGTAGGGCTTCATCCTCTTGCAGAATCCCAGGTAAGCACTGCTGCTGAGAAGGGAGGACATCCACAAGGGACTAGGAAGCAGGTGGGAGGACCCCACACTGATCAAGTTTGGCCTCTGGGTCTCATTCTGGATAAGTGGCTAGTCCTTTGATCCACTTTGCAGCCCAGTTCAGCTGGTTCCACAAGCAACTTCTTCCCATGAAGTACAGTCAGAAAGCAAAATGGAGAAAAAAATTATTATTTTTTAAATACTGAGCCTCAATGACTCTTTATCCATAGTGGTTAAGAAAGAGGGAGCTGACTGTCGAGTTAGAAAAATTCCTACCAGTTCCCCATCGAAGAAGAGGACATAGAAAACTTGTCTAATGAATCACAAGCTTGTAGCACACCTGAGGTGTGGCTCAGAAACCAAGGAGGATCCGTAGGCGAAAAGCTGGCAAGAGGCAGGGCCACAGCTGATGCTGGCCCACAAGCTTCTCGAGAAAGCCCCCCACACACACCCTCAGCCACCTACCACCATCTGTGCTCCACAGAGGCCTCTCGACCACGCTTGCCTGTGGGCGATAGCACCAGCCATTCATTGTCTCTTGTTGTGTGCCCACCCAGCCCACAAGGAGAATCCCCAAGTGAGAGGACCCCTCCAGGTAGTATGACAGAGACCATAAGTATGACAGATAAAAGGTAATACATTTGGGGAAAAACAATACACACTCTACTCCCAGGATGAGGAATTAGTTATGACCCAGGAAGTGATCTCAGCCAGGTAAACCCCATGACTGATGGGGGCACACCACCTCAGCATCATCTTCTTTGGTACTGTAATTTCTCAAATGGGGAAATCTGAGACCCTCAAAATTAACTGCCTTGATTGATATCACAGAGTTAGACAAGATTAAGGTTAGAATTAGAAACCCTGCCTATAGTTTAACACACCAGGTTGGCCATCAGAATCAGCTGAAAGTAAAAACAAATACACAGACACACACATATACACACACAATAAAAACACACAACAACAACAAAAACAAATATCCAGATCCCATCAAGACCTAGTTAATCTGAAACTCCATAGTTGGGATCAAAGAGCCTATTTTTCTCAAAAGCTCCAGATGATTTTCAGATTTGGTAAACACTATCTCATTCTCCTCTCATCTCAATTGTTTATGTGTCTGTAGAGGACACAGCTTCCCCTGTGGCTCAGCGGTAAAGAATCCACCTGCAATGCACGAGACACAGGAGATGCAGGTTCAATCCCTGGGTTGGAAAGATCCCCTGGAGGAGGAAATGGCAAACGCTCCAGTGTTCTTGCCTGGACAATCCCATGGACAGAGGAGCCTGGTGGGCTACAGTCCATAGGGTCACACAGAGTTGGATATGACTGAAGCAACTTAGCACGTACTGTGTACTAACTGGGCTAAATAAGGGAGGTGGGAGCAGCAGTAAATCTAAGTGTAGTAAGAAAAAGGTGCTCTGTGTACAAGTTTGAGAAAGAACACAGGGACTCAACTCTGAATCATTCATATTAAAATAGGTGAAGGATGAAAGGCTGGGTACTTTCCAAATGTCTCCTGAATCCCTGTGCACTTTTCCATTTCAAGTGCCACTTCCACCACCTTGTTCCCACATTTGAAATCTTTTACTTTGGTCCTACCAACGAAACGCCTAACTAGTATCTCTCCCATCTATCCTTCATATTGTTGTTGGAGAAATCTTTCACATGCACAGAGCTTTCACAGTGTTCCTCTGCTAAAAACTCTTGCAATGCCCTTCCTGCTAGTAAACTCAAGTTCAAAAGCCTTATCGATACAACCAAAGCCCTTCTTAACTTGGCTTTGGATTATTTCTTGAATTTCATTTTCAAGGCTATCCTTTACATACCTGGAGCTCCACAAAAATCGCTGTCTCCCAGAGAGATCACTATGTCTTTGCATATGTTTTTCTTCCACTTGGAAAGCTCTTATCACATCTCTGTCCTTTCTTCCCAATTTCCACTTAGAAAATTGACACACGTCCTTCAGGTCCTAGCTGAATTATCACTTTCTATTAATAATATTACCCTACTCCAGAGATATTTTCATTTTGATATGAAGAATGGTTAAAGAAATGGAACTTTTAGAAGGAATTCCAGGCATTAATCAATAATGAAGACAATGGTGGGGATTCAAGGTGCTGAAATCACAACTTCTAGACAGATGTTCCTTTTGCCAATGGGTAAAGACAAAATCAAGTGAAAAAAAAAATGTGACTGTCAGGGCACAAAACAACTTGTGATATATTTTTACCCAATACAAAGGCAAACACTTCCTTGTGTGATTGGTGAAGATACAAATATTGTTACCATTGGGCCTGATATCCAAATCCAGAGTAAGCTTTTTGTGCTAATGTATGGAAATAGGTAAGCTGGGGAATGCAATTACTATTTGTAAATCATTTTGCTATAACCTTCTCCTCCAATATTGTTAAATAGAAAAATGCAACTGATGCTATTTTAGTTACAAGCAGAAGAAAATAAATCCTTGTGGCAACAAGCATCTGTCAAGGGATTTGATGTTCTCCAAAATACTCTTTGGTATTAAGCAAGCAATCTTTCATTTCTGAAGGGGATTCTCATTGATATGTATGAGCTAAGCACTCTATTATTTATGGTTAAGTGCAAATTGATATGTTTAAGAAAAATGCAAAATTAAGGGAAGTGAATATTAAAAGACCTAAGGTAGTAATTATGCATCCTGTGTGGATAATTTAAGTACAGTGACATTACAATATGCTTTAATAATCCTAGGTATGTCTTTGGAATGCAATAATACATTGCTTTTAAAAAGGTATGCACACAAAGTTACAGGAAGCTGGGTTGCTCTCGAAGGCATTCCGTGGCTATGAAAAATGTTTCAATAGGCACTACAGTGGAATAGTGGAACCAGTATTAGATTGGAGGTTAAAAAGCAGAGCTGTCCAGTAGAATTTTCTGCAATAATAGAAACGTTCCACAATAGTTCTGTAGCAATTTCTGTAACTATATGGTAGCCATTAACCACATGTGGATATAAAACACTTAGGATGAAGTGGCTAAAATGGCTGAAGAGCTGACTTTTAAATTTCACTTAATTTAAATATAGTCTATTGTGACTTAACAGTGAAAGTGTAAGTCGATCAGTCGCATCTGACTCTTTGTGACCCCATGGACTGGCTCCTCTGTCCAGGGAAATCTCCAGGCAAGAATACTAGAGTGGGTAGCCTTTCCCTTCTCCAGGGATCTTCCCAACCCAGGAAATGGACCCAGGTCTCCTGCATTGCAGGCGGATTCTTTACCATCTGAGCCACCAGAGAAGTCCCTACTGTGACGAGTGGATAGCACACTGAAAAATTTTTAGGCTCAATCCATAAAATGAAATTTGCCATACACAACTCTCCTAACCTTTCCAATTTTCTTTTTTTTTTTTTTTCCCATGCACAAAACAGTTTTAACAAGATAACAGCTAACCTTCTGTGGTTAGCTTAGACAGATTTTAAAATCTCTCTGCCACCACCCCGACTCCATCAGGTGAAACAGAAACAAATGAAAATCAATAAGATTCTACAGGGACCAAGAAACCAATTGAGCAATTATGCACATACCCTCCCATTCCCAGTCAAAAGAGAATTCTGAAATTAGAGTCGAAGGAAACAGTCAGGTTAGATAATGCAAGCCTGGCACGTTGAAATTTTTTGTTAGCTGCTATGTTATTTTAAATCTTGGTCATTGCCGTTATTGCAGACAGACTGGGCAGTCTTTTTGTGAGGATTTAAAAATTCTGCAGAGTATCGTAATTTTTAGTTCTGAAGAATCTTTCGGAGGCTTGAGTTAAGGTTGTGTTGATGATTAGTGGGAAGTATACAGAAACTAGCCAACAAGATGGGCTTCCCAGGTGGTGCTAGTGGTAAAGAACCTGCCTGCTAATGCAGGAGACATAAGATGTGGGCTCAATCCCTGGGTTGGGAAGGTCCCCTGGAGAAGGAAATGGCAACCCAACTCCAGTATTCTTGTCTGAGAAATCCCATGGACTGAGAAGCCTGATAGGCTACAGTCCATAGGGTTGCAAAGAGTTGGATACGACTGAAGAAACTTAGCACACATGCGTGCAGCCAACAAGATAGTGGGAATGGCACTGATATTTTCTTCTGGTTGGTTAAGACACAGCTGTTGGAAAAGACCCTGATGCTGGGATGACTGAAGGCAGGAGGAGAAGGGGATGACAGAGGATGAGATGGTTGAATGGCATCACCCACTCAATGGACATGAGTTTGAGCAAACTCCAGGAGATGGTGATGGACAGGGAGGCCTGGTGTGCTGCAGTCCATGGGGTTGCAAAGAGTCGGACATGACTGAGTGACTGAACAATAACAAAAAACTTTTACCCAGTCAAACCCTCCAGAGGCCTTTCTCACAAATAATAAAGCAACCCCAAGGCAATGGAGCATGAGATGAATAGGGGTAAATGAAGATTCCCTGGAGGAGGAAATGGCAACCCACTCCACTATTCTTGCATGGACATAGGAACTTGGTGGGCTATAGTCCATGGGGTTGCAAAGTGTCGGACACAACTGAGAAACTAACACACACACATATCCAAATGCCTAAGAACAAGGAAGTGGTTAGTAGTTAATCTATAGAACAGAACACTGCAGCCAATTAAAGTTGTACTCAGAAAGAATACAAAATTGGAAATATTTCTAAATATATAATTAGTGTAAAATAAATGAAAACATGTATTGAAGAATGTGACTACTCTTTATATATAGTTTCTCTCTCTCTCTCTGTATATATATACATACACACACACATATAGTTGTTTTTGTTGTTCAGTTGCTAAGTCATGTCCAACTCTTTTGCTACCCCATGGGCTATAGCCCATCAGGCTTCTTTGTCCATGGGATTTCTCAGGCGGGAATACTGGAGTGGGTTGCTATTTCCTTCTCCAGGGGATCTTCCAGACCCAGGGATTGAACTCTCATCTCCTGCACTGGCAGGCAGGTGGATTCTTTATCACTTTATCAGGCCACCTGGGAAGCCCCTGTATATGTGTGTGTGTATATACACACACACAGCATATGTTATATATATATATATATTTATGTATAGTATATATTATACATATTCTAAAACTAAAAAACATATTAAAAATTCATTAATGTTCCTACCACCTAGAGGGAACTACTATTGATATTTGATACTTATTCATATGTAATACATATTTTTCAAAATTATACTATATTCATAATTAAAATAAAAATTATTACTTTTATTTTAAAAATCACCTTTTCGGAAGTTGAAGGTTCCAATGCACTAACAGAAGAGCAAGTAGTTAGCTTAGCAGATGCCACCAGATTACATACAGTCTGTTAATTAGGTGTGATAACAAGTCTTAGGGAACCACAAAAGGGTTAACAGTCCTTCTAAAACACCCCATTTAAGAACAGGGAGAAAATTGAGTTCATTTGATGATAGATACATACTAATAAATGGCTATAAATATTCATCAACATGTATTGCCTTTGGTTTTATGTAAACCATAAATATAATTTTCAGATGGCTATGAGCAATCACTACTTATTTGCCCTTAGAAGAAGCAATGACTAACACAGTGATCTTTTTATAGCATCGAAGTTGGCTAGAATACTTAAATTGTTACCACTAACTACATTACTAGCAAAGGTCCCCAACCACCTGGATACTATAGGAGAAACCCATTTCAGGAACATTTTTTAAAAAGTCTTGGCCATTTAAAGGAGCCAACCTGCCTCTCCGACTTCATAGAAATATCTCATGACAGCTACAAACTGGTGTTAAAAATATATTAGGAAGTGCTTCAGAGCACGCAAACCACTCAGTAATGAAGTCATTAAACTTAGTGAAGCTAATTTCTGAGGTACATTCTAACCTACAACCTAAGCCAGCAAGCAGAAGTCAATAAACTTTTATGGGGTTCTGTAACCAAGCCATTCCTAGGAGCTAAATTACCAAAGCCCATTACAAGATGTGTTTGACTAGCAAAACAGTGAGCTGACACTTGCAGCACATACACAAAAATAAAGTTAGCAAATGGACATCTAAATTTTCTGCTAATTCTATACGTGCTTGTGTCATCTGTGGAGAGCCATATTTATATGTGAACTAAGAAGAAAATATTGCTTCCTGCTCTGAACAATTAACATATCGCCAAGCAATCCAAGTAAGGCTTGGAAAGCAAACGTTGCAAATGTTTAGAATGGTGCAGCTATGGTGCCACCAGGCACTTGGCTTAGTCATTAGACTGTCAGAACCATGACAACAGAGACTGAGTCCATCCTTCAACAGTTGGTCCTCAGGACCTGCACTGGGTCTGGCTGGAAACAAATGTCATTTAAAAAACTTCCCTGGTGGTACAGTGAATAAGAATCTGCCTGCCAATGCACGGGACACGGGCTCGATCCCTGCTCCAGGAAGATTCCACATACCATGGAGCAACTAAGCCTGTGCACCACAACTAATGTCTGCACTCTAGAGCCCACGGGCCACAACTACAGAGCCTGTGTGCCACAACTTCTGAAGCCTGGGTGCCTAAAGCCTGTGCTTCAGAGAAGCCACCTCAGTGAGAAGCCCATGCACCACAAGGGAGAACATCTCCTCCTCATGCAATTAGAGAAAACCTGAGTACAGCAGTGAAGACCTAGAGCAACTCCTCCTCCCCCAATTTTCTTTTTGTTTTTTTAAATGTCACTAATTATTTTGGAAGAAATGCCCAGGTAGATATCAGGAAAGGTGCAAGCCCAAAAGTGAGGTATATGTCTTTAACCTATAACGCAAATCAGATCAGATCAGTTGCTCAGTCGTGTCCGACTCTTTGCGACCCCATGAATTGCAGCATGCCAGGCCTCCCTGTCCCTCACCTATCAATTAACTTTCCCCACCCTTTGGGATTCCACGAAATAGACCAAATGGAGCTTATCACATAAAGTTAGCAAATGGACATCTAAATTTTCTGCTAACTCTGTGATGTAGGTGGGCTCTACTCTTTGCTGTCTTGCATACCTGACTTATCTTTCCTGCTCTGAGAACCTGATACCAATTTCCCAACCTCTGACCTATCCCTGAGTCTTGGTTTCTTTGACTTATTCCATTGGTTTACCTTAGTGAGGCCATGCCTGCTACTTTAAAAGTCCATTCTGAAATAGAAGCAAACCAGAAAACCAAACAAAAAAGTGAAGTTTCTTCAATTAATGGAAACAAACAGATGTAGCCTCTATTTTCTGAAAACACTACCTGTAATTATAGGACTAGAAAAGACCTAACTATGTCAGCCTAGAACCTCCAGGCTAAGTCGGAGCTCTAGACACCAGTAAATGAGATCTCTTCAGATATTAAAGTCCTTGAGAAACAGTGCTATGGCTCCAGAAACCATTTCTACAAAACGTACACTGACAGCTGACCTTCCATCATATCCCCTCATTATCAGATTAACAGAACATTAATCTTTCAGGTAGTCATTATTATTTTTGCTATTTTTATCATGATTGTCATTATTAATTACAGTAAGTCCCCTATATATGAACTGGCAAGTTGTGAACTTTGCAAGATGTGAACATGCATTTCTTTGCCTGCCCCATCATGTAAGTTAGTTCATGTGTCTGGTGTACACTATCCTGTGTGTGGATTCTCTAGAAATGGTTGTGCTTTTGTGTACTTTACTGTACAATACTGCTGCTATGCAGCACACAGAGTTTACTAATGATGACCTGATGGAACTGGAGATCCTAAGAAAGAATTAAGATGGACAAGAGGAAGAAGTAACTGGAGAAGCAAAGCGATTCACAACACAAGGAACTGCAAGGGGATTCTCTTTATTTGAGGAGACTCAGTTTTTGAGGCACAAGACTCAAACGTAGAACATACATGAAGGTTGCAGCAGCCATTCAGAATGCAATCTAGTGCTACCATGTCATCTATGATGAGAAAATAAGAGTTACTACCCAGACATCACTGGATTGTTTTTTCAAGAGGGTAAATAGAAGTGTCTCCAGCAAGGAACCCGAACCTGTGCCATCAACGTTAGGAATGAATGAAATTGTGGCTTGCCCTCCATCTCCTATTGCTGATGATCCTTCAGCTTTGCCACTTCCCACCTCCTCTCCCTCCTCCAGTCAGTAACTCTTCTTGTCTGTTCACCCAATGCCACCCCCTGTATGCCAGCTATTGTACTGTACTACTGTACTTTTCAAAGACTGTACTGTAAGGTTTTAAAATGGTAAGGCCGCCATTATTATTGGTCACATATAGATATTGTAGTCTAAGATTTATAAAGTTGTGTTGTTTAGTCATCAAGTTGTGTTTGATTCTCTGCGACCCCATGGACTATGGCCCATTGGGCTCTTCTGTCCATGGAATTTCCCAGGCAAGAATATTGGAGTGGGTTGCCATTTCCTCCGCAAAGGTTATGAAACATGCCTTTTAATTCTCAAGCCAGCAGCACAGCCATCGTCTCATTTAATGCTATCAGCTCTCTCATTTATCTAGGAGAAATTTTAGTAAAGGGAAAGAATCAATTCCTCTGTGCGTTGTTACATAGTAACTTAGCTGAGGAATGAAGCCTGAAACCTGCATATTCTACATCATAGCTTAATCCTTTTTGTCACAAGGTGCTGAAAAGAAGTTTAGGAAGTCTATTACACATCTTGTTTGAGACAAAATTGTAGTGAAGGAGATTCCCAGATTTCAGTATGTCTCAAGTGCATCCTTGGGACCCACAGGGAATCTGATGAGTGGATTGACCCTTAGGTAGAGGGGCAGAATGGGGCACTTAGGACAACACCGCAGCCCCTTCTTTGAGCAGGAGCTCACGGGAGAGGATGGAGGGTCACTGTGAATAGGAGTGTACAGGGTAGCTCAGGTGCCCCTGTGACCTCTTTCAGTATATATCAGAGGCTGGGCAAGATCTGCTGCTGCTGCTGCTAAGTCACTTCAGTCGTGTCCGACTCTTTGCAAACCCATAGACAGCAGCCCACCAGGCTCCCCCGTCCCTGGGATTCTCCAGGCAAGAACACTGGAGTGGGTTGCCATTTCCTTCTCCAACGCATGAAAGTGAAAAGTGAAAGTGAAGTCGATCAGTCGTGTCCGACTCTGTGCGACCCCATAAATGGCAGTCCACCAGGCTCCCCTATCCATGGGATTTTCCAGGCAAGAGTACTGGAGTGGGGTGCCATTGCCTTCTCAGAGGCAAGATCTAGGAAAGATCAAATTACTGCAGAAAGTTTGGTTTTGCAGATGTCCCAAGCCCACAGTCATTCAGTGAAATTCTCTCTCTTGGGTGCTGTGCTTGCATCTTCTCAAAATCCTGACATTCAGTGAGCAGTGGAATAAGTGGGGTTAATGTTAGGGATGATGTCTGAGTTGGAAAACATCCCAAAATGGGCCAGTCCAATCTGTATAATGCTATCCGGTGTCTAGACACTGCCAGGCACAAAAATCAGTAGTCAGGGTTCTTGCCTGAATTGAGAAGGTCCAATTTGGCCATGAGCCAGGCACACCTGGAGCTTCTACAGACTATCCCAGGGCAACATAAAGGCAGTGATGGGGTTTTAGAACCTGAATCCCATCCAGTTCTGGCACTGACACTCATAGTGCTGCTAACTAGACATTAGTCAGGTATTTCTCCTCCTTCATCAGGGGTCTCCTTCTCTGTAGCCTTAATTATGATGCCAACAACATTCACAATGACCACTAATTGCCTCTAGGTGGGAGGGATTGGGGGCAGGAGGAGAAGGGGACGACAGAGGATGAGATGGCTGGATGCCATCACTGACTTGATGGATGTGAGTCTGAGTGAACTCCGGGAGTTGGTGATGGACAGGGAGGCCTGGCGTGCTGCGATTCATGGGGTCACAAAGAGTTGGACATGACTGAGCGACTGAACTGAACTGAAAGGAGTTTACCCAGGTGGCACTAGCGGTAAAGAACCCATCTGCCAATACAGGTAGACCTAAGAGACACAGGTTTGATCCCTGGGTTGGGAAGATCCCCTGGAGGAGGGCACAACAACCCATTCCAGTATTCTTGCCTGCAGAATCCCATGACAGAGGAGCCTGGTTGGCTGCAGTCCATAGGGTGGCACAGAATCTGATATGACTGAAGTGACTTAGCACACATGCATGCAAAGGAAGTTACAGCAGAGTGCTTTCCACAAAGGCTCTGCTGCTGCTGCTGCTAAGTCGCTTCAGTCGTGTCTGATCCTGTGCGACCCCAGAGACAGCAGCCCACCAGGCTCCCCCATCCCTGGGATTCTCCAGGCAAGAACACTGGAGTGGGTTGCCATTTCCTTCTCCAATGGGTGAAAGTAAAAAATGAAAGTGAAGTCGCTCAGTCGTGTCCGACTCTTAGCGACCCCATGGACTGCAGCCTACCAGGCTCCTCCGTCCATGGGATTTTCCAGGCAAGAGTACTGGAGTGGAGTGCCATTGCCTTCTCCGAAGGCTCTGCTAGCCCTGCTTAACTTAACATGTGCCTTCTTGCCTGGTAGAGGAATACAGGCTCTATTAGTAACTAACCACCTCATTATTCACAGCTGAGGCCAGCATGGTGTGGGGGTGGGAGGGGGGGTCCCTCTTCCTTCCCTCCAGGTTGTGGCTGTGATGCCTGTGAAAATGTGCCCTAAAGATGCTTCAGTGGAATCAGTCCTCCAATGTAAAATTGCATGAGAAAGAGTTTCAGGACCCCTCCTGAGAGCAGATGAGGTCTGGAAAGTGAGGGATGGTCTATTTATCACAGATGATTCTGTGAGATGTCCCCCTCCCTGATCAAGCCTGCCTAAGCTCCTCTAGTTCAAGCACCACCACCTTTCTCCCATTTGTGAGCCAGACATCCTGGATTGTGAAGTCAAGTGGGTCTTAAGAAGCATCACTATGAACAAAGCTAGTGGTGGCTGCTGCTGCTGCTAAGTAGCTTCAGTCGTATCTGACTCTGTGCGACCCCATAGATGGAAGCCCACCAGGCTCCCCCATCCCTGGGATTCTCCAGGCAAGAACACTGGAGTGGGTTGCCATTTCCTTCTCCAACGCATGAAAGTGAAAAGTGAAAGGGAAGTCGCTCAGTTGTGTCCGACTCTTAGCGACCCCATGGACTACAGCCTACCAGGCTTCTCCGTCCATGGGATTTTCCAGGCAAGAATACTGGTGTGGGGTGCCATTGCTTTCTCCAAAAGCTAGTGGAGGTGATGGAATTCCAGTCGAGATACTTCAAATTCTAAAAGATGATGCTGTGAAAGAGCTGCACTCAATATGCCAACAAATTTGGAAAACTCAGCAGTGGCCACAGGACTGGAAAAGGTCAGTTTTCATTCCAATCCCAAAGAAAGGCAGTGCCAAAGAATGTTCAAACTACTGCACAATTGTACTCATCTCACACGCTCACAAAGTAATGCTCAAAATTCTCCAAGCCAGGCTTCAGCAATATGTGAACTTGAACTTCCAGATGTTCAAGCTGGTTTTAGAAAAGGCAGAGGAGCCAGAGATCAATTGCCAACATCTGCTGGATCATATAAAAAGCAAGAGAGTTCCAGAAAAACATCTATTTCTGCTTTATTGGCTATGCCAAAGCCTTTGACTGTGTGGATCACAATAAACTGTGGAAAATTCTGAAAGAGATAAGAATACCAGACCACCTGACCTGCCTCTTGAGAAACCTGTATGCAGGTCAGGAAGCAACAGTTAGAACTGGACATGGAGCAACAGACTGGCTCCAAATAGGAAAAGGAGTACGTCAAGGCTGTATATTGTCACTCTGCTTATTTAACTTATACACAGAGTACATCATGAGAAATTCTAGGCTGGATGAAACAGAAGCTGGAATCAAGATTGCTGGGAGAAACATCAATAACCTCAGATATGCAGATGACACCACCCTTATGGCAGAAAGTGAAGAAGAACTAAAGAACCTCTTGATGAAAGTAAAAGAGGAGAGTGAAAAAGTTGGCTTAAAGCTCAACATTCAGATAACTAAGATTATGGCATCCGGTCCCATCATGTCATGACAAATAGATGGGAAAATAGTAGAAACAATGACAGACTTTATTTTTCTGGACTCCAAAATTACTGCAGATGGTGATTGCAGCCATGAAATTAGAAGACGCTTACTCCTTGGAAGAAAAGCTATGACCAACACAGACAGTATATTGAAAAGCAGAGACATTACTTTGCCAACAAAAGTCTGTCTAGTCAAGGCTATGGTTTTTCCAGTAGTCATGTAGGGATGTGAGAGTTGGACCATAAAGAAAAATGATCTCTTTAGAATTGATGCTTTTGAACTGTGGTGTTGGAAAAGACTCTTGAGAGTCCCTTGGACTGCAAGGAGATCTAACCAGTCCATCCTAAAGGAGATCAGTCCTGGGTGTTCATTGGAAGGACTGAAGCTAAAGCTGAAACTCCAATACTTTGGCCACCTGATGTGAAGAACTGACTTATTTGAAAAGACCCTGATGCTGGGAAAGACTGAAGGCAGGAGGAGAAGAGGACGAGAGAGTATAAGATGGTTGGATGGCATCACTGACTCAGTGGACATGAGTTTGAGTAAACTCTGGGAGTTGGTGATGGACAGGGAGCCCTGGCGTGCTGCAGTCTATGGGGTTGCAAAGAGTAGGACACGACTGAGCGAGTAAACTGAACTGAACGGAATCAGATCAGATCAGATCAGATCAGTCGCTCAGTCGTGTCCGACTCAATGAACGGAATAGGGAAGAACAAATCTGACTCCATATTAGATCTGTTTCTTTTACCTTTAGTTTTGTTTTGTTGTTGGTTTTCTCTCTCTCTCTCTTTTTTTGTATTTTACCTTTGCATTCTATTGTTTTTACTTAGAATCAAGAATGTTTCCTACAGTCTGACCTTTAAGGTTACAACTCCTTTCCATTCATATAGAGATAAAAAGTTGCAGAACAGAGAATAACATTTGTTTTGCTGAAGGTTACAGGAACATTGTGACCTGACCTATACAGACAGCTTCAATAACAAAGGGTTCCAACAGGAAGTTTGCAACAACCAACTACCCTCTCCCTCAGCTTGCTTTTTAAAATGCTTTCCTGAGACGCTTTGGAGAGTTTGGAGTTTGGGGCCAGGAGCCGCCCCTTATTCTTGCATGGCCCTGCAATCACCCTCTCTCTGCTCCAGACTCCGACATTTTGGTATTGTTTGGCCTCAGTGGGCATCAGGCACACAAACTTGCTTTTGGTAATAAGTTCTGCCATGGCACTCAGTCTCAGACACTCAACAAATCCCTGAACTGCATTCTGCTTTGGCACTACTGTATGTCTGGGGACCCTGTTTACTTCCTTTAGAACAGGCTCTATGAACACAGGTTGAACACATTAAGCTGACTCTTCAGATGCTGAATTTACTTTTATTTAGGGATAGCTGCAAGTTCCCCATGTGTAAAATAATCTGAAGATTTACCTTGAAAGATTTTTGCAAGAAAGTTTTGCTCACTGTAGTTGAAGAAGAATGGACTACTACTCTGCCCAATAAGAATTCACATACAGAGCTCAAATCAAGATGAATACAACTCTTTAAAGCAAGAAAAATTTACTCTTTTAGTTGGCCCATAGAGTACCTTACTTTACTTGCATCTATTAGAAACATGTTATAAAAGGTTGGATTCCTAGGAAAAGACCCTTTAGGAAAATTGTCTTAAAAATTGTTAAATCCATGATATCTATTGTATGCCCGATATACCCTAACCTTGTGCAGTGTACAACCTATACAACTGTATGTGATAATGCTTAATTTTATGCCAGAAAGGATTACTGTCTCGTGGGACTCTGGACTCACTTCCTGGATGCAAATAAAATTTAGAATGCAAATTTCACCATGAGCATGTCTATACTCACGGACACTAACCTCTGGTCTCCTTGTTCACTTATTGCTTATTCCTGACAGAATGCCAAAGGCAGAGCCATAACACACCCAAGAGTGAATGCTAGAGAAGATAGATGCATAGGATTCATTGAGGACTGAGTTGCGTCGTACACAGTAACTCACTGTCCAGAAACTGGCTGGCTGGGTAAGAGTAAGCATGGGTTTCACACTGAATCCTCTCATACATCCGTATCTGGGAACATCTGCTGACATTCAGATTGATGCATCACATATTCATTGAAATTCCTCCTTGAAGACTTGCTTTTGGCCTCTCCCTGCCCTGCACACCAGGTAGACACACCCAGGCACGAAATGTGATGTGTATTCATGTGACCCCATGGACTGTAGCCCACCTGGCCACTCTGTCCAAGGGATTTTCCAGGCAAGAATACTGGAGTGGGTTCTATTTCTTCCTCCAGGGCATCTTCCTTATCCAGCTATCAAATCTGTGTCTCCTGCATCTCCTGCGTTGGCAGGCAGGTTCTTTATCACTGCATGTGATGAACTGCCCTCTTTTCTATCTGCCCTCTCCTATAGCAAAAAGACAGCCATTAACATTCACAAGATTCTTCATATATTAAAAAGTTCTTTCATCATGTGTATCATCTCAGAATTTCTCCCTGTGGTGATGCTCTGAGGTAGGTCTCATTATTATTCTCACTTTAAAGATGAATTAAATGACTTTCTGGCAATAACATAACCAATACAAGATAGTTTTATGTCTAACGATTAAGGTTCTGACTCCAAATTATCATATATTTGTATATATATTTGCATTTATGTATTCATACATACACATATATTTTACATGCTTTTTGAAATATAACCACCTATCTCAGAATTAAGAGGTAGAAAATATGGATAAGAAGGAAACAGAAGCATAGAACTAAGAGAAGGCTGCAATGAGGAGTAAAATGGACTCATACTGGTATATCTGAAACCTCAGAACTTTCCAGAGTATATAAATGATCTGTCTTTCCACATGATATGTCCATATTAACAAAAAAGGAACTCCCAGGTCATAGTATAGTTTCAATTTGAGTGAGGTCATGCTTGGCAAAAAAGCTCAATAAAACGTTTGTTGAAAGGACCCTTCTTGAGCAAACTAGACATTGGAGACAGATGGACATTTTCTACTCTGAGCCCAGGAGGAACAACAAATGGTGTTATTAATTCAGAGGTCAGCTTCCTGCAGTTACTGTTGTTCAACTTGTATCAACAGACTAACCACAACTGTGCAAGAATCTGCCCTGTGTCTGACTTCAGCAAAATTCTGAAGTTTCTGTTTTTTTTTAAGTTTATGCTTAATAAAGAAGTGTGCTGATACAATTCTAAGCTTCCAGTGATGGACTTGGCCTTCCTCCACACCTGGATGATCCTGCTTTAGTAAAGCTGTTCAAGTAAGAGGCTGATCGAGCACTTTCAAGGGATGGCCAGAGTGAGTCACTCCCCTATGTGGAAGTTTACTGGATAACTTGAATAGGCATCCAGCTTCTAACCAGAAAGGGGGGTTTCTTGTAAATGGGGTAACAGATGTAATATGAGCAAAGTCCCAAGGAGTTTCCCGAAGAAACTCGAATGCTTTCTGGGAAAGAAAGGCCATTTTTTGGTCACATTCTCTTAGCTTCTAATGCCTCTGTATTTTGATGTGTCACAAGTGACTCAGCTTCTAGGGAGATGAAACCAGCTTAGAGGAGCCACTAAAACATCCATGAGCAAATAGACTTGGGTGCAAGACTGAAAACGCAGAGTATGTGAGAGAACGGGGCTGGATAGATAGAGCCTGTGCATATAGTCTTGGGGAGAACGTCCCCCGACACAGTGGATGAAAATTGTATTCACACTGTATGGCTGAGGGCCGTGCCATTTAATGGATTTCTGAAAACACTGCGACTCATCCCTTGCAAAGGAAGCCCGTTAATAAAACGAGGGTGGCGGGTAACCAGCCACAGATAGCACGGCCGCTGCCAGCTTGCTGTGATTAGAAAGCTTGCTGCACTTAATGCATTCCCAGCCACATTGAAACAGCTTCATTTAATAAAGCGGTAGTACTGCTGACACAAATGTATTAAAAAGTGGGCACAAGCAGAGTCTAAAGCTCTCGGGAACATTCCACCTGCTAGGGGAAAGGGTGGCAGAAAGGTGCAGTCTTCAAAGGACTTGTATTTCATGAGCGAAACCCAGTTCTGGCATTCTCCTGGACACTAAAGACAATGGCAGAGGTATGCCATTTCAGCTAACACCAGTGAGCATCATAAATGTAAAATACTGCTTACAGTATACATGCATACATATATACATATATATACACATGCTATCTATATACAAAGTAAATACACCATATACTATATTATAGTATACACACATACACATATACACTTTAGCTAAATCAATCTGTGCTTTCCTAGAAGAGTCGTGAGCCTCTTAGGTTGCCAGTGTAGCATTCTTTTAAAAGCATCATCTTTCTCTCAGGGAATGTGAGTCATTTTATTCAGACATGACAAAATGTGAGGCGAGTGGAGGGGAGGTGACAGGAGAAGTATTGAATCTCAAAAAATGGCACAAGAGTCTGGTGGGCAAATTTTCTCTTTGAAACAAGTTAGTCATTTGCCTCCCAGGACAACTCACTACAAACAAGAAAATCACTTTGAAAGAGTTCAGTGTTATGAAATATAGGACTCAAAGCCAGAAATTAAGCTTCATGTAGATCAGTCTGTATTTTCCTTTCTGAGAGAGGAATAGAGAAGGAACAGCAGTCAGCTGTGAGTGAGGAGCCCCTATCCTTATTGAATCTCTGAGTGACCACAGGGCTTGGGCTTACTTCTTGTAAAAAGAGAATGGTGGTAATAATGCTTTCTGTTACTCATCAGGGGAGGATTCAAACTGATGCTGTGGGTGAAATTATTTTGAAAGGGCAACACAAATGTAAGATGTATCTGAATAGTCTGTAAATCATGAAAGAACTGAGAAACGGGTGTGCTCAGAAGACTGGAAAGAAAACTGATCTGTGACTAAGGAAGGCTGCCGTGTGGGGAAGGGAGTCATGCATTTATGGAATGCCCACGCTGTGTCAGGGCCATTTCACATCCCCGGCCATATTCAGGACAGTCCTGGGATTTTGGGCACACGTCCAGCTTTCACATGCATAGCAGAATAAGAAGAGGAATATAAAATTGGCCCGAGTCACAGACAGGGTATAGCACCCGGTCCTCAGACCCTCTGTAGTGCATCTGGGATTTAGCCCATTTCTGCCAGTTGCTCATGGTGTGATCTCTGCCAAGTCAGTCTCTTCCTTTGAAAAACTAAGGGATTTCTTAAAACCTAGTAGTTTAAATAGTATCTTCATGATTTGTGTTAAATCCATAGATTACCCACCCTATAATTTAATGAATATTTTTCTAAATTTAGTAAGAAAACTCTATTACTTCTATAAATGGGAAATCACATGTTAAAATACAAAGAAATAGTTTCAACACATGATGAAACACTTGGCTATTTATAGTAAAAGGATGCTGTCTACCACCTCGGCTCCCCATTTTGGGAAACACTGGGCCAAGCTATCACTAGCTCAGCTCCGGAAAACTGTTCCACTGTGAAGTCATAGAATAGATTCAGTATAGTTACCAGGTACCAGCTACTGCATTGGCCTCTCTATTACAGTGCCTTCTTTGTGTTAAAAACTTTTGCTCCATTCTTTCCTTCTTATTTTTCTAAGTCTTCTCAACTCTTAACTTCTAGCCATCTTCAATGCAAATTTCAGCAGTCTTTGTACTGAGAATCAATGTAGGCAGAAGCATGTGGTAGGTGTTATCAGGGCTTATAAAATGAATAATGCATGCCAATAATATATGAGTCAAGAGTCAAGACAGATGAAGTGGTTTAAGAAAAATCTTACAAACAGCTTCTCTCGTGGCTCAGATGGTAAAAGTATCTGCTTGCGATGCAGAAGACCCAGGTTTGATCCCTGAGTGGGGAAGATCCTCTGGAGAAGGAAATGGCAACCCACTCTAGTACTCTTGCTGGGAAAATCCCATGGATGGAGGAGCCTCGTGGGCTACAGTCCATGGGATCGCAAAGAGGTGGACATGACCGAGCGACTTCACTTTCACTTTCTTTCACACTTACTAGAATACATTTAGCAGAGACACAGTCAGAGAAAAACAGATACTGAAGGACTGAATAGAATTGAAAGACACCATAGAGGTCACTTTCCTTGGTGACTCAGCCAGTAAAGAATCTGTAAGGCAGGAGAGCTGGCTTCGATCCCTGGGTTGGGAAGACCCCCTAGAGAAGGGCATGGAAAGCCACTCTAGTATGCTTGCCTGGGAAATCCTATGGACAGAGGAAGCTAGTGGGCTATAGTCCATGAGGTCACAAGAGTTGGACACGACTTAGCCACCATAGAGGCCACCTAATTCAGAGCCTGCATACCAGTGGCCTAGTGTTTGAATTCAACTGGCAAGAATGTTTGGTTCTGCATGCAAATTACTTTTAAAAAGAAATATAAAGGAATACCTCTCCAATTAACCTCAGTCTTCAACCCCCTCTATGCTCTTACCCCAGGCCTGTTCACTGTTAAATTCTTTACTTGCTCACAAAGATGTCTGAGAGTACATTCTCCAGTGTGCCTCATCCCCAACCTATCAACAAGCACTACACAAAAGTAGGGAAACAAGACCCTGTGATGCTAATAACCTTGTTGTTAAAGCAGAGCTGGGGCCAGAATCTTGACTATCAGTGAAGTCCTTACTGAATAAGCTATTTACAATGATGCTTTTACAATGGATGACTCAAATTAGGTTCTGAAAGAGATGTCACTGAAGCAAATCTTGAAATAAGAGATACTATTTGAGGAAGGTTGCAAAGGAAAGAGGCTGAGGAGAGAGGATGGGGAAGGTTGAGAGATGGGGAAGGAGATATATATTATAACTGAGTAAGCGCAAAAGAACAGTGGGTAGATGAACATGCAGACTCAATCTTGTACATGGACTTAGAAGGTAAGGAAAATCAGGAACATGAAAGATGAGCGAGATCAAAGTACAGAGCCCAAACTCTACTAAAAGGATTCCAAAGATAATTCAAGAAATATCATGTGCATGCAAAATGATCTGTACTAATATGAAACAAGGCTAGAAAATCTGGGAAGTCAAGAGGAATAGCAGGAATAGCAGCACCTCAAACACTAATCAAGGTGTCTGTTAGATTTAGAGACAGAGTTATCTTAAAAGTCATGTGCACCTGTTTCTGTTTTGTAAGTAGGCTCATTTACGCCATATTTTACATTTCATATATAAGTGATTTCATATGGTGTCTTTCTTACTTCACTAGGTATAACAATCTCTAACTGCATCCATGTTGCTGCAAATGGTATTCTTTCATGCTTTTTTATGGCTAAGTAGTATTTCATTATATATATATATACACACATGCCACATCTTTATCCATTCATCTGTTGACTCACAGACATAGAGAACAGACTTGTGGTTGCCAAGGGGGACTGGGAGTTTTGAGTTAGTAAATGCAAACTATTACTCTTAGAACAGATAAACAACAAGGTTCCTACTTGTATAGTACAAGGAACTATATTCAGTATCCTGGGGTAAACCATGATGTAAAAGAACATTTAAAAGGAATGTATAAATGTGTATAACTGAGCAACTTTGCTGTACAGCAGAAATTAGTACAACACTGTAAATCAACCATACTTTAATTAAATCAAATTAGAAAAAAAAATTCTATTATAAAAAAAAAAAAAGGTCATGTGAAATACTCTTGTTTTTTCAAGGAGAGACAAGGGCCCCGGAATGGTTGCGTGAATCCTTCAAGTTTATGAGCCTGGGTAAACACAGAGGGAAACTAGTTGCCTGACTTCTTCACTTCCAGTTTGGTGTGTTTTTCCACTTTGAGTTGGACTGGGTTCAATATGACAAGCAACAAAGAGAAGAACAATGAAAAAACTGCAGTTTCAGGAAATGGAGTTTACAACTATATTCAATTAGAATTAGAGTAGAAAGTGAAAGGAAGGAGAGGAATTGTCAGTAGTTCTTGCTTCCAGGTCTTATTTTAAGGCCAAGGCTCCCTTGTGGTTACCAACATCACGATACTTCTTCCTAAATTTAAAATCAAATTTCTTCCTTGCAAAACTCACCGACTTACCTTTCCCACCCACCCTACCCATTATGCCTCCTGCATACCTCACCTTGCAAACAAGTCACCTCCTACAAAGCCTCTTGTAACCTCCTGAGCTTGCATAAGTTCTATTATAATATCAGAGAGTGAAGGCAAAGTCAACCACTAGTCTTAATAAAAAGCAGCTAAGATACATTTCTGAGAACTACAGAGTGATTTTTTTTTTTCTATCTACCTAGATATGTGTCAACAGCTCGCTTTCTGACTTGTGAAATCACACAGGGTCTCTGTTGCCCAGAATTTATCGAGTTGTTTTAGAAAACACCTAATGTCAGCAAAGGGAACTATTTTTATCACTGTATGTTGTTTAGCAGCTCTTGATGGTGATCAAATTTACAGCACCTATAAAAGGCAGGACAACCCAAGAGGCTGAGCCAAGAACTTTGATTTCTAAAGAACCAAGCATTACACAGCAAAGATTCTAGCTAGTACCTCAGAAAGTAGGAGGAATAGGATGTTATTAAACAGAAAAGTAAAGGCCTAAAGATTAGGCATACGGCCAAATGAGCAAGTATTTAAATTATCCTATTAATACTAACCCCTCCTTAGAGTTTAGCAATCTAGCAAATATTTATTGAGTGGTTCTGACATACAAGGTTCTATTCTAGATATTAAGAGGATAAACAAAGGTAAGTAAATAAGACTTAGTTCCTTATCTTCAAGAGCTGCCCAAATAGTGCAACACAGAGAAGTATACATAAACGATTATAATGTACAGAGGAATATTTTATATATCAGAATGGCCACTGGCACCAGCAATGTGCTGAAGGTGCCCAGAGGAGCTGGTTCAAGACTGTTTAAGTCTGATGATTATATAAACAAAATTTTACAAATTGTAAGCAATGATGTGGATTAAATCAAATTCTTTTGACTGAAAATTAATTAAAAAGAAGAGCACCTGAGCCATGTATAATTTTGACATTTTATCTGTAAGTTTAATAATAGGATAACACTTTTAAAATGTGAAGGCAATTTTCTTGTGAATTGTTGGTTATTCTCAAACATTGAAAGGAAAAGCTGTTATCTTTAACGCCTCTTAAATGTTTCCAGGTTGTGGGCTTTCCCAGGTAACTAGATGGATGCAGAACCCAAAGCAGTTTTTGCTCTATGGCATTTCCTTTTCTTTGCAGTCTTCTCAGAATTTAGAAATAAACACTCATTCAGTAACAAAGAGAGAGACAATTGGATCAGAAGATCATGGCTACTTCTTCGGGAAATTGTACTACCTGCAGAAAGTTAGTTTGCACTTGGTTGGCTTTCTTTAGAATGTACTGGGGCTAGTCAGTCTGTTTGGTTCACCAGGAGTGCACTTGAATTTTTCCCAGTTTTCACTGGAATTGGGTGGAGCTCAGTCAAGGTTTCATCCTCTGTATGGACTGCCGTTTCTCATACAGGGGAGAGGGGTGTTTCTGAATAGGGGACAGTGATGGGGGTTGTAGCCCATCAAACAGGATTGGGTGTCAAGACGCTGAACTGTTTCAGAAAACCCTCTTTGTGGTACCAATTGGATAGCTGTTATAATCATTTTTATTTGACGATTTTCATTTTAAGGATGAAGAAACAAAAATAGAAAGTGCAAGGTATGTGCCCAGTATCATACACAGCTGGCACATAATCAACATGGATACCAAGGTACAGGTGCTAATAACCCCTGCTCCTGGGGACTTGCTTAAATGTATCTATAAATAGATGGAAAGAAATACTTCTGATGAGGTATTAAAAAGCTATGTGTGTGTATGCATGCTCAGTCGTGCCCAACTCTTTGTGACTGTAGTCTGCCAGGCTCCTCTGTTCATGGGATTTCCCAGGCAAGAACATTGGAGTTGGTTGCCATTTCCTTCTCCAGGGGATCTTCCCAACAACAGGGATTATACCCAGGTCTCCCCATTGGCAGTGGGTTGTTTACCACTGCACCACCTGGGAAGCCTCCATTAAAAGGCTATACTATTTACTAACCTTTCATGACTAAAATTAAGATATCAGAACAACCAGGTTGTCAACAGCAATATTCAGGAATCCAGGTATTTGACATCCTTTAAGCCTTAGTTTGCTCACAATTGGGAACCACCTTAGGGTTAATGTTTCCCCTTAAAGTATTTGTCTTGGCTAGTTGGAGAAAACTTAATATCTACCAGATATTAAGATATGATATCTATCTATCAGATATCATAGCACATAGCATTAGAATTGGATTATTTCTAGATGCTATGTAATCTATTCCCTCAGTAGAAACTGAGTCTCAGAAAAATGACATATTGCCCAAGGTAACTCGCTGGAGTTAGTACTAGAAGCTCAGCCTACTGACTGTCACAGAGAGAAGGAATAGGTTGCCTCTGTACCTTGCATTTGGTCCTCAGCCACAACCCTGTATCCTGTATGTTAGTTATCCCAATGACACTGCTCTTCCTCAAGTGCCTCCTGGCTTAAAGCATCAAATCTAGGGGACACTTTCCAGGTATGTTCTCCAAAGCATTCCTATCTTCCTTAAACTCTCGGCTCCACTGAATTGCATGGCTCCTTTCCCTCGATTTCTCTCCGAACATTCTGACCACTTTTTCTTATTCTCTGTCACTGGCCTCTAAAATATTGGTGTTCATTACAGTCTCATACTCAGCCTCTTCTATCTTTCTACATTCACTGTCTTTTTACATACTACCTTGGGAGTCTCGGCAGTCTCCGTAGCCTTCCACTGTGTGTTGTGTGCTTGTGGTTATTAAAGGGATATCTATAAGCTTGGTGACTCCTGAGCTGCTAGCCTTTTCCTCCTCTACCTGTTGGATAGTTCCATGTGGTCTCTATAGTCATTCAAGTTTAACACATTTACAGATTTCTTAGAACACATACACACACACACATCCATGCATGCACACACACTTATAGACAGATACACGGATGGAGAGAGAAAGAGAGAGATCACATCTTGTGATAGCAATGATACAGTTGTAAAAAACTTGTTTGAATCTCAGGTTAAATACACAGAGACTAAGAAAGATCATGCAAAAAAGAAATAAGGAAGCAAACTGTTCATCTTACATAGTGGGGAAGTGGGGCTGGAACATTGTCCAATTACTGCCATGAATAATCAGTTAAATATAAGTTTAAGGAGGCATTTGAAAAATACTAAGGCAACAACCAGTAATGATAGAATCAAGAGGTCTAACTGCAAATTGCTTCAGAAAAGCACAGAAATACAACACAATACATGGAGTAAAAAGAACAGGAGGAGAACATCAAGGAAACAGAAAAAAACAGACAAGATAAAGAAAGAGAAGAGATGCAAGATTTAAAGCTATTAATACAGTGATTAGGAAGAATTTTTAATAACAAGGATGCTTATGGCTGTTATATAATAAGTAATGCCTCATGAAAAAAGCAGGCTACAAAACTGCATGAACAAATGATCACAAATATGTATAACATGCAAGGATGTTTACAGGCAGCAGAGTACAGGAGTTAGGAATATGTACTGTATGGACTTCCCTGGCAGTCCAGTGGTTAAGATTTTGCATTCCAATGCAGGGGGTGCAGGTTCGATCCCTGGTCAGGGAGCTTAGATCCCACATGACTCATGGCCAAAAAAAAACAAAACATAAAACAGAAGCAATATCGTAACAAATTCAATAAAGACTTTAAAAAAAAAGGTCCACATCACAAAATATCTTTAAAAAATCTAAAGAATATGTATTGTAGAATCCACAGATACAGATTTGAATCTGTAATCCATGACTTACGATGTGAATTTGATCCAGCTATCAAGACTACTGTATCTCAATTTCCTTTTTTTAAAAAAGACGATAATAATGATACCTACTTAAGAGTCTGTTGGTAAAGATGAAATTAAAATGACTTGCAAGCTTTAGAAAAGTGCTGGGCACATAGAATGTGCTCAGTCAGTGGTAATGATGATTACATTATTAACTCCTTAATAAATAGCATCCTAGTGCTTCTGTCTCATTCCCTAAGGGCTTCCTTTGCATAGCAGTGTGGTGAGATAGCTTGGATAGGAACTAAGGAGGCCCGAATCCTGGCCCTGGATCTGCTAATAACTAGCTCTGCAATCTTGAGGAATCTATACCCTGTCCAAAGAGGAGCTGGCCTCAATGCTCTTGCAAGCTCTACAAAACTAAACTGTGCTATGATGGAAAGAGACAAGAGGAAAGAGACATGAAATAAGGAGAATCATGACGCTGAACTTGGCCACTAACACATCGTCCCTGGGTTTCAGTTTGTCTTGCCTGACAGGTAGCTTTGTAGAGACAAGAATATGCCATATGCCATCGAAATAAAACCCACATCATAACCATTTCTGGCCATGGAGCCACTGATGATGGAGGCGAGGAAGGTGCTGGCGGATCCTCTGTCAAGACTCTAATCAGAAAAGACATCCAGGTTCTGCCACCTTCCAGTGCAGTCACAGTGTTCAGCATGGAAAATTACATGAATTTCCTCTTTTATCAGACAATCTTCCTTTGCCAGTATTATTTCTCCATCAGTAACAATGCTAATGAGAACCAAAGTTCAGGTGCTTTACTCATTAAATGATTTCTTTTTTATAAGTACTGAAAGAAACCTTGTTGTTTCACTGCATAAACTGGCTGTGATACAGATTTAGTAACTTCTCTTCATTCTAGGCAACAATAGCCTATGTTCTAGAAACATATTCACCACCACTGGAAGTGGGAAGAGAGCCAGTCAATTACAACCACCTCCACCAAGAGACATGGCACATCCCCTGGGCAAGTCATCAAGTATCCAACCTGTGGCAGGTCAGACACACCCTCCAGGGATATAACAGTGCTTGGAAGATGGCAGACAAGAGCTAGGCTACAGAGTGGTTGTATTTGTTTGTTTGTTGATAAATCTGCCCAAATGGGATGGTCGTGGGATCAAACAAATTTAAGACCACGAGTTTCAAGAAATGAAAGAAGACTGCAAATACTGAGTCAGATGCTACAGGCAAAGCACAAAGAATGAGAAACAAATTAGGGGTCAGAACTCCAGAACCTCTTCTACCCAACAAACAAAGAACAGTTCTTAATTTCCTCTGGCAGGAGATCGATGATCACATCTGAAACAACAAGAAGAATTTGTGAGCTGTTTCCAAAGCAGATGGAGAGAGGCAGCACTTCAGAATAAGTCTAAAAGTCCATCCATCTTGACAAGAACTTACTAACCAACTGAAGGATGAGCCTCTGCTCAGCAGACTGGGTGAAAAAGAGGCTAAGACACAAATGGAGAGTGATCCTCTGAAACAGACATGCTGAGTACTTAGACAATTTGTTGTTGTTGTTTAGTCGCAAAGTCATGTCCGACTCTTTTGTGACCCCAGGGACTGTAGCCCGCCAGGCTCCTCTGTTAATGGGATTTCCCAGCCAAGAATACTGGAGTGGGTTGCCATGCCCTCCTCCAGGGGATCTTCCCAACCCAGGGACGGAACCCAGGTCTTCTGAATTGGCAGGCAGATTCTTTACCAGGCAGAGCTACCAGGGAAGTCCAAGTTAGTCAATACCTTGAAGAGATGAAGAGTCACAGACATAGCCACAGTTCCCTATATGAAATTAAATCCTGAAAAACCACCCCCCAAAAAAGAGAAAAAAAAATTAAAAGTGCCAAATTTAAAGGGCTTGTACAATTCTAACAACATGCAGATTGCTCCACTGAAAAATTCTAGATTTCAATAACCTGCAGAGTGAGACCACTTGGGATATTTATTCTGAGTTTCTGGTATTCAACCAATATAAGAATCCATTTACTTTTTCTAATTTTATTTTCCTCCAGACTTCAGCACTGATTAAATCTAGGATACCACCCTATGTAATATGTTACACAGGCTTATGTGTGAGTGTTTGGTACATGCCAAAGAAAATTTATTTGTAAGGGATCAGAAAGCTGGACATAAATGACTTAGGAAAGACAGCACAGAGAATTCTCAAATAGAAGAAAGGAATGAGTAGGGCTTGAGAAGAGCTTCCCAGGTGGTGCTAGCAGTAAAAAACCTGCCTGGCAATGCATGAGACATAAGAGATGAGGGTTTGATCCCTGAATTGGAAAGATCCCCTGGAGGAGGGCATGGCAACCCACTCCAGTATTCTTCCTGGAGAGTCCCATGGACAGAGGAGTCTAGCAGGCCAAGGTCCATAGGGTTGCAAAGAGTTGGACACGACTGAAGCGACTCAGCATGCATGCATGCAGGGCTTGAGAATCCAGAACTGTATGATTAGAAGGGGATAAGAAAAAACCAAAAGACAATTTGAACTACCTCCCCAGTCACATAAGGCTGGCTGGTTCAAGGTATGATGCTGGACAGACAAACTGACACACCTTAAGGTGTGGAAGTATGGGACCAGTCCATGATCAGGCAGGTGGGGGAGGTGCACAGGGGAGAATGATTGATTAGAAGAGGGAAATGATTAGAAAATGGTGGGGCTTGCAGATTTCCAAGAGGCCAAGTCTCCAGCCTCCTCATTTAAAGGGCTAAGAAACTGAGACCTAAATATATTGATCAAAATTACTTAGTTATTATGGTTGCTACTGGAAGCAGGCTTCCTTGGTGGTTCAGTGGTAAAGAATCCACCTGCCAATTCAGGAGACATAGGCTTGGTGCCTGGATTGGGAAGTTTCCCTGGAGGAGAAAATGACAACCCACTCCAGTATTCTTGGCTGGGAAATCCCATGGACAGAGGAGCCTGGTGGCTACAGTCCCTGGGGTGGCAAAGAGTCGGATATGACTGAGCAACTAAACAACAACATCAACGACAGGGTGTCCCAAATTCCCCAGGTTAATGCTCTGGTCTCTACTGAACACACCAGGCACTGGCATCTGCATCTCATTCTCACCCTCCCATTATCTGAACTGTCTGAAGCTTGTAATAGAGTTCTTGACCTTCACCAAGATCTTGAAGCTTTCTCCATCCTTCCCTTGTAATCTGTCCCTGTTTCTACAGGTTTTCCTTCTAACTTGACTACTTCTTCTTTTCCATTCCCTCCTCCTCAACCTGCCCCTTCAAATGTGTGTTTTCCAGGCCCAATCCCTGGTCTACTCTTTTCTCTTAATACATATACCACATATAACTTAACATATTTTAAAAATCTGTATTTCTTTCTCACAGAGCACAGACTAATTGCATGCCTCAAATCTAAGCAATAGTAGTGGGTATTTATTATGCTGTCTGGCCTACCTTAAATTTTTTGCTTCCTACATTTATTTCCCTTGGGGTAACTCCTCATTCCACTCATAGATTCACAAGCCTGTAGACAAGTGTCATTGTGCCCATAGAATATATGTGTTAGGGGAAGCACACTGATTGAAACCGCCCACCCTGGCCAGGCACCATAGTAACCATTTGCATGAGTTGTTTTTTGACAGGAGATCCTGATAAGGAATACAGAAGTAATAAGCCACCACCAACTGGAAGAGTTTGGGAAAGGTCGAAAGGACACACTGTATGTCTGTCCACTTCCCAGAATCCCTCTCGCTAGCATCCATCTTGGCTGAGCGATGCGTGTGCCACCAGGAAAGACTCTGAGTTAGAATGATTGGCCAAAGACCACCTGGAAACTAATCCCATCACCATAAAACCTGACATTGCAAGTCACACAGCAGAGCAGTTCTCCTGGGTTCCCTTACCCTACTGCTCTCCACCCAGGTGCCCTTTTCCAAAAAAAATCTCTTGCTTTGTCAGCACATGCATCTCCTTGGACAATTCATTTCTGAGTGTTAGACAAGAGCCCAGTTTCGGGCCCTGGAAGGGGTCCACCTTCCTGAGACATATGTTTTAAATATTTCATGTATTTATTTAATATTTGGTATTTTGATATCTTAAAGAAAATGCTTTAGCTGGGAAGAGACTGCTCCTCCCAGAGCTAGTTAATTTTTGTGAAAGTGAAAGTATTAATCACTTAGTTGTGTTTGACTCTTTGCGACCCCATAGACTGTAGCCTGCCAGGCTCCTCTGTCCAAGGGATTCTCCAGGCAAGAATACTGGAGTGGGTTGCCATGCCCTTCTCCAGGGGATCTTCCTGACCCAGGGATCAAACCCAGTTCTCCCACACTGTGCGTAGATGGTTTACTGTTTGAGCTAGCCAGGAAGAGACAGCCAAAGATCTCTCTAGAAGCAAGCCTTTGATATGCAGCTATGCTATCCAGAGCCACACCTTTTCTTTCTGGCCCAGGAATGCTTATTGTCTGTTCAGTCACTAAGTCCTGACTCTCTGCAACCCTGTGAACTGCAGCATGCCATTATTCCCTGTCCTTCACTATCTGCTGGAGTTCGCTCAAACTCATGGCCATTGAGTTTGTGATGCCATCCAAACATCTTATCTTCTGTCATTCCCTTCTCCCCCTGCCCTCAATCTTTCCCAGCATCAGGGTCTTTTCCAATGAGTCAGTTCTTCACATCAGGTGGCCAAAGTATTGGAGCTTCAGCTTCAGTATCAGTCCTTCCAATGAATATGCAGGGTTGATTTCCTTTAGGATTGACTGATTTGATCTCTTTGCAGGCCAAGGGACTCAAGAGTCTTCTCTAGCACTACAGTTTGAAAGTATCAATTCTTTGGCACTCAGCCTTTTTACCGTTCAACTCTCACATCTGTACATGACTACTGGAAAAACCATAACTTTGACCAGGAATCCAAGGAGGCAACACTCCTCTGCCTTAAATCATACTGGACCAGGTGCTTGAGACCATTCCTATGGCCTAAAGCCACCCAAAGTATTCAAACTAGCCTATCCCAAACTTTTTCCCTGCCCTGCTTCCCCTTTGTCTAGAAGCTCCAGTAAAGGCTCTGGCCTAAATCTTCCCCTTGCTCTTGTCTTCCTGATCACCTTGGCCTCCTCCTCAGGTGGTCCCATGTGGGATTCTGTGTCTCCTGTCTCTAGGATCCTTGAATCTAATAAACTTTGTTTTTCTCAGCCTCTCTTTCTGTCTCTTCTTGTGGCCACCCCTGAATAGCCATCTCATAAAACGAAACACATTCAATCTATTTTGTGCTTTCTCTAGTCATGGACCAAACCAATCACCCTCTTTAGAATAGTTCCCACTTTTTGGTTGTGTAAGAATCACTTACGTTCCCCAATAAAATGTAGATTCTGAATCTCCAGCCTTTCCACCTCCAGAGATTTTTGATGATTCAATAGGCTGGGGAGGCGCTGTGCATTTTAATACACACTTGCAGGAGATTCAGATTGGGGAGACTCACAGATTTGAATAGAACATGTATTTCAAGCTGTAACGCAGAGTGTAAGTATGTCACAGGTAATGGCACTACCTTCTGTGTCTTTGTCCCTCCTGGTAAGGGTGCCAGGCACAGTGTGGGACATGCTAAGTGATGTCCTCTCAAAGAAGAGATGCTCACCAAAAGATCTGACATATGCCGTGGAATATTACCCACATGAAATGCAAGATCATGTGTGGAAATAAGTGGAAATGTGTTTCAGACCACACACAAAGGTTCCAGAGGACTTGGTTCTCCTCTTAGATAACCTAGTGTTTCAGGGTCTCAGTAGTCCCATCATCTCTTGTTTACTGTTCACAACTGTTATATCATCTACCGGTTACTCCTTACCATGCACGACCCCTTACTGTTTGCAAAGGGATTCGGCATCTAGCATCAAGCATAATGCACGCAAGTAGATTCCTCAATGCTTGGTGAGTTTCAGAGAGCAACACCACACTTACGTTATGTCTTTTGGCATTATGGCATCACAGTCACCTAACTTCTAGTTTTGGCTTCTTAAGAACTCTTTATTCTTTTAGGCACAAGGCTATTCAACGGGCCCATACTTTGCAGATTTTTACAAAAGCCTTACAACCAATGTTCTGCTTATCTGCTGTTGGAAAGTTATGCTCAATTAATTTGTTCAGTCTTTATTAAACAAGTTATTTCTGTGCTGGCAAAAGGTCAATTTAATTGCACCAATAACTTTGAAAACGACAGTTCAATCAATACAATTGTGTTATATACGTGCACTAAAATTTACCTTGTGACTTTCAGGAGCAAATTGCAAACAATAGCAGTTAACAGCAATTTATTCCTGCTTTTCCCAAACTACTTCACTTCCTAATCCCCCTAAACAAAATCTGCTGAGTGTATCCCATAAACTGCGGCTTGAAATCAGCTCACTAGCCAGTATATCATTTAGACAGTTGTGGGACAGCTACTAAGAAAAGGGAAGAAATGAGTTTAAGTGTACTCCTCACCTTTAGCAATTGATGACTTAATCACAAACTTTTATCAATTAATTGATCAATCAGGTCAGAAATCCTTTCATAAAGTCCATTTAGTAGGAAAGCAAACATTCGGTGCAGTGGCAGATATCAAATGGAAGAACACAGAGCCCCTGATCTGAAGGAGAGCTTGTTTTTCTTCCAAAAGTGAAGTGAAGTCACTCAGTCGTGTCCAACTCTTTGCGACCCCATGGACCGTAGCCTACCAGGCTTCTCCGTCCATCGGATTTTCCAGGCAAGGGTACTGGAGTGGGGTGTCATTTCCTTCTCCATTTTCTTCCAAAGGCCAGATGTAAATAGGTAAAAAGTTAAATAGTGGTAACAATTTTAAATTGCTAGTCAAAATAAAAAAAAAATAAAGAAGAAGAAATATCATAAAGCATCTGATTAGCTGTTGGATTAATAGAACAACTGACAGAGAGAGTTAGGGGAAAGAGGTTTCTCAGGCTTTGGTGGTTTCATAAGTTTTAGAGAAAGAGTGGGAACTTGGACATTCCTAAATGACAAGTAGGATTGGGATGGAGAAAGGAATAAATATGTGAGTAAAGGCACAGGGTATAGAAGTGAAATGACATTTTTGTGAAGTGAAATGACATGTTTGTGGGACTCTGAGGAAAGAATCCAACAGAACAGTGGGCATGTATGGATTCTCTGTGGGTGCACTCTAGATATTCACCCAAGATTAAAATCCTTCCACAATTAGAGAATGTGAAAATGCAAGCAATACAAGTTAAGAAGTATTTAAAATAATCTTCAGATAAACTGAGCTTTCCAAATAAACATAATATTAAAAGGAATGGTCAGGAATGGGCCCTAAATGAAGATTTAATATAGAGTTCCACACTTGGCAATGGTGAAAATAAGAGGCAGAGTTTGTTGACAAAGCATTTGCAGAGAGCAAAGCTTGTTCTGAACACCACAACCTTTGCAGGCTATTCCCACCAGCTTCAAGCAATAACAGCACACATTTTCAGCTCAGCTGCCTTGGCTTTTGAAACCAAATGCTGCCCTAAGATAATGAATTCAAAAAGGGGAACTCAAGTGTGAACACTCAGCAATGTGGAAAATCCTTTTGTGTACTTTCTAATTTTCTGTTTGTTTTCATCTCTGCAGAGATGCACAGAAGCTACTTTTGGGGGCAGGTTGAGTCTTCATCCAGCTCCCACTATAAGTGTGCTAGGTTCTCTGTGAAGATTTCTCTGTTGACGTGCAGATGTGATGAGGAAATGACAAGAATGCATAAGATTTCCCTCTGAGCACTGTGTTGAGAGTTATTGGTTCTACATTTCCTGGCATAGTTAAGGCCCAGAGCTAAGAATCCAATGACCCCTAGGCCTTCTTGCATTTCATTCTGTAACATCCCATCCTGTCTAGTCCTGAAGCTCTGGGACAACAAGCTCAAAGAGAGTTCATTGTGGAGACTGCTGACCAAAGAGGGAGAATCAATGTTTTAGATACAGAACTCTGACTTCTGCCTTTCTGTCATTATTTCCCCAACTGTTAATAACAGATATCTAAAACTGTTGTTATGGGCTCTGGACAGAGACTCAAAGTTAGACCTGGGACAAAATCACCACCTAGAGTTGGGACTTTGGGAATATTTTTTGTTGTTGTTGCTGTTTGTTTGCAGAGTGAAAATAATCATATATATAGCATATAATTGAAAAGCAGATTAAAGGAGGTAAGTTATGAAATAATTTTAGCAGAGTGCCTGACAACAAATATTCATTCCCTTTTTCTGTGGATATTTATTTAAAATGGCTTTGTGTACCTGTGGTCTGAACTTCATCTTAGAACTTTAAGAATACATAATTTGAGGGACTTCCCTGTTCGTCCAGGAGTTAAGAATCCGCCTTGCAATGCGGGGAATGTGAGCTTGATCCCTGGTCAGGGAACTAGTGGTTCAGCGGGTAAAGAATCTGCCAGCAATGCAGGAGATTTACAAAAACACAGGTCCATTCCCTGGGTCAGGAAGGCCCCCTGGAGGAAGAAATGGCAACCTACTTCAGTATTCTTGCCTGGAAAATCCCATGGACAGAGGAGCCTGGTGGGCTACAGTCCATGGGTTCCCAAAGAATCGGCCCTGACTGAGCTCATGTCACGCATGCAGGGAATTAAGATCCCACATGCCATGGAGCAACTCAGCCCTGTGCACCATAACTACTGAGCCCATGCCATAACTAGAGAGTCTGTGCATTGCAACGAGTGATCTCACATGATGCAAGGAGGATCCCACAAACTGCAACTAAGACCCAACACAGCCAAATACATACATATACAATTGTATAAAAATAAAGACATAATTTTAACGATAACAGCAATTAATAGTTAACAAGATATGCATATTAAATAATACGTAAATATCTTAATGAGTTACATACAGAACTCTGCAAAACGTTTTTTAGCCAGTGTTTTGCTCCTATTTTGGACAAATCTTGTTTAAATAAATGGGTGAGTGACACGAGGTTGGGGTACAACTAAGGAGGCTCCTATAGGGCCCAGGCTGACCTTGGAGATACTGCAAGTTCAGTTCCAGATGATAGCAATACAGTAAATATCACAATAAAGCAAGCCAAACAAATTTTTTGGTTTTATAGTGCATGTAAAAGTTATATTTACAATATACTACAGTCTATTAAGTGTACAAATACCATTATATCTAAAAACAAGGAAATACCTTAGTTAAAAATACTTCATTGCTAAAAAATATTAATTATCATCTGAACCTTTAGAGTTTCACAATCTTTTTCTGGTGGAGGGTCTTGCCTCAACAGCCACGGCTACTGACTGATCAGGATGATGGTTGCTGAAGGTAGGGCTGGATGTGCCTGTTTCTTAAAATAAGGCAACATCTATCAAAATCGGAGTTAGTCCTCTCAAGTCCTCACACTGCTTTATCAACTCAGCTTATATAACATTCTAAATCTTTTTTTGTCATTTTAATGATCTTCACAGTATCTTCACCAGGAGTAGATTTCATCTCAGCAACCCACTTTCTTTGTTCACCCATGAGAAGCAACTCCTTAGGCATTTAAGTTTTATCATGAGATTACAACAATTCAGTCTCACCTTCAGGTTCCACTTCTAATTCTATTTCTCTTGCTATTTCCACTGCATCAGCAGTTACTTCCTCTACTAAGTCCTGAACCCCTCAAAGTCATCCATTAGGGTTGGAATTGACTTCTTCCGAACTACTCTTAATGTTGATATTTTGACCTCTTTCCATAAATCATGAATGTTCTTCATGACATCTAGACTGGTGAATCCTTTCCAAAAGGTTTTCAGTTTACTTTGTCTAAATCCATCACAGGAATACACGGCAGCTATAGCTTTACAACATGTATTTCTTAAATAGTACAGTTTGAAAGTAAAATTAATCCTTGATCCATGGGCTGGAGAACGGATGTTTTGTTAGCAAACATGACAACAACATCAATCTCTTTGTAAATCTCCATCAGAGCTGGGTAACCAGGTGCATTATCAATGAGAAATTGCATTTTGAAAGGAGTCTTTGTTTCTGAGCAGTAGGTCTCAACAGTTGTCTAAAATTTTTTCAGTAAATCGTGTTGTAAACAGATGTGTTGTCATCTAGACTTCACTGTTTCGCTTATAGAGAACAAGCAGATTAGCTTTCACATAAATGTTAAAGGCCCTAAGGTTCTGGAATGTGCATTGGTTTCAACTTTAGAGTCATCAGCTGTATTAGCCCCCAACAAGAGTGTCAACTTCCCCCTTGAAGCTTTGAAGCCAGGCCTTGACTTCTCCTCTCTAGTTATGAAAGGGCTAACTGACATCTTCTTTCATAATAAGGCTGTTTGGGCTCCAATAACAATCTGTCATCTAGTGTAAACAATATTCATTAATCATCTTAGCTAGATCTTCTGGATAACTTGCTGGAGCTTCTGTATCAGCACTGGCTGCTTCATTTTGTACTTTTTAGTTATGGAGATGACTTCTTTCCTGAAACCTCATGAACCAATCTCTGCTCACTTCAAACTTTTTTTTCTGCAGCTTGCTTACTTCTCTCAGCCTTCAAAAAACTGAAAAGAGTTAGGGCCTTGCACTAGATTAAGGTTTGGTTTAAGAGAATGTTGTGGCTGATCTGACCTTCTGTCAGACCACTAACATTTTCTCCCTATCAGCAATAAGATTATTTTGCTTTCTTATCATTTGTGTGTTCACTTGAGTAGTATTTTTAATTTCCTTCAAGAACTGCTCCTTTGCATTCACATCTTGGCTATTTGGTGCAACAGGCCTCTCTCTAGGCCTATTTGGGCTTTCAACATGCCCTCCTCCCTGAGTTTAATCATTTCTAGTTTTTGATTTAAAGTGAGAGACATGTGACTCTTCCTTTCACTTGAAGGAAAGGAGGCCGCTGTAGGGTTATTAATTGGCCTAATTTTAATACTGCTGTGTCTCAGGGAATAGGGAGGCCCAAAGAAAAGGAGAGAGATGAGGCAACAGCCAGTCAGTGGAGCAGTCAGAACACACACAATTTATTGATTGTTTGCTGTCTTATACAGGCATGGTTCATGGAGCCCCAAGACAATTATAATAGTACCATTAAAGATCACAGATCACCATAACAAATATAATAACCATGAAAAAGTTTGAAAGATCCCATGAATTACCAAAATGTGTGCTTAGTCACTCAGTTGTGTCTAACTCTTTGGGACCCCATGGACTGTAGCCCACGAGGCTCCTCTGTCCATGGAAATTTTGGAGTGGGTTGGCAGTTCCTACTGCAACCAAAATGTGATACAGAGATAAGAAGTGGGTAAATGATGTTGGAAAAATGGTATCAATAGATTGCTTGACCAGGTTACCTTATGGTAACATGAAACTTCAATTTGTCAAAAAAAAAAAAAAAAACAATTTCTGCAAAGTGCAATAAGTAAAACACAATAAAATAAGCTATGCTTATTTGCAGACATATTTCTACTCTCTCCTAGAGAAGGGAAAGGCTACCCACTCCAGTGTTCTGGCCTGGAGAATTCCATGGATTATATAGCCCAAGGGGTAGCAAAGAGTCAGACATGACTGAGCGACTTTCACCTTTGATGGTCTGAAGAGGGGTTGGCTAATATACAAGTGACGGAATACCATGAGCTTTAGATTTAACCATGCATGGTCTTCTCCTTTATTTTGCTATCCTTGAGATTAAAGACAAGATCAGGCCATAAGAAAGTAGCAATAACCTAGGTTCCAGGATCCCTGTGTTCAAGCCCAGCTCCACTACTAACAGTATGATCTCAAGCAGGAACAAATCACATCTCCTCTTAAGTATCAGACTCCTCATTCGATATATGAAAGCTAGGCACATCTCATTTTTTTTGAAGTGGTGAGATTCATATTTTTAAGAAACTCTTACAGAGACCTACTTGCAAAGCATATGGACAAAGAACAAACAACTGCAGCCTTCTCATTTTCTCCCTTCTTTCAATTCCAAACCTGGCTGCCAGGAACACGATTTGAGAGTCTGAAATAGTAGTGTCTTTAAGACATTACCTGGCTACATGAATCTAAGGAGCACAAAATATGAGAAGGAGAAGGGGTGCTGTTTTCTGGTTTCTTCGTGCTATACTGTCAACCTGCTCTAATTGAGCCATGCTGTGTAGACTGTCTGATCCTGCAGTACTTCATGCTCCCAGGCCAGCAGTTACTAACTCTTATATAAAAATCTGGAACAAAACCCTTGACTTCAGAGAGAGGCCTCTCCAGGAGGTACTGAGTTTATGGTCACTTATATTCAGAGAGGAAGTAGGAGGAATTTCTGCCCTGGGCATTCGGGCTAAATGGCCATACTCTGAAACATGTTTTTCTTAGTGAAGAACAGTCTAAAGCAGGGGTCTCCAAGCCCTGAGCCACAGGCTGATAGCTGCCTGTTAGGAATCGGGCTGCACAGCAGTAAGTGAGCAGTTGTCTTTCATGAGACGGGTCCTGGTGCCAAAAAGGCGCCAAAAGGTCTAAAGGACATTTCTCTATCTCTGAGCATCATGTTCTAGTCAATGTGTGATTCACACTTTCTGAATTTCATAAAATAAAGGACAAAATATATCTAATTTCCTTTCTTCTTACAGAAAAATGGTCAGGAATTTTAATCCATATTACATGTATTGCTCTGTGGCTTCCCTGGGGGTTCAGTTAGTAAATAATCTGCCTCAATGCAGGAGATCCAGATTTGATCCCTGGAGAAGGAAATGGGAACCCACTCCAGTATTCTTACCTGGGAAATCCCACAGCAGAGGAGCCTGGCGGGCTACAGTCCATGCAGTTGCAAGAGGTGGACATGACTGAGTGCTTAAATCAGTAACACCACTACCAGCACCACAACCACCACCACCACCGCAGTGTAAAGGCTCTTTAGCCGTCTGAAGTCTAACAAAGCAGACAGTTCCTGTTGATGTTAGGTCACTAATGTCTCATAATTTGTGTTTTCCTCCTTTGTCCAGTCCAAGCTTTGACTCTTTGATCTAGGGGCAGGAACCAGAAACCATGCTTAATGTAGACAGGCACATGGGCTGGTCAGGCATCTCACGGTAGGGATCACAACTATAAGTCTGCCAGAATGCGAGGAAACTGAGACTGTCAGCTTGTGGAAATATATGTAAATGCAAAGCTTCTTTAAAAAAAGAGCTTTGTAGATTCTCTAAAAGTTTGTTGCTGTTCAGTCGCTCAGCTGTGTCTGACTCTTTGCGACCCCATGAACCGCAGCATGCCAGGCTTCCCTCCTTCACCATCTCTTGGAGCTTGCTTAAACTCATGTCCATTGAGTCAGTGATGTCATCCAACCATCTCATCCTCTGTCATCCCCTTCTCCTCCTGCCTTCAATCTTTGCCAGCATCACAGTCTTTTCTAATAAGTTGGCTCTTTGAATCAGGTGGCCAAAGTACTGGAGCTTCAGCTTCAGCATCAGTCCTTCTATTAAATATTCAGGATTGATTTTCTTTAGGATGGACTGGTTTGATCTCCTTGCAGTCCAAGGGCTCTCAAGAGTCTTCTCCAACATCACAGTTCAAAAACATCAATTCTTCAGAATTCAGGCTTCTTTATGGTCCAACTCTCACATACACGACTACTAAAAAAACCATAGCTTAGACTATATAGACCTTTGTTGGCAAAATAATGTCTCTACTTTTTAATACACTGTCTAGGTTTGTCATAGCTTTTCTTCCAAAGGGCAAGCGTCTTTTAATTTCATGGCTGCAGTCACCATCTGCAGTGATTCTGGAGCTTAAGAAAATAAAGTCTGTCACTGTTTCCCACCCCATCTATTTGCCATGAAGTGATGGGACCAGATGCCATGATCTTAGTTTTTGAATGCTGAGTTTTAAACCAGCTTTTTCAGTCTCCTCTTTCACCTTCATCAAGAGGCTCTTTAGTTCCTCTTCGCTTTCTGCCATAAGGGTGGTGTCACCTGCATGCCTGAGGTTGTTGATATTTCTCCCAGCAATCTTGATTCTACCTTGTGCTTCATCCAGTCCAGCATTTCTCATGATGTACTCTGCATATAGATTAAATAAGCATGGTGACAATATACAGCCTTGACGTACTCCTTTCCCAATTTGGAACCAGTCCATTGTTCCATGTCCTGTTCTAACTGTTGCTTCTGGACCTGCATACAAGTTTCTTAGGAGGCAGATAAAGTGGTCTGGTATTCCTGTCTCTTTAAGAATTTTCCACAGTTTATTGTGATCCACATAGTCAAGGCTTTAGTGCAGTCAATGAAGCAGAAGTAGATGTTTTTCTGGAATTCTCTTGCTTTTTTGATGATCCAATGGATGCTGGCAATTTGATCTCTGGTTCCTCTGCCTTTTCTAAATCCAGCTTGAACGTCTGGAAGTTCACAGTTCATGTACTGTTGAAGACTGGCTTGGAGAATTTTGAGCATTACTTTGCAAAATGTGAGATGAGTGCAATTGTGTGGTAGTTTGAACATTCTTTGGTGTTGCCCTTCTTTGGGATTGGAATGAAAACTGACCTTTTCCAGTCCTGTGGTCACTGCTGAGTGCTGGCATACTGAGTGCAGCACTTTCACAGCATCATCTTTTAGGATCTGAAATAGCTCAACTGGATTCCATCATCTCTACTAGCTTTGTTCGTAGTGATGCTTCCTAAGGCACACCTACTTCACACTCCAGGATGTCTGACTCTAGGTGAGTGATCACACCATCTCGGTTATCTGGGTCATTAAGATCTTTTTTGTACAGTTGTGTGTTTTCTTCCCACCTCTTCTTAATATCTTCTGCTTCTGTTAGGTCCATACCATTTCTGTCCTTTATGTGCTCATCTTTGCATGAAATGTTCCCTTGGTATCTCTAATTTTCTTGAAGAGATCTCTAGTCTTTCCCAATCTATTCTTATCCACTGTTTCTTTCAACTGATCACTGAGGAAGGCTTTCTTATCTCTCTTTGCTATTCTCTGGAACTCTGCATTCAGATTGTATATCTTTCCTTTCCTCCTTTGTCTTTCACTTCTCTTCTTTTCTCAGTTATTTGTAGGCCTCCTCAGACAGCCATTTAGACTTTTTGCATTTCTTTTTCTTGGGGATGATTTTGATCACTTCTGTACAATGTTAGGAACCTCTGTCCATAGTTCTTCAGGCAGTCTATCAGATCTAATCCCTTGAATCTATTTGTCACTTCCACTGTATAATCGTAAAGGATTTGATTTAGGTTATATCTTAATGGCCTAGTGGTTTTCCCCACGTTCTTTTATTTAGTTGTTCACCCATAAAACCATCACTAGATTGTAGAAATGAGTATATCCCTTACCCCTTACAGACTCCTTGTGCCCTTTGTACTCCGTCCTTCCCACTCTTCCCCATCCCACTCCCATTACCAGGCAACCACTGGTCTGTTTTTTTCTGTGCTTGTTTTTTTTAAATTTTTACAATGTTGAGTTGGGTTCTGCCATACAACAACGTGAATCTGCCATAATTATCCCTACATCGTCTCCCCTCCTCACCTCCCTCCCCTCCCCCATCCCATCCCTCTAGGTCATCACAGAGTGCCAGACTGTGCTACCTGGGCTACACAGCAGCTTCTCTCCAGCTGTCCATCTTACACCCATAGTGTATATATGTTGTTGCTGCCTTCTCCATTTGTCCCACTCTCTCCCTCCCCAACTGTGTCCACAAATCCATTCTCTACAGCTGTGTCTCCATTCCCATTGTCTTTCACTATAAATGAGTCTATATTTTCTAGACTTTTCCATAAATGACATCAAGCGGTACGTTCTCTTTTTGTTTAGCTTCTTTCCCTTGGCAAAAATATTTTAGATTTCTCCATATTGCATCAGCTATTAACAGTCCATTTGGCTTCATGGATGAGTACATTTGACTGTGTGGCTGTACTACAGTCCATTCATCCACTCCCCTGTCCACGGACATCTGAGTTGTTTTCAGTTTGGGGCTATCACTGATAAAGCTGCTAGGGACACTTGTGTACAAATTCTTGCTTGTGTTCATTTCTTCTGGGAAAATACCTGGAAATAGAATAGCTGGTTCATCATAAAGTTTCTTAACTTTTTAAGACCAGTGGCATTCAAAAACACAGTTAAGGAGGGAGAAAGTGGGAAAATGGAGAAGGTAGCAACAACGTGTATACGTTATTAGGTGTGAGATGGATAGCTGGTGAGAAGCTGCAGTGTAGCACAAGGAGCCCCGTCAGGCACTCCTCTGTGATGATCTAGAGGGCTGGGATGGGGGGAAGGGAGGGAGGTTTGGGAGGGAGGGAATGTAGGGATAATTATGGTGGATTCACATTGTTGTATGGCAGAAACCAACACAGCATTGTAAAAATTTTAAAAGCAAACAAACACAAAAAGAAAACAGACCTGTGGTTGCCTGGTGATGGGAGTGGGATGGGGAAGGGTGGGAAGGAGGGAGTACAAAAGGCAGAGGAAGCTGTAAGGGGTAACGGATATACTCATTAACTTGATTGTAGTGATGGCTTCATGGGTGAATAACAATAAAAAAAAAAAAAAACCTTAGCAAATTGTACATGGTATATATGTGCAGTTTACTGAATGTCAGTTATGCCTCAGTAAAGCTGGTTTTGTAAAAGATCAGAGAAAGAACTTAGAACAAAATAGAAGAGACAGAGAAATGCCCCCATAGTTTCTGTAGGATGAATGACTCCTATAAGGCTTTTTTCTACTCACCACTGAAACAAAAGTCAAAATCAAACCACAGTCTCATGTGAGAAGAAGAGTATTTATAAAATAATGTTCCATTGAAAGGCACAGTTCAATCTTTCTCTAAATAAGCTGGCTCATACTGTGGGTTCTCCCTAGCTTAATAAAGCTGAGTTCTGCTCTGCTTTGGGGCCTATATTGGACCTATTTCTCCCTTGTACCTTCAGAAATTGTTCCCTGTGCTTTGCTGCTTGCTCTGCTTCTCTCTGTCTGTGGTCCAAGTGGAAGCCCAGTGGCCGGCTTTAGTGGCAGCAGTGATTCTGCTCCTTCTAGTGGCATCCCTGCAGAGCAAAGAAGATGCACCCACCCAAAGCCATCATTAAGAGAAGGGGACAGACGCAGCCTGGCAGAGGACCAGCTGGGCCCAGGCTGATGCTCAGCTTCAATATCCAGATCAGGGAGCAGACTCTGAATGGGAAATATTGTTGTTTGACTTGACACTGGGACAGGGAGAGCCAGACAGATGTAAACGTTCCCTGCACAGCACTACATGGTAAGACCACAGGAGGCTGGCACCTTTGATTTGGCTCTCGTGGCACCAGAAGAAAAGCCAGCAATGCTGGGCTATTTTTAATGTTCAAAGAGCCTAGCAAAAGATTTATGACTACAAATACATAGTGTGGGAGAGATAAATTGGAGCAAGGCTCTCCCAGCTCCAACAGAGGAGTCAGCCTGCCAGGCTGGTCAATAAAGTATTTAAGCCCTGAGTGCTGTGTGGGTTGTCATAGATTAAAATTTGAAAATCTTTTATGGTGTAACAAGGTCCTTAATTATAACTCTGGGCTTTGGATCATTTTCAGGTTGTGCAAACAGCAAGACTTATGCTACAGAGAACATCCTTGGCTACAATAGCCTTTAAATCCAATGTCCATGAGAGAAAATACTCAGTTCTCAAGTTCAGAATTTTGTCCCAGAATAAAGAAGTCTGATGGATTTCTACCATAAAGCCGTCTCCTGTCTCAACCATATCTGATATTATTTTTCTCTCTTATATGACATTCATAGAATCTAATGAGCTAGCTGAAGCTTCAAGGTGATTTAGCTTTCAACTCCTTTTCCCTTTGTCACTCAATATTGCTAAAATATTCTCATTCTTCCTGAAATTTAAGATGCATGATAATTTTACTTGCTGTGGATTTCAGTGGCTGATTAGCATCTTTGGTTGGTGGTTACTAGATCAATGACCTCTCTTAGAACAAAAGAGTCTTGAATAACCAACAGGACTTGATTATAAAATATTTTAACTATGATCAGCAGATCTTTCTAAAGCAGTTTTGTTTTTTGAAGTACAACTGGCAGGAATCTAGAGTAATGTTAACAACTTTAGACTCCATTCTTGGGACTCATTTCTAGTTCCAATTGCCATATGATCAGGTAAACTCACAGCATCAGTAACCCAGCAAAATCAGCCTATATAAATGAATCTTCCCTTATATATATAAAATATAATATATGATATACATATATATATGAAACTTAATGATCATACATTCCCATGTGAACTCATCTGGCATCTATAAATTACGCTATGGGACTAGTATTAAAGACGAGTGAACAAGAAAAGTAAAATCATGAATTTAATACGGAAAATAATTTTTTTTCCCATGGGATCTTATGTTGTATGCGGAGGGAAGAGGAATAAGGATCTGGACATGGAATAAGTAAGAATATAGGTTACTGGGGTATCTTAGCCAGAGAGATTGTACAGGACCACAGTCAAGAGATAAGCTGAGCAAGTGATGTGGGAAGGGGTTGGGTTGTGGTGTACACATCTGTGCGGATGGGTGGAGGCAGGAATGGTGAACTCTGAGAATGGAAATCCTTAAAAACAGAGTGCTACTAGGAAGCTACCAAGCACTGACAGCACATATGCTCTCAAACATGGTTTGGGTTCAAGACACTGTGTGTATTCTGTAAGGTGTCTTAAAGTCAAGGCCATTTGATGAGTTATATTGTCGGTCATTATCTCATGCGTGTTTTAGACGCCCCTTTCAGATTGGGGAGGGGCTTTGTTTATCCTTTTCCAATATATCTCATTGGGATGTGCCACAAGTCAGTTCACTGTGGGTGTTCAAGAAATACTTACTATTACGTTCCTTCAATACTTTCTGAAAGGTATGTAGGAAGGTTCATAATTTCTTCAATTTAAGAAATACATTGATACCCCTCAATATCTTTGCACAATAAATAATTGATTTTCTGACAATCACCCAGTTTTTAAACAGGGTGGTCACTCAACTTTCAACCCCTAGCTGAAAGTTATTTTCAGCATATGGATAATTTTCCCAGCATGAGAGCATTCTTTTCAGGTTATATCAAAACTAGGATTTAGCAGAAGAATTGTATCCAGTACAGACACTTGAAATATAGTATGATAATTGAAATCTCTGAATATATACATGGATTGAAGACATAGGAGTTACTATAATCAATTATGCTCATTGTCAACATTGTCTACTCCTGAAACATAAGAATTTTTAAGTGCAAAGTTATTTTGCTAACATACTAAAAATCTTCCTCTGATGTAAAACATCTTAGGCTCCCTCTTAGACATTTTTATAAAAATTAGCTTCTATTGTTTTGCTGTTCAGTCGCAAAGTCATGTCCGACTCTTTGCGACCCCACAAATTGCAGCATGCCAGGCTTCCCTGTCCCTCACTATCTCCTGGAGTTTGCGCAAACTCATGTTCATTGTGTTGATGATACCATCTCAACCTCTGTCGCCCCCTTCTCCTCTTGCCCTCAATCTTTCCCAGCATCAGGGTCTTTTCCAGTGAGTCAGCTCTTATCATCATCTGTTGTGAATAAGGACTATTAAGACTCCCCGGACACAGCACTAGGTGGCCAGTGCTAAGTGTTGGGATTCATCACGGAGGTGCAAATTCCACTGAGTGGGTCTTGGAGATTTTGAATGTTTCTGCTAGTTTCTTGCCTTGTGGTGAGCTTAACTTATCCAGTTGACTGTATTCCTTCCCCCATTCTATCTCTCTATTTCCAGAGTGAAAGACTTCTTAACTCAGATGCCAGTCCCTGGACATGGTATATTAATTAAGAGGCTCATTTTCTTAAAACTAAACCAAGTGCCTTGTCAGGGAGTGCTTATTTCTCAAGAGCCTGGGTCCCATGGGAGTCTTGGCATTTTTCCCTAAGTGACTGTCATGACGCAGAGGCCTCTCTATTAACACTGCCTACAAAGACTCTTCCACATCTGCCTGTAAAACATCCTTCATGCTTTCCTTCCTCAATCCTTTTCCCAGCATCATGAGGAAAAGGCACAGTAGCCTGTAACAAAGGCTCATCAAGACTCAAGGGCTTCTAATTAATTTCTTATAATGCGATTTCTTACATCAATTAAGTCCTGGGGATGCTGCAACTCCCCATCAAGACCAGCTCTCTGCAACTGCAGAGTGGAAGACTTTTGTACGGGAACTGTTTATTGGGCCTTGACTGCTCAAATCTCTTTTAGCCCCCCTCCTGGCCTGGCATGTGACCATTACCTCTTGCTCTGGGGCCTCAAACAGTCTTGAGTAAAGCAACTCCAAGAGGTCACACAGTCAAGAATGAAAATTTGTTTCCAGAGGCTCCTTTGGAGAATGTGCTATTGCACCCCAGAAAGAGTGGTAGCACCTTTCCCTAGATGAGGATACACTCATTAGATGTCCTATGCCCTTGAAAGGCATAGACACCTCAATGTAGTTTGAAAAGACCAGGGGAGTACCTAGAGGGATGCGAGAAAAAGAAATGTCAAAGACAAGACACTGGCTCCAGAAAAGTTGTCAGTGATGGATACCCAGCACAGGTTCATAGGGAGAAGGGTTAGACAGCCCTAAACAAAAGGCAGGTCAAAGACCACCTGAAGTCACTACCATTTTCCCCAGAATATAGAATCTTCATAACACTACCCCTTTTCCTTACTTCATTTCCCAATCCCCAGCTCCATATTCAGGACAGCATTCTGAGAACTCATCCTTATGATAAATCAACACAAACCCTTAGGGCATCACAGAGGTACTATTCAAAACCTTCCTGCCCAGGGTTGTGCTGCACAGGTACAAAGTCTACCCACTCTCACTTGACCCCTGAGGAAACTCCCATCTGAAGAGCAGGCCTAATTTGGAGTTGACCATGACAATAACAAAAGGAGCTTCTTACCTCTCACACTAGTATCACCAGCACCAACACTGAGAAAACACAACCACCAGCCTTGAGGTTTCTCTAAAATGATGTATTTTAAATAATCACACACTCAACTTTCCAGCAAAAGATGTAGACATGAAGTCAAGCTGGATAACAGCAAGACTGGGATCAAAGTCTCCAAACTCGTGCCTCAACCATGAGAAATGAAAGTGTTAGTAGCTCAGTCATGTATGACTCCGTGACCCCCATGGACTGTCGCCCACCAGGCTCCTCTGTCCATAGAATTCTCCAGGCAAGAATACTGGAGTGGGGAGCCATTCCCTTTTCCAGGGGATCTTTCTGACCCAAGGATCGAAACTTCATCTCCTGCATTGCAGGCTTATTCTTTATTGTCTGAGCCACCAGAGAAGCCCTGTCTCAACCATAGAGGATAGCCATTCTCTTGCAAGATACTTATTCAGAACTCACACCTCTGAGGTCATGTTTTCTGATCCAAGGATTAGGCTCCTTGTCCTGACAGTGGGATGCGATCTGTGAAAACCCAGGGCAGTATTAGCTGTTGGGAGGACACAAAAGCACACTGTGAATTTTTTTCTATATACTCTTGTTATTCCTCTCAAAACAGAAGTTTAGGAAAAAAATGCCTTCTCTCTATGTAGCAATAAATTTTTCAGAATATACAAATAGGTGCCAGCTCACATTTAATAGTGAGGAGAATTCTATCATCTTCGATTCTCTATCTCTGATGAGCAACAGATTTTTCTTTTTTAGGAATGAGCCTAAGAAAATGATTTTGTTTTTCCTAGTGATTTGACAAACTTAAGCTCTTTGACAGACAAATGCAAGCAAGTTCAGGGCACTTGCAAAAAGAGAGACAATAATCTGGAACCTTGTTTCCTGTTTCTTTAGAGACTAAGCCACTTCTCTTTCCTCCTGAACACACAGGTAGGTTACATTTCCCAGTATCTCTTGCAATCAAGTGTGGCCAACTGACTGAGTTTTCATTTGCCGGGAGGACAGAGAGGACTAGAAAGCAGTTAGGAGTAAAAAGACACAAGATGGACATAAAGGACGAATAGCAGTATGACTGCCAGAAGAGGCTACATACCTCCTGCACTGAGATACATCACTGCTTTGAACACTACAAGCAACTGCTTTGGGATTTGAAAGCAAGATACAGAAAGATAATTTGTTAATTAGCAATGAGAGTAGAAGCAGAGACACAGGAAGAAGCTGATTTGCACTAATGTTGCAGCTCTAAGACAGGAGGGGTGAATATCAGCCCTACCACACAGGAGCCTTGATTCCACAGGGGGTTGTGGTTCTAGGTCTCCCCTGAGATAGTCAGGGGTCCTTCTCTGTTCTGGCTCAGGGGTTCAGGCAAATGGCAGTGATCCCAATCTTAACAATAAACCTTCATCAAACTGAGTTCACCTAAGTGAGTCTCTCCTTACAGCAAAAGGACTCGCCAATTAGCCAGTAGCCACCTGCTGTTGTGTCTGCTCCACTCATTGGCCACATGGCTTCACACTTGACCTTGGCTGGCTTCCACTGTTGCCAGTGATCAACAGTTCCTCAAGAGCAGATATTAGCCCTAAAACTAACACTTTGAAAAATCTCCTAAAATGCTTAGTGTCGGGCTGTCTTCTGACACAGAATTGCATTGTGTTTATCAGGGTTTAGGGTCCCAGGGCTAATTATTAAAATCCCTTTTTCATAGGAGAAAAATGTGCTGAGCTTAACTCTATGTACTAAACAAATCTGCTTTCATATGTGCAGATTTGGACATTTACAATAATATTAAAATAATAGCACAAATGAGCTTTGAAAAATATTGCTAAACTTACAAGGGAGTTAACAATTTTTAGAATCTCAAGTGTGTTCTGAATTTTCATAAATCTAAGAGTGGAGCTTGGAACCAGATATACCACATACCGACTAATTTAATGCTTACTTTTAACAACAGATGCTATAAACAAGTCACTAAATGGACCTCAGGCCAAATAAGTTACCATTTTTTAAAGTACATTTTACTGGAACACACTCACCCATTCATGTACTTTTGCCCATAGTTGCTTTATAGAAGAGTGGAGTAGTTGTAACAAAAACTGTCTGGCCCACACAGTTAAGACTATTCACTATCTGGCCCTTTGCAGAAAAAAAAAAAAAAAATATTATCAAACTCCTGGATTAGAAGAAATATTATAGTATCCATTTTCTCGATTTTCATAATACTCTCCATTACTACGTCCTCTTCTTTCATCCCCGTTATTTCCACTGTGGTCCAGATACACAGCCCTGCTCCTCTAGCCATGGCTGTAGTCCTTACTACATCTCCTACCATTCCTTCCTTGCACTCTGGCCTGAGCCATCAGCAACAGTCATCTCTTCCACAGGACCCAATCAGTTAGACCAACACAAGTACCAAAATGACATGATCCCTACTTTTGACTTTGACAGGTCATTAGCTAAAGAAAGAACCCTTCCCAGAATATTACGAAAGCATAAGATAGATCAGTGATATGTTGACTGAAGTATTTCTTCTGTAAGCACAAAGAGAAAGGTTGGAAGTCAGAAGAAGAAAAATGATGCAGAAAACTAATGCCTTTTGCTATTTATGCTTCTTCTACATGTAATACTTATTTAAAGCATAGTCAGACTTTTCATATTCTTGGGCATGGGGATGGAACAAGGTCATAAAAATCCACTTATTTAAGGTGATGGTACCATGAAACAAGGGCTTCCCAAGTGGCTCAGTGATTAAAAAATCCACCTGTAATGTAGGAGACTGGGATTCAGTCCCTAGGTCAGGAAGATTCCCTGGAGAAGGAAATGACAGCTCACTCTAGTAATCTTGCCTGGGGAATCCCATGGACAGAGGAGCCTGGCAGCTATGGGCCACAAAAGAGTCAGATATGACACAGTGACTAAACACCACCACTATGAAACAAATGTTACATTATCGCTTCTAGAGCAGCTTCAAAGACCAAAAGGACTTGACGTAGCCTCCTACAAGAATAACGTTAAATATTAATATAGAAGTCTCTTCTTGTCCTAAAATGCAATCAAATACTTCTTCAAGGTCATAAACCAAAGTTTAATTGTGATTACCTGGATGAATGAGGACCGCATTCAATCCCCAGCCAGATGGGTGTCCTGAAGGTATGGATGTCATTTGGCTGCACAGATATCTTGCCACAGCTGCTTTTTCCAAATCTGACTGCTAATTGTAATCCCTCCTAAAGAGAAGGCTTTCCTAGCAAAATATGATAGCATTAGCTCCAATCATGTCAATATAATTAAGTTTCAGTCTGTCTGTCATATCATGGATAATGGCTGAGTGGATTTTCATTAAATTTGGAGGCTATGTGTCATATGGTAAAATTAATTTGGGGGACTTATGGGGGGTGGTCATTGCAAAAATGAAGTGGAGTTATTCCCCAGAGCAGCTGCACTGAGGTAAGACAGGAGATCTAGATGTTCCTTGGCTAGAAGAGACAGGCCAGAAATATTAAAATGCCATGACAGACAAAATAAGTGCTGGTTTCTCATGAGTCTCAGATGGAAATTCACAGCAGCAGACGTTCCCAGGGGCAGCTGCCGCTCTGCAGTGGGCTTCTTCTCACACGGGCAACTCTACAGAGGACTGGCCCTGTGTGCAGAGTGGCATACGTTTATATAGAGACAATTAATAATTGTTGTAACACTTCCAAGGCTGGCTAGTCCTCAGGAATTTAAAGAAGCTACCCTTGTGTATCAGTATTTAAGTAAACAAACTTATTGTGATACCAAGTTTACTACTGAGTCTCCAGTCTGGCAGTGTGTAATCCATTCGATTATTGTTCAGCTGCTTTTTGTTACAAAGCAGCTGAACAATAATTCTCTTTTCCCTAATATAGGATGGGCAATGGTCACAGAATGTTTTAGGAGTAAAGCAGATGAATCTGTTTTCCTTGGACACCTAGCCACCAAATGAAATGTGAAAAGTAAAAGTTATAAAGTTAGGAAATTCAGGTTGATTTCCACTTTGCTACAAATCATCTTTTCAGTTAACCTTTCTCTTCTTTGGTTGTATCATCTATAAACTGAGGTGAAAACAACTCCTTCTTGTCTCAGCTAAGGTTCTTTAGTCACAGGAAAGACGCCTTCCTAAGGAAAAGGAAGATATGAGCTCAAGGGAAGGAAGCTGGGGCCAGGCGTCATGTGACACATGAACTAGGCAGCGAAAGGCCTATCTCCCTGGGACACTTCTCTTCAGGTCTCTTTCCTACTTGGCTTCCATCAGCCAGCTTTCTTTACTTTGTTAAACACATGGCACAAAAATAGCCACTCCACATTTGCAATCCATCCAGGCTTCTAGTTAAAATACTCTGAAACAACAATTTTGTATTAGGTTCACAAGAAAGAAAAATCTGATTGCTCAGCCCAACTTACTTCTGAGTCAGCCACTCACCTCCACAGCCCAATTAGAATTGGGTATGAGAGACGCAGGGGGCTTTCCTAGTGGTGCAGTGGGTAAAGAATCCTCCTGCATTGCAGGAGATGCAGGAGACATGGGTTCAATTCCTGGGTGGGGAAGATCTCCTGGAAGAGGGTACGGCAACCCACTCCAGTATTCTTGCCTGGAGAATCCCAAGGTCAGAGGAGTGTGGCAGGCCACCGTGGTCCATAGGATCACAAAAAGCTGGACATGTCTGAAGTGATTGAGCATGCACGCATGCACAGGAGAGAGGAGAGCAGGGAAGAGGAAGGGGTTTCATATATCATAAGCAGAGCACGCAAGACTGGGCAGGATGGACTTGCTAAGAAGGAGGAATGTGCTGGGTCGGTGGGAGGACGCTATAGGGCACATATGTACAGATGCCGCCCCACCACAGAGGGTCGCACAGGTCATACTCTTGAATGACCATGAATCAGCTGGATGCTCAAAGTGGATTCAAACACAAGAACCATGCTGGTTCCATGCCTACTTCCACACTGTTAGCTGAGAGGAATTTGGCTCAGGTAAGAAAAAGTCCAATTCAACCTGACATGACGTATTAATACAAGAATTTTTTTTTATTGGCTCACAGAATTGGACATACAGAAGGCAAGGCAGGCTTTAGAAATAAACTCTAACTAGGGGCTCCAATTCTGGCTCCCTGAAATTCTCTGCTGTCTCCATGTGTGAGCATTCTCTTCCGTCCAATAACAAAACATCTGATGCAGTGGTTTCAAGCCTGGTAACCACACAGTACAACATCTAGAAAAAGAGAAGATGTCTTTTCCTGAGACATTCTCCTAATAGAGAGTAAAGTTTACCTGAAGTCCCCCAAAACCTTCCTTTCTACGTGTGCTTTTTCAAATTAGAACTCATTCATGAATTATTCCTGTGATCAGAAACTGACGAATGCCACAAACTGGAAGGCTTATACCTGGGTTCCTACACCGGTTGAGGGGCACAAGGGTATGAGAATGGACATGAAAACATCCCCAACACCCGTCATACATCCTCAGCCATCTGATTCCTCTTATAATTGACACAGCAAAATCCATTTGTTTAAGAAAATAGGAAGCTATTTTTTAAAAAAATAATCCTTTCCCATCAATTATACCTGGAATTCCTGTAGCATGAAGTAAATAATGTCCATCTACTTTCAGAAAACAGGGCTGAACATCTGCATTTAAAACATGAGCACACAGACAAAAATGACTAACATGAAATTCAGGAGTTTAGATTTGCTGTTACAGAATGAGAAAGAATGGAGCTTCCCTGGTGGCTGAGTGGTAAAGAATCTGCCTGAAAATTCAGGAGATATAGGTTCAATCCTTGGGCTGGGAAGATCCCCTGGAGAAGAAAATGGAAACCTACTCCAGGATTCTTGCCTGGAAAATTCCATAGACAGAAAAGCCTAGTGGGTGGGCTACAGTCCATGGGATTGCAAAGAATTGGACATGACTAAGCAACTTAAAAACAACAACAACATTGAGAAAGAATAGGAGGAAAATAAAGTACCATATTGGCTTCCCAGGTGGCTTAGACGATAAAGAATCTGCCTGCAATGCAGGAGACCCGGATTCGATCCCCGGGTTGGGAAGATCCCTTGGAGAAAGGAATGGCTACTCACTCCAGTATTCTTGCCTAGAGAAGGCAAGAACAGACAGAGGAGGCTTGTGGGCTATAGTCCATGCGGTCACAAAGATATGCAGGGCTAGCCCCGTCACAAGTGACGGAGAACGACAAAAACACTAAATAGTGACATAATCTAAACAGTCTACCCTTGTCTTCAGTGCTGCTCTGACTTTGAGCAACTTTATCCCCATTTTTTTTTTTTTTCGTTTATGTGTTCCTTTCTCCTAAAGGTCACTGACACACAGTGAACAATGGCTCTGTCAGTGACCTTGGAGTCCCTTGTAATGAGTCCTCCCCAACAGGCTTGGGAATCAGTTTTTTGTGATATCATCCATGAGGCAACACCTCAAAGGCAAGTTAAAAGGATGAAGGGAGGTGTCCAGACCCACTGGAGCAAAACCTGAGGGACATGACGGCCAACCTTACAAATGACACCAACTTACTGAAGACTGGTCCTGACTATGTTCATTCATGGAAAGATTGGCCTTCAGTCTTGATAGAAAAACAGCTCAACCTATTTGCAATGCAAACACATGATGCTCTGTGTACTAACCACTGAAGCAACAGATACATATCAAAAAGAATATTTTGGGAAAAAATTCTTCCCAGGCAACTTCCTTTTCTCCAAACTTTTCAAGATTTCCAGTGTCCAGGCCACACAAGAATTTAATAATTTACTAAAATATGTAGATCTTCTTCCACAAGGGTCTTGGAATACATGCTGTAATTTTGGGATTTTGTCTTCATACATTGGTAAACTGCCAAACATTCAAGTTTTTCCTGGGTCTCTCAGACAAGTCACAAATGTCATCTTCACTCTGTTTCTTCATCAATCAACCCTGTCCACATCTGCAGTCCATTGAAGCAGAACCACTGTGGAAGAGCTGAGAGCGGGTAAGGCTGCCCCGTGCCTGTGATGAGCACCCAGGCAACATTTGTGGATAATCAGCACCAAAGGCAAAACTTGGGCTCACGTCCGTGGACAAAAAGAGCCACCAGCAAAGTCAAGCACCAGCTTCTGTCTGTTTTTCTACCACGAAGAATAATTATTAATATCTGAAAGTATGAGTCAGTGCCTGGGAATGTCATTGTAGAGGGGCATCGCACCATCAGACAAAAGCTCAAAAACTCAGGAGTCAGACCAATCTTAGAGAATGAAGATGATTGTATCCCCCTAATAATACTGCATGGGGAAAAATGTCAGATAATATATTAAAAATTCATCATTCAGCCTCTGACTTGGTCGGCATTCAGAACAGTAGTATTATTATTTTGATAAATAATGCCTAAAATGTCCCTCATTAAAGACACAGCCCTATGATAATTCACCCATGATTGTGAAATTAAACTAACTTCTACTGACTAGGCAATAAGAAATAAAAAGGGATCCTTAAGAGGAGGCATGGGATGGATGACCCCTGTTTTCAAATATTGTGTCACCCTTAAAAAGGGGTGACATTTGACAATGGCTGTGCCCATGTCACCCTGTGAATGAATAAGTAATCTCCTAAAACTGTTCTTAGCATCCACAATAATGGTAATACACATACACTTCTATAAGCAGAAAGTCCCCAGGGTTGATTTTTAAAATAAAATAAAGGTGAAGGGAATGGCAATCCACTCCAGTATTCTTGCCTGGAGAATTCCATGGGCAGAGAAACCTGGCAAGTTACAGTCCATGAGGTTGCAAAGAGTCGGACACGACCGAGGGACTAACACACACAAAGGTAAGGTGGAGTGGTGCTTGGAGGAGAGCAGGAGAACAAAGGTACTTCAACCCGGAGATGATTTTAAAAATGCAGTATCCAGGGGAGAGGTGTGAGGTGGGATAGAAAGGAGACATGCTTATATCGAATATTTTAATCACTCATCTGAGTGTCTGGTCATTTTGATTACCAGTGTCAGGAAGCATCTTTGGGGAACTGCTTCACTCAGGATCACTCATCAAAACTTTCCTATTCACACAGCTCCCAAATTCAAGCTCAAGAGAGAAATTAGGGTAAAGAGAGAGATATGAGGAAAAATAATGCAGAGGAAGGGTGACTGCTGCATGTGGCTAAGCAAGGGGTGCACTGTATCATTCCAGGAGGAGCATTCTAATTAAAGTGCACATCAAAAGCACTCCTACTGAGGTGGATCTGCTTGTACATAATTACCAGCAGAGGTCCTGTAAATTGCCAGTGATACTTTGAGACACCTGTGCCAACATGGTGCCTGCCACTAATGAATGCATCTGGTCAACCAGCACCCCCGGCTTCAGGGCTGCTTTGTGACTTTGGATCTCTGTTAAATACTCCCAGGATCCACACGTCATAGAGTATGGAGAGAAAGAGTTCTATTCTAACCATGTCCGCATCTCTTTGTCATGAAATCACAGTTCTTTGTTTGTCTGTCTAATTGGACCTAGAGTAAAATCACACACCCATCAAGAAAGAACAACAATGAGCTGTTTGGCTTTAACCTGAAGTCTAGGCATGGTCCATGAAGCATATATCCCCACTAGCTGAAGCCACCAAAAGCTGTGGAAGGAATAGCTCAATCCTCAACTGATACTGGATGTCACAGAAAAAAGTATTCAACTTTTGAAGGACTTAACTTGGGAATGACCAATTAAAAACCACGATACAGAAAAATTTTGTTATACAGGAAAAGATTAGTGATACACACTTTCTGAATTGAGATCAAGAATGATTCTTAGAATCTAATCAGTATTTTTGTTTGTTGTTATAGCTATTACTTAAAACAACAGGAATCCACCATCAGATAAACACTAATAGTACATCCAAAGGAAATTGAAATTGATTCTGTTCTAGAAGGCACTAGGATCAACAAATTTCATTTATGTAGGATCCTGTTGCTTTGACTCATGGCTGGATGGGAAACAAAGTAACTATTTTAATAAAATCTAATTCTGCAGGGATTAAAAAAATCATCTTTCTAGATTTATGCCTCAGTTAGTGAGAGAATAAGTTTGACAGAGCCATTATATGTTATTCTATATACATAGCTATTTTCACTGAAGTTACTTCAAGATGTTTTCCTTCCATAGCAATGGAGAATTTTTTTCAAAAAAATTAAAAATAGGAAATTGCTGCTATAAAACATATATATCGCAAAAGACTCATATTCTGCATTTTTCTTAAACCACTTACCATAAAACCTTCATTTTTTTATGGCCAACTCAGTACTGATTTCATGATTTGCAGCCAGAAACAACTGATTTCACAGCATCAGGCGGGCATAAATCTTAAGAACCTAAGTTCTGAATCCCAAAGCAGTGCTCAGAGATACAAATGAGATTTCTCCCCATAAACTGTGACCTGTGTGCAGCTTTGATTAAAAGGAACAAAGTTGAGAAAATGACAACTGCGTCGACCTTTTCCACCACTTAGGAAAACGTTCAAAAATTTTTGTACAACCATAAGTCATGTCTAAGGTGGAACTCTGGGAGTGGACTCACTCAAATGCTGTTGCCTGGGAACTGTGACACATTTTCCAAAGGAGAAGCGAAGCCTTCCCCCTGTCAGGTCATTCATGGAGGCCAACATTTATTGGATTGTGTGTCTCTCTTTAAGAAAGATAATGACAGGCTAGAACAGGGTCCACATGATAATGATCAGGATGGTGAAAGTTATGGGATTCTGATGCAGGGGATAGCTGGATTAGTTTAGGCTGTTCACTCTGCACGAGGATAGATGATGGGGTAGAAGGTAAGAATGACCCTTCTATTTTAATAGCTCTCACTTAAAAAGAAGGGTTAGATTTAGTGTGGATAATCTAAATTACCACAGCCAGAAAGGTATGGAAAAGAAAAAAGAAGCTTTATGATCGAGGATGTGATCAACTCATTGATGAACATCTAACAGTTTAGCAACCAACAGGTAGATTGCTGGTAGCATCTGTAAACATGGATGTGGTGGACTGACATGGGTGAGGCCAGATGTGAGCACTCAGTGAAGAGACAGACACCATGAGTATGCAATTATCATCCCAGATTCTCAGACTAAAGTGGAGAGAGTCTTGCCCCATAGGAAATATTCTCCATTTTACATCATTGAAAAGAAAAAGGGTGGGTGCAAATGCAGACCATGTGATGGGTCTAAATTGAGGAATGATGAGATGGTGGTTGGGGTTCTCTGTGGCAGCAAAAAGTAGATACTCTTCTGCATTCCTCATGATGTAGGCAGAGCTCCAGGGATACAAGAGCACAAGAGAAGACAAGTTTTATAGCAAGGGGATTAGGGACGTGAGAAGGTGATGCCAGTGCTCTGGCTTGAAGGGTAGGGTAACCGAGGGCCATCTCAGAGCACTGGCGGCCTACAGTAGACTAGAGACCAATAGTATACTAATAAATTTCATTTCACTTAGTTCCTCTGCATTGACTCTCTCATCTAGTAACGCCAATGCCCAGCTGTAAAATCTATGACATCCATGTGTCTGAAAAATCACAACACTGGGAAAGCTGGAAAGATGTCTCTTTCTAAGACCACATCTAAGTGGACAGTCATGGGTATTGACCCAAAGCCCTAAACCCTTGCAGTGGGGTCAAATTCTACAAACTCGATGTGGGCTCAGCTTATTCTGTGAAAAGCAGAACTGCTTTCAGGACATATCCCCAATACTGGTCACTTTCTGTTTCCAATGGACAGCCTGAATAGTTGCTAGTTTACTCTGAGGATTCTGGAACAGGGCTGCTCAAGGAATCTGTGAATGAGAAAAGTGCAAATGTAAAAAATCGGTGGCAAGTTATCTTGCCAATTGTTGTCCTTCCTTCCCTTTTCTCTCTCGACTTTCTGATCTTTTATTCTATCCCATGTCTTGACTAACTGTCCCACCCCACAAACAGACTGACCAAAATCCAGAAATAAGGAGGTACTAACTAATAGGTATAAAATAAATAAGTTATAAGGATGTAATGTACAGCACAGGGAATACAGTCGATATTTTATAATAACTTTGTACAGAGTGTATTTATTAAAATATCAAATTACTGTGTCATACATTTAAACCAATATAATATTGTAAGTAAGCTATATGTCAATTAAAAAAAAAGACCATTCAAAAAAAAAAAAAACCTTCCAGTTACATATTGAGAAGCACTAACTTCAAGCCTACTTGTCTGATCTTTCCAGTGCTTTGAAGAGACAACAGAATTTACAAACTCCATGGACAGATAAAAAGATGGCCAATTTGGGCATTTGAAACCTGGGATTTGGATAAAGACAGATTAGGAACAGCCACATGAGTATGATAAACAACCGGGTTTTTCTGAGTCCAAGCCAGGCAAATTTTACCCCCAAAGTGTCAGTAAGAATCAGTCCAAATGAAATCACCAAGAAACAAAATCTCATTCTCTCACATTTCACTATCTCTAAGGGGGCTTCCCTAATGGTTCAGGTGGTAAAGAGTCTACTCGCAATGCAGGAGACCCTAGTTTGACACCTGGGTCAGGAAGATCCACTGGAGAAGGGAATGTCAACCAGCTCCAATATTCTGGCCTGGAGAATTCCATGAACATAGGGGCCTGGGGGTCCATGGGGCTGCAAAGAGTCAGACACAACTGAGCGACTAACTGACTCACCAACCAACAACAAGAAGCACTGATGCTATACACACACATATTCAGAGAAGGTCATTTGATGAGATTTGAGACGATGGCCCTAGAGATCCAGGCATAAAGTCATCCCTGCCCAATAGGGAACGTCGTATGATAAAGGGATGGCATACACTGTCCCTTGAGCTTTTCTTGCACACCTTTAACAAAGCCAGCTTCTTAGGATTTATGCTACAGCCTAGTAATTCACTTGTGACAACAGAGTCAAGCAGTAGAAAGAACTCAGGACTGGATTTTGGAAGACCTGAGCTCTAGTTTTGTCTCTGCCACTGACTAGCTAAGCTATTTCAGGGGAATCATGAAATAACATATGCTATTTCCTGCTCTCCAGAGGGGTTTATGTTGCTTCATCCTAATTTTTAAGATCTGAGTCTTTAGGAGTAAATTCTGAGTCACAACCTCATTTTGTCATTTAGAAATAAAATTTGCAAATATGATAACATGGACAACAAATTTAATATCTAAATAATAAACAAGGAAATTATCTTTGGAATAGGGCAGTGTAAGTGACTGATGAATAGTAAAGATAAATTTGAAATCAGAAAGATTTCTATGAGTTTGATTTATTGTCAAGGTGAGATTTGCTTTGCATGTGAATAGAACTAGGTGGCGCTAGTGTTAAAGAACCTGCCTGCCAATGCAAGAGACATAAGAGATGCTGGTTCAATCCCTAAGTCAGGAAGGTCCCCTGGAGGAGGACATGGAAACCCACTCCAGTATTCTCACCTATAGAATCCCATAGACAGAGGAGCCTGGAGGGCTACAATCCATAGGGTCACAAAGACTCAGGCATGGATGAAGCAACTTAGCACACATACATGCCATGAATAGAACTGGGGACACTGGAAGGCAGAGGTGAAATTAACTGAAAAATACAAAGGCTAGATCAAGGTGGTTAGATGATCAGGGGTACCTGTGGCTGATTTTCTAGCTTGGCTTTTGTCATCCATGCTTTTCTCCTGCTTCCTATCTCATTATATTGTTGTCCAAGTGACAAATGTCCTTAATGTTTTGATTCAGGCAATGTAAATTGCCACTGGTTTTCTCTCCATGATCATGGTGTGTCAGAGGCACACTGGGTAGAAATGGTGGGGAGGGAAAAACCTTCCAGGAATCTGAGGACTAAGCCTTCCCCCAAAGCATTGGTTTTATTATAAGGCAATTTGGGAAAAAAGTAAACTTCCTTCCATATAAAGCCATACAACTAGGGATGATTAAACCTGTATGATTAAGTTCCAGAAATTAAAAACCTATGAAAAGCAGTCTAGCAAAATGATTTTTCCTGCACATATTTTGATCATCAATCTGAATGCTCTTTAGCTGACTGATACCACTTCACCTTGTTGATAAGATGTCTACAACAAGGAGAATCAAACTCAGGTATCACAGTGGCTGATCCATTTCTCCCTTGTTTCATGAAATTTTTGACAATTCAAGGGAAGAGGTACAGATGCAAGAAAGGACCTGGATGCCAGGAAATTAGCTTAGCAGGAATGAGCAGCTTACAAAGAAGAGATTTACACTTAACCTGAATTTTTCTAACAGTCAATGGATTGGCAGTCATCTTTCACTCAATCATTCCTGAGATATAGTGAACTCATGAGGCTGAGCAGAATTGAAAGCCCCCATCTGGGAGAAGCATTGTGAGAAATTCCTGTCCAACCTGTGAGCTGACCTGAGATCACCATACTAACTCCAATGGCAAGAGAAAGCAGATTGGAGCCTTGGAGCAAATAGCCAAAAATCTGCAGCTCCTCCTATAATAATGGAGAAGTGTACATGGCAAACCAAATGCTTGGATGCACTATCTAAACCCAAGCCATCCCTAAAGGTGATGAGGCTCTAAAAATGAATAGTCAGTAAGGAAGAAGAGCCATAGATGGGGAGAGAAGACATAATCATTCATAATTATAGGCACTATTTTAATTTTTATTCATAATCATAAAATAATAGAGCATCTCACAATTCATGTCCCTTAGATTTGATGAAACACAGTATAATTATATTTTTAAAGTCATTAAGAGTCTATGGGAGCTCCAGATTTTTCCCTATAGGGTTTAGAGCTACCAGATAAGTTGGGGGGATGAAAGCAATAGGAGAGGGTGTTTGAGTAATTTGTCCTGAAACAATGCTCACATAGTAAGCTCACAATTTTAACTTAGATTTTCACTTGGGGATCTTTGTGGGAAAACTGATATAGATCAGGGGACTTGTCTTGAAGTTACATCTACATGGCAAAGCCACCAGTGTTACTTTAACTGTGTTTGTTCGGGAGATTTGAGGCAACAGGGGGCCTTTTTCTCCCTAAAAACTCCTGAGAAAGGGTTGGGGGAGAGGTAAAGGGGGAAGGCTTGGATCTAGAAATGCTGTCATGCCGAGTCTGAAAATCCTTCATCAAGAGACTCAACCTCAGTTAAGATGATCAAAATATTAAGTTGTATTAAAAAGGGTGGGTATTTATTTTTATTTTATTTTACTTTTAATAAAAGGAATAAAAGTTTTTTTTTTTAAATGCTTCAGAATCCAGTTCAAACTCCCTAGCCAGACATTAAAAGCCTTCTAGGATGTACATCTGCCCATCTCCCCTCCCCAGTGATCAACCTTTCTTTGACTTCTTTCCTTTCCTAATGTTAGTCTCTTTAACAAGGTTAATTTCTTCATATTTACATATATTTAAGGGGAAGAGAGTGGATAAGATGGTTGGATGGCATCACCAACTCAATGGACATGAGTTTGAGTAAACTCCAGGAGTTGGTAATGGACAGGGAGGCCTGGCGTGCTGCAGTCCATGGGGTCGCAAAGAGTCGGACACAACTGAGCGACTGAACTGAACTGAATTCATGTCCATCTTTTACAGTCCAATTTGCCTGTCAGCTTCTTAATGACAAACCTTTGATTTTTCAAGATGGCCATAGTCTCTGCCATCTTGGAAAATCAGTAGAGAAAATACATACCTCTCCAACTCTCTTATAGCATTTACCTATATTGTGTTCCCTTAGAGAAGGGACTGACTACCCACTCCAGTATTCTTTCCTGGAGAATTCCATAAAAACAGAGGAGCCTGACCGACTACAGTCAATGCGGTCTCAAAGAGTCAGACACGACTGAGCAACTAACATTTTCACTATCTTATGTTGCAATTAAGTACGTTTCTCTTTTTTTTTTTTTTTTTTTCTGCTAGGCTGTAATAACCTTAGACAAAATTTTTTTCCTCCCCAACTTCTTGTAGGCATCTCAACTTAGATCAAAGATGGTGGAATTCAGTTGTGTTGGGCATTTCTAATAGCATGATGGAGGAGGGTATGAGAGCAGTCTCTCTGCAAAATGAACTGGAGAGAGATTCCTCAGAGGGAACCCATTCTGAGGTAAAAAGAACTTCAGACAGCCCACCTGATCACAGTAAGAAAGCCTCTGTCCTTGAAAGAGAAGAGCAGTTCTATACTTAGTTTTCAGAACTTGTGAACTTGATTCACAGTTATATGGACCTGGTGGGCTTAAAACAAACAAGCAAAACAGAAAGAGATATGACTGATAACAAACCCTTAAGGTACTGATATTGAGATACTGTCATATGGAAATTGTGTAACCTTAGAAGACTATGGAAGCATTCTCTGTACTTTCTACTTCTGATGAGAGATATGTACATGGTACATGGCAGACACCACCACCCAGGAGTAAGGGCCCCAGAGATGCAGCAAACACACAATAGAATCCACTAGAGGGTGTGACGGCAGTGCCCAGAAACATGGGTGACATCCCAAGGATGGAAAAAACCGTGGCCAACTGAGAGCTCTCCCTCTCTCTCTACGTGTGTGTGTGTGTATGTGTGTGTATTCTCTATCCCCAGCTTCTTAGAATCATTAAACATTTTTGACACATTCAAGAGGTCTACTGTATTAATATATATGATGCAATATATAAAAATATTTATATATATAACACATATACTGGGCTTCCCTGGTAGCTCAGCTGGTAAAGAGTCTGCCTGCAATTCAGAAGACCCCAGGTCAATCCTTGGGTTGGGAAGATCCCCTGCAGAAGGGAATGGCAACCCACTCATATATTCTTCCCTAGAGAATTCTATGGACAGAGAAGCCTAGTGGGCTACAGTCCATGAGGTTGCAAAAAGTCAGTCACAACTGAGCAACTTTCACTTTCAACATATATATTATCATAATAAATTATACTAGATTGTATTAACATATATAAACGTACTATAGGTCTATGGTATTAATATATATTATGTAATATACATATATTAATATGTATATTGACACATATATTATGCAATATATATTAATAGAGTAGACCTCTGTACTGTATTAAAATTTATTTATATATTATATATAATAAATAACCTCTTGGATGCGTCAAAAATGTTTGATGATTCCAGGTGGCTGGGGATGCAGAAGCACTGTGAATTTTCTTTCCAGGTGTCAGGCATAGACTTATGCCTTAGAGTCTTGATGCCAGAAGAAGAGAAAAAGTAATTTATTAAAACAGTCAACTTTTAAAAACAGTTTTACAGGAAGGGATGTAGAATGCACTCTCAGCATTACCTCAGTTGAAATAAAGGTAAGGTATTAAAGTGAGGAAATTTTGGAAGATATTTTCCTGCTCATTTGTGGGTTGGTGGGTTTTTGTTTTGTTTTCTTTCAGCTTAATGGACTGTAAGTCAAGGAATAAACATACATCTGTTATATCATAAAAATATAAACAGAAGACATAAGATGCGGAGTAATTAAAAGTAAAATTGAATAGAGAAACTTATGCAGTTACATTAAATGGAGAGAAAATAGAGGTGTTTAATGAAAAGAGTGCTGATTAAGAAACTAAAGGGCTAGAAATAAAAACTAGGATTACAGATACTTAAAAGAGTGAGATTTAGTCATAAACTTCATATTTATTATGTAGAGAACTTTCTGTTAACCAAACCTCTTTCTAAATCTAGGCATTAAGCATACAGAACAAGTGAAAATGAACAAAGTGCAGATATTGACTCTTCAGCACAATAGGTATCACCAGGTATGTGAGTGGGTGGGTGGCTTGGTGAATATTTTTGACTCAGACCAGTATCTCACATTAGTTGGTGCACGCTTAAAACAAAAGTAACATAAAATAAAAATTCTGGTTCTTGTCTAGTTAACTTACAGGAATTCAATGAGGTTGAATCAAATGAGAAAATGTAAATAAAAATTCCTTAAAAATTACTAGATATCTTATATGTATATTTTATATTAAGACATTATTGATATCTAACAGTGCTTTAAATTCAGTAGGTTCTCAATAATTTGGCTGCATTAAATAGAGCTAGATCCTTTCTCACTATGCAGAATCCTAGGAATACAGTGAGATATTGAACAAAGTATCTGAATATTCATTGGAAGGACTGATGCTAAAGCTTAAGCTACAATTACTTGGTTACCTGATTCAAAGAGCTGATTCACTGGAAAATCCCTTGATGCTGGGCAAGATTGAAGACAGGAAGAGAAGGGCATGACAGAGGATGAGATGGTTGGATGGCATCACTGACTCAGTGGACATGATTTTGAGCAAACTCCAGAGATAGTGAAGGACAGGGAAGCCTGGCATGCTATAGTCCATGGGTTCGCAAAGAGTTGGACACGACTTAGCGACTGAACACACACACTGGAATAAAAAATGGCATTACAAAGGCTATATTAAAATTACACTGCAGCAGAAGACAAGGTCTCAGGTTGCTCTAAGTTAAATATGGTTGTGGTGTGTTTTTTTTTTTTTTTGTAGCTCCAGAAAGTGGATTTCACCATCTTCACTATTGAATAGAACCACAGCCAGATAACCTAAATGCAGTATACACAGGTGATTATATTTCTGGTTGTGGATCCTTAGCATATGATTCTACATAATATTCAATTGAGGTTTTAATGTGTGTAATCATCCATTACTAAATGATAAAATTAAATAGTTTTACTACATATTATCCTACACCTTGGAGGATTGCAAGCATTAACTAAATTGTAGTATTAATCCAATGACACTAAGTACTCTTAAATATATTTTCACCTTGTCAAATGGCAAGAAAGTTGAGTGCATAAGGATACCAAATAAATACTAATAGCTGTATTTATTGAGTCCTTACTATGTGTCAGGTTCTGGGCTAAAGGCTTTCATGCATTCTGTCCTTTAAATTTCACAACAACTCTGTGAGTAAATACTGTAAGTATTCTCATTTTACAGTCCAGGGAACTGAATCTAATGGAGAGTAAGAAATATGCTCAAGGTCACAGAACTAATCTTATCAGAGTTCAGTTCCAAGTGCTTCTGATGCCAGAGCTCTTGCCCTCAACTACTCTGTTATAGGGTTTTTCTACTCACCTTTTAACACCTTGGATCATTAAGGGAAACCCTTTCAAATGTAAATTGTCTGATCTTTGCATTAACCCCTAAACTGCTGTCAATTAGAATGTCCAAGCCCTGTAAGACCATTTCCCTTGTATGGAGTGCCCTCCCCCTCTTCCCATAAGATGGGGTACAGATAGAAACCCACAGTCTTTTCCTTTTCTTCTTTCCTTTTGAATCCCAAAACAGTTCATCCCCTGACAGTAGAGCCTGATTCTTGGGTATGGAGAGAGGAAATTTCCCATAGTTCATGAGGGAAGCTATTGGGAAGAACTCAGTGCCTCCACCTCCCTACCCTTACAACTCCATCCCAAAATTAAATGGAAGAACCTCTAGCTGATTGGCATTATGTGTAAATATCCATATTTAGAAATACTAACTTCTGAATTTATGCACTGAAGAGCAAATGCAAACACTTTGAGAGGATAAGATGCCTGTGTCATTAACCTCTTATGTGGCCTCATTAATGAAAGTGATCCTTTGCAGTAGTTTTGTGAGAAGCAGGGTGGCCGATGCAGAGGTTTCCAAGCTGTGTTCTAGGCAGCAAGCAATGTGCTCTTCAGAGGGAACTCAGGTGTTCAAGACATCAAGCCAGCCAGCTCACACCACTTTCCCCATTGCAACCATGCAGCTCTCCTTCTTTTTTTTAATTTTATTTATTTATTTTAATTGGAGGACAATCACTTCACAACACTGTGATGGCCCCTGCCACAGATTGACATGTACCCCCCTCCTATCCTGAACCCCCCTCCCACCTCCCTCCCCACTCCATCCTTTTGGGTGGTCCCAGAGCACCAGCTTTGAGTGCCCCGCTTCCTCCATCAGCACTGGTCATCTATTTTACATATGGTAATGTACATGATTCAATGCTATTCTCTCATACCATCGCACCCTTACTTTCTCCCCATTGTCCAGTAGTCTGTCCTTTACATCTGTGTCTCTTTTGCTGCCTTACATATAGGATCAAAGGCTCATAGCTTTGGCTCTGCATTTCATTTTGGTGAAAACAAATAAACAGCAACCATGAGAGTACTCTACAGTTTAAAAAAAAATGGAAATGATGTATACTGGGAAGACTATAAAATCTGAATTAGACTGCCTAAAATAACAAAAATGATTATCCTTCCCTCAGAACAGGTGTGGATTTGGGAAGTAAGGAAGTAACATTTCTTGAAGCCAGCTAGGAGTCAGGCACTGGGCAAGGTCTTTAATTTTTAGTACTTTGCTTGATCCTCTGTGAGGCAGGCATTAGGCCCATTTTACAAATCACAATAAAGCTTAGGGAGGTTAAAGAATTTACAGAGTTACAAAGCTGATGGGTGTGTAAAACTGGGACTCAACCTAAGCTATTCTGGGTCCCAAGCCATTGGGACTCTGAGGATGACAGCAAACTTACAGGTTTGGAGAGCACCGTAAAGGTGGGTACACGATGGTAGTAATCTAAGCTCTGCCTTCTTGGAAGTGTGTATGACAAGCATCCCTGCTTCATTTGCTTAAAGAATCACATAGAAACTGTTTTTCTGGGTCTTTATCATTTTGTGGAGCCACTAAGAAGTGGGAACAGCTCAGGCTAAGCCAGGTCTTCTAGAAACATTTCTTCTTTTGTGCTTGTGAAGGTTTTCATTATTTTACTACTGTTGTTATTATTTTCCTCATTATTTAAGCTGCTCTACCTGCCAGAAAGAATGTGTTCAAAATGGCAATGATGTGAATTTAAAAAAAGAAAAAGAAGCTGACTCACAGATATACAGAATAAACTAAAGATTATTGGTGGGGAGAGAGGAGGTGTGATATAGAAGTAGAGAATTAAGAGGTACAAACTACCAGTATAAAATAAGCTATCAGGATATATTGTTCAACACTATATTATATTGGTGATATGACCAATATTTTATAATAAATGTAAGTGGAGTACACCTTTAAAAATCATGAAGCAATTGCCTATAACATATAATATCATACAACTATACTTAGCATAAAAACAAACAAACAAAAAAAGAATCCAGCAATGAAGAGGATGACTCTGCTTTGACATTGGATGTGGAAAACACTATTGTTGCTTTTAAAACAACCTCTATATATTGATGAGGAAATATGTCCAGGATATATTGCTTGAAAATTGCAAAACAAAATAAGTGGTTACAATACTTAAACATTTATTTATATATGTTTACTCTTTTTTATTAGTTTTTATTGGAGTATAGTTGATTTACAATGTTGTGTTAGTTTCTGCTGTACAGCAGAGTGAATCAGTTACACATATATTCACTCTCTTTTAGATTCTGTTCCCACACAGGTCATTACAGAGTCCTGAGTAGAGTCCTCTGTGCTACCCAGCACATTCTTTTTAGTTACCTATTTTATAAGATAGCATTATGTATATGTGAATCCCAATCTCCAAATTTATCCCTTCCCCCACTTTTCTCCTTGGTAACCATAAGTTTGTTTTCTACATCTGTGACTCTATTACTATTTTGTAAATAGATTCATCTGTACCACCTTTTTGAAGATTCCACATATAAGTGAAATCATTTGATATTTGTCTTTCTCTACCTCATTTACTTCACTGAGTATGACAATTTTTAGATCCATCCATGTTGCTGAAAATGGCAATATCTTACAGGAAAACATAGGCAGAACACTCTGACAGAAATTGCAGCAAGATCTTTTTTGATCCATTGCCTAGTGTAAAAAAAAAAATAAAAACAAAAATAAACAAATGGAATCTAATTAAGGTTTTGCATAGCAAAGGAAACCACACACAAAAAAAGACAACCCACAAAATGGGTGAAAATATTTGCAAATGAAGCAACCAACAAGGGATTAATCTCCAAAATATACAAACAGCTCATGCAGCTCTCTCTCTCTCTATGTGTGTGTGTGTGTGTGTGTGTGTGTGTGTGTGTGTGTGTGTGTGTATAAACAACCTAATCAAAAAATGGGCAAGATCTAAACAGACATTTTTCCAAAGAAGACATACAGGTGGCCAAGAGCCACATGAAAAGATGTTCAACATCACTAATTATTAGAGAAATGCAAATTAAAACTACAATGAGGTATCACTTCATGCTAGTCAGAATGGCTCTCATCCAAAAATATACAAAAAATAAATGCTAGGAAAGGTGTGGAGACAAGGGAACCCTCCTTCACTGCAGGTGGGAATGTAAATTGGTATAGCACTATGGCAAATAGTATGGAGATTCCTTAAAAAAACAAAAACAGAGCTACCATATGATCCAGCAATCCCACTCCTGGGCATATATCTGGAGAAAACTGGAATTCAAAAAGATACATATAGATAGTTTATTCTTGCATAGGAAAAATTCTGCCCCCAACCTATGACAAACAGTTAATAATAGCTATCTCTGGAGATAGAATTACAGGGGATATTCATTTTCAAGATGATGTTTTTCTGTATGTTTTACCTTTATATAATATGTATACCAATATCTTTATAATCAGGAAAAAAATAGACATATTATTAAATGCCTATGCTAGCATCTTGATCCTGATCTTATCATGAACAGCTTTACCCAGGTTGTTAGCTGAGGCAACTAATGGATTAAAGTAATGTGCATGTCACTAGAGCACTGGAGAAGAAAATGGCAACCCACTCCAGTATTCTTGCTTAGAATATCCCATGGACAGAGGAACCTGATAGGCTACAGTTCATGGGGACTCAAAGAGCCGGACACGACTGAGTGACTTGGCTTCAGAGCATTGGAACATTTCATATTGCGTAACCATGGATGTGAAATACTCTGATGGTCTGCTACAGGCAATTTGACATCACACAGTTTTTACCATTGTTGGGTGAGCTATGGCAATAAGATTCATGAGAGAATGACATCTGAATATTGGCTACACAGAGGATTCCAAAAACACTGTGGGCAGAATAAAAATAACCTGAAAGGCTAGTATATTTTTACCAAATGATATTTTCAATTCATCACAAAGATGCTGTTGGTGTTTCATGAGTTGAAACATCAGGTTTCCTTATTCCTTGCTACAATGTTTGTCATTTACTTTAAAATTCCCTTCTGCAAAGACAGTGAGATTTTGCATGTGTTCTTTAGTTTAAGCTCCACTCAAGAGGCAATCTGTCATGTTCATCAGGAATCCAACCACTCAGGATGGTCACAAGCACTCCCAACAGAAGATCATATGTCAGAGGAGGCCACTGCAAGTGCTTTGAGCCATACTTCAGTCAACATCAGGGGCTTTATATAATAAATACTAGAAATGGGTGTTTATTGGTAAATTGCTAGCTTGTTAATTACCATGATGGATGATTCACTGGAGAAAACATTGGTGTTCAACATTATGGATTGGTTCACCTATCTTATAGACACTGCCCTCAACTTTAGGAACAACAGAGCATATAGCGAGGCTTGAGGCTTGGATCCTTAGGAATGAGATCTGAGCTTGAGCTCCAAAAGCTTCTGATCACAGAGACAGGGAAGCAGAATTTTTGCTTGCTTAATGACTTCTATGAGGTAACCATCACACCTCTCCAAGGCTGTGGTATTTACCTCAAGTGAACCTTTCATGCAAAATAGTATTCAAAGCTAGGTGCTAGGACAGGAAACTATATAAATTTCTTAATATATTCATTCTTAGGGCTGCTTTCATTGTCATTGTGAACAGTATCCACCTCAGTTTGGTAGCTACTGTCCATCTATCATTAATTTATCTATCTACCCACCCATCCACCCACCCTTCTATCTATAAAACTTAACAGTTGTACATGACCAAATTGGCTTGTTAGTTTAATTTTCAACACTTTTATTTAAAAATAAAGCAGATAAGAGTAGAGGTCATAATGACTTAGGTGGCTCAGTGGTAAAAAAAAACATGTCTGTCAATGCAGAAGATGCAGGAGATGTGGGTTCGATCCCTGAGTCAGGACAATCTCCTGGAATAGGAAATGCCAATCCTGAAATGGCAACTCCAGTATTCTTGCCTGAAAAATTTCATAGACAGAGAAGACTGGCGGGCTACAGTAAATGGGGTTGCAAAGAGCTGGACACAACAGAGCACGTATGTATAATGATTTTGGCAAAAAAAGGAATGGGTTGGTTGACCTGTGTATGTTTGTAGAGATGTGATCTTTCTGTAACTAAAGTCAATCCAGAAACATTTGCAGGGCCCCCTGGACATGGATGCAGCTTGCTTTAAGCAATGGATACCTTCTGCAAACACATAAGACTTTTCCAGTTGCTCATACATATCCACAAACAGATGATTTCAGTTCTGTTTTATCCGATCTATCTCTGTATTTACTGCTGACAAATGTCTTTTTTCCAATGACTCCACCCTTCTTGCTGTCCTCTCACTGATTCCTCTTTCTCAGATTTTTCTTAGGCACCTTTTCTTATTTGCTCCCTAGGCTCTACTGCTATGCAGAGTCTTATTCTCTGTCTTTTCCTTTCTCTCCTTGGCCGATCACAATCCCGTGACCCAAATGGTCTGACTTAATATATATGGTGAGCTGTGGATCTATAGCTACTTCTCTAACCCCTCTCCCATGCTACAAACACTTACAGAAAACTATTAGCCCTGCGAATGCACCCTTAAACTCAACTTGTCTCACTCAAATTAGCATCTTTTCCAGCTCCTTCACTTCATATATCAATTGGCAAGGCACACCATTTCTACACCCAAGCTATTCCTTATACGTCTCCTAGCCTTCTCATCCCCGATGCCAAAACCCTAGTTCAGACAGGTTAACCACCTCTTCTCTGGATTGTTAGAAAACAACCTACCATACCTCCCTGCCTCCATTTCACCTTCTACTCCATTCTCCACACAGTTTCAGACGGATCCTTAAAGCATATAAATTCTGGGCTCCCTTCTGCCTTCAGCATTAACTCCAAACTTCTTAGCAAAGAGTACAAGGGCCCTACTAGCTCTGAAATAGTATCATCATCTCATTTCCTTCCATCTGGGCTCCCTCCTCCATTCCACCTCCCTCTGTTTCTATAGATGTCATATACAATAAGTCTCTAATAAATCTTTTGCAATGAAAAAAATGAATAATGAAAATTTATTTTAGTTAATTTTAAAAATGTATATTAAAATATTCCCCAATTGATTTCACATGGCCACTTCAGAAATATTCCTATAAAAAAAAAAATCCTTCACCTAACAAGTGATGAAACTAAGCCTCAGAAACATTAAGTAGCTTGGCAAAGTCTCCCAGCCAGATATGCACATTATGAAACAAGCATCAAATCTCCAACCTAGAACACAGGAGCCTTCAGATTCCTATACTGCCTCTTCTGATTGTTTGTGAATCAGTACTATTATAATATTTATATCATTAATATTATGATATTTAATACCATGTATGGAGCTGACTGTGGCTCAGACCATGAACTCCTTATTGCCAAATTCAGACTTAAATTGAAGAAAGTAGGGAAAACCACTAGACCATTCAGGTATGACATAAGTCAAATCCCTTATCATTATACAGTGGAAGTGAGAAATAGATTTAAGGGCCTAGATCTGATAGATAGAGTGCCTGATGAACTATGGAATGAGGTTCGTGACATTGTACAGGAGACAGGGATCAAGACCATCTCCGTGGAAAAGAAATGCAAAAAAGCAAAATGGCTGTCTGGGGAGGCCTTACAAATAGCTGTGAAAAGAAGAGAAGTGAAGACCAAAGGAGAAAAGAAAAGATATAAATATCTGAATGCAGAGTTCCAAAGAATAGCAAGAAGAGATAAGAAAGCCTTCTTGAGTGATCAATGCAAAGAAATAGAGGAAAACAATAGAATGGGAAAGACTAGAGATCTCTTCAAGAAAATCAGAGATACCAAAGGAACATTTCATGCAAAGATGGGCTCGATAAAGGACAGAAATGGTATGGATCTAACAGCAGCAGAAGATATTAAGAAGAGATGGCAAGAATACACAGAAGAACTGTACAAAAAAGAGCTTCACGACCCAGATAATCACAATGTGTGATCACTGACCTAGAGCCAGACATTCTGGAATGCGAAGTCAAGTGGGCCTTAGAAAGCATCACTATGAACAAAGCTAGTGGAGGTGATAGAATTCCAGTTGAGCTATTCCAAATCCTGAAAGATGATGCTGTGAATGTGTTGCACTCAATATGCCAGCAAATTTGGAAAACTCAGCAGTGGCCACAGGACTGGAAAAAGTCAGTTTTCATTCCAATCCCAAAGAAAGGCAATGCCAAAGAATGCTCAAACTACCGCACAATTGCACTCATCTCACATGCTAGTAAAGTAATGCTCAAAATTTTCCAAGCCAGGCTTCAGCAATATGTGAACTGTGAACTTCCTGATGTTCAAGCTGGTTTTAGAAAAGGCAGAGGCACCAGAGACCAAATTGCCAACATCCACTGGATCATGGAAAAGGCAAGAGAGTTCCAGAAAAACATCTATTTCTGCTTTATTGAGTATGCCAAAGCCTTTGACTGTGTGGATCACAATAAACTGTGGAAAATTCTGAAAGACATAGGAATACCAGACCACCTGATCTGCCTCTTGAGAAATTTATATGCAGGTCAGGAAGCAACAGTTAGAACTCGACATGAAACAACAGACTGGTTCCAAATAGGAAAAGGAGTTCATCAAGGCTGTATATTGTCACCCTGTTTATTTAACTTCTATGCAGAGTACATCATGAGAAATGCTGGACTGGAAGAAACACAAGCTGGAATCAAGATTGCCGGGAGAAATATCAATAACCTCAGATATGCAGATGACACCACCCTTATGGCAGAAAGTGAAGAGGAACTAAAAAGCCTCTTGATGAAAGTGAAAGAGTAGAGTGAAAAAGTCGGCTTAAAGCACAACATTCAGAAAATGAAGATCATGGCATCCTGTCCTATCACTTCATGGGAAATAGATGGGGAAACAGTGGAAAGTGTCAGACTTTATTTTTGGGGGCTGCAAAATCACTGCAGATGGTCTCTGCAGCCATGAAATTAAAAGACACTTACTCCTTGGAAGGAAAGTTATGACCAATCTAGATAGCATATTGAAAAGCAGAGACATTACTTTGCCAACAAATGTCTGTCTAGTCAAGGTTATGGTTTTTCCTGTGGTTATGTATGGATGTGAGAGTTGGACTGTGAAGAAGGCTGAGCACCAAAGAATTGATGTTTTTGAACTGTGGTGTTGGAGAAGACTCTTGAGAGTCCGTTGGACTGCAAGGAGATCCAACCAGTTCATTCTGAAGGAGATCAGCCCTGGGATTTCTTTGGAAGGAATGATGCTGAAGCTGAAACTACAGTACTTTGGCCACCTCATGAGAAGAGTTGACTCATTGGAAAAGACTCTGATGCTGGGAGGGATTGGGGGCAAGAGGAGAAGGGGACGACAGAGGATGAGATGGCTGGATAGCGTCACTGACTTGATGGACGTGAGTCTGAGTGAACTCCGGGAGTTGGTGATGGACAGGGAAGCCTGGCGTGCTGCGATTCATGGGGTCGCAAAGAGTCGGACACGACTGAGCGACTGATTTGATCTGATCTGATCTGATTAATGTTTATTGCCATGCATTAATATAATATATAAATTAACATAATAATATTTAATAATATAACATTAGCTATTATGAAAGCAAAATACTGAAGGAGGGAGCCCCAACCTCTCCTCAGGCCAACTTCAGAATCAAATGACAAAGCATAAACTCCTCATTTAGAAGTAATCTATTCACACCAAGTCAAGCAATTAGTGATTAATAAAAAATAACAAAATGGCTTATCAATTTTAATGTTTTCAGGCAAATGTGACAGACTTTTAAAAGCACTCAAAATGTGGGAAATGTGGGGGGAAAAAGTGACAACCAGAACAGAGTAAGTCCAAAAGCCAGAAAATGCAGATGATAAAACGTGGATTTAAAACATGCTTGCTTCTCCCTGATCTTCAACAAAAACAGATTCCTCTTCTCTTTCATCACCTGAAAAACTGCACACTTTAGTTTCCTCTCCAAGAAAGCTTATCAAACACTTGACTTTCAAAACTGATTAGGATTAACTAAAAAATGTTGAATATGATGTCGCAGCATTTTACAAATACAAAGATCTTCTCTACATGTGTGATAGCAACATATTGTTTAGCACATACTTCAAATTGTTCTAAATGCCAGTGTGTGAACATCTCTCCCCATAAGGTTTTACATGAAATCCAAGATTACTTGGGGTCTATATGGTGATGATGTTTCGATCAGAGTTGAAAACACCATCAATAAATTCCTAAGAATACACATTCTGTTAGGAAGAACCCATATCTTCACCTGTAATGACATAGGATATCTTCAGATTCTTACATCTCTGTAATGCTGTGAGCACAGAAATAATAGATTTCAGTATTATTAAGAAGAGTATGCTGATAGTAATTATGGGAAAAGGCAATGATGAGTCAGATTATTATGGTAATTGTGAAAAGGAAATGGATTACCATGACAAGAAAGGTGAACAAAACATACTTCATTATAATGTGAAAGGCTACATCTAAGGTCGCCTGAAGATCTGCATAAAGCACTTTATAAATATGTTTCGAATGCATTGTCTTGAATCAATTATGAAAATTCCTAGTGCTTGCTATTGTTCATATTTAAGATGGCAGAGCTTTGGATTTTTAAACAGGCATTTCACCTTTCTTAGAAGGTTACTGTAAAAACAAAAAAAGTTAAGTAGTAAGAAAATACGGGTCCCACAAGAAATGATTATCCCCTTCAAAAAATCAGGGCCAGCTTCTTTTTTTATTTATTTATTTACTTGTAATTGAAGGATAATTGCTTTACAATATTGTTAGTTTCTGCCATACATCAACATGCATCAGCCATAAGTACAAACGTGCCCCCTCCTTCGTGAACCTCTCTCCCACCTCCCAACACATCCCATCCCTCTAGATTGTCGAAAAGCCCCAGTTTAAGTTCCCTGAGTCATACAGCAAATTCCCACTGGCTATCTATTTTAAGTATGGTAGTATATATGTTTTCACGCCCTCTTCATTCGTCCCACCCTCCCCTACCCCTATTGTGTTCATAAGTCTGTTCTCTATGTTTGCATCTCCACTGCTGCCCTGCGAATAGGTTCGTCAGTACCATCTTTCTAGATTCCATATGTATGTGTTAATACACAATATTTGTTTTTCTGACTTATTTCACTCTGTACAATAGGCTCCAGGTTTATCTACTTCATTAGAGCTGACTCAAATGCATCAGGGCCACATTCTATTTGAGGAGTGCCTTAAGCAATCTAGAAAGGTCTCAATCATGAATGTCTGTCTTTCTGGAAAACTGCAAGACTGACTGTAAGTTAACACAAAAACACGGAAAACCATGAGCATCCACCATCAACCATGGGGATGCGTTCAACATATGTGATACATTAACAAGAAGAGAATGATGTTATAAAACGGAACTGTTTCTATGATGAGTTATCCAACTGTCTCATTTTCTGAAATAAAGCTCCCTGAATCCAAATAAACCTTTATCTGCTGACTCTGGTCCTTCACCGTTCACACCAGTCCTGGTGCTCTTCAGAACAGGTGGCAACGGTGACAATTACTGAGACAGCCAAATATCTACTGCTGTTTTTATTCCCTGGGTCTGTTGGTTTTCATAGCATTTGTTAACTTGTTTAATAGTTCTGTTACTTCCAGGGGAGGGGAAGAGACGCAGACATGAGGAGAGACATGTGGACACAGAGCAGGTAAGGGGAGGGCGGACGAACTGGGAGATTAGGATTAACAGATATACACTGCTGCTGCTGCTGCTGCTAAGTCGCTTCAGTCGTGTCTGGCTCTGTGCAACCCCATGGACGGTAGCCCTCCAGGCTCCGCCATCCCTGGGATTCTCCAACCAAGAACACTGGAGTGGGTTGCCATTCCCTTCCCCAATACCATGACTAAAATATAGGTAGCTAGTGGTAATCTGCGATAAATTAGCACAGGAAACTCGGCTGGAAGCTCTGTGATGACCTAGAGGGATGGGGTAGGGAGGTGGGTGGGAGGTCCAAGAGGGAGGGGATAAATGTATACATATAGGTGATTCACTTGCTTGTACAGAAGAAACTGACACAACAGTGTAAATCAATTACACTCCAATGGCAGGAGCGTGGGGGTGGGGGTGGATAGTTATGTCTATTTGCTTTCATTATTCAGGTATCAGAGATTACTTTTCCCTGGAGTGAGGATATGTTCCTTCAAAGAACCCTATAGGTTTGGCTATTTTGAATTTGAAAGTAGTCCAAGATATCAGAAAGACAAGAGTATCAGAATTAAGTGTGATAAGCTCTGAAGAGAGAGGCTTTAAAAACTAGTACCATCAGTTCCAGGCTTGTAGCTTATAGGCAGCCTTTTTTATTTTAAGTCACTTAGAAGCAAAAGCTCTTTGCTCCAGAGGTTGTGGCTGGGTTAATTAGCTGGGCTTTGCTCTATTTTAATTAATATGCTATTTTTCATATGGGCATTTCAAAGTACCTTACAATTTTTTTTTAATTAAAATTTTACTTCTATCACTGATAATCGAGTTTGGTATGAACTCAAGTTTGTAAATGAACTATGGGATTCAACCCATTGGTTCACCAACTAGACGGCCAATCACTCCAAATGTCAGCCATTCCAGGAGGCCTTACATGTCCCTTAGGCTGCACTGCAAGCTCCTGCCCTGGTCTTGCCACAACTTCTTCTAGTCTGGACTCTTGTCTGTGCTGCATTTTTATTACAATTAGTATGCTTTCAGACTGTGGGATACTAGAGACCTGGGTTCATGCTTCAATGTCAGCAGGGTAGATGCTGAGTTATGTCTGATTGATTAATTAACCTGTCAATAGATCACAGTCACGTTGAGGATTAGAGCTAGGGAGAAAGAAGCAACAGAGAACAGATCAAGCAGGGAAGGAGGAAGAAAAAGAGGAGATTATTATGGTAAATATGCATATCCTGCTGGTAATGAAAAGTAAACATAAACAATGCTATGCAGAATCACTTGTAGAAGGGAAAATAAAATGCAAAAAAGTTGAGTGATGAAAAGGGTGAAAGAGATAAGAATTTTTTCTTCCCTTAGTTGGGATGGTGAAAGGAGTAGATAATAGGGATAAATTAGGCCCATTAAAATGTAGAGAGGGCAGGAGATTAATGTCTCCAAAAAGGTGGCAGTTCTGGGCTTATTCTTTAATTAGTGTTTAACAGAGAAAAGAAAATTAGGCAATTAGAAAAATAACAACGACTAGGCAAAAACACCTCCTGAAAAACAGCTCAGGAAGAGAATGAACATATATTAACCGCAAGATTAGTCCTCTAGGCTGGGATATTAAGGAATCTGACATGTTTGCAGAATACTTTTCTATGATTATAAAAATAAATCTTGTGGATCTGGTAAAATATGTCCAGGTATTCTTAAATGCAAAAGCTGAATATGTTTGGGGCAGAAATACCTCCCTTCGTTTTCTTCTCTGGGAATATAATCTTTGTTATGTCTGCAGGTATTAGGGCTCCCATCCAAGAGAACTCTGGGAAGCTACAGGAAGGAAAGCCAAGGCTGGTAAACATAAGAGTTCATTTCAATATGTCCATACATAGGATGTTTTCTAACTGTGGAACTGGAGAACACTCTTGAGAGTTCCTTGGACTGCAAGGAGATCAAACCTGTCAATCCTAAAGGAAATCAATTCTGAATATTCATTGGTAGGACTGATGCTGAAGCTGAAGCTCTAATACTTTCAGAAGGGCCAATTAACTGGAAAAAGACCTTGATGCTGGGAAAGATTGAGTGTAGGAGGAGAGGGTGACAGAGGATGAGATGGTTGGATGGCATCACTGACTCAATGGACATGAGTTTGACCAAACTCCAGAAGAGACTGAAGGACAGGGAAGCCCGGCGGGCGGCAGTTCGTGGGGTCTCAAAGAGTTAGACACAACTAAGCAACTGAACAAGAACAATGCACAGGTTTATATATATACACTATTCTCATACAAAGTGGAATCAGGTATGCTGATTTTTCATGAACTATGGATTTCAGTGCAGAATGACATAATGATAATAGGGAGGGACCCAGAGCTGGGAATTAAATAACTTGGATTTGCATTCTGGCTTCACCCCTTCTGAGCCTCACAAACTTGAATTAGTCATCATATGTCAGTTCAGATTCTGTTTCTCATCTGTAGGAAGGGAATAGCTGTGAGAAAGAGATGGCTGGGAGATAATGTATATAGAGTACACAATACGTGGTCTGGCACATTGCAGATTGTTTAGTAAATATTGATTCCCTTTCTTTTATTCTCAATGGGAAAATGGTGTAGATTAAATTTTCTTCTGGAGCATTTCTGTGCTGTCCTGTGTCGCTCAGTCACATCTGACTCTTTGAGACACCATGGGACTGTAGCCCACCAGGCTTTTCTGCCCATCGGTATTTTCCAGGCAAGGATCTGGAGTTGGTTGCCATGCCCTTCTCCAGGGGATGTTCCCAACCCAGGGATTGAACCCAGGTCTCCCTCATTGCAGGCAGATTCTTTACCATCTGAGCCACCAGGGAAGTTCAAGAATACTGGAGTGGTAGTCTATCCTTTCTCCAGGGGATCTTCCTGACCCAGGAACCAAACTATAGGCAGATCCTTTACCAGCTGAGCTACCAGGAAAGCCCCAGGAGCATTTTTATCTCCCACAAAAAAGAGGCAGTCAGGGATAACAAACAAGCTCTTGCTTTGCTTAGAACATTCAAACTGTTTTCAGGGCAGGGGCTTAGCTTTTTGGATATTCCCAGGGGAAGTCAGAGACACTAAGGAAAATTAATGTTGAATTAAGGCCTGAGAGTGCAGTCTGGTGTGCACCTGGTGGAACTTCTTGCCCTCTGCTCACAGGAAGAGGAAGGGGACTGCTCAGGGTTCCTCTATCCCCTAGATCAACTTTGGTTATACTTTTTCTAAGTAGGTTAAGCGTCAACAGTCCCCTTTTGATCTGTTGATGGACCTGTCTAGTAGGACCTTACCTACCACATTCAACCTTCTTTTATCCTCCTGACCATTGTCCTTGAATGGACCAAAGCGAAACAGGTCTCCAACTTAAGATATGAGAGACCCAACCATGACACCAAGCTTGGCCAGAGAGATGGTACTAGTTGCAACTCATTCTTCAGATGTTTTCCTTTGCCTTTCTCCTTTGAAATGACCTGCCGATTCCCTCATTCTATTTTCATTTCTAAGGGGCAGCTGCTGCTGCTACATTAATCTGGGAACTTTATGACCACAGACTTATTAACAGGCTACTGCCCTTAGGAATATTTGCATTTCTTAAAATGTTCCAGATAGAGATGATCTTAGAAATGGCAGTTAAATTGCCCTATTAACAAGGATGTTTAATGGGGCAGTCATGAAGCCCCTTAACATTCTCTTAGTCTTAACTTTTGCTGAATTCAAGGGATCATCTCTCCAACTGTCCAGCCACACAGCTAGATCAGACAGTTGAAAAAGCATGGCAGACATGCCCTGATTTTCCAAGTTAAAGAGTTTAGCACTGTTCTTGGGAACTATGTACTTCTAAAGGGCAGATTCACTCACTGAAGGAAAAAAAAAATCTGATGTTGGGCATATGAGAAATAAATCTATAAACACAATAATGAGCAATGACATCATGAGCAATAAGCCTCATAGATATAGTCAACATAAATCCTCTTCCAAGCACTTTGGGATGGGGTGATAAAATTAGTGAATTCAGCAATGAAAGATATTTCATATTTCAACTTCAGGAGAGAATATACTGCTCTGTCTTATAGCATTTCAATTGCAAATTTGATTGTAATTTGATTGGTTAAAAACAGTCTCACTCATTTAAAATTGAAAAATGTGATGTTGAAAAAATCAGAGTAAGTTAAAATATCATAAAATGAAAAGAGGTGAACATTATGACTAATTAAGCATAGGTTAGATCTACCCCACAAAGTCATAATCTTTACATAGTAATGATTTATATTTTACCTGAGGTCAGTTTTCACTCATTTCACTGATTTAGACTCACTGGTGCTAATTTCTTTCACCTCCTCATGGATGTGATTGCCCAGAATTTAATCGGTTTGAAAGCAGTCCCCTTTCTGAAGTCCCCATGTTCCTATAAGTCTGAAACAGCAAAGACCTCAAGGAAGGGTAATAAGCAGAACAGGGCCATGATGTAACTGGCGAGCTCACTTCCTGAGGAGTCTTAGATGCTCTGGTATCATGCTTGAATTTTAACAATGGTGATTCTATCATGGGCTCACCCCAGCTCACATTTTCATTAGCTTGTTGTTTTTACACAGCTTTGTCCATGTGCACGAGTGGTGATCAGAGGGCAGAGCAATCATGCGAAATCTCAAACTGTGTAGTAGAAAATATCACCCTTCCCTAAATGTTTTCTCATAGTGGGAAACCTGCTGGTATTTCAGGGGGACTGCCATCACGGTCATAGCTGTTCACCGTGTGGGATATACATAAGGGTGGGGCAGTCATGAGCCCATTCACATCATAGGTACATTTAGACAGTAGTTACAACCAGAATAGGAGAGGCCCAGGCTCTGCCTGACTAAACAAAATGGTGCTACACCCCTAGTTGACAAATGGCAAGCATGTACAATGGCTTCTGGTTCAGTTACTGAGATTTCCTTTACAATAAGATAATTCCATGTCAGGGCAAGAGACGAGAGGTGGGGCAGACTGGACCTAGAAGAGCTGATGGACACATCAAGGTATTTTAGTTCCCTGACCAGGGATCAAACCTGCACCCCATGCAATGGAAGTACAGAGTCTTAACTACTGGACCACCAAGGAAGTCCCCTGCTTTTTAATATGGGAATCACAATATTTATCTTATACTGGGATTGCCAACATTCAGGGCATGCAGATTTCTTGGTACATAAGACTAACTGCAACAAATTATTAGGCGAGGAGAGAAAGAGTCCATATATTATGATCCAAGCAGATAATTTGTTCATTTAATCATTTAGACATGCAGTTTACAAACTAATCTACTCTATAGTTAAGACAATTTGCTAAGATTTGGGTTTTCTGGTAGTGAACAAAGGCCCTGACTTCACACATTCTATAAACTAAGCAACCATTAAGTAAGAAACATACATATAAATAATTAATTACAGGTTGTGCTACGTGCTTTGAATAGAAACCTCAGAGAGAAAATAACAGTGTGTTCAAAAGAAATAACATACTCCAGAGCCTTGCAAGATGAGTAGGCATTAAATATAAGAGCTTATAAGGAAGAGGTCTTCAGAGATGGAAAATTGTGTGTACAAAGAAAGACAGTAAGAAAAAGGCCAATGGGTATGAGGATTGAAAGCAGTTAGGGACTAAGAGGGAAAATGACCTGGGAGAATTAGTCACAGGAAAGATTAGCTATGGCTTTCAAGATCATATTAAAGAACAGTTCAATACCCTGGGAAGCCAGTGGAGTGGTCTTGAGCAGAGAAGGCACACAATCTAATTTATTTTTTTTGAATGATCTTTCTAGAAGCTGAGGAAGGTATTGGGCTGGATGGTAAGAGAGAAAGAACGAGATGACTGCAGAAGCTCAGAGAGGATGATGACTGAGGTGGGGGCAGGTAGCTTCTAAATTCAGCAAGGAGCGATCACTGGCTCTTCCAGCAGCTGAATAAATTTTTTCAACAGGACACTCAAAGCCAGGCAAGTAATAAGGAAACCTAAGTAAGAGACAGCAGACATTGGGATTGTTGGGAAATTGGCAGGAGTGCCACAGCCAAATTAGTGTGCATAAGAGCATTTTCTTCTTGATCTGTGCAAAGAGGTCAAAATAGGGACTTAGCTGAGAAGTACAAGTCTTTGTGAGTAAGGTGGGGCATAGTCTTTAAGTCAGGGGAGTGGAGCACAGGTTCACAGGAAATAGTACGGTTTGCCCTATGCTGAACCGTCTGAAATCATGGCTTAGAATTCATTTAATACCTAGAACTAGGAATAGCATTGGTTTCAGACACCAGGAGAGCTGAACCAACCAGCAGGTGACAGTTCTGAGACACAATTTTAGGAATATGAAGGACCTGGCTAACCAAAGAAATACAAAAGGCACATTGTTTTTCTTTATTAACTTAATCCAGATTATGTTACTAACACTCTCCTAGTTAGGGAAATTAATAATTACACACATTTTACAAAAAAAGGAGACAAGACTAGGTAGACTATAAAGAAAGACATGGACAAAGATACAATTTCAGAACCCTGGCACACACACATACAAATGACATGTTACTATTCGGTAGAATGGTGATTTTTCATTCACTGTTTCAGAATGATGTAAATCCAATTTCTCAAGACTGTGGAGAGCTCTGGGTATTACAATGTTTGGACCTTGTCTTCTATACCATTTCAAGGTGGCTTATTCCCAACACAGTGCTACTTATAATCCAGCTGGCAAAATAATGAGCTGTATCTTTCATGTCATTTCATTAGTATCGAGGGAAAAGAAAAACACTTAGGTTTCCTCCTTTGCTTGTTTTTAAAACAAAAGAATATTTCCCTTATCTGCTTTGCTTTTTATATTTTCTAAATCCTACTGTGATACCAGGAGAAGAGGTTTGGGTTTCCCACTGTGGGCTTAGATGGGCCGTTACACTTGGTTATCTCTAGAAGTCCCTGATGACCAATCAGAAGAACTATGCTTGTAATTTTTTTACTATATTTTTATTTTATTTTTTTAATTTACAATGCTATGTTGGTTTCTGCCATACAACAATGTGAATCAGCCATAATTATACATAAATCCCCTCTGTCTTCAGCTTCCCTGCTCTCCCTCCATCCTACCCCTCTAGGCACCAGACTGGGCTCCCTGTACTATACGGCAACTTCTCACCAGCTATCAATTTTATCCATGGTATGTGTATATATGTTGATGTTACTTTCTCCATTCATCCCACTCTCTCCTTCCCCCACAGTATCCACAAGTCCATTCTTGATATTTGCATCTCCATTCCTTCCCTGAAAATAGGTTCATCAATACCATTTTTCTAGAGTCCATGAAAGTGAAAGTGTTAGTTGCCCAGTCGTGTCTGACTCTTTGGGACCCCATGGACTGTAGCCCACCAGGTTCCTCTGTTCATGGAATACTGGAATTCTTCCAGGCAAGAATACTGGAGTGGGCCGCCATCCCCTTCTCCAGGGGATCTTCCCGACCCAGGGATTGAACCCGGGTTTCCTGCATTGCAAGCAGATTCTTTACCATCTGAGCCACTAGGGAAGCCCCATAAATATGATATTTGTTTTTCTCTTTCTGGCTTACTTTCTCTGTTTAACACGTGCCTATAATTTTTAACCTGCGTTGTTAATATAAACAACTTCTAGCTTTGCCCAAATGGAACCTTTAAGTTTACCTTTCAAAATTGTTACATCAAGATTCACAAACCAAAACCTCACATGAATGTATTATATGCTGTTAGATTTGTTTTCCTAAGGCATGAAAGTCAAATTTACAATGCTAACATTTCTCTAAGAAAGTTCTAAGTGATATATACTTTTCTGCAAAGAGGCAACAGATCTGTCTGTCTGTAAATATGCTTATAGTCCTCCTGGAGTGGAGAAAAAGAAGTAGGCATGCTGAATTAAATATACAGCCTATAAAACCAGGAGAACATGCATACATTAGAAAGCTATTGTCAAGAATAGTCAACTATCTCTTCAGATAATTGAGTTCAACAGACATTTACCAAGAGTCTGCAACTAAGTCCTCTGATTATCACAAGGAATACAAATTGATAAAGCTCCCTGTTCTCAAGGAACTAAAATGCAAAAAGCAAAATAAAATACAGATTTTCTTCATTAAAGTCATTAGTAGGTACCAGAAAAGATAAACTTAGTTTGAATTATGTTTGAATTTGAATATAAGTCACTCTTCATATCAGGAATTGGAAGTTAAATAATATATATGCATATACACACATATATAAATACAGAGCATATATATTAAACTGATGTACCAATAACAATATATTATGATTAATCTCTATAATTAATATTAATAAAAATGTTAGCTATATTAATGCATGAAAATTTTATTCAAATAACCAAAGATTACCTGTCATCTCAATAGTATAAACAGAAGCTTAACTCATGAATTTTCTTAACTGTTTTTTAACCACCTGTAGATATTCACCTACAGGTTTTAAGCTATAATATAAACAGGTACAGGCTTCCCTGGTGGCTCAGTGGTAAAGAACCTGCCAGCAATGCAGCAGATGTGGGTTTGATCCCTGGGTCAGGATGATCTCCTGGAGAAGGGAATGCCTACCCATGCCAGTATTCTTACCTGGAGAATTCCATGGTCAGAGGAGTATGGTGAGCTGCAGGCCATGGGGTCGAAAAGAGTCAGACACAACTGAACGACTAACACACACATAAACATATACAGTCAGGCAGGCAGCCACCCACTCATTACCTACGCCCTCCCCCTGCCATGACCTGCATACCTTAGTGTGAAAAAGAAATCTGTCATAAAGTATGATTTTTAAATTATGCTAAACAGCTCCAATTAAAAATACTTTATTTTTGTACATGAACACATGTACACCCATGGCTGATTCATGTCAATATATGGCAAAATCCACTACAATATTGTAAAGTAATTAGCCTCCAATTAAAATAAAAAAAAATACTTTAAAGCACTGCTACACTTGGCATATTTGCTATAGAACAAAATCTCCAGTTTCTTTCTCTCTGTATAAAAAATAGTACATTCCGCTACGGCCAGCCAAGGCACTGGTCCTCCCTGGGCCTGATGATGTAAGGCCTCGGAATCTGAAGCATCAGGATGCACAGGGAGTATCTGTCGATGTATGCCACCTTCAATAATTTAGTATGTTGACTTATACTTTCCACACGAGTAGTCTTGTCCTAACAGCAGTAAATACAACTACAAAGCAGTGAGGAATGGCAATTGGCTGAGGGTGCTAATTACACTGCCTTGACTTGAATTAAAATTGCTAAACAGCAAATGAGATTACCAGTCTAAAGATAACCTTAATTCAAATGCGAGGCTGCATTTATCTCATCTACAATGTAATTTTCCAAAGGTGTAGAAAAATACAATTTTAATGGAAAGCCATTGTTTAAAAATATAATTAAAGTCCCCAGTCCCTCCCTCTTGGATTTTGTTCTACAGGCGAGATGTGCAGACTGATTTAGAGGTCAGAATGAAAACATTCGGATGGTGTCCTCTTGGCCAGACATTACTTTGAGTGTCATCTTCATTTTTAATGATCAAGAGCTGGCCAGAGGACAAGTAAATGCCAAAGGAGCAGGGGGTGGGGTGGAAAGGGAAAATGACCTTTTCCAATCCCCGGAGCCATAAGGAATCTTACAAATGATAAGAACTCAACATTGCCATTTGACTAATGAGGAAGTCCAAGGTCCAGAAAAGTCAAGTAATTTTTCTAAGAACACAATGCAAAAAAGCACCACTATCCAGTGGGGGAGATGTTGGTCTGAAATATGGAACCAGAAAATCTATGTTTGAATCCTGTCTCTTGTACTTACTAGTACTGTGGCAGGCTACTTATCATTTTCAAAGCTCAATTTTTGTATTTGTAGCCCACCAGGCTCCCTTGTCCATGGAATTTCCTAGGCAAGTATACTCGAGTGGGTTGCCACTTCCTTCTACAGGCGATCTTCCCAACCCAGGATCCATCCATGGGGTCGCAGAAGAGTCAGACACAACTCAGCGACTAAACAACAACAATGCTCTGAACAGTTCTGCTTTTCTTGAAGGGATCCTGACTTGATAATTGATTATGTTTCCCTTGTACCAGGGCTTTATGCCTACCCCTGAGAAAGATGGCTATGTTTGGTTATATTTAACCACACTCTTAACTCTGAGTGTTGTCAAGAAAACAAATAAGGTATTGTTTGCAGTTGAGATACTCTAATCAGAGTATCATCTAGGCCCCATACTGTATACTGAATGGCAAAATATAATACATTCCTCCCCCAAAAAGGAGTATTTGTAAGGCATTTTTAGTTCCCAAAGAACATTTTAAATATTTCTAAGATTCTTCAAATTGTCTTTACGGTCCCAGTCTCAGCTCGAAGATGAATCAAGGAAATGTGTCTGAAGCTGAGAATATACTGTATTAGTTGTTTACCTGGTGGCTCAGATGGTAAAGAATCCACCTGCAATGCAGAAGACATGGGTTGGATCCCCAGATCAGGAAGATCCCCTGGAGAAGCAAATAGCTACCTACTTCAGTATTCTTAGTGGAGAGTTCCATGGACAGTGGAGCCTGGTAGGCTACAGTCTAGTGGGTTGCAAAAAGTCAGACATGACTGAGTGACTAAGCATGAGGCAGTTTTTTTCCTATTTGAAACCAATGAGGAGTAAAGGAAAAGGTGAAGGACGGTCAAAGAGGGACAGTTGAAAGGGTCAATGGGAAACTCACTTCCTCTTCCAAATGGAATTCGATCCCTTAAACAGTCTCACAGGGACCACGTCTAGCCTGTCCTTAGCAGCATTTATGGCACATGGTAAGTACTGAATAAAAGCTTTTGGAGGGAATGACAGCTATTAAATCCAGAAATTCAGCCAACAAGTCAAAGAGGATGTAACTAATGCTGGGATTTGTTCTGATCTTTCTTTTGAACTGTGGTGTTGGAAAGGACTCTTGAGAGTCCCTTGGACTGCAAGGAGATCCAACCAGTCCATTCTAAAGGAGATCAGCCCTGGGATTTCTTTGGAAGGACTGATGCTGAAGCTGAAACTCCAGTACTTTGGCCACCTCACACAAAGAGTTGACTCATTAGAAAAGACTGATGCTGGGAGGGATTGGGGGCAGGAGGAAAAGGGGATGACAGAGGATGAGATGGCTGGATGGCATCACCAACTCGACGGACATGAGTTTGAGTGAACTCCGGGAGTTGGTGATGGACAGGGAGGCCCGGTGTGCTGCAGTTCATGGGGTCGCAAAGAGTCGGACACGACTGAGAGACTGAACTGAACTGAACTGATATGAAATGTCAGTAAAATCTTACTGAGGTTTATTTTTTCCTAAACTAGCTGCATATCTCCTACCTTTCTCTTTTATATTTATATAGCATATAAATATACTATAGTATGGAGGAGGGAATGGCAACCCACTCCAATATTCTTGCCTGGAAAATTCCATGGACAGAGGAGTCTGGCGGGCTATAATCCATAGGGTCATAAAGAGCTGGACACGACTGAAGTGAATTAGCATGCATGCATGTATACTATTGTACATAAATGTAGTATGTGTGTGCATGTGCATGCTCTGCTGTGTTTGACTCTTTGAGACCCCAAGGATTGTACTTACCAGACTCCTCTCTTCATGGAATTTTCTAGGCAAGAATAATAGAATGGGGTGCCATTTCCTACTCCAGGGGATCTTCCTGACTCAGGGATTGAACCCGCGTGTCTTGTGTCTCCTGCATTAGCAGGCAGATTTTTCACCACTGTGCCACATGGGAAGGCATAAAAATATAGTATATAAGTATATTTTTATGGCTTCTGGGGTGTATATGTGTATTAGTCGTTTAGTCGTGTCTGACTCTGCATTTCCATAGACTGTAGCCTGCCAGGCTCCTCTCTCCATGAAATTCTCCAGACAAAAATACTGGATTGGGTTGGCTTTCCCCTCTCCAGGAGATCATCCTGACTCAGGGATCAAACCCAGGTCTCTGGCATTGCAGGCAGATTCTTTACAATCTGAGCCATCAGGGAAGTTCCCGTATATGTGTATACTTTGTCTCTGTCCCTTGAAGCACAGTACTGCTCATGGCATGGCTTGGCAGTCTAGGAAAACACTATCTAATTTAACATTTTCAATGGCATAAATTTGACTATGAAAAAAATTGTTTCACTGGGTAAAAGTTTTGAGGCCACTGTGCATTTAAAAGTCTTGCAATCAATACACCAAAACAGTTGTAGCCTATATTAAATGGGTTGGAACAACTTGCATTTCAGGTCATGAAAACTGGTCATTTTTTTCCCATCTTCTCCCTGGTCAACTCATATAGGAAAGAACAATCAATGACAACAATTGAAGAACCAGGTTTCTCAGAGATGTGTACTTTTTCACTGCTGAAAAAGAGTTTTTATAATTTAGAAATTAAGGGACCATAAAAGCAGCATCCTAGAGGAAAAAACTTCACAAGATAGTCAAATACACTGCTTCTCATGAAGACTGTACTTACTTAGGCCAGAATCCATGGTACCTTAGGGCTTCCTTGGTGGCTCAACAGTAAAGAATCTGCTTGCAATGCAAGAGAAATGGGTTCCATCCCTGGGTCAGGAAGATCCCCTGGAGAGGGACATGGCAACCCACTCTAGTATTTTTGTCTGGGAAATCCCACAGACAGAGGAGACTGGCAGGCTACAGTCCATGGGGTCTCAAGAGTTGGACACAATTAAGTGACTAAACTACCACCATGGTTCCGTGGATATTTACCTTTTGTCACTGACTTCACCAGTTACACTAGTCAGTCACTGGAAAACTGAATCTCTAGGACAAGACCTTAAAAGCATGTGTCATGAGATTTTTTCCTATGAATTTCCCTATTCATGATTCCTCTGACCTCAAAGATGTATTCCCATTACATAATCTGAATAATTAAGGATTAATTAAAAAACCAAAAAGCCTTCTTACTTAGTTCTTGCAGTACAAATGCTCCCCAGCTATTTGACATTCCACTTCCATCTGGAAGATCTGCCTATGAATGAAGATTCCTTTAAAGGTTGAGGTCCTCCAGTTTGGTACCCTGTGGCAGAAGCATACCACATGCGCCGAGGCCTGCGCCTGGAAGCCTGCAGATTTAGGTCTGCATGATCTTGCAATGTATTTTCCTTCTTTGTGTCCTAGATTGCTTCTTGATGAAAGGGAGAGACCTGAACAATTTGCTGCTGAATGTCTTGAGACTCTAACATGCTACTGCCCTCTGGAGGGCCAGTCTTTGAAAAAATCTAAGGGTCTGTGAAAGGTGGAAGGGTGGGATACAAGATTTTACAAGCATCAGGAAGGAGTCAATGATTTGACTCAGATTTGTGAATATGTTATGTCTGAACATAGCAAAATGGACTTGTGTGTGCTAAGTCACTTCAGTCATGTCCAGTAGTTTGTGAGCCTATGGACTAAAGCCTGCCAGGCTCCTCTGTCCATGGGACTCTCCAGGGAAGGATACTGACGTGAGTAGTCATGTGCTCCTCCAGGGCATCTTCCCAACCCAGGGATCGAACCTGGGTTTCTTGGATCTCTTGCATTTGCAGGCGGATTCTTTACTGCTAGCGCCACCTGGAAACCCAAATAGACTTACAGGTGTGATTAAATTAAAGGTTGTAAGATGAGAACATTTCCTGAACTATCCAGGTGGGCTCAACTAAATCACAAGAGTACTTAAAAGCACAGTACTTTCCCAGCTGCAGAGAACAAGAGATATGGCAAAGTGAGATGGACTTGGCCCCATGTTTCTAGCTTTGAAGATGGAGAAAGGGGCCATAAGCCAAGGAATGTAGGTGGTCTCATGAAACTGGAAAAGGTGAAAAAAAACTGGACTGTTCCCTGGAGACTCTGTAAGGAATGCAGCCCTATCGACACCTTAATTTTAGCCCCATAAGACATATTTTGGACTTAAAAAAATTATTTATTTATTTTTTGGCTATGCTGGATCTTCATTGCTGTGCCAGCTTTTTTCTAGTTGAGGCGAGCAGGGCCTACTCTCTAGCTGTGAGTGCACAGGTTCTCATTGCCGTGGCTTCTCTTCTGGTGGAGTGTGGATTCTAGGGCACAAGGGCTTCAGTAGATCCAGCACGTGGTCTCAGCAGCTGTGGTTCCCAGACCCTAGAGCACAGGTTCAGTAGCTGTGGCACACAGGCTTAGTGGCTCCATGGCACATGAATCTTCCCAGACCAGGGATCAAATCCATGTCTCCTGCATTGGCAGGAGGATTCTTTACCACTGATCCATCAGGGAAGCCCTCATTTTGAACTTCTAACCTTCAAAAATGTATAATAATGAGTATGTATTGTCTGAAGTCACTACATTTTTGGTAATTTGTTACAGGAGCAATAGAAACCTAATACAGCGAAGCTGGCTGAAAGTGTCTCAGGAAAGTGTTTAGGGTCTTAGAACATCTTCAAACAGCAAAGGTATTTCCTTTACTCACTTCTTAATTGACAACTTATCTCCCTTGCAAGGATTTTCACATCGACAAATTCAAACTCAGAAAAGGACCTAGAAATTCCCACTAGATTATAAGCATATGAGTAACTTCCACCAGCTTCAAGTATGCAATTTCATTTTATTAATCAATCAAAGCCTTGGGATAAGAGATAAACTTCCTTTTTAAAATTTTTTTTTTTCAAAGAACAGCCAGTGATAGAGAAAGATTAAGGCAGGGGTCGGAGCCCTTCTCAGGATTTTGAAAGTACCCACATAGGCAGGTACAAACTCTCTCTATTCTTAAGGCTACATTTAGGCATCCTGTATACTTTTGTTGCTTTTTGTCTTGAGGGCATACTCTGTCCAACCTAGTGACTTAATCATTTGCGCTCAACTGTCAATGCAAACTTAAGGGAGAAAGAAAAACACATATTGGTGGTAGGGTCGAAAGGTGGGGAAAGGGAATGGGAACAAAGGAAAAAAAGAAAAGGCTGGTTTAATCTGAATGTTTAAACTTCTCAGAGACGTAGGCATGTAAGGCTTTAAAAACTGAGACGCATCTGTGATAACTGCAAGAATCATTTTCTCCACCATTCCCTACCATCTGCCTCTTTCCCACTGTTCTTCCTCTATGATGCTCTCTTTCCCTTTATTGGGTTCTGCTTGACGCCCTCCCTTTGCCTTGAAAAGTTCACTGGTAGCCAGAAGCCCTCTTTTATTCCCTTTACTCAGATCCTTGGACCAGACCACGTAACACTTACAAATACAAAAATGTGTTCTCTAAGACAAAAGGGAAAGGCCCTATGTAGAGAAGTCCACATGAAGAATAGATGAGCAACACACATATTTGATTTATAAACCAAACCAGAAATCTGTGACAGCAGTTTTGTTATATGGTGTGAATAAAACTTAACAAATTACTATTTAGTCGACTATCTCCTACTGCGTACTATTTTTCATTGCCTTATCTTTCTTCACCTCCTCCTCCTACATTATAAATTAGCACCATATCCTGGCACTTTTCAGACACAACAGATGTAATGCGATCAACATTCTGATAATGCTGAAGTCGCCACAAGTTCCAGGCATACTGTTTGCTGTCACTGATCGGATATTTTTATTATAACATTCTCTTTCTCTAATGTATTCAACCACATGATATATATGCATATATATGAAAATATAGACATTTCTGGACTATGATACCCATTGCTAAATGGGCCGTGAATCTATATGAACACGTCTGCTCATCTTCAAATAATAAATTCTTTATTTTAATAAAGAATTTTCAAAAGCATCAGGAACAAGCACCCTAATTCACTACAGCTTCTAGTACCACATCTAGATAAAGTTCTAGATGCATCAACCACCTATCGATTAGCATGAAAGCAATATTCCCCCAAGAACCGTGCTTTTTCAGATTTCTGGTGACTTGTTTTATAAGACTCACACTGTGTTATGTTGAGGAGTTGCAGGAGTCACGAGGTAGAAAGAAGCACAGATGTGGATAGACAAAACACACACACGTATACCCACACACATTTACACAAAACAAGATTTAACCTGATTAGACTGTGAACTACAAGGACTACAAAGAATAAGACTAAACATCAAAAAATATGAAATGTCTAAATATTCTCTCCTACCCCTCTGCCTCTATCTCAGGGACATGTAAAATAAATTTCACAAGGGACAGAAAATGATAAAGTGAATAATTTTCAGCCTGAAATACAAAAGAACGTTCTTAATATGTTCAGACAGGTGACTAGGCTATCAAAGGTCCAAAAAAGAAATTAAAAGGTAACACAGTTCTTCCTTACAGGAACGATTGCAACCCAGCATAAGATGCATGTTTAAAGCAGTGTGTTAGTTGCTCAGTCATGTCTAACTCTTTGCAAATGCACAGACTGTAGTCTACCAAGCTCCTCAGTCCTTGGGATTCTCCAGGTAAGAATCTTGGAGTGAGTAGCCATTCCCTCCTCCAGACGATCTTCTTGACCCGAGGATCAAATCTGGGTTTCCTGCACTACAGGCAGATTCTTTACCACGGAGCCACCAGGGGAGCAGAGACATGGGCAACAAGTAAAAATGCTGAGTCAAGATGTTTCCAGCAGCAGCTGACAGTCTTTTTTAAAGTGAAGTGTGAAGGGTCTAACATCTTTTTTCTAGAGTAAAGTGGATTCAAGTGACTATTCAACTCCTACAAGGATGGGGGAGGGGAGCTAGGGACATAAGTGGTAGAATCAGCCACAGCTTGGCTTTTGCCATCTACAGAGACTGAAGCGAGAGCACAAGCTTGGGCTGATAAACACATTGGCTCACAACAGCTCCCGTAGATGGGCTCAACATCAAGTCATGCACTACCTCTCACTTATACAGCTTATGCTTCCATCAGCCAATGCAGAAGATGAGCCAACAGAAGACACCATAGTGGTGGCATTTTAAAAACAAGAAAACAAAAAACCTGTAGCAATTCAATAAGGTGGAAAGAGTCTCAGAGCTTCAGGAGACCTGCCATGTTCTGCGGCCAGGGGCCAGGCAACACTCTAGTCCTCAATAACACCATGTGTCAAGTGACGAGGTGGGGCAGAGGTTCTCCAAATGTTCTGAGGAAGGGTAGTCTGTTGCCACTCTTCAACAAAAAGGATTCAGTGGATTAACAGGGTTGAGAATCACTACACTCATATTCCCTCCCCCTTTCCTTCCCACTTGCAAATTCACAAATTAACATGCCCAAGACTGAAAGGTCCTGTGGAAAACCTGACCTAACCCTGGAGGTTTGCAATCTTTTCTGATCTTCAAACTCTCATAACATTACTCCCTGTGATAGATAACTTCTAAAACGACTCTCAGTGATCCCCACTCCACGATTTTCATGCACTTGGGTAGTCTTGCCCCTTGAATGTGGGCAGGCCCTAGTAATTAGTTCCTAATGAATAGAATATGGCAAAGGAAATGGAGTATCACTTTCAAGATTAGCTTATAAATGACTAACTTCATAGATGCAGAGAACAGATTAGTGGTTTCCAGAAGCAGGGGTTGGGAGTGGGAGAAATAGGTGAAGAAAGTCAAAAGGTTACAAGAAAGAAGAAGAAGAAGAATTAAAGTAGACCCAACTATACAAAAAAGGCGTATTTGACAAAATGTCAATTTTGCATCAACGTCACAGTAACCAACTTTTCAATTAATGTTGCTTGATCAATTTTTTCTCCTTTGGAGAAAATGATTTTCTAATAAAATGTACAAAAAAAAAAAATACTGGGACTTCTATCTTCTTAACACTCCCTCTCCTGCCTCCTGACTTTCCCAATCTGTTCAAGTCATGTACCTATGGAGCATTTGACAAGGAATTGAGGGCAACCTCTGGCCAGCAGCCAGCAAGGAACTACATCCTGCCAACAATCACATAAATGAATTCGAAAGTGGGTCTTCCCCAAATCCAGCCTCAAGATGACTGTAGCCCTACTCATACTTTGACTGCAGCCTTTGGAAGCACCTTGAGACACTGAATGTACTAAATCATACCTGGATCCCTGACCTACAGAAACTCTGAGACAGTAAACATTGTTTCAAACTACTGATTTGTTGAGATAATTTGCTACATAGCAATTAGCAGTATTAATACAATAGCATATAGAACTACTCTATGGAAAATTTACTTTGGAAAGTGCTGATGATATAAAGATTATTTCTTAGATATCTTTTAAATGTATGAGATAAAGCCAATCACTGGAAAACAGATTTTCCTAAATGCCATAGAGAAAACTTTACATAAGTCTAAATTATAAACTCAATTGTCACTAAATTAAAAAGACTGAGCTGAGAGTCACCTTTTCACTGTCAATGAGAAAGAATCTACAAAACAAAACTAAAGTATGAAAAAGTTAGGTAAAGGTTTTTCTAGTACTTTGGATATCCCTCAATCTGTGGGAATGCTCATCTCAAATGAAAATATACATTAAGGCAGGTCCTCCAAAGACCTCTTCTTGTCCACACACTTTCAGGTCAGTTTTGGTCTCAAAACTCAGAATACTAAAATTACATTTTGTTTAGACTGCTCTTCTATCTAACACGTCCTTGATTCAAGAAAGGCTTGCAAATCACTGAAACTGCTCTGCCACATGAAACTATGATTTCATATTACATGGTCTCACCGGCATAAAAAGTGCTAGAATAACTTTGAAGCACTGAGCACTATGATGGCACATAACACATGTTTAAATGGTAGTATTATCATCATTAGCTTTTTATCACATTTACTGAATATAAAATAACCAAACATAAATATATACATATCTGTCAGTGACACGCTAAAACTAGTGAGTCTGATTTCCTCATAAATGTACAAAATGTACAAAAGCAATGAGCATCATTGCCTTTAAAAGAATCACCTTCAACAACGCTACACTTTTTTCATGAAGCTACCATCAGTCAATGTTTTTTGTATCCTTTTGAATTTTGCTCAAATAGTAAAGTTCAATTTTATTATCCATTTGACTCAACATAATTTGCTTTGAATGATTCTTGGTTGTTTCAAAAAAGCTCACAAATTGATGATTTGCTATCATTGAAGATTTCCCCAGCATCAGGGTGAAGGAAAGACCCCAATGCTGGGAAAGATTGAAGAACAAAAGGAGAAGAGGGCGGCACAGGATGAGATGGCTAGATGGCATCATTGATTCAATGGACATGAACTTGGGCAAACTCCAGGAGACAATGAGGGACAGGGAGGCCTGGCGTGCTGCAGTACATGGAGTTCAAAAGAGCTAGACACAACTTGGTGACCCCGAACAACAGCAAGGTTCTTCCAAAGATAGCTCATGAAATATTTCTACACATAAACCCATACACACACAGAGCACACACGTCCAACTCTCATTTTTTAATTGCAAGGTTAATCTAAGACAGATATGAAATTGAAGTTGTATTGATGTTTAAAAAGCTAAGCAAAGTAAAAAATGAAACAACAGTCATATCCTCTTATAAATATCAAGTGATTGACTCTTGCAAATACATAGGGAGTTAAAGCCATAAGTTATTTTGTATCTGAATGATAATATACAATGCGTTTTGGCAGATTAAATATTACCAGCAGCATCAGGCTGCGGTGAGCAACTGACAAATGCGTATTGCATTAAATTAAACTTGTCTGAAGCTGCAGTGAACAGAAGGCTGGCTTTCAAGTTTACCTTCCTTCTAAGTACAGATAAGGCTCATTAAAAGAAAATGTCATCCATAGAAATCTGAATTTATCAGAGAGGAAAATTAGGTGAAGAATCTTTTTCTACACAGTACTTTCATGGTTTTGGTGTGCTTGCTTTTCATTTGCCAAAAACAACTATGATTCGGAAAAAAAAGAAAAGACGGTAAAAGCACACTAGGCACAGAGTCAGGGAAGACCATGTTCTGACACTTATTTACTTCTTTTTTTGGGGCCAAGGTTTTCATATCAGTAAAATGAGAAAGTTTCAGTCACATTAATCAAGGTCAGCGCTACTCGTTTTTGGCATGTGGTAGAGTATATGTGTGCGTAAGGAGAAGAGGATGTTGGCGTTTCTGGATGAACAATGTGGATTCTACTGGTCTTGTCCAATTCCTGGAACACCATTCAAGCTGTAGTCTATGTAAGGGTGCCCCCTGGAGTGCAGCAGTGAAGTTAGGAATGATAAACACCATGGAGTGTGAAAACAGACCTGTACAACAAATTATCCCAACAAAGTGCCAACTTTTCCCTCTTTGAAAAGTTCGATTTTCTAAAGCATCCTCTAATCTCACACTTCTGATTCTAAGACATAATGCCTTTGGGTAAAAGTCTCTCCTATATCAATTCTAGGAGTAGTGACTCGTATATTTTTCTTACTTGCCCAAATACACCAAACTCCTACTCATCTTAGGACTTTTTCACATATTGTTTCTTCTGCCTGAAACTTATCACTCCCATTTTCATGGAGGTGACTCTCTTTCTTGCCTGGAAGTCCATCTAAAACACACCTCCTCAGAAAAGACTGCTCTGTTAACCCAACTCCTTCCTCAAAGCCAGTTTCTATCTAAGTCTCATTTTCTATCATACTGTCTGATTTTCCTTTCTTTATTAAATTTATTGTGATCTTTATGTTCTCATGTATGTATTTATGTTTTTCTTTGTCTTTTCTGAAAAAAGTGAAAAAGTGAAAGTGTTAGCTGCTTAGTCAAGTCCGACTCTTTGAGACCCCATGGACTATAGCCCACCAAGCTCCTCTGTTCATGGAATTCCCAAGTCATAAATACCAGAGTGGGTTGCCATTCCCTTCTCCAAGGTATCTTTCCAACAAACCCAGGTCTCCTGCATTGCAGGCAGATTCTTTACCACTGAGTCACCAGGGAATAATCCACCTCCGAGCACAATCCCTAATACAAGGACAGATATACGGAGTTGCTTCATAAATATTTGTTGAAGGAATGAATAAGTGAGTGACAGATTGAATTTCAACACAAATTTTTAGCACATGATTTTAAATATTTTAGATATATTAGTTTGCTTAAATGAAAGGCACAGGGTGAGGCACTTAGGATATAAGTGAGAAAAAAACTGGTGCACTGGGATGACCTAGAGTGATGGGGAGGGAGGTGGGAGGGGGGTCCAGGATGGGGAACACATGTACACTCATGGCGGATTCAAGTCAATGTATGGCAAAACCAATACAATATTGTAAAGTAAAATGAATTAATTAATTTTTTTTAAAAAGGGGGAAAAAAAACCCTGATGTATAGCTTACTCAAGTAGATCTTCCAGTACAGGAATGGATCGACATTATCAACCATATAATCAACTAATAAATTTAAGATTTAACTCTGAAAAGTGCAGTAAGGTAGAAGTAGCTCCCACTGAGAGAGCAGATAATAGAGCATTTGAATTGGATACAGTGACCAGAGAATGGTTGAAATGAGATCCAAAGAGTATTCCAGACACAGGGAACAGCATGTTCAAATGCCCCACAGCCTGAAGGAGTAGATTGAGACCTGGAAAAAAGCCAGCCTCGCTGCTGCAGAAAGGATAAAGGGAAGCCAGAGATAAAGTCAGGGTTGAGAAGGAGAGAGGAGTTGGACATGCCAGGACTCTGAAAGTCACATCAAGGGCTTTCATCTTTATCCTATACACCATGGTAAGCTAGTGACACCCTGAAAACCATGGGAAGCCAATGACACTTTAAGCAGTGAGGATGAATGGAGGGGGAGGGTGTGTGTGTTCTATAGTCAAATGCACATTAAGAAAGAGACCAGAATGGTTACTAATAGAGTAGATGGGAGGCTATTGCTGTGATCCACATCATATGTGATGTAATGTGTATATAGTTGATGCTGATATAAAGAGAACTAAAATCAGTTAAGATTATTCCCTAGAAAGCAATGTAGGGAATAAGATCCAGGGACTGGGTAGTGTAAATAATATAGAAAGTAAAGGAGAAAACTATTGTAAACACAAGTTGCCATTTTTTTGAGAGAAAGGAGGAGGGAAGGTAGGGAGAGAAAATGCAAAGGTGCAGCAAATTAAAGGTGAGTGTGCCAAGATAAACAAATTTTGTTGGGACATATTTAGTGTGGAATACCTTTGAAACATTCAAGATCAGCATCAGTGACTTTTGTACAGGTGCTCAGAAGAGCAACCTGGCCAGGGGGATGTGTTTATGAGTTATCTGCTTACACAGAGCTGGCAATTACAGGGCAATGATGGCATAAGCTAGGATTGTGTAGATGAGCTCAGTTAGGGAAGAAATGGCTCAGAGTGCAGGAAGAACAGCCCATGGAGGAGAGCTCAGAGGAAAGGGTCCCAAATAATGTGGAACAGCATGAGTCCCCTGAATGCATGACATCACAAGGGTGCGGATAGGTGGGCACTATCATCAAGACTTGTTCAGTTTACAATTTTTTAAATTTCTCTCTTCAAAAGTAATGCCCCCACCCTTTTCAAAAAATCATATGAGGTAATATGGGTGGAAAAATCAGTGTACATGTGGGAATTAGAGAGAGGCTGGGGAGACTAAATTCCCAATATATTTGATAAGGCATCAAGAGTTCCACTTTCTTAATTTCCTTTCTTCTCTGAAACCATATTTGGCTTTAGTCCTGAGGACAGAAACTTTCTAATTGCACAGTGCATGCCAGTTACTGCGCTGCAGCTCTAAATTCACCCTTCACTAGCTGTTGTGCTCTGGTGAGATGAGCCCTTTAGCATTTCTTCTCTGCGATAATACACATGACGTTGCATTATGTCAGAAGAGGGCGCTGGAGGGACACTGCAGAAGGAAGGGCCTTTTCTCTGTTTCTGCTGTGGTTTTCTCTCTCTTTTTTTCTTTCCTACTAGAGGGTATCCAGTGGAGCATACCTTCCCCTGTTGAGCTCAGGACTGACCCCAGTCTAGTGACCACCTTACTGCAGTCTGTCCTATGCAGAAACCACTGACAACTGATTTCCAGCACTTCCTGCACCAATATCCATCAGCTTGTACCCTGGGAGAGTATTTCTGCCCAGCAACAGTGGACCAGCTCTGGTTGAGGGCAATCCATATATATATATATATATATATTTGCCATCCAATTGGGAGCAACCACACTTTTCCAATGAAATCTGAATCCAAACTTTGGGCACAAGATCTTTCTTTCTGTGTTTATTCCTTCCTTGCATACTCTCTCTCATCCCTAAAGTCTTCTTTAGAGTTTTCTTTATACAACTCCCCTCTTATAAATAATAATTCATTAAACGCCCCCTGTTCAAATAAACTGTGTTTTTGTTTCCCAGCTGAATTCTTACTAATACAGCTACACGTTCACATTTACAAATATATTTGCTAAGTCATATAATCTTTATAATATTCTTGTGAAGTGGGTATATTCATGCTAGACATGAAAACTCCTTGGACCAGTTTTGTCATTAATTCAATAAATATCTACTGAGTGGCGAACATGGACCCAAAGAACTGCTGTGACTAAAAGTCAAATGGCTGAGATAGAGCCAGAATCAAGGAGTCCAAGTTTCTATTACACACTTAGGGTAACAGTAAGTGTGTTGGTGGCATATCAGTGTTTGAAAAACTTCAGGGCACTTCCTCTCACATTTTAACAAATTACCTATCTAAGCACAGATTCTGATTCATTGCTTATTGTGGGTTGAACTGTGTCCCCCCAAATTCATACTGAAGTATTAACCCCCAGAGCCTTAGACGATGACCTCACGTGGAGACAGGGTTATTGCTGATGCAATTAGTTAAGGTGAAGTCACCCTGGGTTTAGGTCCCTCAACCAACATGACTGGAGTCCTTACAATAATTGTGCCACATGAAGAGAGATACCCGCCCACAGGGAGAAGGCCAGGGAAACATGAAGGCAGAGATCAGGGTGATGCATACAAGGCAAGCAATGCTGAAGACTGCCATCACAGCACTAAAGGCAAGGTATTGACCTAAGTTCAAAAATGACAGAAGAAACCAGCTCGAGCACCTTGATCTTAAACTTGTAGCCTGACCACTGTGAGGCTACACACTTTTGTTGTTTAAGCCACCTGGTTTGTGGTATTTTGTGAAGGCAAAGTACCTAGGAAAGTAGTACAGTGGGTCCAAGGTGTGGTCTGAGATTCTGAATTTCTAACGACCTTCCAGATGATGCTGATAGTATCGGTCTTTGGAGCACACTCTGAGTAGCAAGGAGATAGCATATAAGAGAAATGCCACTGTACCTGCCACCTCCTCCTCTTCCTAGGGAACACGTACTCTTTCTATAAAGCACCAGCTAAAGGGGCTAATGGACATGAGTTTGAGCAAACTCCGGGAGACAGTGAAAGACAGGGAAGCCTGGTGCCCTGTGCTCCATGGGGTCACAAAGAGTCAGATGGGACTTAGCAACTAACCCCATCGTCTGGCCACTGGCTCAGAAGCTGTGTAACCTGACTCAAAATAGTGAAAGAAGTTTCTAGTCAGCAGTGGAGGAAGAAATTGCAGGGTTTAAAGTAAGGGTGAAGCCCAAGAAAGTTCATCTACAAGGGGGATAATTAAGGGGAATAACCAGTTAATAGATGAGGCAGGGAAAAAACACATGTAACAGATGTAACCAAGCTCACTTCAGTACAAGAGGTGAGAGATCTGTGAACTCGAACTGCAGGGGCCCCTTGAGGAGCACCAGACATGGAAGCAACTCCTGCCACAATCTTGTGGGGTCTGATCCTGCTACACCTGCCTTTAGGCTTCTGTGGTTTCTCTCTTGCTGTTTTATGTGGACTCTCATGATGCTCCCTCTTTTCTTTTCTTTTTTAAGGGCTTCCCTGGTGGCTCAGCTGGTAAAGAATTGGCCTGAAATGCGGGAGACCTGGGTTTGATCCCTAGGTTGGGAAGATCCCCTGGAGAAGGGAACCACTACTCACTCCAAATTGATCCCTGGGTTGGGAAGATCCTCTGGAGAAGGGAATGGCTACCCACTCCAGTATTCTGGCTTCGAGAATTACATGGACTGAGTAGTCCATGGGGTCACAAAGAGTCAGACATGACTGAGAGACTTTCACTTCACTTATCTTTAATTGGAGGATAACTGCTTTACAATGTTGTGTTGGTTTCTGCCATCCCACGATGTGAATCAGTTGAAAGTATACATGTATCTCCTCCTTCTTGAGCCTCCCTCCCACTACTATCCCCCATCCCACCCCTCCAGGCTGTCACAGAGAACAGACAGAGCTCTATGTGTTACACAGCGACTTCTCACCAGCTATCAATTTTACACATTTAGTGTATATATTTCAATGCTTCTCTCTCAATGTGTCATACCCTCTCCTCCCCCTGAAGTGTGCTTCCTTTTTTCTTCACTATTTGTAATTAAATGTTCCATTAGAATACATAGGGTTTCCCAGGTGGCGCTAGTGGTAAAAAATCCACCTTCCGATGCAGGGTCGATCCCTGGGTTGGGAAAATCCCCTGGAGAAAGCAATGGCAACCCACTCGAGTATTCTTGCCTGGAAAATCCCCATGGACAGAGGAGCCTGGAAGGCTACAGTCCATGGGGTTGCAAAGAATTGGACACGGCTGAGCATCTGAGCATACAACACACATTAGAAGCCATAAAAAAAAACTGTAAAACTGAATACATCTGCCTCCTACCATCTATCCCCTCTAGCAGAGACTCTCAGTGGTCTCCTACTGGTCATACTCTTTTTTTCCTTTTTACAAATCTTCTGGGGACATAACATCTCCCAGCTGGAGAATACATTTCCCAACACCCTCTGCATGTGCAGCCATAGACAAAGTTTGGAGCAATGATGACGTGCAGAATTTCAGGGTCATATCCTCACAGACAGAACTTGCCCTGAACTTCCTTTTCCTCCATTCCCACAGCCAGGAAATGGCAACAAGAGCAACACACATTGAACCCATGATGAAAGCCACAGAGGAGAAAGCACATCACACCTCCCAGGCCTGGGTCCCTGGAGCATAGTTGTCACCCTGCCCAAGATCGCTCACTGTGCTCTGAGTTGTCACATATTTTGGAGGCTTCTCTGTTAATGGCATGTTAACATATGTCCTAAAAAAATCACTGAAACCTTTTCGCTGACGCTCTGCTTTTAAGGAAGGCTGCTGTCTTAATTCGAAGCCATGGTCCGCCAGCTCCATTCTGCTTTATTGGAGGTTCATGAGCTAGGAAGTGATGCGTGTGTCCATGCCTTGCCAGAACAGCAGCAGCCTCATTTTTAGCCAGGGCTGCAGGGTTATTTTCAGGGATTACCAGAAGGGGCTAGTGGTAAAGAACCTGCTGGCCAATGCAGGAGACAGAAAAGATGTGGGTTTGATCCCTAGGTTGGGAATATCCCCTGGAGGAGGGCATGGCAACCCACTCCAGTTTTCTTGCCTGGACATGGCAGGCAAGATCCTCAGAATCCCCATGGACAGAGGAGCCTGGTGTGCTATGGTCTCAAAGAGTCGGACACAGCTGAAGTGACTGAGCACTCAGGTTTGCTTCCAGTCACTGTGCGGGCCTTGGTCATTACAATGCCTGAACTGAGACAGCTCTTGTCCAAATTCAGAGCCGGTGTCAGTTCATCCTTACCTATGCACAGGTGAACACATAACAAAGACAAGCCCGGGACAAAAGCAAACATAAGTGCTGCATAATTAAGAAGAATTTCAAATAATAAGAAATATATATCTCCTCTTAAGAATTCATATATGCACAGCCAGCAGTAGCTGCTCAGTAGTATCCGACTCTTTGCCACCCCATAGAGGAGCCCCACCAGGCTCCTCTGTCCATGGAATTCTCCAGACAAGAATACTGGAATGGGTAGCCATTCAAGTTTCCTGTTAATCAATGTTATTGATTGACTTATAGTAACAGAAATCCCAAAGAATTCACAGCAGTCAGCAAGAGTACTGCAATGTATTAAATACTTTTCCTTGTTTGGGCAGATATCATAGGTCTACTTTATAGAAAGAGAAATGGATAGACAGGAAGGTTCAATACTTTCAGTGTATAGAGCAGTTCAATAACTGAGTGCAGCCCTCTATCCACTCAACAGACATTTCCTCACCATCCAGTCAGTGTTTATTTATTCTTACAGTTTACTAAAATAGTCAATAAATGCGAATGTGGCTTGCCTGTTACTGAAGGTCAAACAGGCCCATGACAAACACAGGGCTTCAACTCCTGGTTGCATTTTCCATCACTTACTTATTCTTCCATCTAATGGACATTTACTAAACACTTGCTATGCAGGCCTGATACACCCAGGAATGGGTTTTGAACCAGGAGCTTATAGACTCATTGTGAAACACTGAAAGTAGGTTGTAACAGAGCATGGAGTCAATCTTGGTTCAGGACACCAGCATCTACTTAGGGCGGTTGTCTGAGTAGCCTGGGCTTCAGTGACCAAGCTCATCCACATACCTATTTCACATCCACACTGCAGGACACTAGACAGGGTGGTGGTGAGGGGAGAAGAAGAGATGCTGGCAAAGGAGAAATATTAACAAGGTCTTGTCATAAAAAATCTCAAAGTGCTCAGCCTCCTCATGGCAGGCTAGTTGTCACGTTGATATATGAAGGGCACACTCTTCCACACACATGTGCAGTTAGAAGCAAGAAGACTTAGAAATGCATCACAAGAAGAAAAATGAAAACAAGTCAGTTAAGTCCAGAAAATATAAATGAGGGATGTAAAGGAGAAGTGTTATTTTGAAATGGATTGGCTTTACTTGAGAAAGGGAAGCAATTATTTTCTGAGTTCATGCTCACGTTTTCTCATTTAGCTGCTCCATTCCCGTGCCAGGCAGGTATTGTTAACTCTGAATACAGAGGAAGAAGCCAAGGTTTGGAAAGGTTAATAATGTCACCTAAGGTCAGTCATACAAGTGGCAGATCCAGAATGAGAAGTTATAACTGTCCGTCCTCCAAACCCATGCATCCTGTACTATATGACCCCACTATGTCTGATAGCATGCAAGAGCAGAAACAGCTCACAACCAAGCTGCCAGGAAACTAGAGAGGAAGCAAGGGCTGAGCCTTAGCTGGGCAGAGATCATGTGGGCAACAGAAGGAAGGTACCAGAAAGTCAGAAAGCATCCCTCAGACCAGCATCTTCGAATCCTAGGATACAGGCCCACAGAAATAGACTTCTGGCCCCATAGCTGCAATGGGGGTGATCACAGGCCAGACCCTCACATTTTTAGGACCCTGAAGAGTGTAAATGTGGGAGTACAAATACTATATTTTAAATTACTTAAATGTTATAAATCAAACAAACAAACTGTTAAATAAGATATACTCTCCTTTCTTAACAGTTACAGCTTGATATCAGTTGGGAAGGCCAAGTTCTAACTTGGAATTTCCTCAACCTGTCAAAGTGCCATCCTTGGAGAGTTAGCCTGGGACCAGGTCCCTCACCCACTGCTTCCCTTCTCTTCATATCCCTGGTCCCAGAGCACAGCCCATCAAGCGGGGCTCTGTGCCCATGTCCATGGACATCTAGCCCCAGTGTCTGAGCTCCAACCACATGACCAGAAGTGACTGTATTTCTGGAATCCCTAAAGGGACAAAGCACTACTATGTGTCTGGCTCCAAGCAAGAGACCTCAGGGACCCCAGAAGCAGACTTGGAGCCATCTGGACAGTCAATTCAAAAGTCTTGGGACCTAGAGTGCAGTGCAGAATGGGGAAGCAGGTCCCCAAAGATCAGATCTTATCTCTCCACTGATAATGGAGAGGAGTACAGAGGATGGCCATAGCAAGGCCTCACATGCCCAAGGCAGGGTCCCTCCTTCCTGAGTCTAAGGTCCTTTCCATGAGAGCCACACTCTTCTATCCACAAAGGAAGGAGGAAATTTGGATTGTAGGGACAAACTGGACTGGAAATGTTCTAGATTATCAGTTCACATCCCCTCTACACATTCAAACCACCTAAGGAGGTATTAAAAAAAATACATACACTGGTTCCCTTGCTTAGAAAACTGCTTTAGTTGGTATAGAGATGGGTCTGGGCATTGCATAATTATGAAGCTATTCAAAGGATTTCAATGTGCAACTAAGGTTTCAAATCACTGTCACTGAGATAAAAGAAGATGCTCTACAGCCTAAAAACAACTTACCTTACCCTCAACACATACATGTTGGAAAAACCTTGATGGTTCCTTAAGGAGGAGGGTGAGAATGGGAGGAAGATGATCAGGAAGAGGAGAGGAGAAGGAGGCCCAGAGCACAGGCCAGACACTGGGGCAGGGCTCTGCCCATGCATCTGATGCCTCAGCACTTATCCAAGAGTAAAGCTATGTGATTTCTTTGGGCAGCTCAGGGCCCAGATTAGTTTATTTAGTTTTCATAGATGTTCTCTTTCTTTCAAACTACCTCCCATATACTTGCACCTCATGTGCCACCTATTTCAAACTACTGGCTTTCAGTTCATGTCACAGCCTTGACCTTCTTTTCTTGAGACCTGAGAAGCTATATCAGGAGAGGCAAGGACAGCAGAAGACAGACCCCTTTGCCTCTTCCTCCCATACTATGCTGAGCCATTCCTGTTCTGCTATAGACTGAACATCTGTCCTGTTGCCCTCCCCAAATTCATATGTTCAAACAATCCCCAATGTGATGGTACTTGGAGGTGGGGCCTTTGGCATGTGATTAGGTCATAAGGGTGGCATCTTCATGAAAGGGATCGTTTCTCTTATAAAAGAGGCACCAGAGAGATCCCCGCCCCTTTCCACCATGTGAGAATACAGTGAAAAGCAGCCATCTATGAACCAGGAAATGGGCTCCTGGCACACTCAATCTTTCAACACCTTGATCATGGACTTCCCAGCCTTCAGAACTATGACGAATACATTTTTTTGTTTATAAGCCATCCAATCCATGGTGTTATATGATAGCAGCTTGAATGGATTAAGACACCTGTCCTGATTGCTTTTCTATGATGTCTATCGAGGTAATGGAATAAACATATACACATTCATTTCCTGCTTCTCCACCAAGGTATTGCTTTTGTGTCATCAAGGGAAGACTGGTTATTTACTAAAAATAAAAAGTGGAGAAAAGTATTTTGGCCACTTAAGCACATAAATCTACACTGATTAAATGCTTTCCTCACAAACAGCCACAGATCCCCTAGTCATGTCTACCAGTGTTATTAAAACACAGCTTTTGAAAGAATCTACTAGAAACTTAAGCTATAATCACATATTAGCTATTTTCTTTTCAGGAACTTTTTTCTCTAATAGCTGGAGGTAAAATTCAATCTTTATACGTGAATGAAATTATAAGGTGAATATCAAGCACTATAAATATCATTCTGAATCAACAGTTAAGAAAAACTCTAAATACAGTCAGAAAAATATTTACCTTTATCTATCTTCTAGGCTGAAGGTCTAGACAGATATTTCAATTTAGCAAACTTTGTTTTGAACAAATGACCTTCAATCATGGATATGTATACCCCTTTGGTCCACAGTCAAGGACAATTCCATACGCTCATTATTCATATTCACCCTTTTTCAAAATTGATTACCCTAAGAATATGTCTCTTTTCACAATATTCTTTCCACTCTTTAGCTAACCTAAATATCATTATCATTTTGTCTTAAGAATAAAAAGACCTCTGTGCACCAAAGGGAAGAATCTACTGTTTTCCAGGAAGTTCCCAAAGCTCCCATTAATAACTAATCAAGATGTATTCCTTTCTTCTTCTGCCTTCTGCATATTTCCTTGAAACATGAAGCTTGGCATTACAAAGGTTATTTTATCCCCTGCTTGAAATGCCAAAACCATTAGGGTGATATGTATTCTTTTAAATGTAATGAATACTTGCAGGGCTATCGTATATATTCACATTTTTTTAATAATATTGGATGAAATTATAAATAATCTACATAATTCCTTTCAAAGTTAGCACACTTCATTTAAAATATAATTAAAAACCTATTGTCAAATAATAACATCAAATATTTATTCCAATTACCATAATTCCCATTATTTCACTGTGTAAGATGTTTTATATGTATAAGCTTCTAATAAGAAGAAAAATCATATGCAAATGTTGATTAAAATATTTAGTTATTAACCTAAAAATGTGTGATACAGGATTCTTCTAGGAGGATGTAGTACTTACATGTTTCTCTACTGTTCCTTGTTTAAAAAAAAAAAAAAAACTAAAATTTATGGACATCAGATATCAAATATATGATAGAACACTGTGAAAATTAGGAAGAGGGCAGACCAAGGCCCTACAGGACTAGAAGAAATACAGTGGCAAAGTCCCTGGGTCTCTTGTGTCTTACATCTTAGATCTGGACTTGAAGGAGCTGGCAAATATAAAACAAACAAACAAGCAAATAAACAAACAAAAAACAATGAATAGACCCCCCCCAAAAAAAGTCCCAATCAAAGTTCACTTTCTCTATCCAAAAGACCAGAGAGTGGAAGGCCTAACCTAGTAATATGGAAAATTGAAGACAAAAAATAGAACAAAACACTTTACTCCAGGCAAACACTATATAAAAATTTGTGGCTCTGATTTATCTAGGTCAGTGAAGGTTACGTGGGGAGTTGAGACCTACACTCTTATGAGGCTGGAATGAGTTCTCCAACACTCATGCTGAGGTAGTGTCAGAGAAGGCCAAGTAGGAAGCCAGGACACTGATCTACACAGGAATATGACCTGTCTCAACACTCCCCCCAGCCACAGTGGTCTTAGTGGAAAATACATTCGGAGTTTGCACTGTTACCTTACCTGGCAATAGTGAGACGTCCTCACCTCTCCACTGAGGTGGTGTCAGAGAGGCTGTGGGGAGTCAGGTCTTTCCTGTTACTTAGCAGTAATGAGGTCATCCTCACTGAAGTGTCAGTGCAGACCACATGGGGAGCCGGAATTCCCAAGCCTGCTCAGCAGTAATGGGGAGTCTTCCCCTAGAGGATACGGATAGAGGCTGAGAGGAAAATCTGGACTCCTGCCTCCACCTGGCGGTAACAATTGGCACCCTCAATTCCCCTCCTGGAGTGGTGTCAGAAAAGGCCAAGGAAAACAGAATGTTTAATCAAGATCTAGATTCTCATTGGAGAAGGCAATGGCACCCCACTCCAGTACTCTTGCCTGGAAAATCCCATGGACGGAGGAGCCTGGTAGGCTGCAGTCCATGGGGTCGCTAAGAGTCGGATACGACTGGGTGTCTTCACTTTCACTTTCCACTTTCCTGCATTGGAGAAGGAAATGGCAACCCACTCCAGTGTTCTTGCCTGGAGAATCCCAGGGACGGGGGAGCCTGGTGGGCTGCTGTCTCTGGGGTCACACAGAGTCGGACACGACTGAAGCGACTAAGCAGCAGCAGCAGATTCTCATAATTTTAAAATAATAATGTCCAGATGTCAACAGAAAATCACACATACTAAGAACCAGGAGGATATCAAAGTAAGTGGAAAAGAAAGTCAATAGGTGGTAACAATGAATGGGTTCAGATGCACAACAAAGAATAGGTGAAACAAAAGACGGGAAAAAAATAGAATCAGCCAATGTAAACAACAGAGAAAAATAGACCCCCCAAAATAAAAACTAAAAGAGCCCCAGGAACCTTTGGGGTTATTTAAAAAGTCAATATTTGCATCATTGGAGTCCAAGGAGAAAGATTGTGGGGTTAAAAAAGTACTCAGAGATAATAGCTGAAAACTTCCAAAATTTGTCCAGAGATATAAACCTACAAGTTCAAGAAGCTGAGTGAGCCTTAAATATGTAAAAACCTAAGGAATCCAGACCAAGACTCACGATTATTACAATCCTGAAAAGGAAAAGAAAAAGAATCCTGAATGCAGCCAGGGGATGGGAACTTTGTTGCATAGTTGCTAAGTTGTATCTGACAGATTCCTCTGTTCATGGGATTTCCCAGGCAAGAAAACTAGAGTGGGATGTCATTTCCTACTCCAGGGTATCTTCCTGATCCACGGATCGAAACTGCATCTCCTGCATTGCCACTGAGCCATCATGGAAGCCATGGGAAACTTTACCAACAGGGAAAAATCTATTCAGATAACAGCAGATTTCTCATCAGAGACCATGGAGATCAGAATGAAATAAGTACCACATTTTTTTTCAAGTGTTGAAAATAGAGTTGTCAACTAGAATCCTATACCTAGTGAAATTAATCCTTTAAGAATGAAGAAGAAATCAAGACATGCTCAGTTGGAGATAAAGCAAGAGAGTTTGTCATCTACCCTAAAATAAGGGCTAAATATCTTAGACTATTAGGAAGGAAGAAAAATCACAGTAAGTAAAAATATGAGTAAATACAATAAACTTTTGTTCTCCATAAAGGGAAGTAAGGTGTTTTAACTCACTTGAACTAATAAAATGGCAATACCAGTAGAAATTATATAATAATCTATGAGTAAACAATGTGATGCTTAGAGCAATTATTAAAAATGCTATACAAACGGACATATTATAAATAAATAAAAATGAAATTCTTAAAAAATTCAAGGAACAAACAAAAAAGCAGGAAAAAGAAAATAGAAAGGGCAAACAGAGAAAGCAAAGAGAAGGAAAAATACAGTGAACTTAAATTCTAAAATTTAAGTGGTGGACTTAAGTACTAATATATTTTACCCCACTCAGAGTGGAATAAAAAATATTAATGAACTATATGTTGTCTATTAAAAACTCACTTCAAATATAACAGAAGTCATTTTAAAGTAATATTTTAGAAAATATTTATCATGTCAATATTAACCAATGAAAAACAAAAGTGGCTGTATCAATATTAGATAAAATAGACTTTAGAGTGAAGAAAATTACCAAAAACAGAGAAATGTTGTATCAAGGGTTAATCCACTAAAAAAAAAAAGTAATTCTAAATCTGTTTGTATTAAAAAACAGAGTTGCAAATTATGTGGAGCAAAAACTGACAGAACTGAAAGAAGAAACTGACAAATCCACAATCATTGCTGGAGATTGTAACACCCTTTGCTCAACAATTGATAGAGCAACTAGGCCAGAAAATAAGCAAGACTATAGAAAAATGACACAATTCTAGCAATCAGCAGGATTTAATCAACATTTCTAGAACACTTCATCCAGTAACAGTAGAATGCACATTATTTTCAAGTGTGCCTAGAACATACACCTAGTTAAATCATATCTTGAGTCCCAAAACAAACCTATACACATTTAAAAGAATTGAAATCATACAGAGTGTGTTCTCTGACTACAGTAGAATCCAACTAAAATTACTAACAGAGTGAAAAGTGTGAAATATTCAAACACTTGGAAACTAAACAACACATTTTTAAATATAATGTATCAAAGTCTTAAGGAAAATTCTTGACCAAGATAGTTTCACTGTAGAATTTTACCAAACATTCAAAGAATAATTAAAACCACTGCTACATATCTTTGTCCAGAAAACAGAAGGAAAGGGAACACCTCCAGGTTATTTTATAAAGCTAGTATTACTCTGACACCAAAATAAGACAAGGAAGTAGAAGAAAACTATAAACAATATCCATCATTAATATAAGAAAAATACTTAACAAAGACAGTAGTTCTCCCTTATGCATGGTCTCACTTTCTGCTGTTTCAGATACCCATGGTCAATTTCAGTCTGAAAATATTAAATGGAAAATTTCAGAAATATACAATTTATAAGTTTTAAATCTGCACACCATTCTGAGTACTGTGATGAAATCTTGTGGCATCTAGCTCCATCCTGCCTGGGAAGTGAATCCTCTCTTTTAACACTTTGAGTATCTTTGAAGTTCTTTTGGCTATCAGATCAACAGTCGTGGTATTACAGCGCTTGTGTTCCAGCAACCCTGATTTTACTTAATAATAGTACCAAAGCACAAGAGTAATGATGCTGGTAATTCAGATATGTCAAAGAGAAGGTATAAAGTGCTTGCCTTAGGTGAAAAGGTGAAAGTTCTGAACTTAAAAAAAAAAAAAAAGAATGCTAAGGTTGTTAAGATCTACAATAAGAATGAGTCTTTCATCTGTGAAATTATGAAGGAAAAATAAATCCCTGCTAGCTTTGCTGTCACATTTCAAACTTGCAAAAGTTATTGCCACGGTATATGATCAATGCTTAGTTAAGACGGAAAAGACATTAAATTTGAACAATGAAACATTCTGAGAGAGAAAGAAACAGAGACCACATTTACATAACATTTATTATAGTGTGTGTGTGCTGTTGCTCAGCTGTTATACTGTGTGTGTACTGTTGTACTGTTGCTCAGTTGCTCCGACTCTTTGTGACCTATGCAGTGTAGCTCCTCTCTCTGTGCATGGGATTCTCCACGCAAGAATACTGGAGTGGGTTGACATTTCCTCCTCCAATAGTATATTGTTATAAATGTCCTATTCTGTTGTTACTGCTAATCTTTCTGTGCCTAATTTATAGGTTAAATTTTATCATAGGTAGGTATACAAAAAAATGTCTTTTAATATCATGGCTGCAGTCACCATCTGATTTTGGAGCCCTGCAAAATAATCTGTCACTGTTTCCATTGTTTCCCCATCTACTTGCCATGAAGCAATGGAACCAGATGCCATGATCTTAGTTTTCTGAATGTTGAGTTTTTTTTTTTTTTTTTAATTAATTAATTAATTAATTTTTTAAAAATTTTATTTTTAAACTTTACATAATTGTATTAGTTTTGCCAAATATCAAAATGAATCCACCATAGGTATACATGTGTTCCCCATCCTGAACCCTCCTGCCTCCTCCCTCCCCATACCATCCCTCTGGGTCGTCCCAGTGCACCAGCCCCAAGCATCCAGTATCGTGCATCGAACCTGGACTGGCATCTCATTTCATACATGATATTTTACATGTTTCAATGCCATTCTCCCAAATCTTCCCACCCTCTCCCTCTCCCACAGAGTCCATAAGACTGTCCATAACACATATACATCAGTGTCTCTTTTGCTGTCTCATACACAGGGTTATTGTTACTATCTTTCTAAATTCCATATGTATGTCAACCTAGATGTCCATCAGCAGATGAATGGATAAGAAAGCTATGGTACATATACACAATGGAGTATTACTCAGCCATTAAAAAGAATACATTTGAATCAGTTCTAATGAGGTGGATGAAACTGGAGCCTATTATACAGAGTGAAGTAAGCCTGAATGTTGAGTTTTAAGCCAACCTTTTCACTCTCTTCTTTCACTTTCATCAAGAGGCTATTTAGTTCTTCTTTGCTTTCTGCCATAAGGGTGGTGTCATCTGCATATCTAAGGTTATTGATATTTCTCCCAGCAATCTTGATTTCAGCTTGTGCTTCATCCAGCCCAGCATTTTGCATGATGTACTCTGCATAAAAGTTAAATAGGCAAGGTGACAATATATAGCCTTGATGTACTCCTTTCCCTATTTGAAACCGGTCTGTTGTTTCATGTCTAGTTCTTTTTTTTTTTTTTTTTTTTTTTATGAAGACTGGTAAAGATTTGGTTTATTTTTCTTTTTTTTTAATTTTATTTTATTTTTAAACTTTACATAATTGTATTAGTTTTGCCAAATATCAAAATGAATCCATCACAGGTATACATGTGTTCCCCATCCTGAACCCTCCTCCCTCCTCCCTCCCCATACCATCCCTCTGGGTCATCCCCGTGCACTAGCCCCAAGCATCCAGTATCGTGCATTGAACCTGGACTGGCAAACTGTTGCTTCTTAACCTGCTTACAGATTTCTCAGGAGGAAGGTCAGGTGGTCAGCTATGACCAACCTAGACAGCATATTAAAAAGCAGAGACATTACTTTACCAACAAAGATCTGTCTAGTCAAAGCTATGGTTTTTTCTAGTAGTCTTGTATGGATGTGAGAGATGGACCATAAAGAAAGCTGAGCACTGAAGAATTGACGCTTTTGAACTGTGGTGCTGGAGAAGACTCTTGAGAGTCTCTTGGACAGCAAGGAGATCCAACCAGTCAGTCCTAAAGGAAATAAATCCTGAATATTCATTGGAAGGACTGATGCTGAAAATGAAACTCCAGTACTTTGGCCACCTGATGTGAAGAACTGACTCATTGGAAAAGACCCTGATGCTGCGAAAGATTGAAGGTGGGAGGAGAAGGGGACAACAGAGGATGAGATGGTTGGATGGCATCACCGACGCGATGGACGTGAGTTTGAGTAGGCTCCCAGAGTTGGTGATGGACAGGGAAGCCTGGCGTGCTGCAGTTCATTGGGTCACAAAGAGTCTGATGTGACTGAGCAACTGAACTGAACTGAACTGATACACAGAAAAACACACAGTATATTTAGGCTTTGGTACTATCTGCAGTTTCAAACATACACTGCAGGTCTTGGAATGTATCCCCTGCAAGATTAAGGGGGGACTTCTGTATTATCAAATATATTTCAGCAACATACAAAGTGTATAATGAAAACATATATGTAATAACCAAGTGGAGTTTATTCCAGGGATACAAGGTTGGCTTAATATTTGGAAATCAATTAATGTAATCCACCATAACAACAAGCTAAAGAAGAAAAAAAAATCACATGATTATACCATTATTAATCACATTCAGACAAAGCAACTGACAAGTACTAGGTTCATGATAAAAAACTTTCAGAAAAAGAACAGAGAGGAACTTCCTCAACTGGATACAGTATCTACAAAAAACCTACAACTAACATTATATTTAATGTTGAAAGATTGAATACATTTTTTCCATAAGACTGGGAAGTAAGGATGTCTGTTTTGACCCTCTTATTCAATATAGTGCTGCAAGTTCTAGCCAGTGCATTAAGGCAAGAAAAGAAAAGAAAAGGCATGCAGGTCAAAAAGAAAGAAAGAAACATGTATTTGCAGATGATATGACTGTCTACCTAGAAAATCCTAAATTATCTACAGGCATACCTCATTTTATTGTGCTTCACTTTATAGCACTTTGCAGATTATAGTATTTTTTATAGACTGAAGGTTTGTGGCAGCTCTGCCTTGAATAAGTTTATCTGTGCCATTTTTCCAACAGTATTTTCTCACTTTGTGTCTCTGTGTTGCATATTGGTATTTCTCCCAATATTTTCAGCTTTTCACTATTATTATATTCATTATGGTGATATGTGATCAGAGATCTTGGATGTTACCCTTATGACTTACTGAAGGCCCAGATGATGGTATTTTTTTTTTTTTAGCAATAAAGTGTTTTTTAATTGAATTATGTGCATTTCTTTAGACATATGATATTGCACACTTAATGGATTATTGCCAAGTCGCTTCAGTCGTGTCCAACTCTGTACGACCCCACAGACGGCAGCCCACCGGGCTCCCCTGTCCCTGGGATTCTCCAGGCAAGAACACTGGAGTGAGTTGCCATTTCCTTCTCCAATGCATGAAAGTGAAAAGTGAAAGTGAAGTTGCTCAGTCGTGTCTGACTCTTAGCGACCCCATGGACTGCAGCCTACCAAGCTCCTCCCTCCATGGGATTTTCCAGGCAAAAGTACTGGAGTGGGGTGCCATTGCCATAGGATAGTGTAAACATGACTTTTACATGCACTGGGAAAACAAACAAAATATATGTGACTAGGTTTACTGAAATAGGTGCTTTATTGTGGTGGTCTGGAACCAAAGCCCCAATATCTCTGAATAATTCCTATACAAAAAATTCCTAGAACTAATAAGTGAGTTCAGAAAGGTTATATGACAAGACACACAAAAATTGTGTTTCTTATACTGCTAAGTAACTTCAGTCGTGTCCGACTCTGTGCAACCCCACAGACGGCAGCCCACCAGGCTCCCCGTCCCTGGGATTCTCCAGGCAAGAACACTGGAGTGGGTTGCCATTTCCTTCTCCAATGCATGAAAGTGAAAAGTGAAAGCGAAGTCACTCAGTCGTGTCTGACCCTCAGCAACCCCATGGACTGCAGCCCACCAGGCTTCTCCATCCATGGGATTTTCCAGGCAAGAGTACTGGAGTGGGTTGCCATTGCCTTCTCCATTTCTTATACTAGTGACAATCAATAACTGAAATTTAAAATACTATTTACAGTTACTTACCAAAAGAGTTAGATGCAAATATTTCAAAACATACATATATAGAATTTGTATGTTGAAAACTACAATACTGGTTAAAAAAACAAATTTGAAATATCTAATAAGAGACATACTGTGCTGATTACTGGAAAGCCAACATAATAGAGATGTTAATTCTCCCAAACTGATATAATGATTAACACAATTCCTATCAAAATCCCAGCAAAATTTCTCGTAGATACAGATAAGATTATTCTAAAATGTGTACAAGAAGGTAAAATAACCAGAATAGCTAAAATCATTTTGAAACTGATGAATACATAAAAATAAATAAAGTGGAACAACAGTTAAGACTATAATTAAGACTATATGGTATTGGTGGAGAGATAGAAACAGATATGTGGAATGTAACAGAGAACCCAGAAATAACACACAGAAATATGTCCATTTGATATTTGACAAAAATACAAAAGCTATTCAATAGGAAGTAGAGAAGGCAATGGCACCCCACTCCAGTACTCTTGCCTGGAAAATCCCATGGATGGAGGAGCCTGGTAGGCTGCAGTCCATGAGGTCGATAAGAGTCGGACACGACTGAGCAACTTCACTTTCATGCATTGGAGAAGGAAATGGCAACCCACTCCAGTGTTCTTGCCTGGAGAATCCCAGGGACGGGGGAGCCCGGTGGGCTGCCGTCTGTGGGGTCGCACAGAGTCAGACACGACTGAAGCGACTTAGCAGCAGCAGCAGCATTCAATAGGAAGAGGACAACTTTTCCAATAAAAGGTTCTGAGCAACTGGACATTCACTGGAAAAAACTGAGGCCTTATGCAAAAAATTAACACAAAATGCATCATGGCTCAAAAGTAAAAATGAAAATACATAAACTTTCAGAAAAAAAATGGAGGAAGAAATTTCAGGATCTAAAACCAGGCAGAGGTAGAGTTGACACTAAAAGCACAATCCATAAAAGAAAAAAATTGATAAGCTGGACTTAAAGTAAAAATTTTATTCTGAAAAAGGCCCTGTTAAGAGGATTAAAGGAGAAGCTATAAAGTAACAGAAAATATTGAAAGCTATATGTGTGTGTGTGTGTGTGTGTGTGTTATTCGTTCAGTTATGTCCAACTCTTTGTGATCTCATGGACTGTAGCCTGCCAGACTCCTCTGTCCATGGAATTCTCCAGGTAAGAATACTGGGAGTGGGTAGCCACTCCTTCTTCCAAGAGATCTTCCCTACCCAGGTATCAAACTCGAATCTTCTGCATTGCATGCAGATTTTTTTACTGTCTGAGCCACCAGGAAACCATATATATATATATATATATATATATATATAATATTTAGAATATATTAAAAACTCTCAAAACTCAATAGTAAAAGCAACAGAATCTAATTACAAATGGGCAAAAGACAGGAAGGAAACATTTCAACCAAGAGGATATACAGAGATCAAATCAGCCCATGAAATAATGTTCAACATCATTGGCCATTATGAAAATGCAAAATAAAATCACCTTGAGATATAATTATATATCTATCAGAAAAATATATATCTATCAGATATATAATTATATATCTATCAGCTAAAAATCTAAAAAAAAAAAGTGACAATACCAGCTTCTGCTGAGAATAAGAGGAAACTGTATCATTTTATATATTATGGTTAGAATGAAAAATGTTATACCCAATCTGGAAAGCCCTCTGGCAATTACTTAAAAAACTAAACATGCACATTGCACTCTTGAGCATTTACCCCAGAGAAATGATATGTTCAGATAAAGACCTGGACACAAATGTTTTTAGTGGCTTTATTCATAGCAACCTAAACCAGAGAACAACACACATGTTCTTCTATGGGTCAAACTACTGATACACAGAACGACATGGATGAGTCTTCAGAGAATTATGCTAAGTGAAAAAAAAAGCCAATCCCCAAATGTTACATACTGTATGATTTACATAATACATACTTAATTTACATAATATTCTTGAAATGACAAAATTACAGAAATAGAGAAAAGACTAGTGTTTGCCAAGGATAAAGGATGGACCAGGGCTGGGAGGGAAGTGGGTATGGTTATAAAAGGACAACATGATGGATCCTTGTGATCATAGAAGGATTCTATCTCTTCACTATATCAATGCCAGCATCTTGGCTGTGACATCACACTGTTACTTTACCACTAAGGGAAACTGGATAAAGGGTTTGAAGGATTTTTTGTTTTATTGCTTACATGTGAAATCTATAATTATCTCAGAAAAATGTTTGAGACAGTACAAAGCATTTCAAGACTCTTTCTAGGGGTATGCTTGAGTCAAAATGCTTGTAGGTCAATGATCCAGAAAATTGGTGGATGGAGGCAGAGATGGAGCTGAGACCCAGAAGCAAACCTGCTGTCTGATGACCTCTATGGTTCCTAATTAAGCAGGTGGAAGAGGCTATTTCTGACATTTGTATTCAAAAGCCTATCAGTTGAAGAGATGTCAAATAAAGTGGTTAAGAAAAAAATTAAAACAGCTTTTTACCTAAATGACTGACAGATCAATTTCATATTTGAAATCTCATGAGAGGCTCCGCAAACTATGTAGCATAGAAAGAAAAGGGAATCTGATTAAAAGAGAGCATGAATTCCAATGGATGTAAACAGAAAATAGACTGTTAAACTTTCTGCCCAGTCTCTATCCCTAACCTTCCGTTAGAAAACAATAGCTGAGGCCATGCAGCCCCCATACTCATCAGCTTAAGCAGCTGCAGAACCGAAGTGTGAGGTAACAGTAAACTGCATCTGTGAACACTAATGTATAAAATAAGAGCAAATGTCACAGACACGCCATATCTTTTTTTAAAGTGTATGTTTCTCTCTGTGGGTGCATCACACAGTTGCAGACACAGCAGGTGTTAGCAAATTAAAATAACTACCTTCCCTTGGTCTGATTCCGGCAGTGTACACAGCACCAGAACAGCTGAGAAAAAAAAAAAAAAAACATTCATTCGCCCAAAGCTCTGCTTGATATGGGTTTTGACAAACAAACAAATAAACAAAAAATGGTCATGAATTTTCACATGACTGATGTTCACATCTGATGCAATGCATACGCATATCTAACAGGCAGTCAACTGGGATTTTTCCAGTTGTCTTGCAATCATATTTAAGGCCCAATATTGAGAATAAAAGAACCAAGATCCCTGGAGTTTAAATTCAGGAACCTATCACCTATAGGACCATCCCATTCCTGCTGGCCTTACTGAGAACTGCCAAAGAACTGTCCCTCACACAAACCACCCCTCCACCTCCCTGCTCAGCATAACTGTGACTGGGGGAAAAGGAAGGATCATTTTTGGAAATTGTAATTTTCATTAAAGTGGTTCTTTGCTTCATTCATCCCATCTTGTGGAAGATGGAAGAATATGTATCCCTACTCTGAAAGCAAGAGAACAACCCAGAAATACTGGGAGACTGCAACAAGTATAGATTTATACTTTATTCCATATATATATGTGGAATATATATATATATATATATACACACATACACACATATACACATACATATACATGCAGGAAACCCTGGTTCTATTCCTGGGTCAGGAAAATCCCCTGGAGAAGGGATAGACTACCCACTTCAGTATTCATGGGCTTCCCTGGTGCTTCAGACAGCAAAGAATCCAGCTGCAATGTGGAAGACCTGGGTTCGATCCCTGGGTTGGGATGCCATGGAGGAAGGCATGCCCTGGAGGAGGGCATGACAACCCACTCGAGTATTCTTGTCTGAAGAATCCCCATGGACAGAGGAGCCTGTCGGGCTACAGTCCATGGGGTTGCAAAGAGTTGGACATGACTGAGTGACTAAGCACAATCACATATATATAAAACATACTTAGACAGTGGACTAGCTGACCAGCACTTGTACCAGCAGAATGAGGAAACTGGAATTGGAGACGGAAGACATGATGGGGAGTTGCAAATAAAGAAGTGCAGATCTTCTTTCTCTTCCCTCGATTTCCTCATTCTGGTGAAGCAGGAACATCAGACCTGCTTCAAGGGTTAAGATGTGTGCTCCCAACCAGAGGCTACAGGCAAAGGGATTACTGCAATCAAGGAGCTGTTCAAAGAAGCACCCCTCATCAGCAGCATGTGTGGCATCCATCTTCTGTCTGTGTTGGCTCTATAGACAGTGAGTCCACACAGACTGAGATTCAGCCAGGTCAAGAGAGGAGACTGTTCTGTTCCTACTTCATTTTCTGCAGTCCACCAGCACCAGGATTAAAAAGAGACATGTTTTGTTGAAAGCTAGACCAAGATGCCCTTTTCCCTTTCCCCTTAAGCCTCAACTGCCATGGGGAGAGATGACTCTCTGAAGCAAATAGAAGATTGGAACTCAAAGTTTTTACTTTAGAGTGAATGAAGGAGACTGAAAAAGTATCGACTCTGATGAATTTTGTTACGAGAGTTATTGCAAAGCAGGATAGGGGGATTCATCATATCAGATTCTGGGCAGCTTTAGGCAAAACTGAAAACCATCATATTTACATGTCACATCAGAATAGCTGGTGGCTCAGCCGGTAAAAAACACATCTGCTAATGCAGGAGAAGCAAGAGATGCAGGTTTGATCCCTAAGTTGGGAAGATCCACTGGAGAAAGAAATGGCACCATTCCAGTATTCTTTCCTAGAAAATCCCAGGGACAGAGGAACATGACAGGCTGCAGTCCATGGGGTAGCAGAGTTGGACATGTCTGAGCATGCATGCATGCACTTACATCTCTAAAAAATAACTTTCATATCACATGTTTTCAAGCTCCCTTTAGGTCATAACCACACTCAGTCTCAAAATACATTTCCTTGCTCAGTTTATTCCTGGAACCTGGCTCCCAGCATTGTGGAAACCCACACCTTGATAAGATAGCTTGGTTAGAAGCAGCTCTTCAAAAACATCATCTCATTTTCTAGGGCTCCACCTGAAAATATCTCTTCTAATTAAAACACCAGGCGATTCACCTTTCCAATAGCTAGAGGCCACTGTGAGATGTCATTTTATATCTTTCTAAAATATCATTGGAAAAAAAAATATGCTTCAGAGCTAAAAAGCCACAGGCTTTCTCTACAGAAAAAGTAATCAAACCAAGTAAACTGCAGAACTCAGTGCCTAAATAATCTAAATAATTATGATTATAATAGAAAATTTCAGAGTCATAGCTAATATTCAACAAGTGCTAATTATGTGCGCCAGGCACAATTCTAGGCCCTTCTTCATTTAAATTTTCCTAATAATCCTATGAGATAGACACTAGTATCATCTCCATGTTATAGAAGAAGAAATTGCAGCACTGAGAAGCGGAGTAACTTGTCCAAGGTTGCACTGCTAAGAAGTGGAGAGTCAGGGTGGGAATTTGTGTCCTTACCATTACACTAAATCCCCTCTCATTATTCAGGGAAATCTATGCAATTTGAACTTAGTAATACTACTGCTTTTTCCTGCATTGCTTCCTAAATCTCTAACACCTTCATGAAAAAATTCAAAGTTTTCTCACCAGAAGCAGAAGGGAAATTTCTGTTTCTTCTCTTCCCCTTGTCAATTACCTGGACTACTCTCCATGTTTCCTGCTTCATCTGCTCCTTCTACCCTAGGGATAAAGCCTCATTCGTGTGGTTTGTACTGTTCTGATGGTCTAGTCCACAGGAATGGAAGTCGGGGAAAAGGGAAGCAGGAAGGAACAGGAAACAGAAGGGGAAGCAGTACAAATTAAACAAGCACCTGCCATTTTCAGGAAGGACAGATTCCTTCCCCCAAAGTACACATAGACTTTTTTGTTGGGCCGTGCCACACTCCGTGCTGGATCTTAGTTCCCCACCAGGGATCAAACTATCGCCCTCTGCATTGGCAGCCCAGAGTCTTAACCACTGGACCACCAGGGAAATCCCACAACTGTTCTTAAAAGACCACTGGGTACACTTGAGTCAGTGTGAGGAATGATCTTACCTGGGAGGGTAATATTCCAGGAGGGGTTGGCTTAATCTAATTAAAGCCACTGATCAGCTTTTGTCTTAGTCTTGGCAAAATGGCTCTCAAGAGGTGCCAGATGAAAAATATTAAGAAAGGACAAGAACACAGGCTTCTCTCAGAAAGAAGACATCCCAGCTCCCTTTGGGAACATTGGCCGATCCAGATGACAGCAGCTAAGCCTTAAGCATCAGTGGCTTTCGCATTGTTGTTGTTGTCTAGTCGCTTAGTCGTGTCCGACTCCTTGTGACCCCATGGACTGTAGCCCACCAGGCTCCTCTGTCCATGGGATTCTCCAGGCAAGAATACTGGAGTGGGTTGCCATTTCCTTCTCCAGGGCATCTTCCAGACCCAGGGATCGAACCCAGGTCTCCTGCATTGGCACATGAGTTCTTTACCACTGAGCCACCTGGCTTTCACGTGGGTGTATACTAAACACAGAGAAGCCAGAAGCACTATCTTCTATGCACAAGCATCAGAGGCACTGCCATCAGGATGTACCAGTGGCCTTGCTGCCAACTGCAGTGCTGGGTGTGGCTGAGAATTTCAACAAAGTGATCTCAGGGAGCAGGGGGCAATATCAAAGAGCCATGTAGTTCCAAATGGCTGGAACTAGAAGCACAGTTCAGCTGAGCTGGAGATTTCTCCAGCAATCTGGAAGGAATATAAGGGGCTGGAGTTCTTACAGGAAAGGTACAGGAGGGCCAGCATGCATACGCAGTTGTGTCTGACTCCTTACGACCCCGTGGACTGTAGTCTGCCAGGCTTCTCTGTCCATGGGATTTTCCAGGCAAGAATACTGGAGTGAGTAGCCATTTCCTCCTCCAGGGGCTTTTCCCAACCCAGGGGTCAAATCCAAATCTCCTGCGTCTTCTGCATTAGCAGGGAGATTCTTTATCACTGCACTGCCTGGGAAGCCTCCAGGTATAGCAAAAGCAATGCAAATTCAATTATTCGGGGTTTATCGTTACTTAATTTGTAACAATCATGCCCAAAGATTCCTGACTTCTAAAAGTAGCTACAGATTGGCTGAGATCTGGTAGAGATACAGGTCCCAACTTCCTCTCCACCTCACCAATATTTTAAGAGCAACAAAACCCATTTGTGTTAGAGGTAAATTAAAAATAAAAAAATAAGCACAATAAAGACAGGGTGATGACATCATATTCATTTGTATTTCTTTGATTTCTCTTGTCCTTTTTGGTAATTTTTGATGTGCTGACTGGGTGGAGTTGATGTAGAGTACTAAGCACTTTGTTCCTAATCATTTGGAGCTTTTAATAATGAAAAGTGCTCTGAACGGAAAAATTGAAGAAAGATTTTCTTCATCAAACATTTATGCAACCCCACAGCTTGGTAACAGAGTACAAGCTCAGGGGTTCACAGAATCACAATTAGTGCTAGCCCCTGCTCTGAAAAACTTGTAGTATTAACACACAGAAACCACACACGCACACACAGAAACACGTACAAGCACCTGCATGGCTGTGAGTATAGGCTGACACGTGGGATATCATGGATCAAAATGTCAAGAGGCCTTGGTTCTCCTCTAAGATCTGCCACAAGTTATGCTATCTGCCTTAGGCCATTCACTCAGAGGTCCTGAGTCTCCAACAAAGACTCACAGACAGTGCAATCTGACAAAAACACAATCTAGAAAGGCAAGAAATATAAACCTGAATTATCTTGCCCACTGCTCACTACCTTTTATAGTGCTCAATCCTTTGCCCCTTGCCCCCTTATTGGACAGCTTGCATTTTCCAGGGAGAGAGAAACACAAGTGGGCACTGTGTCACCTGGCTCAGTCCCTTGGACCCTTGGCTGCTGCTTAGGGCAATGCAGCAGTAAGAGAGCAGGGGGAAGCAGTGTCACATGCCAGCAGCATCAGTGATTTTGGTGGTGGCAGAAGCAATGTTGGTGGAAGCACCAAAAGGATCAAAGGGGTGGAGTTGGCAAATATAAGAGGCAGCATGGCAACAGCAGTTGTACCCCAGACACTGACACACAACCCTCGCCAAAAACATCAGGTCTACTAGCCATCATGCAGACTTGGGGAGCAGCAGGAGCCATGGGGATTTTGGTGAAGCTCAGCCAACAAAGGAAATGGCAAACCACTCCAGTATTCTGGCCTGGAAAATTCCACGGACAGAGGAGCCTGGCAGGTTACAGTCCATGGGGTTGCAAAGAGTCAGCCACAACTGAGCACCAAGCACAGGAATGGTGATGATGCACATCTGGGATTCTGGGGGCACTGCTGCCACTCTGGGCATCAGCTAGGGTCACAATGAGAAGCACCAGGAATAAGACAATAGTAGATATGTTATGTTTCTAAGATGGATATTTTCTGTAATATGTGTAAGAAACTTTGGGATATGTTCAAGAGCAGTCTGGGAAGAAATGTGTGGGTGATCATTACAGCCTGAGGGGTGGCATATGAATAGAGAAATTCTGTGTATTTCACAATTATCGCTAGAACTCCCACTCCAAAGCTCTTGACTATACATCCCAGATCAAACTGTAGTCCGAGAAAGCATGACTATTCACTTTGGAGAACAGAATTCCAGTTGTAAATATATGCCTACGTTTTGGTGTGAACTTGAATTCAGATGGATAAGCTGGGGGAAAAAAAATCTCAGTATTACTGCTGCAGAGAAAGATAAATAGCTTATTGGCTTGGAGGGGAAATACTGTTGGACCTAGCAGATGGTCCATGGGCTTCTGGGCAGCTTGAAGACATAGAATCTGGGCAGGAACTGCAAAACAAGGAGGCATGGAGAGGAAGGCATGATAGAGGCAGAAGAAAGTAGATCCATAGGGAAATGCTCCCCACTCTTCTTTTTTTCCCCCAAAGTTGGTGCTCTTTAAGAGATCAAATGAATGGGAGACTGTTTTCTCTGTATGTCCCAGAAGACTACCCACCTGCTAGCAGATCTAAAGTTAAAGGGCAAATAGTTCCGTGGTCTGCATGAAAATGAAAGGCTAGCATATTTTTCCAAGTTGAATAAAAATGTACTGTCAGTATAAATATCCTTTTTCAGAAGCCACAAAGGGAAGAAAGGCAACAATTTTGTTCTAGTGCTACATTCTGCCTTAAGTAGGCAAATATAGGGCAGAGTGCTCTGAACCAACACGGGTGTTCATTTAAATGCAGTGATCACACATTGTTTTTGTTTTTGTTTCTTTTCCCCCCAAATGGTCCCTTGGGAGACTGCAAGCCCTTCTCCAAAGCACATAGATTCCTATATCTGAAAATCCTTAAAGTTGCAGCTTGGCGGTGAAAACACATGACTAATAGAGACTCTCTACTGCTTCAAGAAGCCAAGATTCCTTGGCGTGACATTGAACAGAGATGGTGTCAATGAGATGGCTACTCTGAAGTCAGGGAGCCACAGTGGGAGACTCCAGAAGCCCTGGCAGTTTGAGATGCAACTTAAAAATCAGAGGGAGGTGCTCTAGATGAGACAATAATAGAGGACTGGGGGCTGTGGGGGAGGGACAGACAGACACCGAGCTTAACTAGAGTGATGAATAATTCAATGTTCAAGCCAATCTGTTTATGGATGCCATCACAGCAATATGAGTGGCGATAGCAGCATTAAAGGTGTGGCCATCTTCTAAAAAGCTTTGTGGAATCTAAGAAACAAAACCAATGAATAAAAACAAAACAAACTCATAGATACAGAGAACAGAAGTATGGTTGCCAGAAGGAAGAGGGGTTGAGGGGTGAGTGGCATGGGTGAAGTAGGTCAAGAGGTACAGACTTCCAGTTATAAAGTAAATAAGTCATGGGGGTATAATGTACAGCAAGGTGACTATAGTCAGTAATATTGCACATATTTGAAAACTGCCAAGAAAGTAAATCTTAAAAGTTCTCATCATGAGAAAAAAATGCAACTTTGTATGGTGACAGTTGGCAACTAAACTTGTGGTAACCAGCTTGCAATGTGTACAAATGTCAAATCTTTATGTTGCACACCTGAAACTGATATAATGCTATAATGCTATAGGTCAATTGTGGGCTTCCCTGGTGTCTCAGACAGCAAAGAATCTGCCTGCAATGCATGAGACCTGGGTTCAATCCCTGGGTCAGGAAGATCTCCTGGAGAAGGGAATGGCTACCCACTCCAGTATTCTTGCCTGGGAAATCAAATGGACAGAGGAGCCTGGTGGGCTACAGTCCATGGGGTTGTAAAGAGTCAGACATGACTGAGAGACTAATATTTTCACTTTTCTGTTTTTATATGCCAATTATACTACCATAAAAAGGCTTTCCATGAGGTGGCCAGAAGTCACTTCACCATATCAATCAGGCCCTGAACGGATGTTCTAGGAGCCTCAGGGGAGCCAGGGGATGACCAGTATAAGACTCGAGAAGCCAAACGGACATGTCAGTATACAGAAGACAAACGGACTTCTTGTCCTTCAGCCACACACAAATCTGATTTTGTCTTAAAACTGTAATTCATCCCTTGGGCTTCACTTGTAGCTCGGTCAATGAAGAATCTACCTGCCATGCAGAAGACCTGGGTTTGATCCCTGGATCAAGAAGATCCCCTGGAGAAGGAAACAGCAACTCACTCCAGTATTCTTGCCTCGAGAATCCCATTGGACAGAGGACCCTGGAAGGCTATAGTCTGTGGGGTTGCAAGAGTTGGACACGACTTAGTGATTAAACTGACCCACACCTCGGATCATCGTCTAATTGCTGTTGTTGTTGATTAGTGGCTAAATCCTGTCCAACTCTTTGCAACCACATGCACTGCAACACACCAAGCTTCCCTGTCCTTCACCATCTCCTGAAATTGGTTCAAATTCATGTCCACTGAGTTGGTGATGTTATCCAACCATCCCATCCTCTGTTGCCCCCTTTTCTTCCTGCCCTCTATCTTTCCCAGCATAGGGTCTTTTCCAATAAGTCAGCTCTTTGCATCAGGTGGCCAAAGTATTACAGCCTCAGCATCAGTCCTTCTAATGAATACTCAGGATTTATTTCCTTTAGGACTGAGTGGTTTGATCTCCTTGCTGTCCAAGGGACTCTCAAGAGTCTTCTCCAACAATACAATTCAAAAGCATCAATTCTTCAATGCTCAGCTTTCTTTATGGTCCTACTCTCACATCCATACATGACTACTGGAAAAAACAGCTTTGACTGTATGGACTTTTGTCAGCAAAGTGATGTCTCTGCTTTTTAATACACTGTCTAGGTTTGTCGTAGCTTTTCTTCCAAGGAGCAAGCATCTTTTAATTTCATGGCTGCAGTCACCATTTTCATAAAGAAAATATATTGTATTTCTGTTTCTTTTCTTTTTTAAAAAATTTTAATCCTATTAAATAGCTGTGAAAAGAAGAGAAGAGAAAAGCAAAGGAGAAAAGGAAAGATATAGGCATCTGAATGCACAGTTCCAAAGAATAGCAAGGAGAGATAAGAAAGCCTTCCTCAGTGATCAATGCAAAGAAATAGAGGAAAACAACAGAATGGGAAAGACTAGAGATCTTTTCAAGAAAATTAGAGATACCAAAGGAACATTTCATGCAAAGATGGGCTCAATAAAGGACAGAAAAGGTATGGACATAACAGAAGCAGAAAATAGTAAGAAGAGGTGGCAAGAATACACAGAAAAATTGTACAAAAAAGAGCTTCACAACCAAGATAATCACGATGGTGTGATCAATCACCTAGAACCAGACATCCTGGAATGTGAAGTCAAGTGGGCCTTATAAAACATCACTACGAACAAAGCTAGTAGAGGTGATGGAATTCCAGTTGAGCTATTCCAAATCCTGAAAGATGATGCTGTGAAAGTGCTGCACTCAATATACCAGCAAATTTGGAAAACTCAGCAGTGGCCACAGGACTGGGAAAGGTCAGTTTTCATTCCAATCCCATAGAAAGGCAATGCCAAAGAATGCTCAAACTACCACACAATTGCATTCATCTCACATGCTAGTAAAGTAATGCTCCAAATTCTCCAAGCCAGGCTTTAGCATTACGTGAACCATGAACTTCCAGATGTTCAAGCTGGTTTTAGAAAAGGCAGAGAAACTAGAGATCAAATTTCCAACATCTCCTGGATCATCAAAAAAGCAAGAGAGTTCCAGAAAAACATCTATTTCTGCTTTATTGACTATGCCAAAGCCTTTGACTGTGTGGATCACAAGAAACTGTAGAAAATTCTGAAAGAGATACCAGACCACCTGACCTGCCTCTTGAGAAACCTATATGCAGGTCAGGAAGCAACAGTTAGAACTAGACATGGAACAACAGACTGGTTCCAAATAGGAAAATAGTGCGTCAAGGCTGTATATTGTCACCCTGTTTATTTAATTTATATGCAGAGTACATCATGAGAAATGCTGGGCTGGGTGAAACACAATCTGGAATCAGATTGCTGGAAGAAATATCAATAACCTCAGATATGCAGATGACACCACCCTTATGGCAGAAAGTGAAGAGGAACTAAAATGCCTCTTGATGAAAGTGAAAGAGGAGAGTGAAAAAGTTGGCTTAAAGCTCAACATTCAGAAAATTAAGATCATGGCATTTAGTCCCATCACTTAATGGCAAATAGATGGGGAAACAGTGGAAACAGTGTCAGACTTTATTTTTCTGGGCTCCAAAATCACTGCAGATGGTGACTGCAGCCATGAAATTAAAAGACACTTACTCCTTGGAAGGAAACTTATGACCAACATAGATAGCATATTCAAAAGCAGAGACATTACTTTGCCAACAAAGGTCTGTCTAGTCAATGCTATGGTTTTTCCAGTAGTCATGTATGGATGTGAGAGTTGGACTGTGAAGAAAGCTGAATGCTGAAGAATTAATGCTTTTAAACTGTGGTGTTGGAGAAGACTCTTGAGAGTCCCTTGGACTTCAAGGAGATCCAACCAGTCCATTCTAAAGGAGACCAGTCTTGGGTGTTCATTGGAAGGACGGATTCTGAAGCTGAAACTCCAATACTTCGGCCACCTCATGCAAAGAGCTGACTCACTGGAAAAGACCCTTATGCTGGGAGGGATTGGGGGCAGGTGGAGAAGGGGATGACAGAGGATGAGATGGCTGGATGGCATCACTGACTCGATGGGCATGAGTCTGGGTAAACTCCAGGAGTTGGTGATGGACAGGGAGGCCTGGTGTGCTGTGATTCATGGGATCGCAAAGAGTCGGACACGACTGAGTGACTGAACTGAATTGATTCAATCTAATTGTGTATCCTTTGAGTCCAGAGGTGAAGATCTTCTTTAGGCAAAGCTAACTAACATGACTTGGAAAAGAATTAGGCACTTGAAATTCTAGTGCTTACCCAGGCACTCTCTCTGATTAATGCTGCCAGGACTGCAGTTACATAGACATGTTACAAAAATGGTCAATATAAAGGGGTTGTTTAATGTCTAGAACCCAGGCTGTGAGAATATAGAAAATTCCCTACAGAGGAAGCAGGAGGGATCATTGGCTATGGAAAACAGGGCATGCGATTTCTGAGTTTTGAGTTGAGCCTTGTTGAAATGGCTACGGTGTGGGCTTGTGTGTGTGAATCCATATACATCTATGGAGATAAATATCTTAGTGAAAGTGTGAATAGTACACTCCCCAGAAGCACTGAGTCCTAGAACAAGATAAATAAGTTAAAAAACCCTCTAAACATCTCAAGAGAAAGAGAATCCACCAACTAAACTGAAAATAGACATTTAGACGTTAATAATGGAAGAAAGAGGAGAGAAAGCCTATGTTATAAATGAAGAGGATCAAAACATTTTATGTCAGCTTATTGAGATTTTTCTGAGCTTTCCTTTTATTTATTTATTTATTAATTTGGTGAATTCCAGCTTGTTCATCTGTGCTAATAAAGCATCAAGTTAAAATGAAAGAGATTTGGTCCTTGATATTGACCCATTTGAAATATAGCAGTGTGTACATGTCGATCCCAAACTCCCTGCACCAACAAGGATCTACTGTACAGCACATGAAATTCTGCCCAATGTTATGTGGTAGGCTGGATGGGAGGGAAGCTTGGAGGAAAGGCGATATATGTATATGTATGGCTATTTCCCTTGGTTGTACACCTGAAACTATCACAACATTGTTAATCAGGTATACCCCGATATAAAATAAAAAGCTTTTTTTTTAAAAAAAAGTGAAAGAGATCTGGGTCCACTTAACAGAGAACAGCAACAGAGAAGAGGATCTACAGGAGGAAAGCCAAAATCAGGGCATCCCCTCTATGTAACTGGAAATGTTCTTCCCAATGCCATGCATGAAAGGTGCTAGGGTTTATTTTGAAAACAATGACAGTTGTCCTTTATGAAGCCTAAGGGGAACTTTTTATCCATACTTTCATACCTTTCATAGCCTTAGAGAAACAAAACTCGGGTTTGGCAAAGAGCCTGGGCAAACTATGCCCACCCAGAATCAAATATCACAAAACAAAACCTGTGACTGGGACGAGCTACCTTGGTGGTAAGGCCATTCTCTACTTCTGGGGTTGCTTTCTGGGTCTCCCACTGCACCACCTCATTCCAGGATTGTTCACCAGATATGTGAGCATCTGTCTGATGTTGCCCCTCGAGCCCTGGAGGCCTCCTGGTGGCTGATTTTTTGCAAAGACTGGATCCCACCACCTGATTCAGCCATGATCTGACATTTGCATTATCTAGGTTGTTCTTGCCTACCAGGCTGCTGATTTGTTAATGTCCAGCTCCTCTGTTTCACATGAGGACTTTCCCCTTCCAAACATTTTGTACAGTTTTTGCTGCTGCTTCTGCTATTACCTTTTACAGAGGACAAGACTTTTACCCAGACAAGACTGGTAGCCTTTAAACCTGTACAGAAAAAAAGCTGTCAGTGTCCTTTAAAAAGAAAAGAAAATCTCCAACCACCTCAAGAGGAAAAAAGATCCACCAACTAAACTGAACATAGAGATGTTTAGACATTAACAATGGAAGAAAGAAAACCTGTAGTATAAATTGAGCTACGTACTTTAACCAAAAACATAACAAAACAAAACATCAAGTCCTTGGCTCTGAAGAATGACATTAAAAAGTTAAGCAGTACTTACTTTTATTTAAAATGTCATTCTTGTTCAGTGTAACTGTTAGACATTTAATACGGACAGATGAGCCACACTGACTCCATGAAAACAAAACTTCCCCCTGTACATCCTCTCTAAAAGCTTTTAAAGCCACTCTGTCAAGAGCCATTTGACGGCATATCAATTGTGTTTCTCTGCTGGACCACAGCACTGCGTGTGACAAATGAACATCATAACAGGACTGGGAGGGAAGATGGGTGGGGAGAGATAGGGGCCGAGAAGTCCACCACATGGTGTGAATGATTCTAACACAAAATACCCCCAATAAAACAGGAGACAGAGTACATTAGCCTGCTACAAGGCTCAGGCTGACTATTAAATATTTCATATAGAAAAAGCATACACAGCACCAAAACAGGGCTCTACTGAAAGACAGGAATTCAGAGGCCCCTAAAAATGATTTACAAGGGGAATTTTGCGAGAAAGTCTGAGAGGGGACCTACAGGAGCTCATCACGGCTGGGCTGTTCAGTGGTTGTTTCCTGATCTTGACGCCCCGCAGCTAGGACCATGGTTCCCCACAGGAATGTCTGGGTACATCTGTCATTTTTGTCTTGATCTGAATCCCACACTGGAAACATTGCAGTGACTAAAAACAAAGAACTTCTCTCTTTTCTTTTAAAAATTTTTTTTAAATTAGAAATTGGGTCCTATAATCAGAACATTCAATCTTTTGGTTAACCAGTTAAAGTGAGAGGTTGGTAGCCCAAATCTAAATTCAACTGTGACCCAGGAGGAGTGATCCAGAGAGTATGAGAGACTGGTCCACTTTGCTCCCAAAGGCAAGACAAGTCGTCGTTGTTGTTCAGTTGCTAAGTTGTGTCTGACTCTTTGTGACCCCATGGACTGCAGCATGTCAGGCTCCCCTGTCTTCCACTACCTCTCAGAATTTGCTCACACTCATGTCCATTAAGTCCGTGATGCCATCCAACTATCTCATCCTCGGTCACCCACTTCTCCTCCAAGACAAGTCACTAATGATAGAGAAAACCTTGAATTGAGAAGCTAAATTGAAACCCTATACTTGGGACAGTAAACCATGGACTTCTTAACATGAAAGTAGAAGGTCAAGGAAATAAATGTTGAGAAGAAACTGTCTTGCTTGGCTATAAATCTATGGATGAGTAACAATCCACCCCACAACTTTGTGGCTTACAACAAAAATCACATATTTATTTGTTCACAATTCTGTAACACGGACAAAGTTCAGCAAGGGCAGTTCATCTGTGGTCCATATGGTATTGGCTGGGGCTCTAGGACACTGGAAGACCCCAGGTGGCCTGAGTCACATGGCTTTGAGGTGGGGCTCACTGTTGTTCGAGGATTCAGCTAGAGCTGTCAGTCAGAGAGCCTCAGCTCTCCTCTCTATGTTTTGAGGTTTTCACAGTATGGAAGCTGGATTTTGAGAGGAAATATCTCAAAGGTTGAAAGGAGCAGCTTCAGGACTCTGAAGGCCTGGCCTTGGAAGTTACATGGCTTACTTCTACTGTATTACAGGTCAAAGTCAGGAGATTCAAGAGCATGAGAAATTAACTCCACTTCTCAATGGGAGAAGTGGTACAGAAACTGCAGCCATATTTAATCCACTGCGGCAAATAAGACCTAGAGTGTAGAAGTTTCAAATGAAGAATTTTGGAGACGAAAAAAGAAACCCTTCCTCTGAAGGAGGAATATACACATCACATCACCAGGAGTGAGTCTTTGTGGCAACCGCCATGAACAGTATACTCTCTTGTAGACTTGCAACTGCTGGGAAAATGCTCCTAGTGCTTCTGAAACAAGATGTACCAACTTTCAAAATGGCTTGTGGTCAAGAGAAAATGCATCCCGTTATTTTCCTTTGTGTGCCTCACAAAGAGTAGGCACTAATTAAGCTCTTGTTTAATTGGATCATGAATTTCTAGACCTCTTGTGAATCCCATATGGAGTGGGCACATGGCAGTGAAAGAGAATTGCTCCAGGGAGCAGCATGGTACTATAAATGAATAGCTTTTACTCTCATCCAACAGTGGCTAGTAGCTAGTGATGGAGGCTACAGATAGAATGAATCAAAGTAAGAAAAAAAAGACAGCCATAATAACATGCTTGGGACCAAGTGGACAATCAATAAATACTTTTTAGATGAATGGATGAATGATTTCAGAGAAAGAAGTGTTTTCAGGGTGGACTAGAAGGATCTTCTAGGGAGAACTGAACTTAGAAAGGACCTTGTGCTACTATCTATAGCCTGCTGGACCTGTCATAGCCTCTCAGCATGCAGAAGATTCTACACAAGTATTCATCTCAGGTAGCACACGGTGGTCAGTAACCAAGGAGACTTTCTTACATCAACTTTTTATAATACATTCATTTGTACTATTTTGAGATTTTGTTTACTCCAGGATCCATAGTACCTAACAAAGTGATGGACAAAATGTAGTAGTTTTCAACCACGGGTGATTCTGTCCCCCAGGGACTCAACAGTCACTAGAGACATTTTTGAGTGTCACAGAGGGAGGCAGGGGTGTTATGGACAACTAGTGGGTAAGCATGGGATGTTGCTACACATTCTACCATGCACAGAACAGTTTCCTACAACAGAAATGATTTAGTTCAAACTGTTAAAGGTGCTGAGCACAAGTCTGATAAAGTATTATATAAATATTTTCAGAATGAGTGAGTAAATAAATGAGAAAGATATGAAGAACAATAGTAATACCATTAATGAAGACTGTGTGGTTAAGGCAGAATATCTCAGGATTATGGATCAACTGTGGATAGAATCAAATCTATTTGGATGAGTAAGAAGTAGCCTAACTTAGAACAATAGAACTCAGATTAAAAAGAGTCAGAACAAATCAAGAAGAAGAGATTGCTCAGGTCCAGGACAGTAACAAGTCCCTCCACAAAGCTCTTGGAAGCGTTCCTGTGATGGTTAAGGAAGGAAAGATCAGTAAACAGCTCCAGAACTATACTGTTGTGTGAGTACCGCATCACTGAGAAGTTGTATTCTTGAATTTGTTCCTAAAACATACTTTGTAGTGTGCATTCTATATCTTGAATACTTAAATTTTTTTTAAATAAATTCACAAGTTCTGTGAGTCCCTTCTAGTACTGTTAAGGAGGAAGTTGGATTTTAACTAGGTGAATCTATGGGACATCTATGATGTCTTCCCTGAGAGACCAGTTAGAAATCTTGTGCCTTGTACAATTTCACGTTGTCAACTTCTCATAGAGGGCTTCAAATTTTTGTTAATTGCTTGGTGGACAGATCCATAACCTGCCAAGTTAACATTACTACCACTTCATTTTTATCTATATACATCAAGATTTCTAATATTTTTACAAATGTGAAACACTTGAGAGCTAAAAAAAAAAAAAAAAAAAAAGGTATGTACTAAAAGGACAGAAAACTAAAGATGCACAATCATCAAATGGAAAGAACATAGGAGCCAGAAGCCTTTTGGCCTCAGTCTCTTTATCTTTCAACTGGGGACAAGACCCCCAACTCAAAGTAATTCATACAACTGTTTTTTTGTTTTGTTTTGTTTTGTTCTTTTTTTTTTAATTTTATTTTATTTTTAAACTTTACAATATTGTATTAGTTTTGTTAATGACAACTAAACTAAATAAGAGACATGACTGTTTTCAGTACCATGCCAATACATTTTAAAATCTACATACTCTCCATTAAGCACACTGTGAAGTAATGTTTTGACAAGAAGTTCCTAGGTCTTTAGAACTGATTTTTTTCCCACTCAAGTATTTGGCAAAACAGAACTTCTCACTATAATTATGGAATCCCTCCCCCAAGCACTTAGGAGCTGCCTGGGCTTTGATGTTTCTACTTCCTTTCCATTGTCTGCTGCTTCTTAAAAGGGGTATAGGAGAATGCATTTATGTGATATGAAATCTACTCTCTATCCAAAATGACTCAAGGAGACATTTTACTTCATTTTACTAATGTTCACGTCGCTTGTGAATAAACACAGGTTAGCCCTGGGAAACAGTGGCTGGAGTACTTTCATATCCATTCAGTATCAGCATGTGGAGTCAAAGGCTGAGCCACTGAACAGTGAGGCATTTCTCCCCTTTTTAACCACATGTGGATGTATTTGTTTGTCAAAAAGGGTTTACATTCAAATGTAACTGTACAAACTATGACATATTAACACTCTCAAATTAGTAATATCATTAACATTGTTCAGTCACTCAGTCATGTCCGACTCTTTGTGACCCCATGGACTACAGTATGCCAGACTTCCCTATCCTTCATCATCACCTGGAGCTTGCTCAAACTCATGTCCATTGAGTCAGCGATGTCATCCAACCATCTCTTCTTCTGTCATCCCCTTCTCCTCCTGCCTTCAATCTTGCCCAGTATTGGGGTCTTTTCTAATCAGTCAGCTCTTCACATCAGGGGGCCAAAGTATTGGAGCTTCAGCATCAGTCCTTCCAATGAATATTCAGGGTTGATTTCCTTTAGGATTGACTGGTTTGGTCTCCTTGCAGTCCAAGGGACTCTCAAGAGATTTTATTTTCCTAAATTTGTGTTCATTCATCCCCATCGAATATTTGTTTTCTCTATGAAGTGCCAAACAACTCCATTACTCTGACAAGCTTCTTATTGATTAAAATTTCTAATTCTTCTTCAAATGTGATGGTCCTGACATCTCCCCTATTTTCTATTTAAGCAGCTGATTTCTCAACTCAGGTCCAGGGCCTTAAATTTATTCTTTTATTAACTGGAGTGTAATTGTTTTACAATGTTGTGTTGGTTTCTGCCATACAACAATGAGAACTAGCCACAAGTACATATATATCTCCTTCTTTTTGAACCTCCCTCCCAACTCCACCTGCATTCTACCCCTTTAGTTCATCACAGAGTGCTAGGCTGGGCTCGTTAAAAGACTTCCCAGGTGGTGCTAATGGTAAAGAACTTGGCTACTAATGCAGGAGACATAAGAGACAGAGATTCGACCCCTGGGTGAGGAAGATCCCCTGAAGGAGTGCATGGCCGCTCACTCCAGTATTCTTGCCTGGAGAATCCCAAGGACAGAAAAGCCTGGTGGGCTATGGTCCCTAGGGTCACAAAGAGTCAGACATGACTGAAGCAACTCAGCACGCAAGCATGCACACACAGTTGCTTTACAATGTTGTGTTTAACTGCTGCACAACCAAGTGATTCAGTTATACACACACACACACACACACACACACATATATATATATATATTCTCTTTTTTATATACTTTTCTATTATGCTTTATCAGAGGATACTGAATACAATTCTCTGTGCCATAGAGTAGGAGCTTATTTACCCATTCTGCAGACACAAGCTACATCTGCTAACCCACAGAAATCAGGGACATACTGTGCCACAGAGTAGGATCTTGTTTACCCATTCTATAGATACAAGCTTGCATCTGCTAACCCACAGAAATCAGGGACGTAGAGAACAGACTGATGGTTGCCGAGGGGGAGGAGGGTTGGGGTCAGAAGATGTAGTCAGTGAATCAAGATGGAACACCCGAGGGACTCTCTACTGGTATTCTTGGTATTCTTCCCTTTGAAGATATTAGTTCAGCATAATATCTCAGATACACAGGGTACTCTATAAGTTTGCAACTGAGAATATGCCATTTCCTGACCCAAGATAGCCTTTTCACAGTATCAATTTGATGTTTTCTCCTGTTAATGGTACCCTTGCTCCAGCTTCTTAGGCCTTCCAAAGCAGCCTAAATATTCTCCTGCTACTAGAACTCAGCCCACAGAAAACTGCTCTTCATGTGGTTTATGCTACCTGCCCCCATACACTTCAGCTCTTCCAGCCAGACACAAATCTCAGGAGAAGCTCGCTCTATCTTTGGTAGGTTTCCTTCCTCCTTTCAATATCCCCCTTGTCTCTCAAGGGGTCCTGAGGTTTCCCCCTGTGTGGTTTATCTCAGTCTCATTCCCCTTTCTCGTTTCCATGAACCTTACCGATAAGGCATGTCAGCTTCTATATTTGCTAAGTTTTTTTATAGCTAATGGGAGAGGGGTCTGGCAATCCCTCCAAGAAAGCTGAATTATGTGCTGAATTGTGAACTCTAGGAAGCAAAGATTCATAGTTCTTCGGGGGTTCTCTGTGATGCTGAAGATCCTGAGAAGGGAAAGCTCTACAGAGAGATTCCCACATGCAGAGGACTCTGCCATCCCTCCTTTCAAACCCCAATAGATGCAGGCTCCTCCCTGCACAGCAGTCCTGAGAAGAGATGCAGAAAAATCCATATATATGTATTCCGCATCCTAAATTAGTAACATGGGAGGGAAAGTAGGGTTAAAAAAAAAAAAAAAGTTTAAAAAAGAAAAGCAATAAGAAAGCAAAGACAACAGAACAAACATCCTTGAAGCTCTCCAAGAGTAGATATTGTGTAATTAAACCCAAATTCCATTCCATGCCCATTTTTCATCAGGTGGCTTTTGACGGCTCCTTGCTGCAAAGAGGTTTAATGATTTCATTGAGTAAGAGGCAGTGGACTCGAGATATGTGCATTTGCTGGGAGATAATTGCATTTAATGAAAGGCACAGCCACAGGTTTGGGGAGGCAAGTGATAAATCTTTCTCCTGCGTCTATGGATCAGTCATATTCCAACTGATGAGTGGTTGGGTGATCAATTAATAATCATGATGAGAACAATAGTTTTCACTTGCAATTTTCCTCAGGTCGCTCACAGCAACTTTATAAACATGAACATCCATCTTCTTTGTTCTCCTGGGAAGCCAGGATGCAGTCACATTATCCCTAGATATGCAACATTGAAACAGGTGAGGGAACTGACTGGTCACCATTGCAGTGAGGGAGGGAAAGGAGTGAAAAGAAAGTGGATGTGTTTTGGTATTTTCTATCAGCACTTTGAATTATGCAAACATCTCAACGGACATGAATTTGAGCAAACTTCAGGAGATAGTGAAGGACAGGGAAGCCTGGCATGCTTCAGTCATGGGACTGCAAAAAGTCAGACATGACTTAGCAAATTAACACAAACAATACTATTGATGTCTAATGATAATGCCAGCTAATAAGTTCAGTGCCTGGCTCTGTGTTCAATTAAAGTTTTGCACATATTATCTCTATCCTCCTGTTTCACAGATGAGAAAACCAAAGATGATGAAGTTAAGTGCTGTACAGATGGTCCTGTAATGAAACCTGAACATGAACCCAAGCAGTCTAACTCTAGAATCTATGTCCTACATCTCATGCATATGATGTGCCAGCCCTGCACCGGGATAGATACTGAGAACACAAGAGCCCTGTTCTCAGGAAACTCACAAGGAGTGAGGGGAAGAAACCCAGTGCTAATACCATCTGTGTGCCAGCCACTGTTCTACATACTTGATATATATCTTGACACATGCAGTCTTCATAAGAATTTGAAGAGCTGGGGTTATCACAACCATCACCATTTAACAGATGAGGAAACTGAGGCACAGGGCGGCCATATGACTGGTCCAACATGAGCATCTTTCTCCAGGTGAAAGGATTCTGGAGCCTGTGCTCTAGTCACTAGCTGCCTTATTTTCCACACTAAGGACTTCGATGTACATACTGAAAGTGATCAGGGAAAACGGAAGAGTGTTAAGCAACGCAGTCAATTAGATTCAATTTTCTAAGCCCACTCTGATGACACTGGGGTGAACTATTGTTAAGTATCTCTTCTACAGTGTCAGATACTTAGGCATTTTAAGAGTTCAAAGGACTAAAGGACTATCACATTTCCAGGGTGATAGGTAGGCTTCTGTATGTCTCTTTTCTGTATTTTCCACACCTGATCCTTTCATTTATAAGACTCCTGGTTCCCAGGAGGGTTCCTATATGCATGGCCCTAGATCTGAGTATCAGTCAGAGAATAAGTCTTGAGTCTGAACTCCTAACTCATTCTATCCCACTGCCTGTGAGGCCCTCCTCACTGTTCTCTGCTTAACTAGCAATTTACTATTTAATGAGACTTCCAGGTCCCATTTCTCCAAGGAACTTTCCCATTACTGACTGGTCCGGGAAGCTAAGTCTTTCAGGAATTCAAGATTTTATAGCTGACTTTCCTAATTCACTTTTAGTCCACAAATCTTCTTGAAGTGTTCCCATCAAATATATTATTATCTCTTTTGACAGGGAACTCACCATTGCTCCAAACAACTTCTTCTATATTTGAGCATCTCTTGAGAGTTTTAAAGTTCATCCTTATACTAGGTCAAAATTCAGTTGTATGTAACTTCCCTAATAGTAGTCTTCCAGAAGAAAACTCTTGTCTCTCGATTACATTCAGCGTGTGGTGAACAAAGCCTTCCTTTACCCACCTAGGCTAGGGTAAGTTTCTCAAAATACCTGTATTCAGCCTTACAAGATTACAGATCAGATGATACATAACTCCCTGCTATAAAATGAATGTTTGGTCTCCTCAGAATTCATATGTTGAAACCAATGTGATGGTATTTGGAGGTGGGGCCTTTGGAAGGAACTTAGATCATAAGGATGGAGCCCTCATAAATGGGATAGTGCTCTTATAAAAAGAAACCAGAGAACTTCCTTGCCCCTTCTCCTGTCAGGTGAAAAATGAAAGTGTTAGTCACTCAGTCATGTCCGACTCTGCCACCCCATGGACTGTAGCACTGCCAGGTTCCTCTGTCCATGGATTCTCCAAGCAAGAATACTGGAGTGGATAGCTATTCGCTTCTCCAGGGGATCTTCCGGACTCAGGGATGGAACCCAGGTTTCCTGCATTGTAGGCAGATTCTTTACGGTGAGGTTAAAACTAAAGAGAGCTGTTAAGAACCAAGAAGTGGACCTCAGCAGACACTGGATATGCCACACCTTGATCTTGGATTTCCCAGCCTTCAGAACTGTGAGAAATAGATTTCTGCCATTTATAAGCCAACAAGTCCATGATATTCTTTTTTTTTTATTTTTTTATTTTTAAACTTTACAAAATTGTATTAGTTTTGCCAAACAGACGAAGACAATCCCTGGGTGCTTCCTGATTTCCCATAGCCAACTCTAACCTCTTCAAGGACACGGAATATGTCTTTCATTTCTTTGAAACTCCAGCATCCATCACATTTCCATTATTCTTAGCACATAATAGGCACTGGATGCTCGTTGTGGTTAGATACATCAGGGATGGCCTCCCTGGAAGAAAGATCTACTTCAATAAAGAGAAAAGAAATATGGCATGAGGGAAATAATGAGGAAGCAGAAGTGGTGTGCCACCATTTGAATGAAACAAGGATATGCCTATGTTGGACTGACTGTCCTCCAGTAGAGAAGCTGAGCAAAAGCAATAAAGTTAATTACACTAGACTTTATTAGCACTTAAATAGTGGCCTCATTAATAAACATGGTATGTGGGCAATGCACAATTTAATTAACAGAGTAAAGGAGAATAAAATAAGAAGGATATAAAGTTCACTGGCCCTATTTTTTTTTTTGCAAGGGGTCAAGAAGTATAGAGCAAAAAAAAACCCAAAAAAGTTATCAAAGACAGGAACAGAAAATAATATGGCTAGGATGCAAATGTCCACAGTAAGAAAATCCCTGACAGCAAACACCAGAAGCTAACAGCAAAGAATTTCAGTTGCGAAGAAAAAGGATGATGATGATGGGATAGAACTGCACAAAAGCTCAGGGTTGGGGAATAGTAAGAAGGGAGATTTTGAAGTGGTGGATGTTGAACCTTCACAGGAGAAAGCCAACAGGATAGCATTGGCAATGGATGATCACAGAAATTAATGAATCAGCATCTCCCTGCTAGAAGGGCCCTGAGAAGTCCCTCTAGCCCAAACCCTCATTTGACAAACAAGGATGCTGAGGGCCAGAGGCTAAGTACTTTGACAGTGCCAGGTTTAGACAAATCCCCAGATTCTGGATGACTACACATGGCACTTTGCCCCCCTCCCCATTTATTAAGCTCTGGGCACTGCCCTGTAACTTCACAATTGTCTCATCTAAATGCTATAACATCTATGAAAGTGAAAGTAAAAGTGCCAGTCACTAAATTGAGTCACCGACTCTTTTTGATCCCACGGACAGTAGCCTGACAGGCTCCTCTGTTCATGGGATCCTCCAGACAATGATACTGAAATGGGTTGCCATTCTCTTCTCCAATAACATCTATAGGGAGAACCAAGAAGCACCTCTCTATGAACACAGAATAGGACACACAGGATAGGGAGATCCAGCCATCTGCCAAGTATCTAGGAAAATAAACAGTTGGGATTCGTATTCTAGATTGTTCTACCTCAAAATCTGACTTCTTCTAGGCCATACTTCCTTTTAGCATTGAATTACAAAGCATAACAATTCAGGTGGACAGTGAATATCTTTTTTGCCATCACTTTCCACCATGGAGTTACAGGGCATGCACAAGGAGAAAAGGAGAGCAATCACCATACTTCATGAGGAATAATGTCCACAGCATCTTGACCTTGAGGCAGACCAGGGGTCCACCCCTTCCAGGCTGCCAGATGATTTATTTTGGTTACAAGTCTCCCAAAGCAGTTTCTGGACTCTATAAATTCCTGGAGGACCAGAGTGTGTTCCTAGCTACCATGGGTGATACATCATGGAAGGCTCCCCATCAGTTGTTAAACTAGATGATACCCAAATGCCTATCTGAGGTCAGCACAGATTTAAAGACCAGGACTCTTCCTTGGCCAAGGACAAAGTGACAGTGACTCTGCTCCACATTCTAAAAGGGTGGAGACAGAGACACTGGTGCACACCTCAGTCAAAGCAGAGTCCCTTTCAGTTTAGTTCAGTTGCTAAGTCATGTCCAGCTCTTTGTGACCCTATGGATTGCAGCATACCAAGCTTCCCTGTCCTTCACCATCTCAAACTCGTGCCCATTGTCAGTGATGCCATCTAACTATCTCAGCCTCTGTCCTTCCCTTTGCAGACCTCCAAATTAGCTCTCACAGACGCTTGTGATTTATGGACTGACTGTCTCAAACACTCTAGGACAGAGAAAGGAAAGACTCCACCTCCTCTCCTGAACCCTCCTCCCTTGTCTCTGTGCTGCTTTCCTGGAGCTTCTGACCTGCTGGCCTTTGAGCCTTTGACTTCTGCCTTCTTGCCAGGACTCCAGCTATTAGTCCCCCCTGCCAAGTTCATGGCCTGTTAGCTGCTTGGGATAGTGAGGTTTGGTCTTGCTGCCTGGCTCCCTGGCCCAGATTTCTTTCTGTTGGTCCTGAACAAAGTCAGTCAGGCCTGATCCCCCAACCAGACCACAAATCCTCAGCCTGCCTGTGAAACTCTTCCAGGCTCTTTAAAGCAAATCATTATATTTAACTTTCTGCTCTTGTACAGATAAGCGGTACATGAAAAGAGAAAAATATGCAAATTGTACTTTAATAAATATGGAATACTGCACCTGGCATCTATCTAAGAAAATAATAATAATAATATTACCTGCACTGTGAGAGCAGCATTAACACTACCATAACAATAACATTGTTGGAATTCAGGAAACCGAGATGTTTTGAATTGTGTTATAATTAGAAAGCCGATAAACAAATAGGAACATCATTTATTCATTAAAACTGTGCAAATGGAAAATCTGCTTAATTAATTTCTTTGTACAATGTCTGTAAACACCTTCAGGGAGAAAATCTGAGGAACAATTTCAGGCCCAGAGCAAATGACATAAACACTATTCTGAAGCAGAACTGGAAAGGGAAACTGGTAGTGATCGATTTTCTGAGGGAGAAAATGAAGAGACCAGGCCAGTCTCACAAATGGATGGCACGGACAACAATCATGAGTGTGCTTTAATCCTAGCTGTCCTATGTATTTGAATAACAACCCCTACCTTCTTTGCCCACTCTCAGAAGTGAGATCTCTGGGGGCAATGGATGGAGTTGGAGTCAATTAAGGGAATTTCTGCAAAACCCTTAGGAAGGCTTAAAAGTGTGGTCATTAGTGGGTTTCACGTCTATCAGAGGCAGTCATGACACCAAGCAAAGGATTTGGAGGCGGGTCAGCACCTTGTGGGGCAAGGTCAATTGACCTTGGCTACTAATCTCTCTTCCCTGCCTCTTCCCTCCCTGACTTTACTCTCACTCAGTTTTTCTTTTTACTCTTAGGCCTTCCTCTTACCCTTGCCTCTCCCAGACACGATCCTGCTCTAGTCTATAATCGCCTTGCCTTACTTTCATCTTTAAAAGAGTTCAACATTAGAGTCAGTAATATGATTGTGGAGTTAAGCTGTGTTTGCATAATGCTTGATAATGTACAAAGCTCCTATTGAGACCCTAAGGTAATTCAACCAACAAGCTCTACACTAATAATAGCAATAATGGAAATTATTTATTGAATACTTCGAGTCAAACCATTGTCAAGTACTTTGCATGCATTATCTCATTTAACCTTCGATACAGGCCTAATGGGTGGTGTTATTAGCATTATTAGAACTGAGGAAAGGGAGGTATTGTTACATTTCTAAAATATCACCTATTCAGTAAGTTTAGTGTGTCCTAAAGCTAATTTTCTATTTCTTTTCTTTTTTTTTTTTTTATGAACATGCAAGGTTTTAAATGAATTTCAGGATCTTAAAATTATTTTTTTGTTTGTTTTAGTTTTAAGAAAAAGCTTGTGATTCATTCAAAAGCAGCCCATGGTCTACAAGGCACCCCTCTTTTAACTTTTTTCTCAGCAAATGTCAAGCACATAAACAAAACATAACAATGAGTCCCCATGAACCCAACACACAACCTCATAACTATCAACATTCTGCCAATCTAATCTTTCCTCCCACTAAAGCCTGGATTTACACGAGTTCTGATCTCAACTCACAACTTCTTTCTCCCATTCCAATTAACTGCTGGGTATCTGGAACTGTCAGGGGTTGCTTGTTACTTGCAATAGATTTAAGGAATTAATTTATGATAAGGTAGTAACAATGAAAAGATTTAACAATGCCTATTCCAAGAGGGAGTTATATTGCTTTCAGACTTTGTTCTTGGTTCGTATATCATAAATAAGTATTAAGGAATCATTTATCTCTGTCACTAGGTACACTGTATGCTGTAACTGGGGTTAATACGGAGGGAAAGACCCATGAGAGGAGCCTTGGAATAGGTGGGGCCAGATGTGGCTCTATCTCTTCAAAGCTCTGATTACGAGAGATCTCTACTTTCATCTATATCCAGGGACAACCCTTGGTTATCATATAAGGTTGGCAGCATAAAGCCTTCTGCAGCAAACTGTGTATTCCTTTCCTCCAATTTGTTCCAGTTAACAGAAACTGCTGAGCCTCCTTCTCTTTCACAAATATCACAATAGCAGACATGTCAGTCAATGAGAAAACTAAACTGCACAATATAGTTTTTTATGAATCATACAAGACACCTGTTGAAAGAAGTACTCATGAAGATTTAAGGATGTTCAAGAACAAGTGAGAGAATGTATGTATTAGTGCTTTAATAACTAAAAGCACTATGGGGTCTGGCATTAGACATGGGTGGGTAAAAGCCATGCTATAAGATGTCGGCTGTCCTGGAAGACTCTATTTTTGCCTGGCTTGTCACTATTAGAGAGCTCTGCACTTTAGTAAAGATACAGCCATGATAAAAATCCTCCATGAGAATGTGAATATCTTGTAAATGCATAGCATTTTATCCCATCGTTACCATTTTAAACTTTTTATTCTGAAATAATATCAAACCTACAAGAAGTTGAAAAAAATAGTACAGTAAGTTTCCATGTACTTTCACACAGTTCCCCACAAAGAGAACACCTTACACGACCACAGAGAATCATCAAAACGAGGAACTGACACTGGCATAAAACAAATTAAACTATATACCTTTCTGAGTTCATCAGATTTAACTGCCCTCTTTTTTGTGGTCTATGAAATGTTCCCTCATGGACAGATTCATTATTATTTTTTTAATCACTAGTTGAATTGGTCCATTTTCCCAGAGTTGGCCCAGTTTCATTAACCTCATTTCTATCCCCTCTTCACACGGGCTTCATGCATTCTTTGTCGTTTTCAATTAACGACTTAAAAAGTAATTTTATATTGGAAAATTTGGAAAATATCCAAGAATATAAGAAATAATATAATAAACATAGATCCCAAATCCAAATTGCTGTTTGTTAACATATTTGTTTAGAATTCAAGTCCTCTCCATCCCCATTCTAGGTCCTGGTCTCCTGTCCCTCATTCATTTTGTGATGACCACCATCACGGGTTGACTGTGTTCCCTCCCTTTTAATCTTTTTTTTGACTTTTACATGCTTGTTTTGTATACACATGATTTTTAAGTTCAGTTGACTTCAGTCACTCAGTCATGTCTGACTCTTTGTGACCCCATGAACTGCAGCACACCAGGCCTCCCTGTTCATCACCAACTCCCGGAGTCCACCAAAACCCATGTCCATTGAGTCAGTGATGCCATCCAACCATCTCATCCTCTGTTATCCCCTTCTTCTCTTGCCCTCAATCTTACCTAGCATCAGGGTCTTTTCAAATGAGTCAGCTCTTCACATCAGGTGGCCAAAGTATTGGAGTTTCAGCTTCAACATCAGTCCTCCCAATGAACACCCAGGACTCATCTCTTTAGGATGGGCTGGTTGGATCTCCTTGGAATCCAAGGGACTCTCAAGAGTCTTCTCCAACACCACAGTTCAACAGCATCAATTTTTCGGCACTCAGCTTTCTTTATGGTACAACTCTCACATCCATACATGACCACTGGAAAAACCATAGCCTTGACTAGACGGACCTTTGTTGACAAAGTAATGTCTCTACTTTTTAATATGCTGTCTAGGTTGGTCATAACTTTCCTTCCAAGGAGTAAGTGTCTTTTAATTTCATGGCTGCAATCACCATCTGCAGTGATTTTGGAGCCCAGAAGAATAAAGTCAGCCAGTTTCCCCGTCTATTTGCCATGAAGTGATGGGACCAGATGCCATGATCTTAGTTTTCTGAATGTTGAGCTTTAAGCCAACTTTTTCACTCTCCTCTTTCACTTACCTCAAGAGACTCTTTAGTTCTTTTTCACTTTCTGCCATAATGGTGGTGTCATCTGCATATCTGAGGTTACTGATATTTCTCCTGTTAATCTTGATTCCAGTTTATGCTTCCTCCAGCCCAGCGTTTCTCATGATGTACTCTGCATATAATAAGCAGGGTGACAATATACAGCCTTGACATACTCCCTTTCCTATTTGGAACCAGTCTGTTGTTCCATGTTCAGTTCTCACTGTTGCTTCCTGACCTGCATATAGGTTTCTCAAGAGGCAGGTCAGGTGGTCTGGTACGCCTATCTCTTGAAGAATTTTCCACAATTTATTGTGATTCACACAGTCAAAGGCTTTGGCATAGTCAATAAACCAAAAATAGATGTTTTTCTGGAACTCTCTTGCTCTTTCGATGATCCAGCGGATGTTGGCAATTTGATCTCTGGTTCGCCTGCCTTTTCTAAAACCAGCTTAAACATCTGGAAGTTCACAGTTCACGTATTGCTGAAGCCTGGCTTGGAGAATTTTGAGCATTACTTTACTAGCATGTGAGATGAGTGCAATTGTGCGGTAGTTTGAGCATTCTTTGGCATTGCCTTTCTTTGGGATTGGAATGAAAACTGACCTTTACCAGTCCTGTGGCCACTGCTGAGTTTTCCAAATTAGTTGGCATACTGAGTGCAGCACTTTCACAGCATCATCTTTTAGGATTTGAAATAGCTCAACTGCAATTCCATCACCTCCATTAGCTTTGTTCGTAGTGATGCTTTCTAAGGCCCACTTGAGTTCACATTTCAAGATGTCTGGCTCTAATTGAGTGATCACACCATCATGATTATCTGATTTTTAAGTCTTCACTGAAGTGATTTTCAACCATTTCCCTCCACCGATACACACATAGCAGATGATATTTAAGTAGAAGAGCAAGAGACACCCTCCACTACGACTCCCAGACTTTTAGGATAACCCTATCCCTTTTTGTCCCATTCATGAAAATGTTGGAATATATGTCAGACTACTCCATAATGGAAATTACCTTGAATATGTTCCAGTTTACAGGAATAGCAAAGCCTTCAGAAATTCCAGGACTTTATTTGTAATAATTTCTTAAACTATACCCTTAACTGATCTCCCTGCAACATAATGGTTTTAAATATCTGTTTTAGTAAACATAAGCTTTCCAGGCAACAAGGTCTTATCTGAAAATAGCAGAGCTTGACTAGGGCACTGAAAATCTGAACAACTTAGCAAATATGCTTTGGTCTATGTAGATTTCTCTCTTCTCTTTGATCAGATTGATGATCATGATCATCCTTCAAGTCTGAGCTCCAGTTTATCTCAGTGCTCTGGGCACTTCTCACATTGAACTGTTATCATAATTTTTGGTTTAGATCTCAGTTCTGCCTACAGAATAAGTTCCTTGAGAGCAATGGTCCACCTGATAATGGCACTATCCCCAGCACCTAGCATAGCCCCAAGGTTATAGCCACCCTCAGGAGACGTACACTGAAAGCATGGAACTGCAAGAGAGGAGCCAAGTGACCAGGCTAACTGGGGTGGGAATGGACTCTCCACCATTTACAACTATGCAACTTTGAACAAGTTATTGATCCTGTGAGTTTCACCTACAAAACAGAGATTCCCACAGTTGCCCCATCAGAAGCGATGGCAAAGATAAGCTGATATTACCCATGTGTCAGTTAGCATGAATAAAAAAGTGAAAGTATCAGCTGCTCAGCTGTGTCTGATTCTTTATGACCACATGAACTGCAGTCTACCATGCTCCTCTGTCCATGGAATTAATTCTCCAGGCAAGAACATTGGAGTGAGTATCCATTCCCTTCTCCAAGAGTCTTCCTGACCCAGGGGTCAAACTTGGGTCTCCTGCATTGAAAGCAGATTCTTTACCATCTGAGCCACAATCCTGGTATGTAGCAAAAATTCAGTGATGAATGATTTCTACAGCAGTGACAAATGGTCTCTAGAGTATTTGGTGAATGCCGGCTTGACTAGGTAAATGAATCAGTAGTAGGGAACTTAGACACATTGTAAAGGCTCTTGCAACTAGACATATATAGAGGTGACAACATCAGGCCCAGGGATAAAGGGTGGGGATGTCAGTAATCTCTGTGGCAACCACTAAAGTGCCCTACTAAGGCACTTTAGTGCCTTTAAGGTCCATTTAACAGGACCTGCCATAAGATGAAGAACTGTTTGACAGCTTCTAGCAGTTAACTGCTTTAAAGCCACAATGGTATATACACAGATGCCACAGAACATGGTATAGTTACCGGATTCAGATCGTTCCTGCCTGGGACTCCTCTAATGGACTTTGTTCAGGGACCACATCAGGCTGACAAATTTTCTCAGAATTCCACTGAAATTTAAGGCTTTTAGTACATAATCCTCCTTTCTTCTTTCTGTTCATCTGCAGATGCCAGATTAACAACATAATCTGAGACTCACCCTGATTATCATTTACAAATGTGTCTCCCAAAACTTCTTGCACATTTGATTCCATCTCAGGATCACATGTTGATATGAACTGACAGCAGCTAAAAGAAGCTTCACACTTTTTTGGAGGGTTTAGGTCACATAATGTTGTTCAATTCTGCTTTGAATTTTCCTAAATATGCCCATTCAAAGAGTGCATTAAGAAAGAGATTAGAACATTTATTTCCATTTATAGATAATTACTAGGAGAAAATAAATTTCTCGGGGCTGAGTAGCACATGAATGGGCTTTGAGATATTCTCCTTTACCACTTGAAAATAGCTGGGTGATGACTCTTAAGCCTGGTCCCCATGTCCAAGACTGATCTACTTAAGGATCAATAGTTTCGGGGAATCACTTTTGAAACTGTATAGACAGAGCAGATAAAATAGCAAAAAACATAGTCTCAGGACTACCTGAGCTTAGAGAAAAAGAAAATATAGACAGAAAACGATTGTGCTTCACAGATTGCTCTTGGTACTTGGACTTCTGATCTTTGTGGGTTTATTCGCATCATTTTCTATAACATTTCTGATGCAAAGAATTGGCTACAAGCTATACAAACTGTGTATAGAACTTTAAATTCGGTCCATTATTCCTCCATCTCTTAACTTCCATTGTTTTAAAACACCTGTGTGTGGCAAAGGAACAGACATCTCAATTTTATTCACTGGGAAGCTGTGATCCAGAGAGGGGAGGGACTGAGCTTAGAGGCCAGCTGTGTCAATCCTCCTTCAGACCTCAGCTGAGCTGACTCCCAGAACTGAGCGCCTTTCATTATACCAAGCCAAGAACTAACACCAGCTACTCAAATGAGTAGACATCCATTTGAGGCAACTGCAATTAAACATGGAGAAGGAAATGGCAACCCACTCCAGTATTCTTGCCTAGAGAATCCCAGGGACAGAGGAGCCTGGTGGGCTGCTGTCTGTGGGGTTGCACAGAGTCGGACACGACTGATGTGACTTAGCAGCAGCAGCAATTAAATTCCTTTTTGTTACTGAAGTGCGGCTTCTGTTTTCACAGCCTAACTGGCTCTGGCCTTTGCATCATCAAACCCAGCCATAATGTCTGATAACCTGAGGTTTAACTTTTTTTTTTTTTTTTCTGTAGCTTCCTACATTTTTTTCCTTCCTTCCAAAACCTATCTTCTTGATCACTGCCCCTGAGTAGAATCTGGCTACTTTCATCAGTATATCAAAACCACTGAGCAGAGAGCTGACAGTTGCCTGATTCCAAAGGGCTGCAAAACATATCACTGAATATAAATGACATTTTAGGAAATCAATGAATTTAGAGTTTTTTTTTTAAACCAATGAGTACTCTCATACTAAGCCAAGAATAGCTGCTCCCCTACTCTCAATAAAAATGTCTCTCTCTTAGGCTAATGATCCCTGCAAGTCCCACAGTAATTGATAGCCCTGAGTTCTAGAGTACAGCATTTTGGTAAATGATCAAAACAACATGTTTGGCATGGATGTTCAGACTCTCTCTCCCCCAAATCCAGTCTCCTTTAAAAATCACCCCAGTGAGAGAACTGTCTCAACTACTAATTTGCAGTCATGGACCTCTACCATATTGTCTATTCTTGTTCTTTCGGGCCAAGAAGAAGAGAATGGATGACACAGTCCAATATTTAAACACCCTGTGTTGAACCTCTTCCAAATACATATTCATGTATATTGATTGTTGCTGCTGTTGTTTAGTCGCAAAGTTGTGTCCGACTATTTTCGATCCCATGGACTGAACCTTGACAGGCTCCTCTGTCCATGGGATTTCTCAGGCAAGAATACTGGAGTGGGTTGTCCTTTCCTTCTTTAGGGGATCTTCCCAGTTCAGGGATAGAACCCAGGTCTCCTGCATTGGCAGGCAAATTCTTTACCACTTAGCTACCAGGGAAGCTTTATTCATGTATATGCTGCTGCTGCTGCTAAGTCGCTTCAGTCATTGTCTGACTCTGTGTGACCCCATAGATGGCAGCTCACCAGGCTCCCCCGTGCCTGGTATTCTCCAGGCAAGAACACTGGAGTGGGTTGCCATTTCCTTCTCCAATGCATGAAAGTGAAAAGTCAAAGTGAAGTCGCTTAGTCGTGTCTGACTCAGCAACCCCATGGACTGCAGCCTACCAGGCTCCTCCGTCCATGGGATTTTCCAGGCAAGAGTATTGGAGTGGGTTGCCATTGCCTTCTTCGTTATTCATGTATATAGACTTGGCTATAACCTAGGTTTTGCGTGTATACCTGACCATCCAATTTGTATCTAATATGCTGGCTGGAGGGTAAGGTTAATCATTTTGAAACTATTAATAGTAAAGTCAAGCCACAGTTTTAGCCGCTTTTGTGTTTAGTTTCCATATCTATTCCTGAGTATCTTTCCCTGCTCTAAAAAGCAGTTTGAGTTCTTCTCTCTATGGATAGTGAGCTAAGGTGTTTGGCTAACTACAAGTATATATGCAGATACTATTTAATAATCTGTTATTTGCAGCTTCCTGTAGAGACCAAAAAAGAGATTTTTGATCTAAAGTGCAAAAGTAATGGCAAAGGACTAAAAAGTTGAATTTTGGAACATGTACCCCTGTCCAGGGTTCTCTAAATTGCAATGAAAACACTTGTTTACCCAGCTACCTTGCAAGGTCAGCCTGTAAAAGTATGGGAAATAGTCCTCATCAGCTTTCTACAAGAATGTTTTCTGGCTTTTGTTAGAAGAGGCCTCGGAAAACAACACTGATGAATCATAGCAACAGCGCACACTTGTGACTGGGAGTTGTATTTAAAGAAGAGGAGCTGAAGGAAACACAGATCAGGGATCCCATTCCTACACCTCCTCCTCCTGTTGTGGCTTTTTTTAAGTTGTATGGCTTCTTCAGACAGCCTGTCCTCTTTTTCCAGATCTCTCTCACCACACTTAGATGTGACTGCTAGCGTATAAGACAAAGAACAGACCTTGGGGAGAATGACTGCCCCGATTTATTCAAGCACTGAGGCAAATGGTAGGCATGAAGGACACACCTTGATGTGGGGAATGATATGGCCAGGTAGTGGGAGGGAGGAAGCTGAGGAAGGGAAGACAGAAAAGGTGGGGGGAGGACAGAGAACCTAAGAAGTAAAGAAGGAGAGAGAGGACAACGGTAGAAAGATTAGAGCCAAGAGAGGTGAAAAGATGGGCAAGAGGAAGAAGGGGAGGGGATCTCACTGTGGACATTCTCCTTTAACTTTTGCTTTATGCACACATATGGGGAGATCTGGACAGAGGAGCCTGGCAGGCTACAGTCCATGGGGTCACAAAGAGTCGGACACGACTGAGCGACTAAGCATAGCACAGAACATGGGAAGATCATCTGGGTAAAGAGAGGGTCAGGCAATAATAATGCTTTCCAAAAGACTTTGTAAAACCTCGGTCCATATAACCACCTACTCAATCAAACACTCAAGAAATGCTGAACTCAGATATCTAACTATTGATCAGATACCATAATTTACATTTAAGATTTTGTAAATTTTATAATACCTTGCCTCATGTGCATTAGATTACATGTTTCCAGAAAGAAAGGAAGGAAAGAAGAGGAGGAGAGAGAGGAGAGGGGCGGGGGGAATAGAAAGAAAGAAAGAAAAAGAGACAGCAAAGGAAGGAGGGCAGTAGAGGAGGGAGACAGGAAGAAGGGAAGGGAAGAAAAAAGAAAGAAAACAGCAAAAAGAAAAAACACAGAAGGTAATGTACACAAAGAGGTAGTAGCAGAATTAGCACAACTCTATACACAGCGAAAGTCTAAATGGGAATATGAGAAAATCTCTATATGAGGCCAGAGAAGAGGGTGCTAAATATGTCTAGACGGCTTGTTGTGGACAAGTTATGGAACTAAGCACTCTCCAATCATTACTGCTTTGGTATTCCCATGCTGCAGGTGTGTGATGACCTTCACCCTTCTGGTAGTTTTATCACATGGGGTATTACGGGTCTATGTGTGCATTTCACTTTGTCATTCACAAAGGTTGCCTGTGTGGCAGGTTGTAGAGCTCAGAGATGGTGATGCACAACAATTTGTATGAAGAATATCAGATAGATATTTTCAACTTCAGCACTGAGCAATAGAGCAGAAATGTTAGATGGGTTTCATTTCACATGCCAACTTTTAAATTGATTAAAGCCAACTTCCAGAAGTGCTCTAATTAGAAGCATTCTTGCGCTATCCCAGACTAGTAGGGGAAACTGAAATATCTAGATAGTGACACCTGTTCGGTGCATATGATGACAGAGGCTGCATCTGTGCCTTGGAGCTGTCTCTTCTGCAGCAGAACTGAATGGTCAGCTCCATGAGTTACTAACTTCCCTGGAGGCTGTGAAATGATCTGGTAAGAGCAATCTACCCTTATCTAAAAGCTGTCCACAGGCTCATTTTAACATTTGCATCAGGGATAGTACTAGTCACCTGTCACCTTTATGGGTCCCCAGGCCACAGACATTATCAGTGTTGCTTAGATTCCAGGTGGAGCTGGCAGTGGATTGAAAGCTGGAGCCTGGCATTTAGCTCAGTTTTGTTACCATAAACAGAAGAGGGCAGCTCACTTCCCTGTGGACACTTCAGCTGCCTCTACTGTAGAATATTATCTGACACAAATGATGCTATATCTAAAATTCTAAAATATTGATGCCCCAGATTTGCTCGACTTCAGTCATTTCAGACAAGACCTAGATGCGGGTCCTCATCCAAACTGGTTCACTGGTGTTATTTCCAAAAACATTTCGTTAAATGTATGAATTGGTACTGGTATTCTCTTTGGAGTCTGCAAATCAGCACTGATTGTCCCTTGAGCAAGTCATGGTAATTTTCACCTCAGACTCATTGACCACTGCTCCTCTCAACCTTTCCATTTGTATTTCAAGTTTAATCATTCTCTCGCTCAACTCTCCCCACAAAACTACCATTGACCTTGACATGCTTCTAATCCTCTCTTGCTGATGTTCAAAGCTTGATGGAGTATATGAGGACTCTTGACAATTGTGTACTTATTCAGAAGGAATAAATATCAGAACTCAATCCTGGGGACAAAGAATACATAGGAGCTCTATACATTTAAGTGTCCAACTTGAATATTCAATTTTACCAGGTCTCCTGAATTCAGTAGAATCTGGTTCTCAAGAACTTTGGGTGAGAAGAAAATACTAATGTCTTTAGAAAACCTCATTCTTTCTACTATGTAAGGGAAAATATTTAGTACATGATGCAATGAAAATAAAGGGAAGATGCTATATGTTATAAAGAACATAAGGTCATACTTTGGTCACCTTTGGGTACAGACCTCAATCTTTCTTTTTTGACTTTCACTTCTGTCTTTTTCTTCACATATGAGCTTGTGAGGTTTGCTTAAGGCCTCAACAATCCAATGTCTGAATGGTAAAATGAGGACAAGAACATCCTTAGATTGTCAAGAGGATTCAATGAGACAAAGTATACGAACACCTAGTACAGTCCTTAGGCATTTAGGGCTGGATGATCTGGATGATTTTAATCAGAAATGGAAGGCAGAGACTAGGAAATGTGGAGACAGAATCTGGACATAGATCTGGGGCAAAAGGCTCAAAAGGAACAGGATATTTCACCAAGACTTCTCTCAGTGACGTTTCCTGCCAAAGAAAGGCAAGGCCTCTCCTACAGTGTGACTGGTTCTAAACAAAAATCTAAACTATCTTGAAGGAAGCAAGAAGTGGAGAACTGGGGAGCTTGTAAAAAAGCACTGAGTGTGTTTCTTTGCCCTCTAATTCATCTTCCAGCCTATCCTGAAACCACCAATCTCAGCATCTAAAGAAGGATCAGAGCTGGTTTGGGCTGAGTCCTTTGTCAGGGCCCACCTGTCAGTGAGAGTGGCCAACTTGGGTCCCACTTTGGCCTGCTCTAACTATGGAATTCAGCTGACCAGCCTATTAAGATTCTGTACCCATCTGTTTGCCCTTCCAATGATTTCTTTATTTAACTGGCATAATGGACAAGCCAGCCACCACCACAAACCCCCTATTAGTGTGGGACCTGTGTAAATGTCTAAAGAGAGGAGTTCAGTAACATCCTTGTGAAATCCTATTTTTCCTTCCCTGGGTGGTTATTTCACAAGTACCTGCTTTACTGTCAGTCTTCAAAGCTCTTTGCAAGATCTAATATGAGTACTTTTGTCATAAAAATAGGAAGGAAGACAGGGCAAGGCCAATGGGTACAGAAAGAATATCAGATTTCAGGAACCATTGTCCACCAACATATTCTTCAGACATTCAGAGGTACTGGTTTACTTCAACTCTTCTCAGCCCAATTTCCAGAAAACTCCTATTGAATATCCTGTATCCTTGACATCTCTTTCTTTCAAATATTTCTTTGACCTGGAGTATTCTTCCCTATACCTCCAACAATTCAAATGATATCCCTCCTCTTTCAAGGCAAGTTCCTGATGGACCCCCTTGCCCTTTCACAACTTCTGTAGTCCAACTCATCACCTCCAAACCACATGTCTTTCTCCATTATTTTTAGCACTTGCCTGTTCACTGCACTGTTTTCTGGCAGGAAGGTTACAGGGATAATTCATTTCCTCCATATTCCACAGGAAACAGCAAGAAAAGAAAGCCATGCCTGGGAGCTGGATGACCTGAAGCCCAATAGTACATTCCTACAGCGGTTAAAGGAAATTATAGCCATTAATTAAGCAGAAAGCAGGAAGCCGCTCCCTGTCCCCTGCCACCCACCCCCGCCCCCCACAATTGAGGGCTGACTGGAAACTTGATGAAAATGAGTTGACATTGTCCCCAGAAGGGCAGTGGTGGTGGGACACACAGCATACCACACTCAGAGATGGCAGGATTGAGACTGCTCCATTTGAAGGTGATTAGCTTTGGTTTGGTCTTCCCAGGTGGTGCTGGTGGTAAAGAATCCGCCTGACAATGAAGGGGATACAAGAGATGTGTTTTCAATACCTAGTTCAAGAAGATCCTGTGGAGAAGGAAATGACAACCCATTCCAGTATTCTTGCCTGGGAAATCCCATGGACAGAGGAGCCTGGCGGGCTAAAGTCTATGGGGTCATGAAGAGTCAGATAAGACTGAGCACACACACATTCACAGCTTTAGTTTGGTTTTCATAAGCACATTACAGAGCTTTGCCTTCCTGGATGGTGGAAATCATCAATGGCTGATAAACTGACTCTACAGCCTGTTCAGGAAGCCAACAGTAATGTTCTTTGTGCATCTTCCAATGACTCCTAGTCTGTGAGTCTTCATTCTTTAATGACATCATAAGCATTGCAAGCCACCCACCAGGCATGGATTAGATAGTGTCTACACTACACACACACATACACACACACACACACACATATTTTGCACAGATATCTGTATCTTAAAAGGGCTTCCATGGTGGCTCAGAGGTTAAAGCGTCTGCCTGCAATGCAGGAGACCTGGGTTCAATCCCTGGGTTGGGAAGATCCCCTAGAGAAGGAAATGGCAACCCACTCCAGTATTCTTGCCTGGAGAATCCCATGGACGGAGGAGCCTGGTGGGCTACAGTTCATGGGGTCCCAACGAGTTGGACACGACTGAGCAACGTCACTTTCTTTCCTTTCTTTCTTTCTGTATCTATGCCTATACTATTCATATAACTAACTAATCACCTTCACATAATTATCTATTTATAATTCACTCATTCATAGAGCAGACAATTATTTACTGCTAGCTGTATACACAACCCTCCGCCAAACAAGGAGAGCAAAACTTTGGGCCACTTCCCACAAGGGAAAGAATCTGTGAAAAGCAGTATGTAAAACAAGTCAACTCTGGAAACAAATTGAAAAGGGCTGCTTAACCCTTCAATTTTCAGGGGAAAAAAAATGGCCCATTTGGACTATATTAGTTAAATAAGTGTTTCCTAAATATGCCATCAAGTAGAAATTACTTAGAAACTTTGTGGAAAGAGAGAGACAAAGAGACAGGAGAGAGAAATGGATTGACTGATTCTCAGCATCAACACAGACTCACTGAATTCCTTATAAAAAGCTTTGGTAGTATATGAATTTATCAACTACCCTGGATATTACTAGAGGATTCAGCCATTCACCTACAACGCCAAGTTACAGCTCATCCTAGAGTCCTGAGCGCTCCTGCTCTAGCACTGGCCCTGTCACGTGATCATGCCTTGCCACCCCTTGGTACTTCTTTAGCATGAAGCTTGGACTTTGTTATTGCTGTCACTATCTATCAGTGTCTGATCTTCCTCAAGGATTAAAAGAAACTCCAAGGAAGGGAAAAATGTATTATTTCCCAGTGGACTTA